>NC_139606.1:38766830-39384261 GCF_964270895.1 Podarcis filfolensis | reverse complement strand
TAAAAGCACACATTTCCTTAAATATCTTTGAACTTCTAATGCTGTTGATTTCTTGGGTTGGGGCAGGCTTTCAAATAGAAAATGTCCCCCTTTCAACAAAAATAACGGCAAGAATAACATTTTAAACATCCAGTCAACCTGACAACCACCAGCACCATGAAAAAGGCTTCTGGAAATAATTGCATATTAAGTATAGGGCATATTTTTAAAACTTTTAGAAGTAAGCATTTCTCCCTCTCACTAACTTCTCTTTTTTTATCAGCTGAATAAATCTCTTCCATCCTCATTCAGTGCTATACAGTTGTCCCTTTTGCTTGAGACTTTTCTAAAGAGAAGACCTGTAAGCTATGAGGTTCCTCTGAGAATTCAGTATCTTCATGCATTTTCTCAGACTTTTTAGCTCCCTGTTAATCTCTTATGTGATGCCTATAGCCTGTTAACCCATAGCTCCACCACCAGAAGTTTTACAAATACGCCTTACCTTTGATAATGCTGCCCCATGCTGGTCTAAGAAAAGAACTGCTTTGGTACCTACCCTCTTAGATATTATATATACTATAGTTAGCCTACCAGATTCCAAATTTTATTCTTTTGACGAGGTCTGACTTTCTCTCCAGACCTGCAGGAATGATAGAGCTCAGACAGAAGTTCTAGCTACCTCAGAATCAACAAAAGCAACAAAATGCTAAACATCAAAGAACTAAACACATTCTAGAGGAGTAGCCCTGTTAGTCTCTTGGAGCAGAAACATCAGTTTTTCTGCACCTTAAATTATGGCAGGAGATTTTGTGGATTACATTCCATTTCATCAGACTATTGAAGTGTTAACCTGAACTGCAGGTACATATGATTCTGGAGTGGGATTGAAAACAGTGAGGCCAGAAGAAAGTGAAATGCAGAAGAGACTCATTTTTTTTCAGACATTCAGTGAACATGTAGACTGGGGAGGGTTTGGGAATCAGGATTGAGAATTCTGTTTCTGCTCCTAGTGTCTGTACAGAAGCTCTGCCTACACAATTTGTAAGCATACAGATTCTGTAGAGACAATAGAATCAACAGTTAGAGCTTTGGATGCAAGGACAGAGACCCTTCACCCTTCACTGAACAGCTGAAAAGTTCTCTACTGACTTCCGGAGGCGGCGCGACCGGTAATGGCTGCCTTCTCCGAGTAAGGAGAAGGGAGCTCCGCTGTAAACGGGTCGTCCGCTACGGCGAAGCGGAGACCCATTCAGGAAAACCACAGGTGGCAGAAGCCTGTGGTCTCGGGACCCGGCGGGCGCCAGAAGCAGCCCCCAAAACGTTGAAGGGACCCCGTAAGGGGCTCCGGATCGCGGAGGGGGTAGCGGCGCTGTGGGTCGTTGCGCAAACAGCGAAGTGAAGCCGCATTGCTGTTGCCGGTCAGCGCTGTCCTTTCTTCCTGCAACTTTTCTGAACTTTGGAAACTACAACCCGTGAGTAAATTTGGACATTGAAAACTTTCTGAAACTTTTGTCAACTTTCTGAAACTTTTTGAGAACTTTATGAAATTTTTAAAACTTTTTTAAAAAGTTGAAATCTGGCTGAAAACGGAGTGAGGATAAGCAGGAAGCCCATCTCCCGCTATACTGAACTTTAAGCAAAGAGCAGGAGGAGTGGAGACAAAAAGTTATGCGTTAACTAAATGCTGGCACCCTGTTAAAGCAGTTTTCTGAGTGAAAGACTTTGAGCTATTGACTTTTGCTGGTCATATTCGGGGTGCACTGATATCCTTCTTCTGTGGCACCAGTGGATTATAAAATAAATAAGAATCTCTGGTGCTGGAGCTGCCTGGATGAGCACCAGTTTGCAACTTTGGATACATTGAATTCAGGTTTTGAAACATTCTGAGTTGGAACTGGATACTTTGAAACTGTTGCAGTCAAGGCACTGTAAGAAACACTGTTTTGCTTTAAGTTTTACTCTGCTAAAAATAATACATTGTGGAGGCGATAGACATGGATTTAAAGTTATAAGTTTAACTTGGATTTGATCTTTTCCCTGAAGACGTATTAAGCTCCCTCTAGAGGATTTTGGACTTACAGCAGTGACTTTGTTTTACTTTCCCTTTCCCGGCCTCTGTTTGACTATTGCATCTGGGACTCTGCTTTCTCATGGGAACAACTTGGATTGACCTTGGATTACAGATAACTTTGGAATGAGTGGCGCAAGGAGAAGAGGAAGGACTAAACAAACAACTCTAACTTTATCTGCAGCCTCACAGCGTAGATCTTCTGTGCCGGCCTTGCCTTCCACTTTGCCTCCAGACATAGAGGCGGCCTCCCTAATACAGGCAGGGGAGGGTGAGACAGAGGAGCTGCACCTGGGAGATATGGCTTCAGGGACAAGTAGCTCTGTCTTGGAGAAAATTTTGGAGAAACTGGAGGCTCTGGACAAGAAGGCTGATTTGCATACAGCTAAAATTGAACAGAACACAGAAAGCTTGAATAAGCTGACTGGACAAGTTGCACAGAATGCCCAGTCTATTGGAGAATTAAAGGAGGCTGTAGGTGAAAATCGTAAACTGGCTGAAGATACTAGTCAAAGATTGGAAGAACTTGAGAAAGAAGTAAGACCACTCAGCAAACAAGTTGGAGAACATCAGATTTACTTTTTGATGACAGAACTGCGAAACAGGGAGACCAACTTGAGGATACGGTCAATACCAGAGGTGGAAGAAGATAATTTTATTGAATTTCTAACTAAGGAATTTGCCAAGTTTTGGAAGTTAGAGGAAAAAGACTTTAAAATTGTATCTGCTTTCAGGCTTGGCAGAGTCAGAAGGACAGAGAAGCCCAGAGATTGTTTGATAACACTGAGATCAAAGGAGGAAAGGGACAAGATTTTGGGCCTGCACTACGAAAAGTCACTAGACATTTTGGGCAAGAGAATTGAAATCTACAAGGACATTCCTAAGCAGTTGCTGGACCTTAGATCTAACTACACGGAATTGGCAAGACTGTTGAGAAGCAACGCAATTATCTTCAGGTGGGAGTTTCCACAAGGATTATCCTTTACCTACAGAGGGAGAAAGATCAAAATCAAAACAGTGGAAGATAGAGACAAGTTTTTGGGAGCACACGGAGAAGACCTCCACAAAGGACTTGGATTGCCAGCGCCAGAACTTCCAGGGGAGCCCGCCCCCTCGGATCCTCAAGGACCGGAGAACAAGGTACCACCCCAGAAAGAATAACCAGACCTATCCAGGATGTCTCTGCAGCTTTTGAGTTGGAACATAAATGGCTGTAACAGTCCCGAAAAAAGGTCTAAAATTTTTCATATTTTAAAAAAGGAACAATTGGACATTATATGCTTACAAGAAACACATGTGATTAGGCTCCATAGAAAGGTGTTAATAAATAAAAGGCTTGGTCAAGAATTTATATCATCGGATACAGTTAAAAAGAGAGGTGTAGTGATCTATGCAAAAGAGAGCCTTTCACCAAAATTTCTCTTTAAAGATGAAAGTGGAAGAATCCTCGCAATAGAAGTACAGTATCAAGGAGAAAAAATTTTGATATTAGGAATTTATGCTCCAAATGAAGGAAAATCGGATTTTTATAAGAAGTTGCACGAGATCATGCTGGATTATCTGGATTACAACAACGTCATCATGATGGGGGACATGAACGGGGTCGTATCAACAAATATGGATAAGTCACAGAACCAGAACATTACTAAAGAGGGAAGACTACCTAAGACCTTTTTTGAAATGACTGACAATATGGACTGGGTTGACATCTGGAGAGTTAGAAACCCCCTGGGAAGAGAAGGAACATTCTTTTCTGAAGCTCAATTGACTTGGACACGAATCGACCAAATATGGATAACTAGAAGTCTGGCACCTAAGGTGAGGAAGGTGGAAATCTGCCCCAAAACATGCTCCGACCATAACGCCTTGAGAATGGATATGACATTGATCCCAATCGGCTCCTTTAGATGGAAGATGAATGATGGCCTGTTTAGAGATCAAAGAATTGTAAAGAAGGCCCAAAAAACCTTAAAGGACTATTTTGAGATTAATTTGAACACTACGGTGGAAAAAAGAACTATCTGGGATGCAAGTAAAGCTGTGATGAGAGGGTTCTTGATTCAACAGAATTCCTTAAAGAAAAGACTGCAAAATGAAAAGAAAGATAAAATTCTGGAAAGTATCAAAGAGTTGGAGAAGAAGTTAAGATCTAACCCGAAGTCCCAACCGATTCTGAGAGAAATCAAACTTTATCAGGCGCAATATTCCAAGCTGATAAATCAGGAAATAGAATGGAAGATTAAAACAATGAAACAAAAAACTTTTGAATCGGCAAATAAATGTGGGAAACTGCTAGCTTGGCAGTTGAAAAGGAGACAAAGATTAAATACAGTAACAAACTTAGAGGTTGAAGGAAGGAACATTCAGAACCCGGGAGAGATTAGAAAGTGCTTCCAGAGGTATTTTAAAAAGTTATATACTCAAGGGCCACAAGATGAAATAGAGATTACACAATTTTTGGAGAGAAATGGATTAGCAAAGCTGTCAGAAGAAAATAGAACAATTTTAAATGGCAAAATAACACGACAAGAGATTGAACAGGCCATCCTGAGTCTGAAACAGGGCAAATCACCAGGGCCAGATGGACTGACCTCTAACTACTATAAGACATTGAAGGATTATTTGATACAACCTTTGTTGGAGGTCAGTAATGAAATAATGGAGGGGAAGAAGGCGCCTGAATCGTGGAAAGAAGCATTTATCACATTGATTCCAAAGTCAGAAACTGAAAAGACACAACTCAAGAATTACCGTCCCATCTCCCTTTTAAATGTGGATTACAAAATATTTGCAGATGTTTTGGCACGAAGATTTAAGAAAGTTTTAAGTGAGATAATCCATAAAGACCAGGCAGGCTTTCTCCCGGGCAGACATATGTTTACTAACACAAGGAACATCATAGACATATTGGAACTTTTACAAACAAACATAAACACTAAAGCAGTTTTAATTTTTATAGACGCGGAGAAAGCCTTTGACAACATTTCTTGGAAATTTATGAAGGGGAATTTAAAAGAAATGGGAGTGGGACGGGGGTTTGAGAACGGGATTGAGGCAATATATTCAGAACAAAAGGCTAAACTGATAGTTAACAATGTGGTTACAGAAGAGTTTAAAATTGAAAAAGGTACACGACAAGGCTGCCCGATTTCCCCATTACTGTTTATTTCGGTTCTGGAAGTGCTCCTGAATATGATTAGGGGGGACCGGTTGGTGGAAGGGATTCAGGTCGGAGCGAAACAATATAAACTTAAAGCTTTTGCAGATGACCTAGTTCTGACATTACAGGAGCCGGAGTCTAGTTTGAAAAGAGTACTACAACTGATTCAAAACTTTGGTCGAGTGGCAGGATTTAAGTTAAATAAGCAAAAAACTAAAGTTTTGGGGAAAAACATGACAGATATTGAGTTGGAACAGCTTCAGAAAGAGACAGAACTAAATGTGGTTAAAAAAGTTAAATACCTAGGGGTAAACATAACAGCAAAAAATCTGAGTTTATTTAAAGATAATTATGAAAAATGTTGGTCAGAGATTAAGAGAGACTTGGATAGTTGGTCAAGACTAAAACTTTCTTTGTTAGGCCGAATAGCTGCCATCAAGATGAATGTATTGCCAAAAATGTTATTTTTGTTTCAGACACTGCAGATTGTAGACAAGACAGAGTGCTTCCGGAAGTGGCAGAAAGATATTTCTAAATTTGTCTGGCAGGGCAAAAAGCCCAGAATCAAATTTAAAATACTAACAGATGCGAAAGAAAGAGGGGGCTTTGCCCTGCCAGATTTAAAGTTGTATTATGAAGCTGCAGCTTTCTGCTGGTTAAAAGATTGGTTACTTCTTGAAGATACGGATGTCTTGGATTTGGAAGGTTTTAATAATGCGTTTGGATGGCATGCATATTTATGGTATGATAAAGCTAAGATAAATAAGGCCTTCAAGAACCATATCGTCAGAAAATCAGTTTTTAATGTCTGGACAAAATATAAAGACTTACTGGAGAATAAAACTCCGAGGTGGCTGTCACCCCTGGAGGCTAAGGCTCGGAAAAGAGCCAATATGGAGGCCAACTGGCCAAAATATTGGGAGATAATAGAAAAGGATGGTGACAACTGGAAATTGCAGAGTTTAGAAAAGATGAGAGACAAAGTGCGAGACTGGTTACACTATGCTCAGATTAAAGAAGTGTTTAAAAATGACAAAAAGCTAGGATTCCAAGTGGAAAAGTCAAAGTTAGAAACTGAACTGTTAGAACCTAAGACTAAGGTACTTTCAAGAATGTATAACTTGCTGCTGAAATGGAACACACATGACGAAATGGTAAAATCAACAATGATAAAATGGGCGCAGGATATTGGGTATAATATTATGTTTGAAGATTGGGAAAGGTTGTGGACCTCTGGGCTGAACTTCACTGCATGTAATGCGTTGAAGGAAAATGTGATGAAAATGATGTATAGATGGTACATGACCCCTGTTAAACTGGCTAAAATATACCATTCGTCTGATAGCAAATGTTGGAAATGTAAGGAAAATGAAGGAACATTTTTTCACCTCTGGTGGACCTGCCCTAGAGTGAAGGCCTTTTGGGAGAAGATATATAATGAATTAAAAAAGGTGTTTAAATACACCTTTACTAAGAAATCAGAGGCCTTTCTCCTGGGTATTGTCGGCCAGAGTGTGTTAAAAGAGGACAGAACATTCTTTTTGTACGCAACAACAGCAGCAAGAATATTAATTGCCAAGAATTGGAAAACTCAGGAGCTACCCACTGTGGAAGAATGGCAGATGCAACTGATGGACTATATGCAATTAGCCGAGATGACCGGCAGAATTCGAGACCAGGGAGAAGAAAGGATGGAAGAAGATTGGAGGAAATTTAAGATTTATTTACAAAAATATTGTAATTTGGCTGAGTGCTGAATTGGATGCCAGTGCAGACAATTGTCTACCATTAAATTAGATTTAAGGCTGAATTATATGTCAAACCAAATTAAGATTATTAATTAAGATGAGTTAAATGATAATTTGTTTGAAATTAATTTAATAATGATGTAAGTGTATGCGGGAGGTGTGGGGGAGTCCCATGTAACAATTGAGAGATGTTAAATGGACAATGATAAGTGCTTATCTAATATATGCTTTATTTGAAAACTTTAATAAATATATTATAAAAAAAAAAAAAAAAAAAATGAAAAGTTCTCTACTGTTGGAGCATTTGAGTATCTAAAAGCTCTATGGAGATTAGCAAGATTTTTATGTTTGAAGAAATACCGAACAATATAGATTTAGTAACCACAAAACATTTTTATGTAAGGTTTGTCAGGCAGTTTTATGGATTTATGTGAGAAAACTCTCCCTGCTTCACAAAACCCATTGGAAGGGGCTGGGAAGGCTCCAACAGAGCGACTGCTGCAGACCACGTACTGGCAGCACATCTGCATTTTCAAGGATTTCCATTTGCTGCTCTTGTTTTTATAGTTTTACAAACATAGGCAACACATACTATTTGGGCAGTATAAGTACACAGCCAAGTACAAATGACGTAGGTTACAATCCATATCTATTGTGTAGTTTCTTGAGAAATACTGCTGTATGGTATGTTTTCCCTCAAACCAACTGCCATTAAAATTGAAAACTGAAGCCACATTCCACTTGCAGTTAAGCTGAGGTGTGTACATTTGAGACAGCCATTGCACACTCACAGATGATCGTGCATGTGCACATGAATAGGAGGGGAGGTTGCGGGCACAGAGGAACCAAGCAGGCCATGCACACAGGGTGAAGACATCCCCTCGCCATCTCTGATGTGTTTGTGTACAGCAACGTGCCCTTGAAATGCAGCGGAGCAGAAATGAACTTGCTGAGTTCTAAGCCACTAATGTGAACCTAGCCTTAGTATGTGTACATGAAAGTACATGCCGTTTTGTATTTGTGTAACATACATTGGGTTGGATTCTAAAATCCTAGGAGCAGAGATCCACTTGTGGAATGAGTACCCCTGGCACTGGCGGACAAACAGGGGTGCGGAGGGAGCGGACCACCCCCAGCACCACTATTCCGGTAGGGTGCTATCGCAGCGGGGGCCCCGGAGACGCACCACGCCCCCAGAACACACACCACGCCCCCAGGATGCACGCTGCCATCACCCCGTGGGTGGTGTGCCACACCCCCCGGAGCACATGTCACGCCCCCTGGGGGCGCCAGCCACACCCCCGCCTGCTTTCCGCCCCCGGTAGCGGAGCATGAAGCTTCACCACTAACCCCTGGTACCCAACTGAGAGAAGAAGGGAGATAATTCAAGGTGCTGGTTTTAATGTTTAAAACTTAAATTGGCCTGGTTCCAGGTTTCCTTAGGAATGCCTCCCCAGTTCATATGCCCCTTCCAAAAGTAGACCGTTCTGCCGGTGCAGCCCAAGCCTTGTCACTGCCCCTCTTCCTTTTTCTTCCCTTCCTGGTTCATGCCCACAACATCTCTCCAGGCAGGCTATGGCTGAGGTTCTGCTCCACCCGCAAGCCACTCCTGGTTTACAGCTGTATTGTGGAATTCTCTCCCAAGAGAGATCTGCCAATTGGCCCGTGAATAACTTTTAAGCACCTAATGAAAACCTTCCCTTTCCACCCATTTCTCCACACTCTTATAATATGATGGGGTGTTTTTTAGAATGCTGCCGCTATCTTTTATGAACTGCACTTTGTAGATTTTCATCTGAATTTTATTATTCTGTTTTACTTTTGTTGTTGTAAGCTGCTTTGGGGGCTTTTTTGGCAGAAAATCAGGGCATACATTGAAAAATGGAGAGAATATATATATAGAGAGAGAGAATATATAGAGAGAAAGAGAGTGATACAAGTATGCTCCTATTTACTTTTCTTTGCATTCAGATTCACTACTTGGTTTCAACGTATTGGGCACGGCTGGAAGTGAATAAAAAGGCAAGAGCCCTGGGAGTTGGGAACCAGACAAAACACACAATATAGTTCTTTTGTAGGCCTTGTAGACAAAAGAAATCTTGGCTCATGGTCAGACGACAACTTATCCCAGAGCTAATTGGAAGCAAGGGGTCCGTCTGATGTTCTAAACATATCTCTATTAAAGGTCTGCTTCCCTAATGGGGCCCAGCTGTCAAACCTTCCAAACCAGGACTCACAGCTCCTATAAGGCAACCCTGAGGAACAGGCCAGGTGTTTCTTTCCCACCATGGACTGCCTCACCACAATTCCCCAAGGTATGCAAAACAAAATGAAAAAGCCTACACTTCTACTTCCTTCATTTCAATTCTGATAATATAATATGACATACTCTTTGTTCTGGCATGCAGTCAAAAATTAGTAGCAGAGAAGAGAAAAGTCCAAAATAGTTCTTCCATGTGTGCTTTATCCCCCATAAAAAAAACCAACAACTTTATAGCGTTATCTGATTTCATGACGTCTCCCTCACTTCACCTGCTGATGTTTTTTATAATAAAGGCTGGTCGATAAATACTTTCGAAGGCAGAAGCTGAGAGATGAAAGAAGCTGAAACAGTTGACGTTTTCTTGGCTGTAGGCATCCTTTTTCCACATCTCAAATAAATGCTGAAATAAGCTTTCTCCAACTATGTTAGTAATTGACTATACTTGCAATGCAGTCTAAAAATCCTATTAAAATTCTAATTTTAATCACTTCTGGTTACAACTGTATGCATACTATGCAGAGTAAGCCACACTGAACCACAGCAAGGCTTACTCCTGAATAAACTTTCATAATGTTGAACTGCCAGTACATTATAAAGTCCAACATCTGGATTGTTTATAATGGATAGAGTAGAAATTCATATGCCACAGTCTTTTTGTGGTCAAAATTCGTCGTCATCATAATTTGTACCACACCTATTACTAAACTAGACGCCATACAAAAAATCAAAAAGACATGGCTCTGCCCACAATCTTACAATCTGATAAGACATAACACAAGTGGAAGGGAAATTGGAGGAAATGCAAGAGCAGTTGTGAAGGAAAGATAAGAGGGGTGGATAAGAGAGGTCTTTTGAAGAGAGAAAAGAAGACAGTTGTACTGGTGATGGAAGGTCATTGCAAGCACACCAGAAGGGAAAGCACATGGAACATTCAGTGAACAAAGAGGTTGTAAAAAGCAAGGAAGTGAGATGGCAATGGCTGAGCGAAATGGTAATACTATGTGGAAAGTGGAAGTAGAGATTCCAACACTTCAGCACATGAGAACATTCGGTCTAAATCAAAACGATCACGAAAAGCTCTCTTAGAGATAAGGAGCTGGTGCAGCTCTGTATTTCTTTCTCCTCTTTGTAATGGTAATATCTATCTAGTATAGCACAATGTGTCCTGTGACATCATTGCATGGTGCATTTGCCTACCCGCACTGAAAACTGATGAGTTGGAAACACAAACCATGTGTAAGCAACTGGAACGCCTGGAATCTCGCACTGTTCAGAGATTGGTGTGGCGCACAACATTACTATGAGGTTTGTTTCCCTTCATTAAGGCTTGCCAACACTCCTATAAAAGAGATGCCATCTCCAACTTCCCAAAACTCACTTGGGACCTTTTGTAACGGATGGTAGCATTCCTAAATGTGATGCTTGTTTGCCATGCTCTTGTTAATGATTTGTAATAACTGCAAACTTGAAACTTAGGCTTACATTGGTTGTTTTATCTACTATTTTGACAAGTTGTTTGTGTTCCCAGTATGCATTTTTTACAATACTGTAGCCAAATTTTGTATTATACAGTTGTACCTCAGAAGTTGAACACCTTGCGAGTCAAACATTTTGGCTCCTGAACTCCGCAAACCCAGAAGTGAGTGTTTGTGGACGTTCTTTGGAACCCAAATGTCCAACGTGGTTTATGTGGCTTCCGATTGGCTGCAGGAGCTTCCTGCAGCCAATCAGGAGCAGCATCTTGGTTTCTAAACGTTTTGGAAGTCAAACAGACTTCCGGAACGGATTCCGTTCAACTTCCAAGGTATGATATGACTGTAGTTCCTGAGATCAAGGAATACCCTTTTTTTTTACTATGGTTTTGTTTATGTAAAATTGAATGCCATTTTGAATCAAGATGGTAGACTGAACCTTTCAAAGCTGCACTGATTTTAGCCAGTTCTTGCCACCAACCACATCTAATGTATGGATGTCAATGAGTTCATGTCTGGTTTGAGGATTGTAAGCCACAGAAATGTAGCCGCAGTAGATAGTTATCATTGATGAATAACCACAGTAGGGTAGATGCACAAAAACCTCTGTGTACATTGATGTCAATGAGTTAAGATGTCTGGTTTGTGGACTGTAGTCACAGAAATGTAGCAGCAGTAGGGTTTTTTATCACTGATGAATAACCATAGTTGGGCAAAATCACAAAATCCTCTGCATACTTGATGTCCACACAGAGAAAATAACATATGTACAAGGATTGTTGATGCATGTAGACCCTACACCTTTAGATTCAAATCACATTATTGGTGCATTCCTTTTCATGTAGTTGTTGGTCACATGGTTCTCATCTACATATGTAGGTCCTGGTGGACACTTGCTATACATGGATATTAGGCGCACTGATGTGGTAGGGTCAACAGGCATGATCATGACCCACCCACCCATGCATGCATCCATCAGATGTCGTATACTGCAGGAATCCAGATGTTGCTGGACTCCATCAGCTTCCATCAGCTCCTGATAGCATGGTCAACAGACAGGGATAGTGTCTCTATTAAAGGTCTGCTTCCCTAATGAGACCCAGCTGTCTGAAAAGGCCACAGGGGAAAAGCAGGAGTCCATTGAGACTTGGAAGTGCATAATTCCACTTGCAGTCTCTTAGGACCAAGCCTGGAGGCAGATAGAACAACCTCAGAAGAGCATCAACACATAATTAAACTATATGAGCTTCTCCAAGATTTTTACATGTTTTTCTTAACTCATTTCTTACATTTAGTCATCTTGATAGATGTCTATTTTGTTCATAGCTTTGCCCTTAAGTTCATATATTTCTCTCTGTGTGTGTTTTTCTAAAAAATTAATACAGGCACTTACTGCATTGCATCTCTTTCTTTTTAATTGAACAATTAGCCAATTGAATGGAACATAGTTATTTTAGAACGTTTCCTGTAATTATGCTGATATATATGAAATTCAAAGAAGGGAGTAAGATTTAACAGGAAAGTGTTTAGCTAGTCATTAATTAAAAAAAAAACCTGAGCCTGCCAACACTCAAATTGTCGGATTGAATTAAATCAAACACGGCTGCTCTGCCTCAGTGGAGCAAATCTGTCAGCTCTGCTAGTTTTTATACTAAACCACTGATTATTAATGCTCATCTACCACTTTCTCTCTTTTCTCATTTTTCTAGCCTTCTCTTCTTTCAGTTATTTTACTGTAGGATTGCTCTAAAATGCTGCAACACCCATTTAAACAGCAATTTGTATCTCATTAATGGCAAGACTTAAAAGTACGAGAATGAGGGATAAGCAAATAATATCCCACACAAAATCAATATCCTCTTTTATTATGGGTCCCTTCTGTTTACAGCCCATGAAATGAGATGAGTTCCTTTTGCAAGAGATAGGCAGATTTGATTTATTTCTGTTTCGACTTTTTAAAAATCAGCACCTCTGCACAACTGACATTAGCTCTGTGTGTCAAGAGACACAAATTTTACACCCGTCAAAAAATGTAAAGCGACTTCACATTTAGATGAGCTTTGCAGTTAGTTCACAAAGTCCCTTTTTTCACACATTCTTGTGGACAAAAAAGGCATGTGACCTCAGCAGTGGCCTCCTCCCTGTGGAACGCCCTCCCATCAGATGTCAAGGAGATAAAAAACTACACAACTTTTAGAAGACATCTGAAGGGAGCCTTGTATGAGGAATGTGTAATGTTTGTTTATGTTTTTATATGTGTTGCAAGATGCCCAGAGTGGCTGGGGCAACACAACAAGATGGGCAGGCTATAATTGAAATTATTATTATTATTATTATTATTATTATTATTATTATTATTATCAATGTGGCTGACAGCAACTCCCTTGATTACAGCAGCTGGAAGAATTGCCATTCAGATCAAGAGAACTGATGCCAGCCATACTCATGATCTTTGCTTCATGTAAATCTTTGTCTACACCAATATGTACCTGAAGAAGATCCCAACAGCTTGTGAGTGTTGCAACTGAAATTTTGCCAAAAAGTAAAATTCAAAGCAAATTTGGGGGATTTGTGGGGGAGCTAAAAGGGTTTTGATAAGACAAGCTAAATTTATCAACCCAGGCAGGTTCCTAACATTTATAAGCTGTTGACATATTTCACAGAAAAATAAATCAGCACAAATGGGGCATCCATGTTCACAAGAACTTTCTGCAAGTGTACCCCACCCTCAAAAATGAACTTATGCCACCACCTATGGCCCCATAGCTGGTCAACGGATTTCTGCCTTAGTAGACTTTTTCAGAACCCTGTGGCTTTGTGTTTTATGAGCCAACTCTAAGAAACTTACAGTACAAAACAGAGCATGTCACCTAATGGTGCCTTTATGCTTCAGTGTAGTCAAAGATGTTACTGACATGAATTATTGGCCAGAGCAATTGTCTATCTTCACCATTTCTGCAATATAAAACTACAATTTAAGCTCCAATCTTGCTGCTTTTGACTGAGCAGCAAAAATGATTTCCTTTCTTAGAAGATTGTTATCCACAATGCCATGGGCATCCAAATCCATCTATAGAATCAAAACGAAGATAGCTTGTAAATATAAGCCAACATATTTTCCTCACTGCATAACTTGATCCTCATTGTAATTCAGACACATTTCTGCTTTAGTGGAAAATGCTTTGAACTAAGAAGAGTGAATAATTCTGTCCAAAGACTTTAAGATAATTTATCATCCAGTTCTTGGCAACCATGAAACGTTAATAATAGAAATATGTTAGATACTGGATTGGGGATGAATATAGCTTAATGATGATGCAAATATGGTTTCCAACAGTTATAAGAAATGAAAAACATTGTCTCACTATGGGGCAAATTTATTAAAGCATTTCTGTACCATTTCTTGGCTCTAAGATAGGTGATTTACAGTACAATGGCAGTACCACTGACAGCGCTTACCTGACCTCCCATTACCAGTGGCATATGAGGAGGTGCAAGACACTTGGTTTGGACACACTGGGGAAACCAATCTGACACCAACTTGCCCATCTCCTTCCTGGTAGGATGCACCAATATTAGTGACATGAGGTCTGGTAAGTGCCAGAACCCCACCTGGCACCCATATAAGGAACAGCTTTTGCCTGACAGACATTGCTGCAGGGAGAAAGTGTGCTGGACCATCTAAGGGCAATGGTTTTGTGTGTTTTTACCTGTCCTGCTCCGCCTGCCCTGCCCTGCCCCCAGGACCTTATTACCCATTAAACTCTTTATGCTGATCACCACAACACTGATTTTAGGAAATAATGCACTCTGCCTTCTCTCCAGAAAGCAAGCAGAGGGCTTTATCTCTCAATTTCAGCACTGAGCACCATAGGTTTATGCGAGGACTTGCATAATATCCCGTATTGTTTTGTGGGCAATCTGAACAAAATATAGAATGCTTCATATAGGTGCCCCTGGGTAAGTAATCAGCCAGATTTCATTAAGTACAAGCAGGTGTGTACTAGGCACTTTCAAAGCTTGGGGGGAGTGTGGAATAACTAAAAGGGATTTGCTTCCCTCACTGTGTTTTTAGGGAAATAATTTTTGTTTGAAAGTAATTTACATAGCAGAGGCAAAAGTTCAGAGGGATGGGTGCAGAGGCTAAGAAACTATTATGAAAGAGGGGTGGGGCAGCTTCAGGCCTGCCTTCTGCCCAGTTGGCACCAAATGTTGCAGAAACTAAGTGCAAAGGTGATTTGACAGTGAGGATTGTGTGGGCATCTGGCAGAAGGAGGATGACTTGAATATTCAGCATTTTCTCCATCTGGCAGAGGGAGGATGACTTGAATATCCAGCATTTTCCAAGCAAGCACCACTAGTAGAACTAGGAAAAGACATAAAACAAACAAGAGCAAGGTTATATGTTGTTTCTGCATCCCTCCTCCAAGGCACTGCAGTTAGACAGCCTAGGTAAAATCATTGTCTCTGTTTAGTAGCTAGACCTATCAGTCACAAAAGAGTTCTCTCCTCTCCTCTCCTCTCCTCTCCTCTCCTCTCCTCTCCTCTCCTCTCCTCTCCCCACCCTAGCATGTCCCCTGTGTTATATACTGAAGTTCTCACCCTGGGCCAGCAGGGGGATACTGTAGATAGTTTTCACTCAGGTCCACATATGCAAATAAGGGATTGAAAGGGACATTCAGTGATTGGATAGTTACAGAAAGTTGTTACAGTTGCATCGTAGTGGAGCTCTATATAAGCAGGCTGGCTGAACCCTTCAGTTCAGTTCTGTTCTGGTCTGTGAATAAACAAGAGCTGTTTGAAGAATCGCTGTGTCGTCTGATATGTTTACCCACAACTTAACACCTTGCATGGGAAGCTTGGGGAGAAATGTTTAACTGTTGGCAAACATGCTGTCTGCACTGCCCCAAATTGCTTCAGAGGTCCCTGCTTCAATCCAGGGTGCATTGGAAAGATGTCACTTCATTTCAGATGAACTCTGAATCTTTCCCATGTTTCCTGCATCGGCTCAGGATTCAGGATTTGTTCAAATCAAATGTCCCTAATTTCTGCCCAGAAGTAACTGCCATTTACTATACCCAGGTATAGGGCTGCTACCTTTGGTCTCCAACACATTGGAGACAACCTACACATACACGAGTCACATGCACTAAAGCTGAAAATCCTGGTCCTAATAGAAACACTGTGCTGACTTTCATAAACTGCATGCAGCCCTAAATGTTTTCATTTTCCAAGATGTTCTAAAACTCTGTGCCCATGCAAAGGACACAACAGCAGTCCAATGCAACAAATTCTCCCTGCAAAACCCAAAAACCTTATAAGGTACTAAACTGTTCCTATTCTGACATCTGGCTGATACCATTGCAAACAAATGATGGATTTGGATAGGCCTCTGCAAGCTGGCATAGTCAAGCCTCTATTTTTCTCAAGCAGGAAGAAATGTTTTGCATCAGATATACGACGTGTATTGACATCACCAGCCTACATGCATTTAAACAATACTTAATTTATATGCAGGAGTTTCAGGTCCAGCAATTTACAAGCTGCATTTTTGCCACCCGAGTCACTGTTAGTTTTGGCACAACTTTCAAGTTCTGTGGAACCTGTGGCTTCTTGTAACTTGTCCACGCAAGTACTAACAGTTACCTTTCTTGGAATGGCAATGTTAGACTTTTCCCAAGTTTCCATACTCTCAAGGTTTTTCTCTTAGCTATAAGTGCACTGGTGGTATGAAGGCAAACATAAAATTCTGCACACAAAGAAAACTCTTCATTCCTGTTTAATGCAGTAAAGATGAGAGGTTTGGAGGGAGTAAAAAGCAAAAGCACAGAAGGGGTTAAAGGTTAGGTGGGGAGGGAGCTTTGGGGGTGAAATACAAAGTGGGCAAAAGTTTTCAGAACTTCCTATAGAGAGTTTGGTGCTTTGAGACTATTTAAATATGCAATGATATTTAGACTTTACCTAGGAGAGTGAGCTAAGCAGATGTTTTGGCCTTGGAACTAAGAGGCCTTGCATTATTTTCAGCTGAATGCTACCTTTCAGAAAGATCCTGGGCAATGTTCCTAGGGGGTCATAATTTCTTTATTTGTCTTAAGACAGGATGGGGAATCAGAGGCCTTCCAGATGTTGTTGTACTCCAGCTCCCATCAGCCCCAGCCAGAATGGGCAATGGTTAAGGATGGTGGGTGTTGTAGTCCAATTGGATCTGGAGAGCCACCAGTTTCCAACTTCTGCTCTAACTTAAGAACCTGAGCTGGAAAGGACATGAGCTACCTGGATATCTAGGGCTAAAGCAAACATAGTATTTTGGCTCCTGGCAGTTCTGAACTTGCTTTTTGTTTCAAGAGAAACATTTTCCCCATTTTATTGTGCACAATGCCAACTTGGACATTTGCAGGTTGCATCATATGAAACTCTAGAACCTGACACAATTCACCATAACCCAACAACATACATGGGCTGACATTTAAAGCAGTACAGTCTTTTCTTTTATAATTCTTTCTTCAAGTTATAGAAGGAGATGGCCACAGTCCAGGAAAATAGTGTATAATGCTTCAGTCTGAAACTCATAATAATTTTATAGATGCTTGTGCCAATTGATCCTGTGTAATTCTAATGAACTCATTTAGAGGATGTAAATTCATTACAGCAACTGTTAAGAGGGGAGAAGGGGCTTTCAGTGTGCTTAACGCAATCTCCCTGTAGTATTAAATGTTCCTCTTTTAGCCTTTTAAACTCCATTATGTTCTTTCAATACTCCATGACCAGGGTTTTTCAGGCACCATAAATTCAGTTGCTGAGCCTTCAAAAGGACCAGGCTTGCAGTTTTTCCAGTGCTTCTGGACCAAACTCCAAGCGACAGCTCTGGCCCAGAGTGCTGTTTTTGCCAGCTGAAGCTGCCACAGAGACTACAGATCTGCTTCTGTGTTCTGCTCACTACTGCATTGACTACTTTGATATGGTGTGAGCAGGGCTACCCTTGAAAGTAGTCCAGAAACTGCAACTACTCCAGAAGAAGAGGGCAGCCTAGCTTTTATCTGAAGCTAGTCATAGGGACTATATAAAACAGGCATAGGCAAACTCGGCCCTCCAGATGTTTTGGGACTACAGCTCCCATCATCCTTGACCTGTTAGCTAGGGATGATATAGAACCTATTAATTTTTTGTGAACTTCACTGCCCACCATTTTGTTCCAACTCAAGATGCTGGTTTTGATCTTTAATCATCTAAACAGCTTAGTTCCAAGAAATTGTATCGAGAGTTTTCTCCCATAGTCCTGTCTCTATGAGTTAAGGTCAGCTGCTGAGATGTAGCTTCAGGTGGCACCACCACCCGAGTTGTCTTTCATTGGAAACAGGAGAAATCCACGAGGTTTATGCCACTGCAATTTTCAGGTGGTTAATTAAGAGTATAGCTGTTCTTAGTTATGTCCATTGACTTCAGTAGATTCACTCTGCATATGGCTTAGTTGGGTTCATTGTTGGTATCCGTCTGTCTTGGGGGACAATGGAGGAATGCATTTTTGAGGGTGGGGTTAAGTTGCTGGATGGTTGCAGCTCCTGCTGTGACTGTAGAGACCAAGGCAGGAGAGGCCCTATCATTGTTTTTCCTATTAACAGCCAATTGGAAGAGTATATAGTTGGAAAGTGGTCTACACATTTAAATGTAAATAAATAAACTCTGCACAAGACTTGCCCTATTGGATCAAACCTTCTCAACTGGAGAAGAGCATGTCAAAGAAGTTTCCTTCTCAAAGGTCTGAGCCTGAACTTGCTTTCGGTGGTTGTGGCAAACTAGTACTGGAAGTCAGGAGTGATTACAGAACTCTATTCTTATTTTCAAGACTGCCTTTGATTTGTTTTTCTTTTCTTTTCTTTTAACTGCTGCCTACCCAAAGTTTCAGGAAAGGGTGAGACTAAAATCTAATAAATTGTCTAATTCCAACACTCTGGCAATCTGTCTGAATGATCTTATCGTTACCTTTTCCTCTTGCCAAATGCAGATGCATTTTGGTAAGTGGCTGGAGATTTCTTGTGAAGTAATTATGTCACATATGCAGTAATTATAGCAATCACCAGCAGCTCAACAGTTTGCCTTTGCTGTCTTCCCAGAGTTAACTTTTTTTGAAAAGAGGCTCATAGGCAAGAACATATAAACTGAGCGACTGGAAACTCTGCAAGGGAGCCAAGATGTAAATCCTAAGGCAAATAAGTCATGCATGGAACTTCTTGGTTTTTAAATCTTTTTACTGTTTCTCTGCTGAACTTTCAATCTAATTAATAACATGCTGCAAGTATTTCCTAATGAAGCTTGGCCATTTTCTCCTTCTAGCATAGGGAACAGAGACACTGTCTGAAGGAACAATGGCCACAAGCCGCCACAAGCCACATAGAACTGGGCAGGGCTTGTCCTTCAGGACTTCCTGATTGGGTGTATTCAAAGTTATTTCATAATTGTTTTATCATACTACCCAGCTTCAGCAACTTAGCATTAGTTTTAGCCAAAAGACTTGGTGTCTACGTCTCACATGTGCTATTGGGGTGGGGGGAGAGATTAGCATCACTATGGGGGCAGGGAGAGAACCTCGTATTCTGTAATATTTTAGCGGCAGTGGAATTTTTATTTCAAATAGAGTTGAGTCCAGAAGAGCTGAAAGAGAAAGGCCAGTTTCCTGCATTCATGTACTATACCTGAGCAGTCTGCATGTCCATAGCTACCGATGTGGTTGGGCACAACCATCCTCCTGGGATGCAATGCTTGAGCACAGTAACCTATGTTCTTCTTTCTCCTTGGTCACCCTCCCTTCCCCCATCTCCCTTAATTCACACTTTACTGTCATAAACAGAAGCCTCTTCTCAGAATGAGAACTAGAGTTGATCTGAAGATTCTCAGAAAAGAATATCCTGAGCAATTTTCTCTCTTGGGTTCCCTCTGATCAGCTGGAATATTTCAGGAGCAGCGTGGAGAACATTTGGCAAAATGGTGCCACCAATTTCACCACCCACAAGTGGAGTAAAGAATCTCAAACACAGCAGTGTATCAGTTCCAAAATTATTTTAATATTATAGACGGGAGCAATGACTTTCGCCTCTGCTCCTTCCAACTCTCCTCTCAAAGCTCATTGTTTCCCTCATTCATCAGTATAAACTAACGTTGTTTCATTTAGTTTCAACTGAGCAGAATTATTATTTTTTTTCAGAAAAGAAGAGAAATGTATTATTAGCTTCTCTTCCAGCCTCCTCAACTGCTGGCGAATTCTGCCTTCATCCCACAAACACATTTGGTGAAATCCATCATTTTCCAATTTCACAGCCTGCAAATGCGGCAAAGGCTTTTCAATGACCCCTTTTAAAAGTGGCAACCTCCATTTATCAGGTGGGCCATTGATATGATCCTAACCACCACCACATCCCAATTTCAGTTATTCTAAAGCAGAACATTATTACCCTTCAATCCATATTTATGAATGAACAATGAAGTCCCCCCGTCTCCATGTGTAAAAAACCCAGGACTTTTTGTTCCAAGAAACACATCCTTTTTAAATACATTCAGTGCCTGCAAATCATAGTGGCATATTGAATCCTAGCGGCATGTCTGTGCTCATGCAAGCTGCACAACATTTAGAACTGTTCATTGCTTATATATCACCTGCGTGTATTGATACTGGAACACAGCGGCTTCCGTTGCAAGCCTTTTCTAGCAGGCATTCATGGGATACATTCCAAAGGAATGTGTGTTTAATAAGGAAATATTTGTCTGGGGGGCAAAAAAGGAGGTTCTTAAAAAGAAATTGCAGAAGTCTGGGATCTGAATTAGTATCATCATAGGCAGTATGTTTTAATAGGTAGCATTGAGAGTGTGTTGTTAGTTCCATAACCCAACAGGCAGGGCATTTCCCCCCAAAAGGTGTTAACTTAACAACTTCAGAAAAATTTCCTCTCAAGATTACGTTACATTGACTTCCAGTTTCCACATTTCTCAGATGCTCATAAGACTTGGGCAACTGAAAATAATAAATTCCGTATTATTTTTGGACTCAGTGGGGTGAGCAGGTCAAGCTACCCAATGGTTTTCATATGATATAACTTGGGAAATGCCTTTTAATAACTAGGTGCCCTTTTGAAAAGTTGCATGCCAGTGCTTCCCTTGGATTTGAACCAGCTATTGCTTGACTCAGAGTTGCCCATTGATAGCCATGCCAGAGGAAACCAAAATGTCACATCTGACACAGACTGTAGCTTGGTTGGCCCCCAAGAAGAACACGGAAGACAAAATGTGAATATGTTGTCTGTGCTACTTACAGAACTACAGCCACTGCTGTTTTATCATTTATTTTGCATTGGGGAACATGCCAGGTTACAAACGTGTAACCATGATGGGTCAGTATACAACATATTGTCTCACATATATATTTGCATCAGTGTGAATAAAATCTGTATTATTTTTCCCAAAAAATATGGGGTGGGGAGAATAAGAAGGATCACCTTGACTAATTTAGGTCCTTTAAATTGGTCTATTCTCAGTATTGTTTGGTTGAATACAACCCTACCTAAGCACAAATCTATTTTTTAAATTCAGTGCTATTGCCTCTACTTTATTCTGTTATGACTGTAAACTTACATTTCCACAACATTTTTACGTGCATTCCACATACCCTGGTCAACTGTGTAGCTCCAGCTTTCTCCAGCTGTATGATACTATTTAATTTTATCTTGGCACCAGAAAGCCCTTCTTTTAAAAAAAAGAATACAAGCACACATAGACACAAAAACACCTCTATGCTTTTCATTCACACAAGCTTCTTCCGTAGTCAACCGCTTACCACTTTTCTCCAAACCATTTCCTTTTCATAGTGTACCAGTGCCTTTCTGCTTCTCCGAGCAGCCACTTTGACGTGTATGTTACAATTCTCGCACACGCGTCCTACATATCTTGGCACCCTACCCATGGATGTGGTGATATTTAATCATTCCTACCAAACATGAACAAAACATTAAAAGCAACTTCAGACACAACCTTGTCTGTGTGAGAGCCTTCAATACGTCTCTCATAAACCTAGGCCATGAGCTGTTCAATTTCACCTTAACTAGCCCTGTATCTGGAGGTGGGAAGCAGTGAAGGAACATATGTCAGGGATTATAACAAAACTAGGGCTGCCATATTCCAAAGAGCAAAAAAAGGAGGACACTCAACCCCTCTTTCCCTCCCTTCTCTTACCTTTGCTGTCTCCGGCTTCCTGCAGACGAGAGGCAACCAGCGCAGCCATATGGCATTCCCCTGCCCAATGCAGCTGCTTCATTTTACCTCTGAAGCGGAGCTATCCAAAATTTCAGGGGAGGGCCATTCAGTTGTTGGAAGCCAAGCGCACAGACCATTGTGTGTGCAACTAAAAGTTTAATTCCGTTAATGTGATAGCCAACTGGCGAAAGGGGAGACCGGTGGCGGTGTTGCTCAGCGACTAGACAGAACGGCCTGGTGTTTGCTGAGGCAGCACGTGCCCTGATTGGTAGCACAGTTCTGAGGGAGTTTTCCTCTGTCGTTTGGTTAAATATCTCCTTGCTATATACAAGGCCTGAATTAGAAAATGCAAAATCTCTCTGTTTATTGTACAGTGGTACCTCGAGTTACATACGCTTCAGGTTACAGAGTCCACTAACCCAGAAATAGTACCTCGGGTTAAGAACTTTGCTTCAGGATGCGAACAGAAATCGTGCGGTGGCGTGGCAGCAGCCTGCAAAGAACGGACCTCCAGAACGAATTAAGGACGTAACCAGAGGTACCACTGTACACTGTTTCGGCTCAGCTTCCTCAGTAAGTGTTATCAGGCTTTATTTTCTCTCCAGGGGATTTAAATGATTTTGCTAATGTTGTTTCCAGTGCCCGACATGGGAGATTTGAGAGGAGAAAGGGAAGAAGGAGACAGTGTCACTGCCTCTTCTTCAGGATGAGGGAGCCATGTTTATTTTGGAAGTAGTTAGGTCTGAAAAAGAAGGCCAGGCCCATCTCACCATATGCGGGAGAGAAATAGGAAAGTTGCACTGGAGAAAAGACTGCAACTCTCATCCCTCCTTCTATCCCATCTCCTGACTTCCTGAACCTTCAGATTGTTATTGATATCTGGAAATAACTGGCTGAACTATAAAAATACAATGCATTCCATAGATGGCAAATTATTTTGTGTGTCTGGTTGCTTGCTTGCTTTCCACCCCAGCTTTCTATTAAAATAACTAAGTCCTTGCAAACAAAAGAAACAACAGTTAAACAACAATAAAACAGCTGCTAAATGATGTAAATAAAACAATGTAAAGTTGAAAGGAGCAGAAGTCTGCTGTAAAAAGTTAAGGGCAGCTGCGGCCTTTGATGAAGCTTGAAATGACTGACTCATTCCCCATTTATTAAGCCTGTTTTATTTTCTCTGTCATCCAAAGCTCTAGGATTTGCATTGCTGAAATTTTAGCTTTGGACCTTTGTGAGATTTTTTTTTTTTTTTACTGTGGCCTTATACTGAATCTTAAATTATCTGATGTTTTGACATAAGCCATCATCGGGTTGAATCAATCTCGCTCCAAAGCACGCATACATGAAACTAGGATCTGAACAACCATCACGATCCTCGTGTTATGGGCCAGTGCTGTATGAAATTGGCCAGCCTGGCCCATGGAAATATGTCATTTTTATCATAGTTCAGTCAATAGATAGGACAGCAACGGGGGAAATAATTTTGCATGTTTCACCTCACAGTTTATGACACTGATGTTGCAATAATGTACACCAAGGATGGCCAACCTGTGGCCCTCCAAATGTTGCTGAACCACAATTATCATCATCCCTGGTCAATGGCTATTCTGACTGAGGCTGATAGGCAGTGGCGTCGCAACGGGGGGTGGGGGGGCAGTGCACCCCGGGTTCCATGTCTGCGGGGGTAACAAGAAGTCACCCCACGGGGGCTCACGGCAGCACGAACAGCCATCACGGCGACGCAGCCACATGTGGAGTATCCTCCATTCGCGGCTGCAGCCGTGAGCAGAGGATCCCGGTGCCGGCGGCAAACCGCTAAGTGCAGTGCATGTGCAGCATCGCACACATGCGCTGTACATAGTGACGCCACACATGCGCTATATAGTGGTTTGCAGCCAGCACTGCTCCAGCGTCGTGCGGACGGTGCCGGGATCCTCTGCTTGTGGCTGCAGCCATGAATGGAGGATCCTCCGTTCGCAGCTGTAGGGATGACTTATGCACTTATGTGGGAAGAAGCCTCACCAAGCTCAAATTCATTGTACTTCTGAAAACTCAATTTTTCTTGGCTTTCAGCAAAGCGCTGTACCAAATAAGATCATACTGGCTAAATAAACACTATAATTGTAAATGCCCACATTAATTTTTATTTTTTAAAAAATTGGAGCTTTAATATATATTTTTTAATTGCAGCTTTCTGCCCCTCTACAAACAAGACCAACAGAAGAAAACAGAACAGCATTTGGGCTGACAGTGCATTATATCCAGATGACTGTGTCTAGAATACAAATTATTTTATTCCAGTCTACATAAAGGCTTTCCGCATCGAAAGAAAGAAAGAAAGAAAGAAATTAGTGCTGGCAAGTTGAATTAGAGTGTGATAATAAAAGTAATAGATTGAAAAACAGCCTTATAATTTAAATATTTGCATTCCTGTCATTTCCCAAGTGACTGTTTATATTCTTCACCCACTGTATATATTGATTTCCCTTTTCCCATTGCACCACTACACATTTGGCAAGTCGGATTGTGCGCATGGCAAAGAAATCATAGCAAGTCGCATCCTACCTTACAGGATCAGAGGGCAATGAGTCTCTGTACTTCATAGTATTCTGGGACCCCCACTCTTGTCTGGCATATCTGCACAATAGATGTAAAATACAGTCAGTCAATAAAATTGTGGGGGCCTACAGCATAGACTCCGTGGTATAACATTGCCCACTTAGCACACTGAGTGGCATTGGTACGTCTAACATCAGTAAATAAATCTGACTCTGATGTGAGCTAACCTGATTCTGATTTCTGGTGTTCAATCAAAGCACAAGTACATAGCACTCAGCTTATCTCGTTTGTGGTACAGTAGCTAGTAGCAGCTGGCAGAGCAGTGCAGCTGGGTGGCATTGCCCACTGGCTTCCCAACACTGCCAGTTACCAAAAAAGGGAGGGCCAAGACAGTGGGGCAATTGCTGCAGTGTGCCTACAGTGTCTGGAGAACCCTATTGGTTCTGTTGCTGCTTCTATGTCAAGCTGAGGTCTCTGCTGCCTTGCCCTTCCCCCTCTTGGTGACCGGCAGTGACATGCTGTGTTGGGAAGACAGGTGAGCAACACTACCTCACCTCTATCACCCCTCTGGTCACTATTGAGAGTCTACACAGTAAATCAGATACTGTATGGCAAATAGATTAAGCGTGCAACAATTCAAAGCAAAGGGAGGAATTCATTGTAGAGTTATATCAATCGTTCCACCAGCACAAGGTTTTCAGCTTGCCTAAGGGAATGATTCCCCCTCTCCTCCCAACTTGTCTCTGTTCTAGGGGGTTATGCAGAACCACCACTACCCCAAATCAAGTTTGGAACACATGGGAACACATGGTGGGGTGGAGAGGGGGAAATGTCCTCTTTCACTACTCGAAGTTCTTGTGCAGGCTTCTGCTAGCAAGACTAAATAGTTGGATCCTGCCCCGCGTGCTGGGCGAAAAATGTGAAGAGTTCTGAAAACCAACAGGGGAGAAAAGAAGATTCTTTCTCATGGAAATAAAAAACAAAATTGACTTGATATATGTAATTTCAGTTCAGCCCGTTTCTCAACAGGAAAACAACGTTAGTAAGGAATGATATGAATTACTATGACGCAGAGCAGAACTTTCCAGTTATTGGCTTAGGAAGTGTAGATAAAAATAATGGTAACCCTAGTGCACACATGGGACTCAATAGGAAAGCCATCTCCCTTACTTAATTTTAAGGCTTACTTTTTTAACTTTATAAATAAGCCACACACTGCTCACAGCGACACAAAATTTCCTCCTCAGCACCCCACTGGCTACACTTTCTGGAATGCCTTGGAAGTGATGCCACATCTCAAGGTCTTCTGGGAAGTGTGGGGGCAGAAGAGGGCAGCATGAGGCTCTCTTCACTCCAGCCACACTTCCTGTCAAGACCCAGTAAAGTAAGTGACAACTCCCTTCTGGAAATGTTAAGAGTAATCTCTCTCTCTCTCTCTCATTGCAATCAAGGGGGGGATTCAGTTCAGTTCGCAATCAAAAGGTGAGTCTACCTAATTCACACTTCCTGTGAACCAAAACACAGACATCCTTCAAAATTTGCACTTGCCCAAATTTTGCAATGCAGTTCTCCAACCAAGGTGGAATCCACACACATGTGAAAAACGTTGTGAAAATGCTTTTTTTAAAAAATCGTGTTGAAAAACGCATTGAATTTGCTATAGCTCACAGTCATCATCTAGTGTCACAATTGTATACTGTACATTACAACACATTCAAAATGTTTTATTTGCAGTTGTATAGCTGAGTCCCAAATAATGCATTCTAAAATACATCCACTAAATAATGTAATGTATGCGTAATGATGCATATATTAGTGCAAATAGCATTCAAAAGTGCATTATATGAGGGGAAATTGCTTGCAAAAATGTATATATTAAGGAAAATCCACACTAAAATGCTGGCAGATTTCCATTAAAAAAAGTGATTTGCAAACTGATGTAGAAATGATAACTAAAATTAAGCTTGGAAAAATGAGGAACTGAGAGGATCCAAAACTGACAGATCTGCCCACCTTTTATTTCCAGTGCAGAACAACAAATGGACAAAATTAACGTATGAGACCCATCAAGTAAGATAACAGCATTCTTGGGAAAACTTTATATTGTTGAATTTAACTGATATCATTTTTCTTTTAAGGAGTGTACATAATGTGTCTGGCACAAATGGTTGCTGTAAAATCATTCCTGAAATTACCACTTAATGAAAGCTTCAGAAGAAGAGGTTGTTGCTTATGCGCCAATACAAACATTAGCAGTTATTTACCTATTAGCAATCATTTTAATACCTTTGCATGTGGAGGCACAATGAAACAGATGGTATGCATTATGATGGGTTATATTAGGTTATATGTCCTCAGTTGAGTAAGAGAACTTGTATGTGATTGCAGAAAGAGAGAGAAAGCTCTGCTAATCCCATTTGCATCAAATGTCTGGTATTTGTCATCTGTGACATATAAGAGAATTGGGTCCAGATGGAAGTTGAAACACTTGCTTCTCTTGTTCAGAAAATGCCACAGAAGAGAGATTGGTGCATGAAGGATGCCTCACACAACCTGAGGTTGAGAAACAGCTACCTAAGTAGTCTTCATTCTTCATCTGAAGAAAAAAAAACACCCCTTATTGCAAAACATCTCATTCTCCACATTCCCCTCTGGCTGAATTTTCCTGAATTGACTTGCCTCTCAGCACAGAAGCTGTCTGGAAATGTAACATCTAATATTGAAGTCTGAACAGCCTATGGGTTTACGTGGCGATAGTCAAAGTTACTTTTATGATACATATAACCAAACAGAAGTAAAATTGTCACATATTTGGTCACAAGTAGAGATGTGTGGCACATTGACAAGGGGATATCAGTAATTCTCTTAATTCTGAAGAGGAATGTGTAAAACGAACTGTACCTGTGCATTTTCATGTTCAGGTGGGGAAAGTATAAATATCCCAAATGCGTAAATATTTCATTTGAAAAGCTCAAGAGTGCAAAGTCCATACCAAGACCTGGAACACAACTTGGACAAGAACAAATATTCTCGCAATAAAATCTGTCTCCTTTCCCCTTTGGCAGATGTTCAAGAATACTAATTCTAACTCAGCAAAGATGGAATGTTACCCCAATGACAGGAAATAAAAGAGATTTACCAATGTGGGTGAGTCCACTGTTTCTGAATCTCAGTATGTCTCCTATCTCTGCAATCCTTCGTCAAAGATGACTATAGCTAACTCCTCTGGTGGTCCTCTTAATTTAGCCCTCCTTCCAGTGAAACGCTTGCTTTCCATGAACTATACAAATGCCTTGTTTTGTTGGTTCTGGGTTAAGAATGGTCTGATTTCTAGAGAGTAAATGTAAGGGAGCATGCATGGCTCATCCCCTCCCACATCACATTTTATCATCACAACAGTCCAATATCATGGTCATCATCATCATCATCATCATCATCATCATTTTATTGTATGCCATCTTTCCATAGCTGGAACTATGCTCAAGGCGGCTTACAACATGACAAGATTTACATAATTACAAAATTACAAAATTACACACATAAGTCATAAACAATAAATAAAACACATAAAAACGTACACAACCAAATGGAAACAATTTCCATGTAAATCATAAGATCTAAAACTAAGGATGCAACAATAATATCAGTAACAGCAACAAGCTCTCTCAACCCCCCATGAACAATCCTCCAGCCCAAGAATCTGTACAACAGCCTCAGTTTTTGTAGCTGGAGTCAGTCAGCACTCCATTCTCCCAGGCCAGATGGGAGAAGGCCAGCAAGACAGGGTGCAGGTCTTCCAGGGCTCATAGCCAAGATGGTCTCATTTAAAACAACACAGATAAAAATTAAAAACAGGTAGGGGGTGGTACTCATAGTCCCATGCCTCCTACATGCTTCATATCCCCTTTGTGTTCTTTGACAATCTGAATAGGGCTACAATTACTTTTTTAACTGCAGTCCACACACACACACACACACACACACACATGAGAACCATGCAGACCATACAACTGCATGTTGATCCAGTTATGGGATGCACCATATACAATGGAAAACCACGTATTGTCAATGGACTCTAACCATCTTTCCCCACTACTGTGGCAGCTGTTGGGGCTCATTTGCAACATATTTATTATTTTTTATGATTAAGTCCTCTCAGATCTTTTGCTTTTAAAATCTTTTCAGATCGTTTCCCCCCCCATTTATTCTGTAGATGGTTATTGGCCTTAAGACATACTTGAAACAAAATAAATTGCCAGCAATTTTTGGTTTTCATTATAAGTGAGTTTTATCCAACAGCTAAATGTTGACTGTCCTAGACTATACAAAAGAAAGAATTGTTTCCCAGATCAAGGAAAACTTGATTGCTTTCCAGCACTTATATGAAATTGTTGTGTGTTTTTAATAATAGAGATAAATTTATTTCAAGATGAAACCAAGAGGGACAAATAACTAAGGCATAAATACAACAAGTAATGGACTACTTTATGTTAGGTACTTTCTAAATGAGATGTTATACACACACACACACACACACACACACACACACACACATATGAGATATATCATTAAATTGCTCAACATTTATTATAATGGTGCCCAGTCTGAAATGATCCTATTTAATGTGACAAAGTTAAAACACTGCCAACTGCATTTATTTTCTCAGCATAACATTTATATGGGACTTATATGGATGGCTGAGAAAAGATTAGAAACATCCCATTTGTGTAGGTCATTCCTTCACAGCACCGCATGTTATAGGCAGAGAAATGAGATTGAGATTACTTGCCTGGGATCACTATTTACCTCAGAGGTAGTCAATATGGTGCTCTCCTGATGTTGCTGATTGACAGTTCTCATCAGCTTCATCCAGCATGGCCAATAGTTAGGCATGATAGGAGTTGTAGTCCAAAATACTGGGAGGGCACCATGTTGGCTAACCCTGCATCAGCTGGATCTGAACCCTGGCCTCTCAGGACCATGTCCAAAGAAACATTTAACAAGATTTGAATGCAATGGATTTTTGCTTTCCATCCATTTTTCACAAGCATACTTGAATAATAATCAATTTGTTGGTTCATAACCAATGACAGGCTGTCTGGGTGTTGCTGGACTAAAGCTTCCATCAGCCCCAGTCAGCATGGCCAATGGACAAGGATGCTGGCATCAAAAACTATAGGGCATCATATTACCTACTGCGACTTATGAGAAACTAGTTTCATTTCATGGGCTTCTCTCACACCAACTGAAACCTTGACATCATCACAATGTGTGTTTCACATTATATGCCAGGTTTAGCTCATTGCAGACTGATGGAAATAAGAATGTGTTCTCAGCTACTTGGATTAAGCTGTGTGGTATAAGCAGTTGCACAGCCGTACTAAGAGCAGAGATTGTCATTATTATTGGCTTGGGTGCAAAGGTTTTCTTGCACAAGCCGAAATTCACTTCCACTCACACAAGGCTACTTCCCCTAATCCATCTGATTTTTCCATCCCACTTCAGCACCCTTCCCCAATGCCCCATTCCATACTGCTTCAGAGGGTCCCTTGAAACTCACAAATGGATTTTGATGAGTGCAGGAGCTACAACATGGAGGAGAAGCCAGAAAAGTCTAGAATGCCCAAGATGTTGCCTAGTTCCTGGGCATTCTCTGATAAAACAGTGGACACCAGCCAGGGGCTTCATTTTTGGTAGTGGCTGTCATTACCCTCCCACCCCCCCAAAAGTCCCAGAATGGTACAATATCCAGGTGCACAATATATAACCGATTCAGGAGCAGACAAAAGATGTGCCTCAGACGCCAGCTGGTTTATTGTGGTATGAACCTGCATACATAGTAGCTGACAAGTTCTAGTAGATCAAAACGTATTTTAGTTACCATATTTGACAACTTGCTAAATTTGGAAATTGGATTACAGCAACAGAATACTCATAAAGGACCTGCTATATGCAATAGTGATTAAGAGCCTTGTCGAAATTCAGTGAAATGTGAGAACAGCTGGGGTGGAGGCAGCATGCATTACGTGACTGACCGACATGATGTGATAACATTTGAGAGGAATCACCTTTGCAATACCGAATCAGGAAATTGAATGACATGCAAGATATGTACCAAGTCATCAGATAAGGCATTGCAGTCTAAAGAGAAGTCAACAGCTGTGGTACCCTGTCTACATTAATTTACCTCCATCACACACACAAAAACCAGATGTGGCAAAATTCTGAAACCAGGTTATGCCGTTTTCTTATGTGGCAGCTCATTGTATAAAGAGGGCTAATTAATGTAGCAGTTTTCATTTTGTTAAAATGCCAGGAAAAGTCAATTAAAATTAATAATAAATGACTTTAAACAACTTCTACTGTGGTATCAATCTTTAATTCCTCCATCTTTCCTTTTTTAAAAGAAAAAACAAAAAACTGAGCCTCTGTTTTCTTAAAAATCTGGATTTCTAAAAGGTGAGTTCCCCAAATTGGTTTGCCAGAAATTGGCCTGCAATCCTATGCACAGGAAGGCTGCTTTAATCCAATAAATGCAATGCATATTAGCTTAATCAAACTGCATGTAGCATTCCAGCCTTTGTTTTGAAATTGTTCATTGACTGAGCTGCATTGTTGCTTGATTGAATGACACGCTGACTTGATTAATTTTGTCACTTACTACTGTTTGTTCTCAGTTGGATGACTGCATGTTGTTGTTTTTCCTTTTTTTCCATTCTATGTGGTTAACAACAGCTGGCCACATGGAGCAGCCTCTATATGGTTGCATTCCAAGCAACCACTGAAAATAGATCATAGAATGTTTATACTGGGGCAAAGGTCCACCCATATAGTTCTATTTTTCAAAATTCCCTGTGTTATTTAGACTTGTTCAGGTATATACACTTCCCTGGGAATAAGTTCCGCTTAACAGGGTTTGCTTCTGAGTACGGCTGCATTCTTAAGGAACCAGTTGTTCCACACTATAGTTTCTTCTTTACAGTGCAATCCAAGCCATGTCTACTCAGAAGTCCTACTGAAGTCAGTAGGTCTTACTCTCAGATAAGCAGGACTAGGATTGCAGGATTGCAGCCTTACCTACCAAAAAAACTAAGGAGTCAGCCAAACCCTTAGATATAAAATACCAAACCCTTGTATATATAAAATACAGTATTAGATCATAATTCCTTAAACATAATTCACACTGAGAGGCACATAAGAAAAATAAAAATGGGTGTTAACAGGCGAAATCATAACCACTGTCAGGAATGAGAAAAGGAGAATTCCTATTTATGCCAGTCAGTGCATTAGGCCTGGGTGGCATGTAAAAGCAATGACTTCAAAATTAAAGGGCAGTGAAGATAGCCCAAGCCTTTCATTTGCCATCATATGTGATTGGCCACCATTCCAACTGGTTGCTGTGGCAAAACAGAAAAGCAGCAAAAAGCATAACAACAAAAGTGTAGGTAACTGGCTGCACCCATATCACAGCTGTGTTGCTTTGCCAAGGAGACAGGGAGCCTGGACCCAAAGAACAATCTTTCAAGGGGGAGAAAGAGTTTAATACAGTTCTTCCACTAATAAGCCAATGGCTTTCAACTGTCTCTAACTTTTGGAAACGTGTACTCTTGCCACTTCTGCATCCGCAGCTGGCATCCACTCTGCATGTGTGTCTCTTTCCATCAGACACAAAAGGAAGTTCAAGTTGTGGTTTCTGTTGTGCATTCTACTGCAAAGAAAGAAAATCTGGCTATTTGCATTGGATCCCCTCCATTCCAGCAGCATGCATCAATGTCTGTGCTGTGCAATCGAACTCTGGGAGTGACAGCAGGAAGAACAGAAGCAGAACCCCTCACCGCCCCCCATCTCAGAGCTTTATTAGGTGCTGTAACATTTTAGCCCTTTAGAATAAAGAAAGGGGGTGAGCTGGGAATACAAGATGTGATGAACTCCAGTGGAATAAACCAGTTGGGTTATACTGATGTTTACAAGAGCTTAATTTGATTTTTGCATCCAGCTCCAAAAAAGCCTTTGTGGATGGCTCCAGATGGATGTTTGTGGGACTGGAGTTACACTTGTGTACAAGGTTTTCACAGTATCCAAAAATGCCAGCCAGTAGTTTTCTGCCCATTTAACCCCAGACTTACACTTTCCAGAGAAAGCCCAATACGTTGTGTGTGTGTTTTTAATGTTGTCAATTACCTGTTTGCCTTATCCGAATGACTGTGATCTTAACAAAGCAATCCAACCCCTTGATTAGCAGGGCTGGAGGAGGCTTGCATCCCTCCACCTAGTTCTGCTGGCTCTGCCAGCAGCAGAGCCCTGCCCTTGGTGGGGAAGCCTCAATGCTGAGGAATGCCCCAATACGACCACCTAAAAGGCAGGTGAATAGAAAGACTCTCCTCCTGCAAAGAGAGGGGAGTGGTTGCGGTTGGGAGCCGGACTCCGCCTCAAGCAGGGGGCGTTAGCCCCCTGCCTCCCACTCACCTGGCTGGCGCCCACGCCCACGGGCAGGCACCCAACCAGGTGCCTGCAAGGGGGCGTGTATAGCAGCTTAAATCACTATGGCGCCAGCCTCCCGGCCTCAGTCTTCGTCGTCCCATCGCGAGTCACCCACCCTCCACTCCCTTAGAGTTCAGGGTCTCAGTTTTCTTTTGGCCTTGCTATGGACCTTAGATTAGTCGCCCTGGTTGTGCGGGGGGGCTGGTAGGAATTTTTCCATTTGGCATTAGGCTTTTTGGTTTTTTCGCCTACCTCGTAGCAATCGTCATAACTTTCGTGGTATTGGTGGGTAGGTTAGGCACTGGAATAATGTGTTGTGGTGTGTCGAAGGGCTAGGTGTGGCCATCGCCTACGCCTTCAATTTTTGGATATTCTGTTAAAGGAATCCGGCAGTCGTGTATTCTGTCCGACGCCTGCGTGGCGGGAGGCCATGGCACGACCCTCGGCGACATCAGGGGAGAGCTTATAGTTGGATTAGCATCAACAGGCTCCACCTACTGGTGAATAAACCCCCCTGTTTTAGACTCACCCCCCCTCTGAGGGGGTGGAGTCAGCTGACGTAATCCAGTGCCTAAGCCAATACCTTTTCACTTGCTGTAATCAATAAAGTTGTGGCCTTTTCTTGCCCATTAACCTTATATCACGTGTCCTTGTGTTTTCATTCCACTATGCGGGGATCGGGTCCTCGAACCGCAAGCTAGAGATGCCGGTATCCCCAGAGTGTTCCTTGGGTGGGATGACACATGATTCACAGGATCCGGTGCAGACCCTGTTGCCTTCATATTATGGTTCTGGGCTCTTTACTGCACCAGCCTGGGAGCTTGCACACCAAAGGGACATTTTTTTTCTGTCCATTTTCTGCTCTGCCTAGCACAGAGCAAGCCCTGCTGCTGTAAAGCAAGCCAGCAGCTGGCTGTGCAACTCCATCAAGCTCCATCACTACTGGCTAGGGATGAGGATTGCACTCTAAATCCACATGTGGAAGCACCCTTTATCTCCTCCTTTTATTATCCTCATAAGATGGCCCCTTATGCAACACACATATCAGCTTTTTTCCACCCATTCCTTTCCCACCCTTTTTATTCCTCTTTCAGGATGGGCAGGGTGTGTGTTAGACAAGAGAACTGGGGAGAGAATGGAGAGAAAAAGGCCTGGCACTCAAATTAGAAGTTTTAAAGGTATGAAACCTCTGGGCTGCAACCTAAGGCACTCAAAGCAAACAGCAAACAGCTCGAACAGTCTGTCTTTACTTACAAAGCTGGCAACAATGGCCTGTGTGGCCAGCATTGCAGTAACATTCTGTTGTTGTTGTTGTTCTCGTTTGCAGAAAAATTTACAACATCAGTCCCCACTCAACAAATTAATGTGCTGCTGATCAGATCCATTGTATACAAGTTTATCATCTTATTTGACAGGGATAAACAAGACACACATGGATAAACAGCGCAAGTCATAAAATAGGCTACAAACATGATAAATAATAGATTGGGTGGATCCAAGTTTATTCCTCTGTTTATAGAAGGCCCCCCCTCCCCGAGGAATGGTAGGTCAACATTTATCGCAGCACATTAAAAAGTTTAAGAATTTGTGCCTCACCTGGAGCATCATTCCACCTAGGGTCTGCCATATTTACAGAAAAACCATTTCAAATGTTTTGTTGATCAGCTATGCTCTGCTAAGCTAAATTTCAACCACAGGGCAGAAGGTTTGACTTTTATGGAGAGAGCAGCCTAGGATTCTCTTGTGAAAAGTGACTGTTTACTTCAGTTGTAGAAAAGACTTAGTCAAGAGGAATACACATGTTTGCAGTTTTGAACTGATATTTTCTTACCTCTGTATTAACAAAAGCAAATCAAAGAAAAAAGCCGGTTCAGAGGATTAAGTGTGGAGTCCATTTCTGCTTTTGATAATTATTTGAACTGTTGCGGGAGGGAGCTGGATGTAGTTCATTCTTAATAACCATCTGTTTCCACTTGCATCCAAGATTACCTGTATTTACTTCCAAACTGAGAGTCAAGATTTTGGTCTTTCTCCAGTTGTTCAAGCCAATGAAACAACTGCCTAGAGAGTGTTAATTTTAGGCCTCCAGGATATACTCACACATACACACTGATATATATGAATGCCTAAAAGAGGGTCAACTAAGCTGTGACCATCCAGATGTTGTTGGGAAGGCCCCAGCCCATAGGGCCAACGGTCAGTGATGATAGCAGTTGCTGTCCAACAACATCTGGACTCTGGCCTATAATAATCAGCATCAAGAGATATTTCTTCTCAACCAACAACCATTATTTGCTCTGACTCAGAGTTCCAACAGAGTTCCATGGCTACAACCAATGTAAGCATGCCATCAGAATATCGGAAGAATATAAACACAGGGCAGAAAGCATCTATAAGTACCAGTGATTGAAGTGGGTAAGTTAAGCACATGTTTAACAGCACAACATTATACATGTCTATTTAGAAATAAATCAGTGTGGCTTACTCCCAACTAAATTACTATAGAATTACACCCTAAATCTCACATTTCAATCAATAAGGCATAAAAGTGCTTAACGTTGACTGGACGGTGGTTAAGGTTAGTTTAGCATTTCACTAAGTACTGTCGTCTTTTTGTTATGAACACATGGTATGGTTCCAAATTGTTCAGCGGAGGCACCTGAATATCTCTGAATAAATTTGTGGCACATCCGCCAGTACTGGAACTTATTTGGTGTGTTGCTATTTACTGTTGACAAGCAGGTGGCCTACAGCACCATATAGTGCCTCAAGGAAAGGCTTCCAGCTCAGTTCAGGTGGGAGTATGCATGAGATTCTCCAGTTGCTGCTGGTAGTGGCCTAAAACACATAAGGAAGGAAAGAGTGATGCCACTAGTCTACCTTAGAATTGTTTGTCCTCACCGGCTGAGGTCCTTCTCATCCCTGCTACCTGACATTCTTCCAACTGGAAACACCAGGGATCAAACCTCGGATCTTGTACAAATGAATCATGTAGTATACTGCATTAGTCAGAGTTAAGTGTTAAAAGCACATGCCAGAGGATTTATATGCTGTGGAATTTAGAATGGGAAAGGCTGTTTTGGTGTGTTTAATCAGAACACGTTCTAGCATTGCATCCACAAATCCAGGGGGCAGGTACACATCAAAAGTGCAATGGCACATCCAACTGGCATTGTGGGTCAACTGCCTATCCATTGCACAATTGATTCAAGGATTCTGAATTGCAGAAGTCTGCAGTCACTCACAGTTTCTACCTAGTCCTCCTGGGGTTGAGTTGTCTCACAACTTAATTCCTTTTAAAGGAGCACATCTTAGGATAATTGGATGACGGGGATTGTTAAATTTTAGGATTCGGGGAACATGTTCATGAACCCAAAACTATGCATGTTTTCTCAGAAGTAAGTTTCACTGAGCTCAGCGGCACTTGCTCCCATGTAAATATGTATAGGGTTACTAGAGAGTAAGCCCCATCGATTCCAATGCAACTTGATTCTTATTAAACATGTATAGCCTTGTGCTATTTAAACTTTGCCAGCTATCTCTCTTATCTACTAAAGCAGGTCAAAAAAAAAATTTAGCAGGACACTGGAGCTCAATGAACACTGCTAAAAAGCAAAATATTTCTTACAGTGCTGTGCTGCTTAAAAAAATTATACGGGATTTGGTAGGAGGAGTTGTGTCACTTGTCACAAGTAATGGTTAACTGCCAATAACTGCCAGACAGTGATGCACAACTCAATTCCAACACTCCTTTTTCACAGTATATGGTCACATGCATGCTAAGGGAAATGATCCAGCCAAAGTTAAACATATTTCACAACAGTTAATTTCAATGGGAGAGTTAAGCTCATTGTGCTCTACCTTCTCTCCCATTGAAAGTGGTGGGATTTATAGCTATCCAAAATAAGAAGGGGTAAACAATGAGCAATTTCTTGAGTCCATGGATGATACAGATTAGATATTCAAGCATATAATAATAATTTTATATAAAAAAATTGTTGGTTCCCAAACCTCTGCATTTTTAAATGATATCTACATTTGAAAATAGCACTAACTTCAGTGCTTAACTTCAGTGGGTGATGCCCTAAATATTTTACATAAAAACTTGCTTCCAGCACTCCAGCATCATCAACACTTATTATTTTAAATGGAGGTCTGCTTGCATTAGCAAGGTTGTGACAAGAGCTTCCCAGTAGCTCAATATAGGTGCTAATAAATTGCAAGCTGGCCACCAAGCCATACTGTGAAATGATACAGGGAATAGCATCAGCTTTGGCTGTTTCTTTGTCAGCAAAGCCTTAAGTGCACATACATCTCCCTGAAATGTACCCCAAACAGAACATTGAAATACTGCTCTGCATAAATGTTCTAATAACTTTATTGTCCATTCTTTTATCACACCTGTGTGTTTGTTCAACAATCACAATAAGCCCTTTGTGTACTGCTCCAACTTTGAACTATTGCTCAACAATATTGACTTATAATGATAAAGCAACAGCTCTATTTCTAATTCATTAGTATGGAAAATATTCTGAATATTGTAGGCTAGAGTATAAGTCCTTTGTCAATCATACACTTTTCAAGAAAAAATGCAGCAACCATTGCACAATGCCAGAATTTCAATATTTTTCTAATAAAGAAACGAAGAAGAATTGCTAGAAATAGATTTTTCCATTTATTGTCTTCCTATCCTTACGATGACTACCCAGTGCAAGAATTGTACATAATGAATGGAACATCAACAACAATACTGAGCAGTCATGCGGTTTATTGCAATATTTAAAGTCTAGATCCAAGAGCTATGAAGGCAAAAGGAAGACATTGTCCAGACTCCCAATGTATCAAAACCACATTTGAAATATTAACTTGATTACCGCACCCTAATATTTTATGCGACAACTATATTTATGGTCTATTGTTGTAGCCATATAAGTCTCAGGATACAAGAGGGACCCCAAACCAAACAGTGCATCAGGTAATCTTTTTTATTGCATCCCTTATTGGTGATGAAAGTAAATACAATGTTTTGCCAGTTTTGATTGCAAAATCCACAGTCGCCTGAATCATGCATATTTTAATAACGTAATTCCCCAGAGACAAGACCATTTATCTTAAATGCCTTACAGATCACATCTTTGCTTGTCTGGATTTTTAAAATGTGGGAACTTCAAGAGGCAACTATGCTGCTCACTGGGAAACAGACCCTGCTGAACCCAGTGGTGCTTACTCCTGAGTAGGCATGAATAGAATTGCAGCCAAATCACAACACCTCTGGGAGCACTGGGGGAGTAAACAATGGCTTGCACCACTTTAATTGAGGCTAAGACTAATTATTCCAGAAGCGTGACTAAAGTTTCTTGCCTGAAGTTACAGGATTGGCTGGAAGGTGAAAGAAAAGAAGCTTATAGTATGGGAGCACCTGGAGTACTGCCCATTATCCGATTCTGAACTTCACTCATTTCAAGTTTCTCCACAGTTTTTGTCAATAATTTCAATCCTCTCACATTTTATGAAGTAATTGCCAAGAGTTCCTTTGGGGGCGGAGTGTTTTTCATGCACCTGTCAGACCATGGCCAGATTACAGACAACCACCTCTCTTTTAATAGTATGGAGGAGTCGGGGGGCCACTAGGTGGCGCATCGGAAGATGGCTGACAATAACATCTCTCCGACCCACACGAGGTAATTTGGAGGCTATGATGGGGGTAATTAGCCTCCTTAAACCCCCCCCCAGGATTGTGGGGGGGACGGCCCTTGCCTGCTGTGCCCTATGCCACCCCCGAATTTGTGGGGGTGGGGGCACTAGGCACAGAGCCCTCCTGTGGGATTCCGGCACTCCTGGACGCCGTCCCTGATACGCGCCGCTAGTTGCAAGCATCTTCAAAAGAAACAATTTGGACGAGATAAATTGCACATGCTTCAAGGAAAAAGGGGAGTAAAGACTGCTGACAGAAGAGATCTCTGATGACAATACAAGAATGAAGTATGGGAAGATACATCAAGATACGGTATGACTGAGGGGGGAGGGGGGAAAAACCTGCCTTCCTTTTTCTTATGTGATTTAACAAGAATCCCCTCCCCTAATGAGTCAGAAACTAAGGACTTAAGCTGTGGATTTAAGGCTGTGTGGAGATAAACTTCCGAACCAAAGCAATGTTTCAAGATGAAGCTGGAAAGCTAAGAGTTTTGGAATGACGCAGTTAAAAATGCCGTCGCCATTTTGGGAGGCATTGTTGAAGCTCTTGGGTCTGGGAGGAGAAAGAGAGAAATAGAGTTGTTTACATATCGTGGATCAACTTCTCGGTGGGACTTAAGAGCGACAAATGCCAAATTTATGATGGAAAGAGCGATGTTATCTACGAAGGAGATATATGGAAACCATCTGGACTTAGTGGAGGAACGGGAAATCCACACAGGATTATTATTTTGCTTATCGGCTTAAGGAGACTAACAGAAGAGATCGTAAAGGAAAAATAGAAATTATATGAACAAGATATGATGTGGAAACACCAAGATAAGACTGGATAGAATTATGAATTTTGTTTGGACTGATTGGGACTGATTTGGACATTAACGCAGTAATAAGAAGATGATCTGAATCCCCCTTTGGATCTTGAAGTATGGGTTCCCCCAACAAAATTTAAAAATTTGGCTTTGTAATTTGGAATTTATGTGATGTGATTTAATTTGATGTGATTGGCCAGTTAATAAAAATTATTTTTTTAAAAAAATAATAGTATGGAGGAGTCTTCTGTAACTGATACTGTGAAGTTTCCTTAGCCCTGACTTATAAGGAAGACATTGTCCACTTATCATAATCCATCCTTGCCAATCCCATCCTTCCTGGAATTGCCAAGGAAGGAAAGAGCACGCCAGGGTAAGAAAATGACCTGGAATGTAAGCAATGTTTCTGTGGTGGGCCCAAGAGGACAGTCACCAATTTCACAGCTGCCAATCATGAATAAACATGTGAGGTTATGTCAAGCCCACCTCTCCTCATGGCTGCTGATAGACAAGAGTTTCAGATGCTGTAAAAGTGTAGGAGTTAAATGCTATAGCTTCTTAAGGAGATTTTCTGACTTTCAAGAAATCACAACAAGCAATTGTTGCTCTTTGGTTTTAGAGCGGTTGGATTTGCCTCAGCCCAGTAACCTCCCCAAGTTTTTAGCAAGTGTGCCGGAAGTCAAATCCAAGTTATAAGACACTGCTGCTCCAGTGAATAATACTGTGGATGTGTAGCTCTCCTCTCATTCTTGGGGTGATTTTGCCTCTCATTTACTAAATGACACGGCAAGTAACAGTAACATTTTCACACATGTTTGGCTTCCATGCATTTTGAATGAATATATGCATTGAGGGGCCAGTTTCTACCACCTGCTATATGTTCATTAATGTCATGTACAGAGGAGAACCCAAACATACAAAGTGGGCTAATGTTGCATTTCTTCCCCAGAAGATTCAGCTGGTAGTTGGCAAACTGAAGCCATCCCTTGGTATTCCTGCTTGTGTTGTATTCAGGTCCTCTTAAGCACACCTCACCTTCCCACCTCCCTCTCTGCCCTTGCCCATTGAGAAACACTGCTGCAGAGCCCTCACACGGGGAGCTGTATAAAGCCCTGTTTAACAAGCCAGTTAAATTATCAACACGTGTGTGGATCCTGAATTCTATGTACACCACATGTTTGTATTGTTTGTTTGCTTATGAAAGGTATTTCTCTAACGCCATTTCATAAAGTATCTGGGTGGTATACAACAATGTGTATACAATAAAGCACTCTCTTTTTTAAAAAAAAAAAGTACAAAAGAATTGTTAAAATGACTGGCCACTCAAGAAAATGTTAAACAACTACATAAGCCTTTTGGCATATAACAAAACAAAACAAAACAAAAAGAGTCTTCAAGAGATGCCTGGAAGTCAGAAGCAACGATTCCTGCCAAATCTCTGCTGGAAGAGCGCTCCACAGCATGGGATCAGTGAAACTAAATGCTCGACTTCCAGCCAAGGCTGATTGGGCCACTGTAAGATGGGGAACAATGAACAGCGCTCTTCCAGTTGATCTCAGTGATCCGGCTGGGATATAGGGGTTCAGGCAGGCCTTAAGGTCTCCTGGACCAAGTTTTTCAGGGCTTTTTAAATGCAAGAAATGTTCATAGTTAGGCCAACTATGGTTTGCTACTTGAAAATAAAGCATTTTCTCAGCAGCAAAGCCTATACTTTAACATAAACAAACGTCCAGCAAAAGGAGGGACCATAATTCATTGCTAAGCAACTAACCGCACTCTGTTTGTCCAGTTCTTACTACTACCACCATCACCACCAAAAGAGATTCATCATCCTAGAACAGGCTTTGAAACTGATAGAAGTGACAATAACAGAAGGAGACAATGATATTGTAACCTGGGTGGCTGCCCTGGAAAGCTTGTTGAAGATAAGGACCCAGTCTTACCCCGTCAAAGACCCCAAGAAATCCAGAGCACAGCTTGAATGCAAGGGACAACGTTAAACAGTATTTTAAATGTTAAATTCTACCACCAGCAGGATTGTTCCAGAACTAAAAGATTTATTCTATCCCAAGAATCGAGCGCATTTGGAAAAGCATCTTCTTGAAGCTCCTTCAATGCTAGGGTTCCTTCCATAGCAATAAAATAAATATTACATGGCACACTGCTCAGTTAAAGAGTTGTTTCTCTAATGTGACAAAGTGTTTGATAAACTCAGCATGCCTCCATTAATCAAGATCACATATGTGGCCACCTCCTTTTAAATGGAAACTATTAACATCTAAATTAAACATGTTGGTGCTATCAGTGAACAGAGAAGTGTAAGGTTAGTATACACAGAGAGATTGTTTCTCTGTCTTGAGAAATATTAACAATAACTTGGTCCCAGTTCTAAATTGTCATTGGACCAAATGGCAGTAGGTCGAACCACTAAGCATTTTGCAAAAAACCATTTGCTTCAAATTACCACATCCACATCCCAAAGAATGAAAGGAATGTTATTGGATCTGTCTGCAAAGTAATGTCATTCAAATTCATGAATCAGAACATTATGCATCCTTAGATGATTTGTCTGGTTTCTTGTGGTGTTGTAGGTTGTTGTGTTTTTTTAAATGAATTTCTTGAGAGCCACTTTGAAGATGCATAAATAATCCGCATAATGAAACTTGGGCTTTTCCAATTATATGGAGATCTAAAATTCAGTGGTTTCTGCTTATTGATGCAACTAATGATATGACCTGAAATGGCTACAAGTAAAAATTAGAAGTAGAAAAATCTATTTACCTCAATCTAACTATGTCTCAGGAAGAACTCTTTCTCACCCTAAGACCCTTTTAGCAGGAAATTTCAGGGAATGATCCCAGGATTGACTGCATCATCAGCCACTGACCTATGGCTTTTCCCATTGGAGATTTGATTTTTATCAAATGCAAAATGATTTCTAGCACATGGGGAAAGGAGAAGTAAGCCCTGGCCCTTTTATGAATTATCCTGCAGGATTTTATTCCCAATGGTTTACAAAAAGCCCTGTAACTACTTTACACTGATTTCATAGCCTTATATGCTAGAGCCAATGTTAAGTACTAGGATTACAGAGATGAATTAATTAGTTAAAAGTAGGGTAATTACAAATTCCATGTATGTATGTAACAGGAGCATTTCAGGACAAGCTCCATCGCAGGCTGCAGTTGCCCAGGTGTTTTCAGTCTAATCGTACCCACTAGGGATGAAGGAGACATTTGAGTCAGTGTGCATTTAAAGCAGAATCTATTAAAAAAAGCAGTCACACTTTCTGAAATGATATGGAAACTGAAATACGGCTATCCTTTGAAATTCACCCCTATCCAAACTTTGATATTCAGTTCTCCAGGCAACCATGCTTATACAACATAGGTAAGTGTTAAGTTACAGTGCAAATTCAAATTAATGAAAAGGATAGGAATGTTATCTTCAATAATATATTTGTTTTGTGCATACTTTCTTCTAATAACATCTCTGAATTTTTCTCTGAATTTGTACTGTAACCATTACTCTTCCAAGTGCAGAACCCTAAATTTTTATTCCCCATTGTTACAGATGTCCCACTGGCACCACCATCACCCCCTCCAAAAAAAGTAAAGAAAAGATAGGGAACCGCCATGTATAATAGTGTGTGTGTGTGTGTGTGTGTGTGTGTGTATAATGAGATGAAGCATGATTCTGAAATAGTAAAAAAAAAAAATTGAAGTAGAAGCATTTTTACAATTCAGATCATACATGGGGAGAAGGGACTGCTGCTGCCCATTCCTTAAGCTCCACAGATGCTTTTGGCAAAGGAGGAGACCTAACAATGACCTCTTGCACAGGGACTCAGTCAGACTGGAAAAGGAGAAAGTGATTTATATGCGTTGTATATGCGATACAACATTGTGCCACCAGGCGGCGATGTGGAGTCCCTGTTTTTCTCTACCTGTTTTCCCTGTTTAAATTTACAACGTTTTGAACTGACATGTTTCTTTGATGTGTCTTGATCCAGCCCAGGAGCCCATAAATGGCCTTTAAATGGGATTTTAGAGAGACTCTGGGCTCATCCGCACACATATACCTTTTGCCCATGCCTTCTAGACTCAGGTCTGCACTTTCCCAATCTGTGCCCAAGCCTCCCCTGCCCCACTTTCCCCAGGAAAACCCGCTTTTTAACCCTGGATCAGAAAAAAAAACAGCAATTCAGGGTTTCCCACAGAATTTGCTTTCAGCAGTAAAGAGCAGAGTTTTATGGGTAAAGTGCCAGGGCCAAAAAGAAGAAGAAGTAGTGTTCAGACAACATAGCTTAAAGAATGGACCTGTGCCCAGAAACACAGCACTAAAGGAAGTCTGTATGGGATCTTAGTGTTACAACCTTTCATTTTCTTCAGAATCACCCAAAATTGGCCTGGGGACAGTGGGGATAGGATGTTAGGCTAGAAGGGCCATTTTTCGACCCAATAAATGTGTCTTTTTTGTCGATACAAACAAGAAATGCACTTTTCAAAATGCTTAAACCTTTTCCAAAAGTTGATTATCCACCCCCACCCCACCCAAAAAAACACATCCAGAGTCCAGAATATATTAATCTCCCCCAAAATGATTTGGTCACTATATTTATTACCAAAGTGATATTACAAAAGCCTCCTTTTAAGAATCCTTTATAGCTTAGATTAAAGCTCTAAGTACAAAGAAGAAACAGACTGGGCTCATCAGTGGAGGGTCTTAGCATAAGCGTTTACAGTAAGTCAATTTACAGTCATGATCTCAGGCAGAAATCAAGTTCTTGGGAAGATTGTGCAAGTTTTCTGAAATGTATCATTTGGATTTAGAGTGCAAAGCCTCAAAAAATGCTTTAGCAACATTCACCCAAGGCCAATTTATGCTACCATTTTCAAACACTGGGAGAGATCCATGGGACTAGATATATGTTCCAACAAGCCTGCCTTATATCTCTGTTATCATAAACTCACTGTGGAACTGACTGAGTGTGCAACTCATGAGTCAGGCTACAACCTCATTCTGCTTAATGGTTGGGATGGGCCTGACGGCAGGAGTTCCACTAGGTAGGAAAATGAAAGAAATAAGATGCAGATCAGAATACCTGGCTGAGGAGGAAGGGAGAAGGAAGGAGAGATTTCGTAATTCTTCATCTTCACTTTATGATAACACTCTTTGAACAACAAAGATTACAGTGGTACCTCTGGTTACGAACTTAATTCTTCTGGAGGTCCGTTCTTAACCTGAAACCGTTCTTAACCTGAGGTACCACTTTAGCTAATAGGGCCTCCTGCTGCTGCTGCGCCGCCACCATGCGATTTCTGTTCTCATCCTGGGGCAAAGTTTTTAACCCGAGGTACTACTTCTGGATTAGCAGAGTCTATAACCCGAAGTGTTTGTAACCCGAGGTGTTTGTAACCCGAGGTACCACTGTGTTCCTATCTTAGTTAACAACCTGTGGACCTCTTCTCATTTATGCCAGTGTTCTTTGAAGGGTTACCTGAGGTTTCAACTTTCACCTCACCATCATCCTGAACCAGGAGCACCCCATGCAGAAGGTTCACTTTCCAGACTGTCATGCAACAACATAATGGACACATAAGCACCACCATATTTCAGAAACCTAGTAATGCTGCACATACTAATATGTTTCCCACAGAACACACAACATAAAATCTGTTGTCTACAGCCAAGCCCTGAGATCCAACCACATCTGTTCTGAGTCATCAGACAGCAATTCACAACTTAGGGATTTACCACAGACATTTCTTAGACCACAGTACTCACCCAATGACACTGAAAAGCAGAACAACAAGGCCAGACTGCTTCCCAAAATTCATCTAATCTGCTACAGGATGGGTCTGGAAGAGTAAGTGACATAACACAACTTCTTGTCACTGACTCCCAACTTGAACCACTCAATTATGTACAATCCATCCTGGATGGTAGCACTTCCTTCTGACTGACCTTGGGTGGTAGGCCTCTGCAAGCTTACAGGCAGTCTGCCAGCCCAAAACAGATGGTCACCAACAGGTCACAGTCACAAAAATATAGACACAAGACCCTGAAACAGCTCTGCCAGTGTGGTGTAGTGGTTAAGAGCGGTAGACTCGTAATCTGGTGAACTGGGTTCGCGTCCCCGCTCCTCCACATGCAGCTGCTGGGTGACCTTGGGCTAGTCACACTTCTCTGAAGTCTCTCAGCCCCACTCACCTCACAGAGTGTTTGTTGTGGGGGAGGAAGGGAAAGGAGAATGTTAGCCGCTTTGAGACTCCTGAAGGGGAGTGAAAGGCGGGATATCAAATCCAAACTCCTCCTCTTCTTCTTCTTCTTCTTCTTCTTCTTCTTCTTCTTCTTCTTCCAGCTCAAACTCTACTTGATTGACACTATTACAGAGCCTTAATGCTGTCGGCTGCATCAAGGCTGCATTCACCTCTTCATTTTCCAGTGTGGTATAAACAGGCCTCCAGTTAGCACGTTGCTATGCTTACCAGGAGGGAAGGGATGAGGTGGTGGAAGGGTCAGTGCAGTGCAGGCACAGCCCAAGGAGCACTGAATTGGCACTGCAACTGCATTCAGGGTGTACAAGACTCTTTGCTGCTTGGGTTGCAACAAAGCAGCACAGCTACCCTTCATAGGCACCAGTTCCTAGGGCCAAAGCACTTTCTTCCCACCCCCAATGTATTTTTTTGAGGGGGCCAGGCCCTCTCAGTGTTCAGAGGGTGTTTGACTCCACCTCCTGGCTCCTCGTGATGTCACGTGTGTGAGGTCAGAATGCCATGTGACGTCAGAACATTGCGTCGGGTCACCGCAATTTTCTTTGTAAGGCGGTGCCTCTGGTACCCATTCATGTGGTTGACTTCAAACACAGTAAGTCAGAAAGTGAAGAGATTGCTCAAAAGACAGGGCTGAATAAGTCACAAATTCACTAGGTGAAAAATTATAAGAATCAGTTGGGGAAAACAATATATATATATCTGCATTTAACTTACATTTCCCCTTACTATCCATGACAACTGCTATGCAGTAAAGCATTGCAATGTGTACATGCAGACAAGCACACATATATTAGCTGAGGTAGGTCTTGTCTCCATGGAGCAAAGAAAAATAAACAAGACATGAAGTAAATAACTAATACTTAGCAAATTTGCCATAACTGTCTTATAAACTGTGGAACTTACCCTCTTTAAGATATGGAGGGGGGGTTAGGTTCCTGGGATTGTTTATCATAAATTGCACTTTCAAGGACATTTGGATGGCCTCAAAACGTTTCCTTGTACAATAAAATCACAGCACAATTGATCTTATCAGGCTGTGTTTTAAAACAGAGAAACAAACCAAATGTTTGTTCTCAGTGACACTAGTGCAAAGCAAGAGTAAGTGGGCTAACCAAGGACCTCAGCGTGATGTCACTCTTTCCTGGTAACAACTCTCTTCACAGGAAGGCAAATGTATAATCCTTAGCAGATAGGTCTGACATAATTATGTCAGCAACTCAAATACCACACACACACACACACGCTTTTATATCTGGAAATAGTCTGCGGACATCACTTCAGAGCTCCAAAACCAAGTCAAAAAGTACAGTCAAACCAATGTTCAATTTAGGCTGCATACGCACTATATCTTTAAAGCACATTTGAAGCACATTTCACTCTTTCAAGCAATTCTGGGTACTGTAGTTCATTGATGATTACTGGGAATTATAACTGTGAGTGGTAAACTGCAGGGCCTGGAATTCTTGGAGGGAAAGAATGTGCTTCAAATATGCTTTAAAAGTATAGCATGCCTGCAGCAAAATCAGGAGGTGCAAAGGTTCTCCACACCTGACATATACTGTTGCCAGCCATTTTGAAATGATTATTCTTAAGTTTATTATTACTCATGATTTCAAAATACTAGAGAAACAGAAAGAAGTGTGGGAGAGGCAAGGTTAAGAAGAGATGAACTTAAATAAAATCAGTTGCAGGTACTTAGACTTCAGTTTGGTTGGATTAAATTGGTATATGGCTAAAATCTGAGAGTATCAACACTTGGTGACATTTTAAATGACCACATCCTGGAGGTCCATCAAAAGCTCAAGTTTTCTTGACTGGAGAAAATCTTAGGTCTCAACACATCTGGATGGAGAGGCTAGCTTGAATTCACATTGTCTCACTCAGATTGATTTGTAGAAAGATGGTTCCCTTTTCAACTATATGCAGAAAGCAATTTTCTGTCAGAAAAGCTGCTAGCTCACCTGTTTTGGTCAAAGGCACCTGTCACAAAATGCCTGCAATTTCTTTTCAACAAGTAATCGGTTGTGACTCTCTTGTTCACTCACCTTTCCAAATGCTGTGCAAATAGTCATTTGAAACCATCTAGGTTCTTTTATTATTCTTCTGTATGGAAATTTTAAAAATTAGCAATAGAGAAAATAAAGTATGGAGATCAAGTCTAAGGTTGGGCTGAAACTAGAATGCTTCATTTAAAGGGAAAGGAAGAGAAATGGTCATAAATATGACAAGTGGTATTTCTGCCTTCTATGGGCTTCCCCAAAGCTATCCCTAATCTGAATAATGATTCCCATGTGGGATTTAAACTATTTCCTCACAAATAAAGGACTTCTGGAGAGTTTAACTTATTGAACTAGAATGGGGGTGGGTGACCTTTTCCTCATCGTGGACCACATTCCCTCAGAGGTCACCAGGGAATGAGTGTCAGCATTGAAGAGCGAGTTAGAGCCAGCACTGAATTGAGCTGGAGTCACCACACAAATACACACACTTTATCTCTTAAAATAACTCCTATTCCCCTCACAGAGCTCCAAATCCCATAGTGGTTTAACAGTCAATCCTTCTTCCTAGGGAACTATAGCTCTGTGGAGGGAATAGAGGATTCCTAACCTAGCAATTCGAAAGCACGTCAAAGTGCAAGTAGATAAATAGGTACCGCTCCGGCGGGAAGGTAAACAGCGTTTCTGTGCGCTGCTCTGGTTCGCCAGAAGCGGCTTAGTCATGCTGGCCACATGACCCGGAAGCTGTACAGCGGCTCCCTCAGCCAGTAGAGCAAGATGAGCGTTGCAACCTCAGAGTCATCCGCGACTGGAGCTAACAGTCAGGGGTCCCTTTACCTTTACCTTTTTAACTGATCTAAGCACTGTTAACAAACTTCAGCCCCTATAATTATTTGGGGGAATGTCGAAGTGTTGATAGTGCTTTAAATGTATGGCATGGATGTGGCCAGAGAGAACACTGAGGGGTAGTCATGGTCTCCTTGCTTCCCCCAGCCACTCTTGCCACCTGCATGAAATTGGGGCAAGGACCACATGCAGCTCAGAGGCCACAGGCTCTCCCCCCCTAACTTGTCTGGCGTTCAATATACTTCCCTATTTAGTACTCAGAGAGCTCCGTTGAGCTACTTTTATGAATGGGTTTACTGACCACAAACATCCCAAACAACTAGCCCAGCTGCTTAATGTCACTGGTGACCTATTGGTCGTGTTGTATACATTCTGGAACCCAAAATGTTGTAGGCCATGGAATGTCCTTTTCTCAAAAGTTTAGGAAACTTCAGCTGTGTGCATGACATTCCGATCTATTTGAGCTACATGACTAAGCACATGAACAGCAGCCCATCAAGTGACTCTTAAAGTCTTCCACTATCCACTTAAAAAAACATTTTGGTTTTATGAGGGGAACCAAAAAGAGAATAATTGCCAAGCATGCTCCAAGATCTCTCCCAGCTGTAAGGCTCCAACATACTGCCAGATAACAAATCATTTAAAATCAGAGATTATGGACTAAAGCTCACTCCTCATGATTTAATCATTGGACAGACATTCTGAATAATGCTCTTCATTAAGGGGAATCTGAGTCAAAAGAGCTACTGTTGAAAAACATGGCTTCACAATTCCTGCAAAGCTGGCATAGGGAACCTCCAGGCCAAACGAAGAAGAAGAAGAAGAAGAAGAAGAAGAAGAAGAAGAAGAAGAAGAAGAAGAAGACGAGGAGTAGTAGTAGTAGTAGTAGTTTGGATTTGATATCCCGCCTTTCACTCCCCTTCAGGAGTCTCAAAGCGGCTAACAATCTCCTTTCCCTTCCTCCCCCACAACAAACACTCTGTGAGATGAGTGGGGCTGAGAGACTTCAAAGAAGTGTGACTGGCCTAAGGTCACCCAGCAGCTGCATGTGGAGGAGCAGAGACGCGAACCCAGTTCCCCATATTACGTGACTCTTAACCACTACACCACACTGGCTCTCACACTGGGTAACTCCCCATAGGTCCTAATTTGGCCTGTGAAGCCATCTTTTCCCTAGCCACTCCCAACAGCCCCATATCTGCCATCATAGGACATCAGGTATAGGGCAGATAAAGGCACAGTTGCAAAGGATCAGCTAAGAGATTTAGATATTTTTCCTTTGCAAGCAGGGTTGCATTTGGCAGCAGCTCCTAAATTTGGTACTAAATACAAGCCCTGCTGCTCCCAATCAGCACTCCTTAGTGGAGCAAATCCCTGCCAAAAGTATTTTAATATACAGTTACTGATTTACGAGTGCATGCATGAATAGATTAACCTGAGATCAAGTTACCAGTGTGGGTGTGGCTTAGCAGGCTCTCAGCAGCCTTTTTTCTCTTTGTGCTTCCTGGAAAAAGCAAGGAGCCATGTGGCCAAGCTGCAAGTAAAAACCAAGTTAACATCTTTCCAATATTTTATAGCCTACATCTTTGCTAACCCAAAGACTGAATGATCCTTTAGTAAGGAAACAAAGTACTTTTCTTTTTAAGTAATTTGGATTTTTTTTATCTTCATTTTACTTCCAACAGATGGAGACTTGTTTACTGTAACTTCTGAAAACTGTGAGTGAAATATCCACTTATTTGGAAAGCTATACGTCTGTGATTTATTCTAGCCTAAGTATTTTTGTAGGGAATGTTTGTTTAAAGGTGGATGAGGGCAGATGTAAATCTAACCAAGTTTTTAAGTACTCGGAGAAATCACCATTGTGCTTATCTCTCTCTTCCAAACCTCTCTCTCCAACAGAAAGCCCCACTGAGATCAGAGCTCCCATGTGGAGTTGATCCCTGCCAACAATTTGGTCTGCCTTTGGCACTTGAATGTAAGTTCTGCTTTCAGCAGGAATCTTTGCAGCTGAAGCCTTCATTTAAGCCAATGCTGAAAAGAAAAGAGGAAATAATTCACAGCACACTTGTGATGACATCAAGTGACTGATAGGTAAGTGGCCCCAGACACCTATCAAAAGTGATCCATGGAGGATAGGCCAGTTCCAACATCCCACCACTGCCATGGGGGGGGGGGGGAGTGAAGCTAACCTACCAAATTGTTGCAGCAATGTAAAGGAAAGCCTGTACTGCTATTGATGTTTATGGGTTGTATTCAATACTAGTCTTACTAGAGTAGACCCAATGAAGTTAATGGACCTAACTTAGAGTCATTCAATTCAATTCTTCCACTCTGAATAGGACTAGCATTGGATGCAACCCTAAATCCCATTTTGATCTACATATATAACCAAGCACCATCTCTCCAATCCTCTTTGATCCTGATCTAATTCCATCGGCCCAACTTGCCACACACAACTGGTCCCAAATGGAGACAAACATATCCTTATTTAATCAACATATGCATCCATCTAGTTTAGTGAGTTCATGTTTTGTTTTTTCTTTTGTATAAAGTAAAAAAAAAAAAATCCCAATACAATACAATATAAAAGCACAGACAAAAGGGGTGTTCAGTAAAATAACGAGTGCAAATATACAAGGCAAATCACAACCTTCTAAACCAGGCGAGGGTAGCCAATGGATCTCAAAATCTCGATGAGTTAGGGACATGTTTATCCCCTGCATGTGAATACAGGCTCCAGTGGGTCCAGTGGTCAGTAAGGTGGTTTCTGCATGTGCTCTTGAGGAAATGAAGGGCAGATCGGGCTCACTAACCTGGGAAGGTTTACCATACATCTTCGAGAGAAGAAAAGACCAAAGATTGTCGGGTTCACAGAGTCCTTTAAAGGTCAAGGAAAGGATATGACAACTTTATGTAATGCTATTCAAGCATTGCTATATTACATTAATAAACAACAGCTGTTTAATTAGCTTTGCATTATGCGTGTCTGCTCCCCATACAGGTTACACACTAGCTTTTCAGAGATGTGAGTTTAGCTGCAAATTCCTCATTTTCCCTTCTTAACATCACCATCTGTTTGTTTCTATGTTCCCTAAAGTGTGTATACATGGCCCTGTGTGCAGTACCTGTACACAGTGGACCCGTCACTCACTGTTCAATTCCACTGAAGTTTTGCCAGGCAAACTAGGTTGCAAGGGTAGCTTAACTGAGGGTGATTTAGTTGATGAGGCCCTTGGAGATTTAGACTGGAACTTGGCCTTTCCATAGTAATCAGAATATTAAAATCAGTTTTGGCCTTCAAATCATCCCCACTGCTATCTTGTTCTGATTTTACCCATTCATAAGCCTGTTTTCAATTGCAGTAAAATATTTTGCTCCTTTGAAGCTTTCAATAAACTTTAAAAAATAAAAGCTGGTGTTTCCTTTCAAAAACAAAATCCGTGCGCAGCATCTGAGTTCCCAACTGTTTATCAAATGCAGACCCAGCGGAAAGGCAAAAATATTAGGGCTTCCTTGTGCAATATATTGATAATTTCTATGGCACGAGAGGACTTCAACAACAAATTCTATTGACTGCACAGTAATTATAACATAGAAGTATTATAAACTGTGGCAAACCTTAATTCCTGCATCATCATATGATTATCTTAATGTTTGCTTATTGTCCTGCTTACCTCCATGCTGTTTAACATATGGGATCATCTTAATAGATGGTCCTGGTTGCAGGCAGGCTCTCAACCTGGTTCCCCCCACCCTGGAGTGGGTGGAGCTATCACACTCATGCCAGGGTGGCACCACAATTACCCAGGGCTATTACCCAATCATGTCAAAGGGTGATAGTGGGGGAAAGTATAAAAGCAACAGCGCAACGTGTGCCAGGCTCCTGCTTCGCGCTGCTGAACATCGCCTGCCCCTCCAGGTTCAAGGGTATTCCGTTAAAGGAAGCCGGGGCCTAGTTCCTGTCTGAAGTCTGCTTGAAGGGTGAGGGCCGGGCCAGGCCTCCGGGAACACCAGGGGAGATGCAGGCGGGTTCCCCCGAAGCAATTTCCCTTTGGGTGGTTTACCCTTACAGACATCCCGCAAAGGGGACAAGAGTCGGATATAATCTTGCCAGTGCCTAAGCCAATACTGCTCTCATTCCTGTAATCAATAAAGTTGTGGCCAAATTTTTTCCCAAAAACCTTAAACAAAACATCCGTGTCCGTGAGAATTTATTTATCCTAATGAGGGGTCGGCTTGAGGGTCTTGCCACGCAACTACATGAAACTGCTGAGTGTGGTCATCAGGAGTTTTGGGATGCACTGTCAGCAATATGCTGATGATGTATAGCTCTATTTCTCCTTTGCATTTGCAGTAATGGCACTGGATATACTTGACTAATGTCTGGCCTCAGTTGTGGACTGAATGAGAGCCAATGAACTGAAGCTGACTTCAGAAAAGACTGAGGTACCGATAGTGGGTAGTTCCCTAGATTGCATAAGTGGGACATGGGACTTGGCTACATTAGTAAAGAAAAAGTGTTTTCTATGTGTTATAACACTGTGACACCAGATGGCACTGTGGAGTCCCGTCTTTCACCAACGTGATTTCCCACTGTGAAGTTTACAACACATTTTCCTGAAACGCTTTTTTACGTGTCTAGATCCAGCCATGGTCTGTTTTGGATGGGCTTACACTCATTCTGAAAGAGCAGGTATGTAGCTTGAGGTTCCTTCTGAAGGTATTACTGTCACTTAAGGTGCAAGTAAAATAATGTCAAAAAGTTAATACACGATCACAGTATCAAGCTATAAAGCAACCATCTAAAACAGTATACATAAACTGATCTAATCCAGCATCTTTTAACTATATACGTTACTCAGTTTTTAGGAGATTCAACAACGCTCTTCAACACTTTTATGTTATAACACATTCATACTTCATGAATACTATTTCTCCAAAATTCCTAGTTCTTGTTACAGCATGTCAAATGAAAACCTTCTATCACTTGAACATCCCACATCTTAAGACATAGGAAGGCCAAACAACCCCCCCCCATTCCATGTTAAAAGGTAAAGGTAAAGGGACCCCTGACCGTTAGGTCCAGTCGCGGACGACTCTGGGGTTGCAGCGCTCATCTCGCTTTATTGGCCGAGGGAGCCGGCATACAGCTTCTGGGTCATGTGGCCAGCATGACTAAGCCGCTTCTGGCAAACCAGAGCAGCACACGGAAACGCCGTTTACCTTCCCGCTGGAGCAGTACCTATTTATCTACTTTCACTATTCTCTTCCTCATGATTATAGTTATGGGGGGAGTGGGGCTGCACCCACTTACCCCACACCTGCATTTCCTCCCCCACTGCCCATTTCTTGGAATGAGCAGCTATAAAGAAAGCCTGCTGTACATACAGAGAGAGGGTTGATGTACAACATGATTGCTGGACCTTTCCTCCAAGTTGCTAAAGGTGATAAACATGGTTCTCTCCCTCCCCATTTATCCTCACAACAACCCTGTGAAGTAAGTTAGGCTGAGAGACAGTGACTGGCCCAAGATCACTCAGTGAGCCTCAACAACTAAGTGGGGTTTTGAACCCTGGTCTCTCAGGGCCTAGTCCAGGGGCAGTGGCAGAGCTTCATGCTCCAGTACCGAGGGGGCAGAGAGCAGGCGGGGGTGGGGCGCGCCACCTGCAGGGGCGTGGCACCCAGCGCAGGCAGGGGGCAGCCATCATGGCACCCTGCCGGGATCACACTGCCGGGGGCGGTGCATCCCCCCCGCACTCCTCTTCCTCCGCCAGTGTCCAGCGGTTGCCAGCCTGGTATCTGCAGGTGGTGTGGTGCCCATGAAGGCCTTCTTTGACACCCCAGAATGAACCATAATTCACAGATTGAGGGCCACATTTGGCTCCTGGCATCTTCATCCCTGTTTCAGTTTCCTTCATTGTCCAAGATGTCCCAACAGTCTCTTGTATAGAAGAAATAGTCCTTCAAAATCTCGCAACCCACCTACCAACCTTTGTGCTGTTCCTACACAAATGACAACATTCTGTTTGTTTGTCCAAACAACTCTGGTTGTAAGGATTTGAAGCCAGACTGTATCATATATGTACAACTGCTGAGAAAAGAGGGTGCTGTCTGTGTTCCTCCTGGCGCTGGATATAAGTTAGGTTTGCTCCCTTTCATTTTTGAGAGCTGACCAGGACAGTTGACATAATGCCAATTACTTAGAGGAACAGCTAAACATTCCAAAACTGCTCTGTGCTAAGACAGGGGAAATTGTTTACAAAAGGCCAGAAGAGCTACTATATTACACAGTTCAGCCTGTATCCAGTCACATAGTGCAAAGGAAACATTGGTAGGCGTCATGGGGACAAATTTTGTGCTGTAACGAGCATGGGAGGAAATGTGCCTTCGTCTCGCAGTAAAGAATTGTGTTTGGCAACGCTGCAGAAAACCGAACCCACTCGTTGCAGTTCAAGCACACCTGCCACCCCACAGTACAGAATGTGTGCATGTTTCTTGAGAGACAAGTTCTAATTATCAGCATCACACATTGCAGATGCTGCTGGACTGTACCACTCCAGATTGGGGGTGGAGGATTGTGTGTGTGTGTGTGTGTGTGTGTGTGTGTGTGTGTGTGTGTATTTCCTGCAGTATAACATATAATATTAAAATAGTTCTTCCAAAGAAGGGGGAAAGTCGTCTCAAACAGCACAAAATATCCACTCCCTCCTCACAGGATGAATACCAACATTCACCAAAAGTCTAGCTATCAATGCTGTCCAAATGCCCAAGGGAATAAAAAAGGCTTTGCATGGTGCCAGAAAAATGACAACCTCAGCACTTGCTAAGTCTCCCTGGGAGACTATCAAGAGCTGCCAGATCTCAAACTCAGAAACCTTCTGTCTGTGCAGCTACGATACATAGTGAGCCATTGAACTTCTCATTACATCATCTACCTAGGCAGCTTAGTATCCTCAGATTCTGGACTGACCTGGCCAAACTAGGATCCTCCTTGCCAGAAAAGGAACAGTTGAATGAGCTGTACATTTAAATAAATAAAAAGAGGACTTGCCTGTCCCAGTTAAGCATTGCACAAGCAATAAAGGTTGTTTCTGTACCCTTTGGTCCTGACTCCACTATAAGAACATGAGAAAAGCCCTACTTGGGTCAGGTCAAGCGCCCATCTAGTCCAGTATCCTGTTCTCACAGTGGCCAAACAGATGCCTATGGGAAGATTGCAAGCAGGACCTCAGTGCAAAAAATTACTTTACCCATTTGTGGTACCCAGCAACTGGCATTCAGAGACATGCTGCCTCCAACACGGGAGGCAGAACACAGACGTTGTGTTTGGTAGCCATTGATAACCTTATCCTCCATGAATTTCTTTTGAGGATTGGTGGCGATTGCTACATCTTGCTCTTCAGTTTTGACTTCTGCCTCCAGCTTTGTCCTTCCGTTCCTATTTGCTCTTTGGTCCTCACTATTGGCTTCTCAGGTTAACTCAAACTGCTGCACACAGCCCAGCCCCAACATAAACACACCACAGGGCTGCAAAACAGTCAGTGCTCTTTTGCATCACAGCTTTCTCTTTCAGGAGGGGGTTCAGATATATGTCAGTCTTTTCTTATGTTATTTTTTCCTTGACACTCCAATGTCGACACTGCAATAACTATAATGTCCATTGCACATAATTTCATATCTTGATAATCTTAAAACTTTGCCTAGCTTAGAAAAGCTACCCATACCACTTTGGAAAATCATTTAACTTGCTCCAGTCAAACCACATTTTATGACATCATCCATAAACCTATTTCTAGACAGTAAGCAATTCCAAGACAAGGTAGTACAACTAATCTGTTCAGCACACGAGGCCCGCACACTTGCTTGAATCCACAGCTCTAGATAGCTTTCATGTGTCTGAAGATATGTGTGGAAATTTCTACAGTACTTGCCAGAGAGAGAGAGAGAGAGAGAGAGAGAGAGAAGAGGAATACAGCATCAGGACAATTTTTTTACAACCTGAATATATTTGTTGGTTTCACATCCAGCATTCTTTTTAGCCAGAAAGCAGTTTATTATTTTTCTCTTACTCACCTTCAGAATAACTGTATTGTGTATCACCAGTATTTCCAAACCTGGAAATAAGGAGACTACATTTTGCCTTGTCCAAAGCCACTCCATGATTCATGAATTCAACGACACAACCACATCAGGTCCGCACAAATACACCGTCGTCAACCGAGTCATTTTTTTCTTCTTCTGTCACATTCCCCAAACGTCTCAAGTTCCACAGACATATCACTATTCTAAAGAAAACCTAATGGCAGTAGTAGGGTGACAAAAGTACCATGCCACAATGGCCATCATATTTAGAAACTACCAGCCCTATTTGTGTGTTAATGCTTCCACGTTCATCCAGATCACAGTGGGACTGTGCCATGAAGCCACATCCCTCGTCTTTGTCCAAAGAGCACAACAGCCTGGAGCCTTCCCTCTTTTAACTGCATGCACGTAGGTAGGCATGCATGCAGCCCAGAATTTGTGTCCTTAGTTGTGAGAAAGCCTGAGCATATAAACTGTATGCATCCCGGCTCTTTCACTTCATGTGAAGACTAGGAGACAGGACTGCATGGCATGTCCCTGCTCCTTGCTCCTGAGTTGGTGGACATGAGAGCATTGATGCCCAAATGGTGCTATTGAGTTCCTCATACATAGGTTTCCTCTAAGAGTTATTTTAAGGTAAAGGTAGGGATGCGAGTGACCCTGTGGTCTAAATCACTGAGCCTCTTGGGCTTGCTAAATGGAAGGTTGGCGGTTTGAAACCCCGTGACGGGGATGAGCTCCCGCCAACCTAGCAGTTCGAAAGCATACCAGTGGAAATAGATAAATAGGTACAGCTGTGGCGGGAAGGTAAATGGCATTTCCATGCGCTCTGGCTTCCATCACAGTGTTCTGTTGCACCAGAAGCATTTTAGTCTTGCTGGCCACATGACCCAGAAAGCTGTCTGTGGACAAACACTGACTCCCTTGGTCTGAAAAGTGAGATGAGCACCGCACCCCATAGTCACCTTTGACTGGACTTAACCATCCAGGGGTCCTTTACCTTTACCTTTACCTTAAGAGTCATTTTCAAGATCCTGAAATTGAGTAGTGCTTTAAAAAAAAAGACATGAAACAAAAGAGGATTCTGGAATTGTAAAACAAAGCACATCTGTGCACTTAGGAATGACAGAGAATCCAGAGATAGCGATGCCACAACTCTGCTGAAGAATACTCTATTGACTGTGCACATCATTTGGTTAAAGTTCACAGGTGCCAAGCTACAACTAGAGGCACTATTGCCTACTCTCTTCAGTTACAAGCACTGTCCATTTCCTCTATGTGGTATGAGGAGCACACCTTGAACTGTGCCACCTAGGTAGCTGCCTGCTCCATCAAGCTGGTCAAGTCAACAACTAATAGGACAGTTAGCAAACCATAACATTATTAAAGAGTGGGAACTGAGATGGTTCATATAAAACATGTTGGGGAAACCTGTGGCACTCCAGTTGCTGAACTAAGAGTCCCATCTTCCATGTCCATTGGCCATGTTTCCTAAGGCTGATGGGAATTGTAGTTCAGCAATGTATGGAAGGCCAAAGGTTCCTCAGGCCTGATATATATAAAACATCTAGCTGCATAAACAGTTCAGTCTGTAAGAAATCATTTTTATAAAAAAAAAAATACCTTAAACCCATTAATCATGCTTTGCATCTCCTTTTACACAAATCTATTCTTCAAGCATATTCTTTCCTGTCAGACTGAAACAGTTCAACAAAGAATTCAATTAAAAGGCAATTCAAAAACATTTCTGTCACGGGCTACGTTAATTCTAGACAACAATTAAATATTTGAGCAGATACCACAGGAGACAGCTGTATTTCTTTTAATGTAAGAACAAATGATAAAAAGAAACACCACATGCAGTTTTAAAAGCCCTCCACATCTGTCAGACTCTTCAGCCCAGATGTCTCACACTATATATATCAGACTCTTTGTGGTGTATTTTGCCCAGTGAGTGAGGGGAAAGTCACTGAATCAGCAGTTTTACTCCTTTTTCCATAGCAGGAATGAGAACATATATAGAGACAGGGTATTGTACTCATTTGGTTTTTTATGGACCACAGACCTCTTATGTTTCACCACATCCCCCTTTTCCTCCGTGTGTTACATAATTTGTCACAGTCCTTACATAATATAAGGGAGAGCATGACTTGAAATGAATATACAGCTAATTACAGCTAAATGGCAAGGATCTTTAACTGCTGACGGTTCAGAAGTGTAGCACAATGAGCTTAACTGTTGCACAGTTACCCATGGAGAAACCTATGGCCACAATTTGGGGGTAGACTAAATGTTACAGCTACCATATATGGCCCATTAAGAAAACAACTCGTGCATGACTAGTGCTAATTATGATCACTAAACGTTTTAGAGCAGGGGCAGTCCACAAGGAGCCCTCCAGATGTTGTGGACTCAGATCCCATCAGCTTCAGCCATTGTGGCCAAGGGTCCTGAGAGTTGAAGTCCAACAACATATGGTATATGACAGGCATAGGCAAACTCGGCCCTCCAGATGTTTTGGGACTACAATTCCCATCATCCCTGACCACTGGTCCCATTAGCTAGGGAGGATGGGAGTTGTAGTCCCAAAACATCTGGAGGGCCGAGTTTGCCTATGCCTGGTATATGATATATTCCTAATTTAGAGCAACTTTCCTCATGAATTTCTAATTTCATTTATATTCAGATTGGCATATATGATTCTCTCTCTCCTCTATTTCAGCCTCACAATAGCCTTGTGATGTAGGATTAGGTTGAGGGCCCAAACTCAATTAGGATGTGTCAAAGGTGGGGAGTTCAACCTGGGGTTTTTTTGTTTGGCGGCTTTGTTTTGTTTTGTTTTTTGGTCCCTAGTCAACACTTCAGCCACTGCATCATGCTTGCTCTTTGTGTTCGTTCCCAGGAATGGCAGTCATTCCTGGAAGTAGCTCTGAGAGATATGAAGGCTTTCTATTATCATGGGGCAGTTTGTAGACATAAGTTGTTTCAGGAGATTCAAATTTCAGTTGGAGCATATGTATACCACACTAACAATTGTCCAGTTCAGACATAATAACAAACCATTATTTATTTAACTTGTATAGCACTTTATACCGTATTTCAACAAACCGTGGCTTGTAGTTGTGGGAATGAGCAGGAGAGAGTGCTCAGATTCCGTTTTGGTATCATGGTTTGTGAACAAAATATGGTTTCTGAAAACCACTGCATTCCAGTTAAAGGGAATGGCAGCTTCTTGTCTCCTTCCCTCCTGCATGGAGGAGCAAGGAAGGGGATGACCAGGTGAACTCAAGACTTTCACCTTCTCTTTCTTCTAATGACATACTATGGTTTGGTTTTTATGCCTGAAAGCATTGTTGTGAAACACTGTTCTCTGTGTTGCTAGAATTTAGCTGTCTCTCTCTGTTTCTTCCCAACAAAGAGCTTGCTGTAGGTATAGATCAAAGGTTTGCGGTGCCCTCCCACCAAGAGCCAGCTTACAGTACCCATTTGGCATCTTGCATGGCAAGTTGCACTGTACAGTGGTACCTCGGGTTAAGTACTTAATTCGTTCTGGAGGTCCGTTCCTAACCTGAAACTGTTCTTAACCTGAAGCACCACTTTAGCTAATGGGGCCTCCTGCTGCCGCCGCGCCGCTGGAGCACGATTTCTGTTCTCATCCTGAAGCAAAGTTCTTAACCTGAAGCACTATTTCTGGATTAGCGGAGTCTGTAACCGGAAGTGTACGTAACCTGAAGCGTATGTAACCAGAGGTACCACTGTATTGATAAACAGATTCATATTGATTCGCACACATGATGTTAGTATTCCTGTAATGGTTACTGGCTATTTACTTAGTCATTTTTGAATGAGTGGGGACAAGGTTACATGTAAGAGACTGGATGCTAATGGATGGCACTTGCTGAGCATCTGTACAAAAGACGCTTATATACCGAAGGCCTTCCTGGAGGCATCTGGCTAGCAACTGTTGCAAACAGGAAACTGGAATGAATGGACCTTTGGTCTGATCAAGCAAAAAAAAAAATTCTGTGTCCTTCTTAAGGCATGATAAGCAAGCTTCCCAGTCAGTCTTCCTTCCCCCCCCCCCCCATATGTCCCCAGTGCCCTAGATCCATATACATTAACTCCTGGATGTCAAAAACCCCTTTCCTCCACAATTTCATTCATCTAGTCTACTCATTCCCATTCTGCAAAGATGGTGACAAGGATTTCTTACCATAAGGTCCCAGGGTGGGTTGAAGCAGGTGGCAAATGCAATGCTACAGCATAATCTTACTTACCCATCCCTCATCATGGATTGAGACATGTGGGCAAGAGAGTATGTGCTTAGTAGAAAAGAAGAGCCTACAGAGTTCTAGTGTTTCTGCCAGCACACTCACACTGTGACCCAATGCCCAACTTCTCCTTTACATTTGGAACAAGTGTTGGTTTTTAATCACCAGGACAGCAACCAAGTAAAAAAAGGGGGGGAGGAAAACCAGGGAGCGGATGTTGCTTGTGACTTTGATTGCTGTATTTCCAATTCTGGATGTCCTTGTTATGCAGTGCAAGAAAGCCAACTTTGTTGGGGGCAACAACCTCAGAAGGATTCCCTTAAGAATCCATACCAGCAGCCTCTTGGACCATCACCAGTTGTGGCTGATCACCTGATAAGCCACATAAATGGTCAGGGTCTTGCCTAAGTTTACTATATTTGACAGCAATTCTTAGGTAGCTTACAAGGTGGGTAACAAAAGATGGAATGTTTATCACTGCAGCATTCAATTTGGGACTAAACCCAGGAATACCATATTTACAGCAGTCAGTCAGTCAGTCTGTCTGTCTGTCTGTCTCCCTCCCCCCCCCTCTCTCTCTCTCTCTGTGTGTGTGTGTGTGTGTGTGTGTGTGTGTGTGTGTGTGTGTTGGTTAGTTAACATCAGAAGACACTTCTCCATATGTTTTGGCACAGTAGAACTTGGAGTGCTGTAGTTTTGCTATTGTTTAACTTAGTGCTCTTGGGAAAGAGCAGGCTCCGTTCATTTGACTAAAACTGGAGTAATTTTGTAAACCCAGCATTCTGCCAAACTTCATATGGAAAGACTGATAGTATGTACATATGTCTAAGTCAGACAAAAATGAACCTTGAAGGAGAAATATATTCTCTGCTGCCAGAGAACATCTGCTTTGGCTGTTGAAAATTGAGTCAACAGTGGCACCTACTGGCTGCGTAATGAAGAGTTTTGTAGAGGAGATCTGGACCATTTTTTCATTAAAAAGATGTATTTGCTCCCTCCACAGTCCATGCCCTTGCTGTGATTTGCCACAAGGAACCATTTCTTTTTCAAAGGTAACCTTCCACAGTTGTTGTACCACACACACCCAAGAAACCAGAAGCATTTCCTAGTCCATGGAAGAACTTTGCTCTTGATATTATGATCTATTTTGCAAACTTCAACAAACATGTGGCTTTTTAACCTGTAAATGTGAAACTAAAGGAAAAAAACACTCCATACACTGATCCAGTGATTCCTTGTGGGAGTTCCAATGTGCACACATGCAACCCTATCCATTGAGAAAATAGTTATTTTTGTATCACGTGGTGATGGGAACTTAAAACTCTCAGCCCAGACAATGCTTGGGGAAGGGTATTCACAGCTGGGATCCCTCTTCTCGGAGAAAAGCAGCACAGAAAAAAATGTGCTAAGTACTTTTTTACTTCTGATGTTAGGAACATTTTTCATTTTATTTTGGTTCTTTGCAATATAGCAAGTAGTGCACATACATTATTTCACAGAGTGCCTTAATTCTTATGTTATGCATCCAACTTTGTAGATAGGTTTTATAAATTATGCTTGTTGAACAGTGCCATAAAAAGTAATGTTATGTACAGCTAAAGAAACATTACCCATCATAGCTAGCATTGCAGTGCTTTCCAACAGACTGGAGAGGCCTGAGGTCCTTATTATGAGTAACAGAATGGCTAAAATTCCCTGTGATGTGGGAAAGCCAAAGCCAACAATAACATGATTGATTCCTCATGTAGTGTTCACATGTTAAATTCCCAGCACCACAGGACACACATGACTGCATGGAGAAAGTATGTGTTGCTTGTTTGTGTGAATCAGACCTAAGCCAAAGCACCCTTGGCACAAAACAGCTTAATTGTGCAAATGACATCCAGCAAAAAGGTAGCTCATTGACAATGCATCTACATTTTCCCCTTCTCTGCGTGTCTTTTTGCCTGCCCTAGAATTGGAATTATCTCCAGACTTCTCGAGTTGTAATCCACCAAGCTAAACAAAAGCCACCAGCCAGGTGCTTGGGTCTTTTAATGAGCTGAGTTGAGTTACGGGTTTTGGTGCCTGCTTCCATCTGCAAAACCAGGAAGCTGCCAGTGTACCTTATGTGGCTCATGGGCTTTATTTGGCTTACCTTCTTCTGTGAGACAGCAGGAAAAGATGGGTGACAAAAGGCAGCCAGTGGGTGCTACTGCACAAAGACTAATACTGCAGCCAAAGGTGTCTCTTGCCTGTTGCAAACAATCTGCCAGCAGCATCCATGCTAGGAAGACATCAGCAAGGGCATATTTTGCTGGGAACTGCTCAGCCTGGTCACTGTGAGACACAGGGGAGAAGGAGAATAACAGCAGGTGGCTGCTTAACTCTTTCCCTTCCATCTATTGTTCTGATCAAAATCACACCCTCAGCTGCTCGTTCCTTCAGATCCAGACACCTGAATCTCTCCCTGCCATGTATACAAAAGCAGTATGAGGGAGATTCTGTGGGGGAAATGGTTGAGCAGTCTCTCCCCCCAGATGACCTGTTTGATGAGATGAGAGGATGTCAGCTATTTAGTGAGCATTCATCCTGTGGGGAGATTAGATGATCATCACTATCCCACACTGTCCAGTGGATTTCCCCCAACCGCTTTTGTTATTGCAAGACGGCTGAAATTTTGGGAAAGCAGGTTTGTTTCACAGCAGCAATAAATCAGCTTTTGCTGCTCTGCCTGAATTTGCTGATATGTGATTGAATCCCAGCTGAGCATAGTGAGAGTTTGGAAGCACCCAGCACATCTTTAAAGAAAAGGGGGGTGGAGAGATTTCAATATATTGTTATATGTGCCTGCTGTGGAAAGTCCTGTTTCTCCCTTACAATTTTATTAACATTTCCTTTTTTGTGTGAAAATATAGGGGGATTTTTTTTGGGGAAATATAGGATTTTCCCCCCCCAAGTAAAGCTGTGACTTCCAGCTGGAATTACAAGCTAATTGCCCACACAGCACACACATGGAGGGCCCAGAGAAATTCCCAGCTAGTGACAAGTCCACTTAAGGGAGTAACAATCTACTTTTGACATGATTGGTCACTTTGAATTGCAGTATGTGAATGGGACCTCAAGTAACAAGAGCCTTGAAAGTCCTCCTCAGTCTGCAAGCTTCAATAGTGGGAGAGTAAAAGCTTAATGAGGTTACTCTTTTAAATCATGCCTGCTAAGCAATTCTACACAGGAAATACATTCTTTCTGCGCACCATTTTGACAAACATATTCAAGCACAATTGTAAAAGCTTTTTTAGACTAGGCTGTGACTCTCCCCACCCCCCACCCCATTCTCCACTGAAGAGCCAAGCCCGTTAAAAATGATTTAGATGGTAGCAATGTATTTTTGGCTGGAGGAGACAGCCCCTGCACTTATGTCAAGGAAGTCGTATCCCAGCGGACTGCGCTTTCAAGGCCTAACCTGGCTGGCTAAAAGGAAACTTGCCTTCCAGATGTCATAGAAACTTCTTGGGCCAAATTTCCTAGGCCAAAAAAAGTCTTCACTTTATTGAAGACCGATCCCCTAGGTAAAAACGGCAAAAGCATACTGTTTCTCCTTTGGGCAAGTGATCAGGCAACAGCAGATAGCTCCAAATATACCTTCGGGTTGCGTTCCCTGCGCTCAGAAGAACACACTGCAAGCCTCCTGATCATTCCACTGGGGGTGCAGCAGACAGATGAACATTCCTGGGACTATTAACTAACAACACTGAATCCCTGCATGTGGCTTTCTTACAGTCCATGTGTTGAGAGGCATGTGGGGAAGGGAATGAGCAGGTGGGGGGGAGGGATGGCTGGAGATGGATATTTCTGTTTTGTGTGTTTTGGTTTAAACATTAATTGTTTTATTAGAATAAATTGAAAGAAAGCTAATTTACAGTCATTGCTCTTTCTCTCTGCTTTTCCAGCCTGCAGCTTTAGGTAAAATCACAGCAAATTCTTGCCTCAAACTCAGGCTTTGTCCTTCTAACTATCTAAGAATTGGAAGAGGAACCCCCACCTGTTCATCATCTGGCACGGAACCCCCTTTCCTTTGTGATCTTCATGGCCCTTCACCCAGGCGATTACCTCCTCAGGAAGCTAGCCTGGCTTTTAACACTAGCTTTTAACACTTGCTAGGATTGTGGTGCCCACAAACTCAAAGCAATATCTTCCACCGGCTTCTCAAGTGTTTGGCCTCAAAGAGCAAATTTCTCTAGTTGCTTTTGGTTCTCCACATACCTATGAGGCAGAAACACAAAAAAGCAAAGACGAAATGCGTCTGGAATTGGCGTTCGTGCCTACAAGACATATGCTTGGCTCAGCTTTTTCCACCAAGCCATTTCTGCACCTTCTTTTGCGATTCCTTTTCAAAAACATCCTGAGTTTTTATTGCGAAAAAAGCTTCGTGGCAATCACTTGCAGCTTTACACAGGAAAGTTCTCTTTTAGGGACTGGCTTGGTGGCGGGGAATCGTAGGGCCTGCCTCTTTAACACCCTTTCTCCTGTGCCAATGGAGCAGCATGAAGACTGCACCAAGAACTCAAAGCTGTTTGTTTGTTGGTCCGTGAGGCCTTTTGATAATTCTAACCCACCTATATTCCTGGATGACTGGACAAAAACTGTTCCCTGTAGCCTGCACACTCCTTTTCCCAGAATCATTGCTACAGTGAATAGCGTCTCAATGCCTGGTGATTGAAGGACCAGACACTCGCTCCCCTTCCAGACCTGGATAGATGTTTTAAACATTAGGCCATGCCTTGGGGATTTCACAAGCCTTTGTGCTGGTTAAAACCATTCAGCCCAGTTCTCCAGTGCTGCAGCGATTCCAGATAGCACTCTATTCCTTCAGATGCAACAGAGTTCCATTTATTTATTTGAAATATTTATATAACACCATTATTTTTTTAAAAAAATAGATTCCATGACTTCAGAATAATAGGGGGGAAATAAAAATCTGAAATTAACATGCAGCCACTGAAGTTCTTTTAAAAAACTAGTTTCAAATGAGCAGTACCAGTTCAAATTCTGGCACTGGTATTCTGCACTGGTATTCTAACTGAAGATTTCAAACTGTTTACAAGGCAGCCACACATGTGACACACTTCAGTAGCCCAAGGCAGGAAGTTATTAGGATGTGGATAACTTTGGTCTATGGATAATCCCTGTCTAGGAAGGGGTCACAGGGGCAGTGCTAGAGAACAGCAGGTTCCTTGCCTCGCCATGACTCCCTCACACTTCCTCTTTAAGCACATCTTCTCACATACAGAAGGCCCCACACAACCAGTGCTATTTTTCTAGAAAAAGAGGTGCCGGAACTCACCATGAACGCCTCCCTCATTCTCTGAGAATGGCAATGGCCCACCTGAGAGGTTCCGGAAAGTTCCGGCTGAAAAAAAGCCAGTATGGTTAAAAAGCAGGGAAATATGCCTTTTCCCACCTATTCAAAGAAGCCAAAGGTAAAGGGAGCCTTGACCATTAGGTCCAGTCGTGACCGACTCTGGGGTTGCGGCGTTCATCTCGCTTTATTGGCCGAGGGAGCTGGCGTACAGCTTCCGGGTCATGTGGCCATCATGACTAAGCCGCTTCTGGCAAACCAGAACAGTGCACGGAAACACCGTTTACCTTCCCGCCAGAGTGGTACCTATTTATCTACTTGCACTTTGACGTGCTTTCGAACTGCTAGGTTGGCAGGATTAGGGACCGAGCAACGGGAGCTCACCCCGTCGTGGGGATTCGAACTGCCGACCTTCTGATCAGCAAGTCCTAGGCTCTGTGGTTTAACTCACAGCGCCACCCGCGTCCCATCAAAGAAGTCAAACGTAGGCCCAAATGAGGTTTAGCACATCTTTGTGTTTTCTTTCTTAAAGTTTTGTTCCATAAATTAGAATTTGCAGTCCTTCAACCCTTTTCTGTACATCAGGGCACTTTTAACTGATTTGCAAAAGAAAGAAAGAAAGAAAGAAAGAAAGAAAGAAAGACCCCAGTAGATCACTTATGCATTGTTCAATTTTTCGTGAGAATGAAGGTCAGTCTAAGGTTATGTGTAGTAGTGGAAAAATATCTGGCTGGCACATTCCATGGAATGTATTTGCAATGTCTTTGAAAATTTCTTGAAACCTAAAGCCTAAGGATTTTATAGAAATTAAGGAGCTACTGCCAGCATCTGGAACTGAAGACAGCTCAGTGGAAATATCTCCATTCTCAAAAACTTGTGAAAGTTTTGTTGTTGATTTGGATTCTGTGGCAATATACTGACATCTAGTGGACAAGGAAAAGGAAAGAAGAAAGCAATAAAATCTTGGTGTTTTGTGCTCTCCCTTCCAAGAAATGTGAAATGTGTCCAGAACTTGTACACATTTATTTTCCTTTTGGAAGAGATTGAGCACCAGAAACTGTGGGTGCCTTAATGCTAACATGTATATTCACATTTATACAGAAAAGGCAGACATTCTAATGATGCAGAGTCAGCAAAAGGCAATGTCAAATTCACAACATCAGCACTCCGCAAAACCTCCCAGTTTCTCTCCAGAAATCTCTTAGCAATTCATTCTAGCTACCTGCCAAAGTGCTTCCTGCAAATTTATGCTTTGTACAGAGAGAGAGAGCAAGAACAAATCAGCATTCTAGCTTCTCACTTCAGGTAGATATGAAGAAACCAAGCAAATGGATGCAATGATCTGCCAAAATGACCAAGGGGGTGGAACAACTCCCCCTGTTTAGGTACGGTTGCAACACTTGGGACCTTTTATTTTAGAAAAACAGTAAGCGGGGACATAACAGAGGCATATAAAATTGGGCATGGCGTAGAGAAAGTGGATAGAGGTTTTCCTCCATCAAAGTGCTAGAACCTGAGTACTTTTATACATTGTTAAAATATGAAATTTGTTACCTTGGATGACCATTAACTTGAATGGCTCTAAAGGGAGATTAGACAAATTCATGGAGGCTAAGCCTTTCAATGGCTTCTAGTCATGGTGGCTAGGTGCTGTCTCTGAATTCCCTAAGTTGGAAGAGTGCTGTTGTACTCAGGTCCCGCTTGCCAGCTTCCCACAGGCATCTGGCTGGCAAGAACATGATGCTGAACTAGATGGGCCTTTGATCTCATCCAGCAGAGCTGTTCTTATGACTTTATATCAACAAACCTCATCTTCTCTGTTCCGTGCCAGAAGTAACTGTTAAAGTGAAAAATGGACACCTGAATGACAAAGGACTGAAGTCTGGGGTCACACTGTCCAGAATCCAGTGCAAGCCTACCCGTTACAAAACTGGGAGGTTTCTTAATTCAATGTGCCTTCTTTTTACATTCAGTGTATTGGCATTCCATGCCGAGGTACGAATGCTACAAGTGGTGCTTACAGCAGTATGGAACAGGAACAGGGTTTCTATCATCCTGTTACAACTGTACACTTTGTCGACCAGGAACAGAAGGGTTTCAGCATCCTTATCTGGCACATCTTCTCCAAAGAGGTCTTCATGCAGCCACTAGAGTCACGTTTTTTATAGGGGCGTTTCTCTTTCAGGAAAGTGTAAGCCCGTCCAAGATAAAGAAGCACTCTAATGGCCCTGGAGAGCAGAAGGGAGGATTCTAGCAGCTGTGGCTTATCACACAAGTTACACCCATGGATATCTCTTCTTCTGCACAACTATTAGAGGTGTGGGAGCCCAGTCCTCTTTTGCATTAGAAGGGCATCCCTGTCTGGGACACGTCAGCTGGTGTGATGCCCCACAGAGCTACAAAGGGAAAGGGAAAGGTGAGTTGAGCAGGAAGAAAGCTGAACCAAAGGCTCGCCTAGAAAATGTCAGCCCATCACAAGCAACAGGACACTAACATCCTATTATGCAACCCTTGAGCTTGAGATGTATATTTTTAGGACCTACCTAACTTTAATATTTTGTGATACTGTGTTTTAGTACTGGTGTTGTGCTTTAATTGTTGAACCCACCATGGGACCTTAGGGTGAAAGGCAGATAATAAATTGTAACAACAACAACAACAATGAGATTGTTCCTGGTGCAATAGCTTCCTTTTATAGGCATTCCCAGATGAACATTAAAAAGTCTAGCAGGGTTCCAAGCTGCAATGTTTATTTCATTTTGCTAGTGCTAGCTTGGATTTGACTTGTTTAATGCTTCGTGCAGATCTCCTCCAAAACATTTCCTCCTGTGGCTGCTGCTATAAACTATGCCGATAAAGGGTCCTTGCCCATCCCTACCCATAAGTGGAAAGATATTTGCAAGGATGAGCATTTCATGCATTTAGCAGAGTCTGAAAATAGACCTAGAGCTTTCAGATCTTCTCAACATTGCTTGGAACAGCTCATATAGTGGCCTTTACTCCCTAGGCCCAACCACCTCTTGCTCCCTTCATTGAATCTGTCAAGATACAAATGTAGTGCTGACAACTTACTTTCTTTCTTTCTTTCTTTCTTTCTTTCTTTCTTTCTTTCTTTCCTTCTCCAAAATGCAGCCCTTCTGTGTTGTCCTTGGCTCATCCCTTTAGAGCCAAACTAAATGTAATGGGGAAGATTCAGCATCAGTTCTCCTCACATCTTTTTTCAAGCAAACACGGAAGGAAGCAAATTGGATCAGGCAAATTGGATTGGAGAACTAGTGTGGTGTAGTGGTTAGGGTGTTGGACTATGACCCAGGAGATCAAGGTTCAAATCTCCACTCAGCCATGAAGCTCACTGGGTGACCTTGGGCCAGTCGCTCTCAGCCTAACCGACCTGTACCTCAGAGTGTTGCTGTGAAGATACCATGGGGAGGAGGGGCACATGAACTCCTTGGAAGAAAAGGTGGTATAGAAACATAATAAACAAACAATGATCCCAGAACAGAAACTCCTAGAAGTTGCTTCGACTAATGTCATTTTGGCTAATGGAGGGAACCACTGTGACGAGAGTGGTCTTTGTGGGATCTGTTCCAAAGCACAGGGATAAATGGAAACAAGTCTGGGATGGGGATCAGAAACATATAGGAGGTGATGCGAGATGCTGTGTGAGGTATCTGTGGAGGGACAATTTGATTGTGGCTTGTTCTTCTGACACAGAAATATAATGTCTTCCCAGTTAAAGTTCAACATAGACACAAGCAATCTATAGTACTTAGTACTATGGCCACAGCAGATTATCCTATGTGGCCCATGGTTTCATTATGGCTACTAGACAGCTCTGTAGCAAAAATGAGGGACATATGGCCCTCCAGATGTTGCTGGACTACAACTCCCATCCTCCCTTGACTATTGAGGATGAGGCTGGGGCTAAGGGAGGTGGAATCCGGCAATATCTGGATGGCTACAGGTTTCCAATCCCTGCTCAGCAGCAATTGCCTTTAGGACTGTTCCTGGTTGACTGCACTCTTGAACTTGCTCTCGAGTCACTACACCTCAGCGCTGGAGGAGAAAGCAAAAACACATTGGAAAACATCCATTAACAGGATAACAGTTCTAGGTCAGAAAAACATTGCAATGTCTGGATGCACCCATTAGTAATTCTTTGGCTGCCTTTGGTGCTGGGCTTTTAAAATTGCAGTTGTTTACTTCCCCCGTTATCTTCCGCACTTGCATTCTTCCATATCTTTATTGGTCAGTCAAAGGTTGTCACAATGCCTTTAGACAAATAAAATTTCAGTTTCCGAGGTCAAATTTCTACAAAGCTGACATTATAGTCAATATAGAAACTTGTTGGTCACAGCAAATGGCACCCTGTAACATTCCTCAGTGACTATCCATCTCAGTTTTGGGGCTCTTGCGGAATTATTTGTATTTATTCTCTTGGTGGTTCAAAGGAAAAATATCTCAGTTTCATCAGGTCATTCATTACTCAGCAGTTCAGGGAAATATTTCCCCTTGGCAGTTCATAGATGGGATTATAAACACAAAACTTTTCAATTATTTTTATTATTCCATATAATTCATGGTGCTATTTGAAATTCAGATTGCCAGTATTTCAACTAGCTCTGCTGCTAGGAACACAGGAAGCGGCCTTATAAAGAATGAGACCATTGGTCTGCCTGGCTTAATAGTGTCTATACTGAACAGCAGCTGCTCTCCAGCATTGCAGGCAAGTGGCATTCCCAGTCCTACCTGGACTTGCCAGGGATTGAACCTGGGAGTGCCTACATGCAGATTAGATGCTCTGCTACTGAGCTATGGCTCTTCTCTCCAGGCCAGCATTAAGAAGTGCCAGGCATAGTGGCACTGACTGATGGGGGCTCCCTTCACCACATACCCTGTCTGGGCTGCCATCACTATAACCAAGCATTCTCACCATAACCAGCAACATTTCTGAGATTGTAAACATGAAATACCCCTTCACCTAGATAGGGCCATTGCCAGTAGATGGGAGTCAAGTGTCACTAGGCAGCAAGCATGTTATATCTCCCAGAATGCAGTGCTCAGATGTATAGATGTCAGGCACCAGACACTGTGCCATAAGAAATAGAATATGGCAGGCAACTAGTGTCAGCTGCAGTCAAGCAGTCACTGGGCTGCCACTCGGCAAGCCTGTCAAGGAGTAGGGGAATGACTGATGGCTGAAGAAGCACCAGCATCAATGCCAGGATCATCAGGGTACAAATCATGATGGCAACAATGCCCAAAGAACCCAAACTGGGTAGGCATCAACCCAAGGGAGTCCCAGCAGTTCCCCGGGTATGATGGATGCTGACCCTGGGCTTGTGTGTACTGTGAATTTTGGCCAAACTACAGGTTACATATTTCAAATTTTATTTTAAAGTGGCTGCTTCTAGTTTTTGTTTGTTTGTTTGTTTGTTTGTTTTTTAAAGGCAGCTGTGGGACCCCAATCCAGACCAGAGGCCCACACCAGTTCCCTGCTGCTACTTGCAGAAAATAACATCTGTGAGAACAAATAATACCCAGAAGGATATTTTCAGCAGGAAACTGGTGAGGGGCCTTGATCCAGTTTTAAGCATGCTTTCTTTACAAGTGTGACTAAAATAACATGTAGTTTGCCCCTTTAAGTATAATTTGACAGAAGCAGGTAGCAAGTGATAGCACCTCCCTATGGTGAAAAGCTTCACCTCCTAATTTCTCCATGTAGAATTACTGTTGAAAGAATAACTGCAAATGCTGATGGAAAAACTCACAATTCAGCTTCACTGGGGATTAAATGCCGGCTCTTCTTCACTTTTCTCCTATGATCAGAAGGCCTGGCTCTCCCATATTCCCTTCCCACTCAAGATGCTGCTTTTGAAAAGGACACTCCAAACTATTCCTTTCTACTCATTGCAACATCCAATTTAAAAAGTGTTCAAGATGTCCAGTCTGGCAGCCATAAGACCTCTCATATCCATTTACTGCCCCCATGCCACTTCAGTCATTCTTTTAATCCCTCTTTTAAAAAAAGTGAACCAAACATTCCCATCTCCCCTTCCTTCTTCCTACACAGCTGCACAGTTCCTTCCCAAGCATTTTCTTTCCCCTTTGAGCAATGATTTAATATATCCATTCATAATTAAAGGCATCTTTTTCTCTTTGCTCTGCCCTATGAAAGCTACAGATTCCCATCACTGGGTGTGATTTAATACATCTGCTCAACAAAGCACTGGTCCCAGCTGCAACTTCCCTATTCAGGCAATTGGAAACAAAATCCAGCGATTCACTCCATCGCTTTAATGCCAGACCACGACCAAACTCCCAAGAATGATGTCAGCAAGGTCTTGCTACTCCAGCTTACAGCTAATGGCCGCATGTAGGTGACTCCATATATTTGAAATTCAAGTGTCTCAGGTTCCCTAGCACAAGGGTAGGTATGGTTTAGTTCTAATGATCACAGAGCTGAGCAAAGAGGTTTGAACCTCTCCCTGGAGCCCAGTGTCACTATAGGGAGAAATCTTGCACCCTATCCACTCTTCAGATCCATCATCTGAAGACAGGAGAGGACATAATTTGCCTCCTCATCACAGCATTGGGCTGACTGAAGAAGTTTAAACTTACCGGTATTTGCCCAACCTGGCGTCATGATGGGGAGGAAAATGCCCTCCTTCTTCTCTGCTGATCCACAGAGGTAATGCCACTCTTGGGCCAAAAAAGGGCTTCTCACTAGCCCAGATGATCATGAGAACTAAGCAGACACAAAATACTCTCTGTCAGGCTATTACTGTAAAACGAGGCCCATGGGTTATTAGTGTAACTTGTAGCCTGACCCTCTGTATAGTGGAAATCAGTCCCAAGTCAGTTCACATGGGATTGGCGTGTTATTTTAATTGAGTAATTAACTAAAAGTTTGCAATCGGACAGTGTTTGTGTGGCATGTGTTTATGCACAAGAGATTTTTTCCCCCTAACATTTTTCTTCAAAAAGTCCCCAAAATACCAGTTGTTATTGCTGCTTAAAGCTGCCTGCATTTGCCAACTGACAAATCCAGTGTTGTGAAGGGGGTGGGAGAGGATGTCCTTTCCTTGCTATACCTCCCACCTTTTCTCTTGCATAAACATCTTGTGTGCCTGAAACTGATCATTCCAAACTGGAAAAGTCCTCTGGGCCTCCAGGCCACCCGCGGCCTTAGGCATTGGATTAGCACTTGAATTGTCAGCTAAGGAATGTCACTGAGGCCTGCAGAGTGGGGAGACTGATGCATTGAAAGACATTTTGTCTGCAATGCTTGGCTGAAGCACCTACAAAAGCAGAACTAATTATTCCTGCAGATACGTTTTCTGCAGCCAACAGCCTGATTAGAAACCGACGGAGAAGACGGGCAGTTGCGCAGGTTGGGTTAAGATGCTCTCTTGGCTCCATTTTATTTTCTGTTGCAGTGGAAGCTTGGCGTTCTTTTTGTTTTGTTTCGTTTTAGGTCTGCTGTCCAAAGGCGTTTTTGCTCCAAGAGCGAACTGTGTTATAGTGTTGTCTTAAAAGATTTACAGATCAGGAGCCTAAGATGGTTGTCGCAACAGACCATGTAAAACAGATTAACTACTTGTCAAAACAGCTTTCAATTAGCCTTTTAACACACATGATTAAAGTGGTTTGAGGTAAAATAAAAAAGAAAGAACAGGTGCTTCCTGTTACTCCTCTAAAGATGCTGCAATCCTAAACATGCTTGCTAGGAAATATATCCCACTGAACTCAACCAGAATGTCAACGAGCAGTAAGGATCAGTAGCAAGGAAGCATACTTAAAATAATGCAACTTTTGTTTTTTGCGACATCTTAACTTTTTGGGAACCGATTGGCGATAATCTATTGGCTGCTTCAAATGCATGCTTAGCTGCTACCATTGTCACGACAGACAATAAAGAGCTAGTCTGGATTTATATTTGCACCAGGCGAGTATCTGGGTGCCAGAATGTCAAACTTGGGTGCACACACAGATATCATGTACTTGGCATACATTGTAGATGGGCAGGATTTAAGAGCTAGCGGTTAGAATGTTAGACTAAGCTAAGGCAATGAGTCTCTAAATCCCTGCTCAACTATGAAGCTCACCAGGAAACCTTGGACCAGCAATATCACTCCCCTTAAATCTTTCCACACAGGAAACCTTTAGTTACTTGAAAGAAGAGTGGGATGAAAATGTCAGGAAACAAAACATATAAATGATGAGTAGGTATAAGATTTATATAACAAGTTCTGATAGTACAAGCCTATGCATCCTTATTTAGAAATAAGACTCCGACTGTACCTCTTGGCTATAACTGCTAATATTCAATTTCAAAGGTAATATATTACTGGAGGGTAGCAGCAGTGAGTGGCTAGATTTTGCTCTAGTTGTGACCTTCACAAGGTAGGGGGCATCTTGGAGGAAGAGCACTGGATTAAATAATCCCTTGATGTGATCCAGCATAGGCTGTTTTGTGACTAAAAATACTTTAAAAGGACTTAGAAGCAGCAACCAGTGCATAATGTAGCAGATTGACATATGACATATGATAGAAAGAACTCATATTACAGCAGTTCTGAGAGAATTGCACTTTTTGATTCTGCGCTCAGTTCAAGGTCTTGTCTTGGACATATAAAGCCATTAGTGACTTGAGTCCCGTATACCTGAAAAATTGCACCACCACCCCATGTTTGTAAACCAGCCTGGGAATTAGATTTGATTTTGTTGGTGATTCTGCTACCCTCAGAGGTCTCTGATACAGCAGCATGTGATGAGAGCGCCTTCTCAGTGGTGGCTCTGAGACTATGGAATTTCCTGCCCCTGGATGTGCACCCAGCTTCAACTTTGGGTTATTCAGAAGACATGCAAAGGTGGCCATTTTTGCCCTTTTGGAAACATTTAATTACTCTTCACCTTTTGATAATTATTTAACTTATTTTTTTAGAAATTCATTATTCATCTGTTGTGCTTTACTGTTTTATTATGATGTAATGCAGCCTGGGACTTTTGTTGAAGGGTGGGTAACAAATGTATCTAATAAAATAATATATATATACACATAAGAATAATGAAGAATAAGTTTTGGTTCATTCTTAATGTGTGCTTGAGAACATACAGCCGTGTTATTTCACTCTGACTGCAATCATTTTAATATCTTCATATTCATGAACTTATTAAATAGAGAAGGCAAAATATGTTATCCCACAGAGTCATCCCAAAGTAAATTTCATGGCTTTCATCCACATTAGTGATGCTGGAAATAGTACAGGGGAAAATCTGAAATTACCAGCAGTAATTGTCTTTCTTCTCGATACATTTCAGTCTCTGGATTTTTCAGGGGCAGGGAGAAAGAATCTCGACTGCAATAAGGCAGTTGGAACAGCTCACTCCCTTGAGAGTAATTGTCCATCTTCTATTTCTAGATTCTTACCAAGTCAGGGCAGCACAACCACTCAGAGAGGTCACAGAGCCATTCTCTAACTTAACGCTCTGTGATCCTAGAGCTGGGGGAACGTCAACTATTGAATTATCTCCTGGGATGTCATTGTTAGGGATCCAGCCCATGACACGTAACAAGTACACAACAATGCTCCTTTGGGGAAGGCTGTATCTTAGTGGTGCAGCTTCTACCTTGCATGCAGAAAATCCCAGGTTGAATCCCCAGCATCTCCAAGCAGGGCTGGAAATGTGCTTGAAACCCTGGAGAGACACCACCAATCAGTGTTGACTATACTGTGCTAAATGAACCAATGGCCTGACTTGATATAAAGCAGTTGCCTATATTCCTCACATAAATGAAAGCAGGCTGTGCCTTTGGCCAGGGCACAGCCTGACTCCCTCCCTCGGCAATCTTCACGGAGCTCTGGCCCAATGGTTGCCAGTGGCTTGATTCAAATTAATTTTATAATGAATGATTTTAGAGTGTTGTTTGTGCTGTACTTTTGTACTGTTTTATTGTTGTTAGCCGCCCTGAGCCCGGCTTCGGCTGGGGAGGGCGGGATATAAATAAAATTTATCATTAAATTTATTATTATTTATTATTTTTAAAAATACATTTTATCTACCATATCCCAATCAGGGAGTGTAAACAAAAAGGTTGGTGCACATTAACTGGAGCCCAGGAACTAACATTCCTGGAAGAAGCAAGGCCTCAGCTTTTAAACTCAAGTCTAGGAACATCATTCACAACCATTCATGCCCTCCCAACTGCCCCAAAGACCCCAGGATCGTCACAAAAACCCTTAAGCTATCGCAGCTTCTCACATTTTCAGGCAGAATCCCAAATTCCCAAGGGGGCCTTCACTTCAGTACAGCATTTCAACATGGAAGCTCAGATCCGTGCATCCCTCTAACACATGTCTTAGATCCATAGCTGTCAACGTTTCCCTTTTTTAAAGGGAAATTCCCTTATTCCGAATAGGATTCCTCACAAGTAAAGGGAAAAGTTGACAGCTATGCTTAGATCTATTCCTCCTGCTCACCTCCCGCCACTCAATAGGACGCCCCTTCCTGTTTTTATGAAAACAAGATCCAAGTCACTTGAATGCCCCTAGGAAAGTTTTTTGCTGTTTCCCTGCACCTTAGCTGGTTGGTCTCTCATAAAGAAAGGGGTGAGTGGAGGAGTGAAGGGGGTGGGTCCTGCCTGCAAGGCCGCTGCCATGGCTGAACCTTTCCCTATTTTCATCTGAGGAATGTTGGAGGCTATGCCCGTTATTATAGGCCAGAAACAGTAAATTAATATGGTGAGGTCCGTTTGCAAACATTGCAGCTGGATCAATGTGGAACTTGAGGTACTGGATGAGTGTCAACCAAAGGAAAGGGGGAAATAAGCAGAAATTGTGCCCTGAAAATCCAAAACAAAGAAGAAATACTTTTTTATTATTTTCCACGGAATTAAACGCAGCTGCATAGCCAAAACAGCACAAACAGGATCATATTTGTGGATGAATTTTGAGACCCAAAAATGTCTTTAAAAAACTATTTGTTCTTTATTTTGCTCAGGGCAAATCATCACAGTGTGGTTTTTCTGTTTTATACAACTGTTGGGCATCTTTCTGTATATTATGAAATCTTGTACCGCAATATAAATTATTTTTATGATGTATTTTTAATATAATGCTATTAGTGTTCAGGGCACTTCAGAGAGCATAAGAGGACAGGTTCCTATGCAGAAGGCTTTGGAAAAACCTCCTCCTGGAGAAATTCTTCCAGATTTTCAGAACTGATGTTTTTGAACTGCTCTTCGACTTGCACAGTCTCCCCGTATTTAAAACCTGCCTGGTCAATGAAGTTCTGCAAATGGAAACTTTCTCCATCACTGCACCTACGTTAAGGCAGAGCCAAATGTTCTCCTCACTTACTGGAAGTAGTCTTGTCAGAAGGCACAGGAGCCCTGACAGAAAGAAAAACATGGCAACACTATCCGCAAGTGACACCTTTGGTCTAAGTATGTTTAAAGAAGGGGGATTCAGGTTTTAATTATTGTGTTGTGCAATTTGCAATGTATAGATCAGGAAATGGTACCTACAAGAACCTCATTTTCTACAGAAATAGAGTCCCGAACACTCTGCCATGCATAATTTGTATGGCAGGTGCTCACATGTAGAAGGAAGAGTGGGGACCACATTTTTTGGCCCTTCTCCTGACATCATGCAACCAAGCTAACCACACCACCATAAGTCCATAGGAGCCAACTCCTAGGGGCCGTGGGGTCTTTGTCGTCCATTCCCCCCCCAGTAAAATATTTGAGGTGGCCAGGGGCCCTAAATGTTGATGGGCATGGCCACTCAAATGGTGTGAGTGCACAGCATCATGCGACTGATTATGCAGGGTGGGGCTTGTGTGGGCCCCCCAATATTTTATTCAAGCTGGCACCCCCTGCTGATGTCCTCATGTTGAGTGCAAACATCCGAAGAGGAACTTGTGCAAGTGAGTTCATGGAGCAGTTGCTAATCTGTAGCTGCTCCAAAGGAACAGGAGGACACCCATGCAGTTGTGATCCTGAGGCCTCCTGGTGTATATCTGGGGGAGGCTAGCTCCTTCACAGATGTTGGAGGCGAGGCCAGTGGTGTGGTCTTGCTTGTGGTTCTACACATGGGCACACTTCACACAAGTAGCACATGCAGAGGGTTCTGTTCTCCGTTACATCTTGTCATCCTAGAAGTGAGTTTGGTGAAAATTATTGACTGCAACCTGAGCCCATTCCAGAGAACTTAAATATAAAAACAGTGAGTTGGGTGGGCTGTAGCCACTCTCAAGAAATGTCTTATGGTCTCAATTTGTGGCTTATATTTCTTAATAATCATGTTTATGTAAAACATATTTTTAAAATACAAAGCACTGTTTTAACTGGGAAAAGAGTTCCCTTGGTTTATTTTTAGCCTCGCATTGCAAAAGGGCTCTTGCGTTGACTGAGAAAACCCAATGGACTGGTGACCACAAAAAACAATGACAAATAAAGCAATTCATCTGCAGGCACCCCCAGTTGCTTGCTGTGAATTCCCATTGTTTGCAAATATTCTTGTTTTGGAAAAGAGAAAGTGCATTTATAGAGACCCCTGAGCCCAAGATACTCTAATGCATCAAGTTGTTTACATTACTCATGTTTCAAAAGGAAGCCTTGATATGTTCCCTGCATGTAGGTCAATTCAGGCAGTGGTCACAGGATGCCTCCTTCAAAGCTCTACTGTGCAGCACTTGTAGTGATTCTGCATAATGCTGCATGCACATAGAATCATAGAACTGTACAGTTGAAAGGGACCACAAGGGTCATCAAGTCCAACCCCCTGCAATGCAGGAATCTTTTGCCCAATGTGGGACTTGAACCCACGACCCTGAGATTGAGCTATAGGGACGTGGGTGGCGCTGTGGTCTAAACCACTGAGCCTCTTGGGCTTGCCAATCAGAAGGTCGGCGGTTCGAATCCCTGCGATGGGGTGAGCTCCTGTTGCTCAGTCCCTGCTCCTGCCAACCTAGCAGTTCGAAAGCATGCCAACAGTGCAAGTAGATAGATAGATACCGCTCCGGTGGGAAGGTAAACAGCATTTCCGTGTGCTGCTCTGGTTTTGGTGTGCCATTGTGCCAGAAGCAGCTTGGTCATGCTGGCCACATGACCCGGAAAAACTGTCTGCGGACAAACGCCTGCTCCTTCAGCCTGTAAAGTGAGATGAGTGCCACAACCCCAGAGTTGTCTGTGACTAGACTTAACCATCAGGGGTTCTTTACCTTTTTATGCTCTCTATATGATCACAGCTGGTACAATAAGACTGTACCAGCTTTTTGTACTGACCAGTACAGTGTAGTGGTTAGAGTGTCAGACCAGGACAGAGTTCAAATCTCTGCAAACAGACCACAATGCCAATTATATCATTCCAAGAATCTACAAGATTATTGCTCAACCATAACTGTGCTCTCTATGTCTGATGTGGAGTGCTGATTCACCATTCAGCATAATAACCGTGAATGTGCAGCAGTTCCTCGTATTCAAGCTGTGAGTATGCCTGATTGCAAAAAGTTCAAGAAGTGCACTCACCCGCGTGCTACAAAAGAAAGAATGATTGATAAAAAGCTCTTCTGGAAAGTAGGGGGACCAAAAAAGCCATTGCAACTTCCATCAGATGCCTTCAAACTGAAAACATGGTTGGTTGAAAGAGTCCAGGAAATTCATTTACGAAAGCATTCCCAAGTAAGCAAGTGTGGAACATCTGAATCAAATTCCATTATGGTTTCCAAATGTCTGCCTCATAAGCGAGAAATATCAAGGTTTCAAGACCCCCCTCTTTCATGGAAATGACTATTTCCCCTAATTTAACAACATTTAGCCATATTTTCGGAATGAAATCATTCTCATTAAAAACATTCTATGGTGACCCAAACAAAGCAATTTCACATGTTCACAACGAATCATTCCAGTTCTATGTATGGAATAAACTCTGTAATACTTAATAAAATTATACATTGTATGACTGTCAAAGCAGGTGATGCGGGAAATCAGTGACCAGATCTGCAATCAGTGAAGCCCTAGTTCAGGGCTCTTGGGTTCAGTAGATCTCAAGTTGCTAGGCTCAGGCTCAGTGGTGGCAAGGTCTAGATCCAGCACTTCTACAAGTCATGCTGTTGTGTTTTCCGTGTTGCCCTCCTTCAAAAATACCAACAATAAAACAAGCAGGTCCACAGTAATATAGGTAAAGGGACCCCTGACCATTAGGTCCAGTCGTGACCGACTCTGGGATTGCGACGCTCATCTCGCTTTATTGGCCAAGGGAGCCGGCATACAGCTTCTGGGTCATGTGGCCAGCATGACTAAGCTGCTTCTGGCGAACTAGAGCAGCGCACGGAAACGCCGTTTACCTTCCCGCTGGAGCGGTACCTATTTATCTACTTGCACTTTGACGTGCTTTCAAACTGCTAGGTTGGCAGCAGCAGGGACCAAACAACAGGAGCTCACCCCGTCGTGGGGATTCGAACCGCCAACCTTCTGATTGGCAAGTCCTAGGCTCTGTGGTTTAACCCACAGTGCCACCCATGTCCCATCCACAGTAATATACAACTGGTCAAAAAGTGCAAAATTAAAACAGTTAAAAACAAGCTCATTGGTACGAAATAATCAACACCAATGTTAAACCACTGAAAAACCAATGAATTACATTAATAAATGGAAAAATGCAGTTAAAAAGTTGATTTTAATAAGGCAAATGATACTTGGCACAATGGTAGCTGTGACCACTGGTTTTCAGAACCTTTTGCTCTACGTATGTTCTCACAGAATAAAAGAGAGTGACTTTATCCCTGCCACATCTTCACCCAACCCACTGCTGAACATGGCCATTCAATGTTCACAAGCCTGTTTTCTCCAAAAATGTGTAGCAATAAAATATTATGAATTCATCTAATGGTCTGAACCCCTAGAACATACTTTTAAAATTTTATGTGCACATTCTCTACTGAGAGCTTGGGAAGAAGTGTAGATACAACCTCTGATGCTTTCTCCCACATGGAAAAATGTATTTAGTGGCTAAAAATTACATCAGAACTGGGCCTTTTTGGAGATATAACACAGCTGGTGGGAGAGCATTACTGTTGCCACACAGGTGCTAAGAAGAAGCAGCAGCAAAACCCTGAGAACTGACCACCATCCATCTGCAAGCTGCAAAGCAAACTATCGGTCCCCAGTGGGCTTCTGTAATTCCTGTATTCCCAGGTTTGAGGGTGGAAAAATAGACACTCTAATTAAGTCCAGCTTTGCTTCAAATGCTGCAGTGTAATTAAGCCAGGAATCCTCTCTTCTTTGCCCCAAATAGCTGTCTTCTGGCTCCTGTCTGTTTCTGAATGGCAGGCCAGGGCCAAATCTAAAAGTGAGCCCATTATATTTCTGAACAGCACACACAGCATTTGTTGAAAAACGAAAAGCAAGCCAACAATTGTGTTAGGTTGTTTTTAGTTTAGTTTAATTTGTGTCTCTTCCACTTGCTGCTCTCCCAGCAGAAGGTGGAGTAGCCAGACAAGGAGCGGAGTGGAAAGAAATGGCTTTGTATTTTTTTAAAAAAAAAATAATAATATTTAAAGACACTGCAGATGCAGAGGCAACTCGTTACCAGCTGATTTGATTAAAGCTCGTTATTTTTCGTAATAAAGACCGAATAGGACAATGAAACAACCTCTGTGCCACATTCCTTTGCAAACTTATTTCCATAATCACAGTTCAGTTACATTGACAAGCAATAAAACGGAGGAAAACTATAATTTTGAAATATTTAAGCTGCAAGACAACACCAAACACTCGCCATCCCGCAAACAGCTTAAAAACAGCTTCTAATCAAAAACAGATCAATAACTGATTAAAACATAATGTTTAAGGCAGATTCTAGCATCCTTAAAGAGTCTCAACTTGGAAGGTTCTTTTATAGGCAGAGCAGATGAAGGCTGGGTTCACACATGCCTATGCTCAGTACCCAATGACTGCACCATCACATTAAGACTTGTGTTTTCTGAAGCACCTTTCTGGGTTTCTGTGGAGTCAGATTGCACATTTGGCCACAAACCAACAAGAGCTGAGTAACTGTGATAATGAGGCGAAATGAGTGAATGAGAAGCTGTTGTCTCTTTCAGCTTCTTTTCCCTTGATGCTCCCTCTGTGGCATACTGTGAGTTTTCTGAACCTATACAGTGGTACCTCTGGTTACATATGCTTCAGGTTACATACGCATCAGGTTACAGACTCTGCTAACCCAGAAATAGTGCTTCAGGTTAAGAACTTTGCTTCAGGATGAGAACAGAAATTGTGCTCCGGCGGCACGGCAGCAGCGGGAGGCCCCATTAGCTAAAGTGGTGCTTCAGGTTAAGAACAGTTTCAGGTTAAGAACGGACCTCCGGAACGGATTAAGTACTTAACCTGAGGTACCACTGTACATTTCTTCCTCTCATAACGGGTAGGGTTTCTTCAGGGGTTTTGGAGTTTGTTTTGTTAGCTTCTTGCAAAATAGGCTAGTGTAGGCCAACTAGTACAGACATTTTTTTAAGGGCCTGATCAACTGTGCCTCAAAAATTTTCAAACTTGTGTCTGATAAGCAAACCCTTAGGATTTCCCTTGGAGCTCTTGGGGATTGCAGAAGACAGTGGGGCATGTTCAACAGCGCAGAGTCACTGCTCCCATAACTGAAAATCTTGTCTGCTGTTACCGAAGAGTCCGTGATAAGCTTCCAAGGAACCCTGGAGTTTTAGGCCACGGTGATAGATTATGTCCGCTGTACCAACTAAACATAAAATTCTCCCCACTTAGCATAATGTCACAGATAATCATTTACTGCCACATGCACCCTATGGTAAACTACCATAATGTTAGTTGTCATATGTGCCATCCTAAAACTGCTATATGAATTACTGGCAGGAATGTTGCTGCCGGTGTTTTGAGCTGCATATTGTAAACTTTTCTGAAAGGCATGCATTTATATTTTAACTTTTGTTTATACACGTGTTTCTAAACTGCCAACTCATTAAAAATTTCATGGTAGTGTAAAATAAAATCATTAGAACATCATAAATCTACAAAATCAGACAATAAGCTATATCATGAAATTAAGAAAAAACATTGATAGGCTTTTTGAGATGGGAAAGATGTGAGCTATTAATATTACTATGTTTCCCCAAGTACTATTTTTCTTTCAATATATACCTTTATGAATTAAACATGAAATTATAACTAAGTGGCAAAGGTTAGCGTTATTTTTCCTATGGGAAGAAAGGCAGGATTGCTGCTAAAATATTATACAAACCACTTGAAAGAGACATTGCTTTCCCATGCTTTAATTGGTACTACCACACAACCATGTTATCTCATTTAAAATCAGATAAAGACAGAACAGATGGAATTGACAATGGAGTTTTTAAAAATGCATTGTGGCATTGGACCAAAGGGACCTGAGAGCTATTCAAAGCAAAAGACTTTTTGAAGTCTGGCATAGATGCAGACATAAGCTGAGCTCAAGTCTCTCACCAGTTCCTATAATTTGTTATAATGAAGAATTGAAAGAGAAAAGCTGGCTGGCAAATACCGTGAATATGAGAAGTTTGTGGTGTAATAGAACGTGTAAGATTAATGGGCAGTGACTTAAAGAAATCACCTATAATGAAATTATGAGGAAGATGGGCAACTGGAGTGTTGCAGTTCCTCAGCACCTGCAAGTTATAATTCTAACGTTTACAGTTAAATACATCTTCTTAAGAGAATGTACCAGATGTGAAAGTTGATGTCTAAAAATCCAGTCAACCATAGTAAGATCTAAAGAATATTGGCATATCTGGAATCCTCCGATAATTTAGATCAAATGGGAAACTAATTTTAGAAAAATAATCTCGCATAATCCATGGGCTGGATTGTGGGGGTATATTTTGCAATCAACTCTTTATTATAAGAATAAAGAAGACTGATCTTTTGATGGTATTTTGACTCTGCAAAGGCTGAGTCAAATAATTCTCACCTGGTAAAGAAATGCTGGAGGTATACCTCCATTAGAGATAACATATAACACATATTGCTCCGAAATTAAGCAATTTTGGGTCTCAGCTGCAAATAAAACATTTTAAATGTGTTGTAAAGCGCAATATACAAATGTGACACTAGATGGCGAAATTCAATGTATTTTTAAAAACGTTTCTTAAAAAAAGCATTTTCACAGCGTTTTTTATATGTGTGTAGATTCCACCTAGGTCTGCTGGTGGTCTTATTGGGGTTTATGTAGGGCAAGATTTTACTTGAGGATGTGACTATGGTGACTCATATTTAATAGCAGCTTGATTGATTGATTGATTGATTGATTGTTAGTTATAAATGGAAGATTTTAAAAAAATGTTTTCAGAGCAGCATAGGAAGGACTGCAGTGGCTCCCAAGCCACTAAGACCCAGACTAGATGCAAAATCAAAGGTCCATGATCAGATATCCTGACCTTCTTTCTTCTGTTTAAACAGCCCACTGGGGATTGGATTGGGGCTGCAGTGCTGGAGGAATAGGGGTTGGTTCCTCATGCTATCTGTCAGAAAGTGTTTAGCCAGAATCTCCTTTCTTGTAATGTGAAGCCTCTGGTTCAAGTCCTACCCTCCAGAGCAGGAGAAAACAAGCTTGTTCCCGCTTCCATTTGACAGCCCTTGAGATATTTGAAAATGGCTACCATATCGCCTTGCAGTCTCCTCTTTTCCAGGCTAACTCATAGTTGCTATTAATCCCTGGGCTGGAGGGAGATAGGTACACCTATTGTTCCTATTTTTTCCTCTTTCACAGCTAACCTTATGTGGCACAGGCAATTTATGTAAGTTAAGGAAATGGCAAGGATAGGGATAACCTCCTCTTCTTCAGTACTGTGGCCCAAATCCAGGCAATCCAATCATGCTCTCCTGTGTCACCTCTAATTAATTGCATAATCTAATTAGCATAACCTCCAACTCTAGCATGACATTGAAATAGGTCCTGCCTCAAAATAAGCCATGATTGTAGCTGAGAATTGAGCCTCTATGGATATGTGTGTAGCAAGCTCATGGGAAAGCTACTGCAAGACATGGAAGAGACATTTGCTTTTGTTACGTTGTCCACAAAACATTCCAGCATTCCAGCTTCATTTACTCAGCTGTAAGCCATAACAGAGAAACAGAGCCCATGAGCTGACTTGCCTCGTTTCTCGTCAGTGCTAATGTTTCCATATGTCCCAGCTTATGTAAGAATTTAACCCTGATATCCATGCTAGATAGAACCAGGAATACAGCTTTTACAGCTCAAAGCTAGAGCTGCTTCATCTGCTGGACTGGGCTCGAGGGAGTGTTGATAAAGACTTTGGAACTCAGAAGAATGCCAGGTTCTTAAGAGGGTCAACTGACATTAGACAATTTAGGTTATGTCATAGGATACTAAAATTGTGATAGGCTTTCAAGGGTCATCACAACCCCCTGAGTCAGGAAAGATGTAGTAAAGCTCAAGATTAAATAACTGCTAAGTGGCAGATGTTTATCCAACCTATTCTGTAAAATCCCAGAGGTGATGCACTCCACATCAATGTGTTTTTATGATTTCCTCCATCTCTTAGGACTAGTTCTCCCAGATAGCTGGTGCAACAGCCTCTCTTCTACAAACAGTTCATGTATAAGGAAGACTAATCTCTTCTGCATGCAGGAGTCTACTTTGCATTGTTAATTTCACACATACTTTATGGAATGGTATGCACATCAAAATATAGGCATTCACAAGCAGGATTTTTTTTTTAATCTGCCACTTGCAACTGTCCTATGCTATTGTTGTTGTTTTCCCTTTCCTAAATATCCTCACCTTTAGCCTAGCAACAAACTTGAAAAAATTATAATGGGTCACAGTATAATTTTAGCATCGGTACCTTTAGAGCAGTAGCTCAGCAGTGGAATGTCCTGGGATACTGCAATGTTCTCCCTCCTTGTTTCTCAGCATTGCCATTTCTGTGGTCAGCTTTGCATCCATTCATTATTTTCCATAGAATTCACCTGCTTGTCCTATGAAGGAAGCAGAAGGGAATCACTTGCAGGTGGTATAGTTCCCATTTGTAGGTGAGCAGGTAAATGAGTCTCTGAAGTTAAAGGTGGTGTTATTCTTTTCAGGACCAGCTTTTTAAAAATAGGAGGGCCTATCCAGACATCTGGAAGTTTCGTGTGTTTTATTTCTTTTTAGCTGCTGTTGATTTTGATGAGCTTTGGAATGTTTTTAAATACCTACTTTTATGTGTGTGTTTTTAATTGAGAATTTTAATGTTTTGTTGTATGTTTTCGTAAACCACTTGGGAAGTTTTCTTACGATCAAGAGATAAATACATTTTGTTAAATATGAATAAACAAATCCTGCAACAGCTTTGCCTGGGTAGATGTAGCTACAGACATCTGGATTTGTTGCAGAGCCTGGTCCCTGTGTTGTGTTATGTTATGTCTCTGTTGTATGGCCAGTTGTTGCTGCTAGTGCACTGCTGTTTTACATTAGGGGCGGTCTGTAAGCAGGGACAGAACTACCACTCAAGAAAGGAAATATGGTTCAGGATCAGCTATGGATCGTAGATAATACATTGGAATTGTATTCACTGAAAGTTATAGGTGACACAAGTGGTATATTCTGTCACATCCATAGGAGATTATTCCTACATACTTGTTGATTGTTGCCTTTTTACTTCATTGAGTAAAGGAATGCCTGATGAAAATCTTGCATGTGGGGCCCTTTCCAAGAAACTAGAATAAACAGTTGTATCTTAGGGTTTGGCCATAGGCAACGGCTCTTGTTATACTTTCTAGAATGCTAGAGGCATCTCAGTGTGTATATGGTGCTGATTCTATATTCATTGTGCATAAGTTGCTGCTTATCAGTCCAATGTGCAGATGCACATTGATGTCCAAAAAGTGAATTGTTGCATGGACTGGTCCAGGCTGAAGTTGGTGGTGAAGTGGTAGTTGTTGACGTCCTTCTGGAATTTCTCAAATATTTCCTAATCCTATGTTCCATGTTACTAAGATGTCATCTATAAATTTCAGGCAGAGGAAAGGGTTTGGGCAGCAGCAGAGGAAGTATTAGTCTATCCTAACCTAACAAGAAGGTGCACAGAACTGAAGTGTCTAGCAGCATAAATATGTGGAGACTAGTGAATCACAGACTGATCATGAGTCAGTAAAGCTTCCCCCTACCCTATCCTCTTTTTAATGCATCACATTTGTGACTGCTGGGTTTTATTCATGGTGCTTAGACACAGTCCTCATAACTCAGTAAAAGCATTCTGCCTTCCAAGCCTGTCCTCACAGCTGTTTCCATGTCCTTCCTGTTTGGTTGCACACATGTCAAAACACCCATTTCGCATTGGGGAATAATATGATTCAAACCGATACAAGTAAACTAGAGCAATGCTCCCATACTTCAACAAGAAACAGACATTTATTTTCTGTTGAATGAGTATAAATTGACCCAAGAGTGACAACAATGTTGTTTTGCAAGGACATGAGTTTTCTATAATAATGCTCCAAGTACCTGGAAGTTTGCTCTGGACGGGGCAGGAGAGATGCCGCTGGAAAGCTAAGAGGGAATTAAGGCAATTGGCTTTGCAACTTTTCACTTGCAAGAAAGGCCCCCCAAATGCCTCTTCTCTGTAGGAACTGCTTAGGGCACAGACTGGGAACCTGTGGCTCTCTAGATGTTGTTGGGAGTCCAGTTCCCATCACCTCCAGTCAGCACAGCCAATGATCAGAGATGATGGGAGGTGATGTTTGAGTACATTTTGGGTGGAGGTCATGCATTCGCCATCCCTCATACAGAAGACTATCACTGCTTTAGGGCAGCCAATTTAAACACGTTTAAGCCCCATTCATTTCAAAAGGTGAAAGCTGAGCACATGTTTACCTCAACATGTTTTAAAAAATAGATTTAGCTGAATCTTCTTGGTTGAAAAATCCAACAAGGGCAAAGCTCAGAACCATGTTTGAGACAGAGGGAGACGTTGAGGCATGTCTGCATCCACTCTTTGTTTTCACACACAACTGAAAACCCCTTGTATAATCACAACCTGAAATAGCGTAGCCAAAAACTGGCATCACTGATGCACTGGTGACTTGGTCAAGCAACAAGATGTTTTAATGATGTCGGACACATACCTGTGTTGAAGAACTCCATTATAAATGAAAGTAATGTGGTATTTCTTTCTTTTTATGCACATTCCGAAATTGTAGCTAAGAACACATTGTACAATCAAACCTATGAATTTAATTGACATCCTACAAAGCTGGCCACTTTTGCTGTATGTGAAAACTGCAGAACATTAATTCCACATGTGTACATAATACTATTTCCTTCCCACTTGGATCAGAATTTTTAAAAGCATTCTTCTAAGAGATAAATGCCCATTTTTCTTGCATGGTGACTGATGGTCCCTCTCACATCTGGCAAGTCACAAGGGCCTCCTTTGAACACTAAAGTATGAAACCAGCTGTGTACGAGCCAGATTTGGGGGGTTGTTCCCCTTACATCTTATTTCTAAGCTACCTGCTCTACACTCCTCCACACCACTTAATGGCCTGTCTTGGATATCGCTCCCATGTGCCAATATGACTGCCATTGTATCAGTTTCTACGTGCATATTATCTTCACAAATGTCCTGCAATGGTGTGTTTGAAGAAGACAAACCATGAGTTGACATCTGGCATAACACTAAACCATACCATACCATACCCCTCCTACTAATTTTATTATTTGCACCCTGCCTCTGCAGCAGGAATAAGGTAGGGATGTGATTTCAGCTCCTTGTATCACCAAGATGCTCATTCACATTTAACCATGATTAATTTTAACTATGGTTTAAAGTGATACGCAACCCAGACCTATCGTAACAGACTAAAATAGTATTATGAGTTGTGGAGGTTAAGCTGAAAGCCTAGTGGCCCTTCTAATTCTTGGAATAGCCCAGCTAGCTTCCTGTTGAGATAATGGGTCATTAAGGGAACAAAGGAAGGTGCTCTGTGCAAGATACCAAATGGGTGGGAACCCGTCCCTCAACTTGAGGTAGTTGGAAGGACAAATGCAGAGTTAGCACCCTGTTTATTTTGCTCCTTGTGTCCTGAATTGCATGAATCAGTGTAGTGCCACTTAAACGCATGTGACTCCTTATTTATTGCAATGTTTTATTTTATAAGTACATATTTTACTCACCAGTGATTTCTTTAGTTTCCCCACAATTAGGAACTTTGTGCATCATTTCTACAGCTTACAATGTTTACTGGAAGCTTTCCTTTTTGCCCAGGTCTTCCTTGACAAAGATTTGGCTGTATTTTGTTCCCACACTGTGTTTACTCAGTTATGTATTTGTGCTCTTACTTTGTAATTGAATTGCTATATGTTATTGTTTTCCATAAACTGCTTAGATACTTTGAAGTGATATACAAAGGGAGAATATTTTTTACTTCCTAAAGAACTATATCATTTTGTTTCATCCTCATGGAACAGTTGATTGTACTTCTAAACAGCTGTAAATCACCACACCATACCATTGGTGACAGAAGCATATCTAGGCTATTTGTTTACTTTATTATTTATACTTGTTGTTAAACAAAATAAATAACTGCCCAGATACACGTCCGGAACTTTGGAATAAAGGAGGTCTGAAACTTTATATGCACTTTCTCCTGCCATGAAGTTATGTAGCATCTCTACAATGGCTGTCTTAGAAACATCTGGGATAAATTTATTTAGTGCATTTAATTAGAATTATTTCTAACTTCTGGATCATCTTACACAAGCTTTAGTAACTCGGTTTGACAGGGCTTATCCCACCATGTTGCATGAACTTAAGAGGAAATGAGAAACAATCTTAAAACTATTAGATTCTGGATTTCTGCAACTGCAGAATATTTACTCCTTGTACAGCTGCATAACACTTCTTAGGTCCAAGGAAGGAACAAACTTCACACCTGCACTTAATTGAAAATTTGGGGATTATTTACTTAAGCATTTATGCATAGCTCGTTCTACTACTAAAAGTATGTGCTGGGCTCAAGCAGCCAACCACTTGAATCGTCTCTTTCTGGTATCATCTGGTATTCTTAGGACCAGTGTGCAAGTGCCTTAGCGGCTTGCTCATTCTCTGCAAAGCATTATAAGCAGAAGGCAATGTGAAGTGGGGGAAAGTGATGGGGTCAAGGGGATGATTAACCTTTCTCTGTTTGCTGCTTCCCCCCTAACACTAACCCTCTTCCCCAGCTGATCTTCCCCTACCTTCTGACCCCTTTCAACTCTTGGCTTCCAAATAATATTTACACAATGTAATACTGATATAGCATTTATTTGCTCGTGGAGAGACAACCACAGGAAGAGCTAATTTCATGCTATATAACCATTTACCTCCATGAATTCTGTTGTATGTTCTGTCACACTCTATTACACATTTGGTGCCAGGAAAAACATATCTGGTACTAGGAAAAATATTTGTGGTCAATACTTCTGCAGCCCACACAGATAGAAGATTACCCTTCTTGAAATCCGCACGTGCCGAGCCCTTAACCAATATATCCCACATCTGGCTGGGCTGGGGCTGGTGATCAGCTTGCTTGTAAGCTAGGTCTCCACATTATTTGATGTTAATACGGGATCACAGAATCCCCCGAAGGAGTTGCCATAGAGGCGATAGAAGAGAACTTTGCCAAGCTATGTCTGCGCAAGCAGGATTAAGGGGACGAGGTGCCCTCCAGCTGTGTTGGACCAGAACTCCCATCAGCCCCAGCTGGCATGTGCTGGAGAACCTCAGGTTGGGAAAAGCTTTTCCATACTAATCTTGAGGGGGTTTCAGCAATACCATTGACATGACATACGGCATACAAGCAACAGGTGAAGATTGCAGGTAGCAAACAAAGGCGTTTTTATTTTTATTTTTAAGAGACATATTGCACTAGTTTGTGACTTTAACCAAGGTTATGTGATTGCCAGTCCAAAGATAGCATTGTACAGGTTTCTTCTGCTCTATGACTTTCCCAAAAGTCACTGTTGGGAACTTCTAAGATCTACCACCCCAAAAAACATCTGTTGATACAGTGCTGTGAATTCCCATTTGTGGAAAACATCACATTTTCATTAAGTTGTGCGGTGCCCTGGGCTACTGCAGGAGGAAAGATAATATATTACTATATTAATGGTGACAGTAGGATTTCAGGATGGTGTGACCTTTTCATCACAGTACAAATACAAGAATAAAAAATAGATACAACCCTTAAAACAACTTAGAATCTCAAGTTGAAATTTCTGAGTAAAGAAGAGTACGTGCCAGGCAAGTGTCTTTAGAGGTAAAGGTAAAGGGACCCCTGACCATTAGGTCCAGTCGCAGACGACTCTGGGGTTGAGGCGCTCATCTCGCTTTATTGGCCGAGGGAGCTGGCGTACAGCTTCCAGGTCATGTGGCCAGCATGACTAAGCTGCTTCTGGAGAACCAGAGCAGCGCACGGAAACGCCGTTTACCTTCCCGCTGAAGTGGTACCTATTTCTCTACTTGCACTTTGACATGCTTTCGAACTGCTAGGTTGGCAGGAGCAGTGACCGAGCAACGGGAGCTCACCCCATCGCAGGGATTCGAACCGCCGACCTTCTGATCGGCAAGTCCTAAGCTCTGTGGTTTAACCCACCCACGTCTTTAGAGAGGGCATTCCAAAACTCACACTGCCACTTTTCTTTTATTATTGAGTAACCTAGCTAAGATAAAGAGAACCTGAAAGGGCCTTGGCAGTGTTTCTTGAAGACAGCCTGATTTGCGTTCTGGTGAACAATGTTCTTCTACTGTTCCAATTAATTTCGGTGGGGATTTCATTAAACTTTCCAGGGTACTTTTCCCAAACACTCATTTAATCAAATGAGGAGACTGGGTTAGCGTGATTTGTTCCTTGTACTCACACTTAAAACATTTGAGTTAGGCAACATGTACAAAATAAAATGGTTCATGACTTGGTTTAATTAGTTCTTTGATAGAGGAGTTAAACTGATTCGTAAATCAGGACTCCTCTTTTTTTATAAATCAATAAAGCTATTAGCTCATAACTGGCCTTCTTTGAAGCACACCACTTTTGCATAAGTCATTGGCTATAATTTCTTTGAAATATACTCAACAGACTTCATTCGGGATCCCTTGATAAATGTCATCCAGCCCATTATTCCATCAGCCCCATTATTTACTTTACTGCTGACTGAAACATGAGGTTAAAAAAAATAAATCACAGCACACGTGTCTTGGCAATGAACTAAACTCACACCCAACCAGTCGTACATGGCATTTCTAAATGCCTCTTAAAGCACACATCTTAGATGTGCATCTGTCAAATCCAGAGTTTCCAAAAAGAGAATAAATAAAATAATTGGCAGTCCAAAATGCCTGCCTCCAACACCATTATCGCATTGCATTTTGCTTTTTGTAGAGTGGTGCTGTTGTGAGTAAACCCCAGCCTACGCACACATTTGCCCATAAAAAACTTGTTTGCATTTTCAAAATGTTCAGTGAGCACAATAGCTGACATGAATCAATGCTCTGGTGTTTTATTCTTAAATCTGAATTCTGTCAGCAGATATAAAATCCAGCAATCATGGTGTCTGCAAAGCCGGATAGAGGTTTAGTTGAGGGCACACTAAACCTACATACATAAAACTGGGTAAACAGTCATAACCTATTCTTGGGAGACCCTGGGGTGCATAGTTCTTTGGAGAAGGGTGTCTAACAGAAAACATAGCATCTCACCAAGCTAGTTCTCTGAATCCCTTGGTGAAAACCATGGCAGTTAATGCTTCCAAGTTTGTAGATGTGACAATTTAGAAGTGACTTGGAAGATAGCATAGCCTACTCAGGACATGAAAAAGAATAAATAAAACACAGGGGCCAAAATTGAGTAGATCTCATGTGGATGCAGAATTTTGCCCATGCAGAAGCATTCTGAATGTGTGTTTTATGAAAACAATGGGTAGTGCTCGTTTCAGAGAAGCACTTCCTCTCATAGGAGTGCATCCATTCAACTTTGGCTAATATTCCAAAAAAGCTGAGTCCTACTGCTATAGTGCAGTGTAGCCATTGCTCTCAACAGAAATACTCACTCTTCTTCAGTATAGAGTGTGTGAGAGAGTGTGAGTGTGTGTTTGTACACGCACAGGTTTTTTAAAAATTTTAAAAACTTAGCAAAATATTAATGGGCTATTTTAATTTGATGTAAACTATCCACAATTTTCACTTGAAACAAATCAATGATAACCAAAATATACAGCAATGGTGTGCATCCCCCCCATCAATAATATGCATCCATATTATTTTAAACATATTATTTTAGACATCCACACGATACAGCTTTTCTGCAATAGCCCAGATGGTTGCTCATTATATTCTGTGCTTAGATGCAAATTGGGCCTGTAGTCTCTTGTTCAGTTCAAAGAATTCACTTGCATATATCTCTCATTACCTACTCAGTTTTGAGCAACTAATATGAGTAGCAGGTGAAGCAGCAGATAGGATTTAAGACCCTAATCCACCTAGGATCGGGATATCTAAAGGATTGTCTTCTCCCATGTGAACCTGCTCACTCATTAAGATCTACTGGAGAGACTCTGCTTTCTTTCCATCTGAAGAGTGCTTAGCTGGGATGCAGAAGGGAGTTGTCCTGTAGCCACACTGAGGGCTGTGGAACTCGGTTCTGAAGGAGACCTGCACAATGGCCTTGCGCCACCTCACAAAAATGTTTGCCATTTTGCAAGAACAGCCAAACTGCTGTTATTTTAAACTTCTTGGTTTCCATCTACTGTCTTATGATCTCTTGCCAGTATTTTATCTTGCAATTTTATTCTGAGTATTTCCTATTTTAATCTGTGTTATAAACTGTCTTGAAAATTGCATTGGAAAGGTGATGCTGGACTGTTCCTCAAGAGCATAACTTTTTTCTTAAGTGGTTTGCTTGAAACAATAGTTTTCCATGAATGTTTGCATCAGGCTTTTATGACAAAGTGGGCTTCTAACCTTAAGAGTGACCTAAAGCTACGGACAGTTTGCTAAAGCTTCTGTGACCAAGGAGAGTGATTCTCAGTTCAGGTACTTAAAATCTAGCTTCCATGTACAGTGTGCTATTCCGTGATTTTTACTACAGACAAAGATTTTCCCGTAATCAACAAATATAGTAGCCTTGTATTTGAAAACTTTATATAATTTTTCTTTTCAGCACAGTGATAGTACTGCCTGGTTATTTGGCAGAACCAAATTCTGAATTCAAAATCCGCACACACAGTTCTGAATGCTGGGTTCAAAGTAGCAAAAGATGAAACACAGAAGCCTGTTCCCATGCATACATTGCCTTTGCCAGATTGACAAATTGTCCCCAAATCTGTAACCTTGCTTCAATACAAACATTGCTTTTGCTGGATTATTGAAACCTCACCCGCTACTGTCCATTAGTAAATCGAGAACCATCTAATCCAAAACAGAAAAAATGTTGCCATTTAATGAAGTAATTGCAATGACTTCTAGATTCAGTGGAAAGGACAGGTAAGCTATATAAGATGGCCCAGCCAGAAATTTAACACCATATGGTTGTTTTGCATTTTCACTTGAAAAGTCAGTAAAATATTTTAGAAATCCCAGCAAAGAAAACTGCAACGATACCGCAAACTAAGAATCTTAAAATGTATACATCATTGCATAGTAGAAAAATATATAATCAAGACATTGCAAAGTTTGGACAAAACATACATGCGCAGGGAATAAGAATTAGTTATCTAAATGAAAGAAAAACGGCAGCATTAACAATTAGCAATCAGCCAAAGTTAAGCATCTGTTTAAAGCTCTCCCTTTCAAATGAACAAAGACTTAAACACTTCATAAAACATGCGCTTACCTGTCTCGCTCAAATAGAAAGGTTTTTAAGGCTGCAACCCTATGCATTTACCTGGAAACATGCCCCAATGAACTCAATGACACTTGCTTCCATGTAAATATGCATAGGATTATTTGTCACAAAATATAATTTGAATGCTAGTTATTTTGTTGGCAAATGCTATCTAACAATTTTTGATAGTTGGTGTACAACATATTTGACATTTTATAAATGACATGCAATGGTATTGAGTATTATATAGTTTACAACTTATCAGATTTCATAGTTGATGGCTGCCAAAGTCAAAACAACCAGTATATGCCAACAAGACTAGAGCACTTAAGTGTTGAGGTAAGATTTAACATTCAAAATGTAAATGTAAATTCAAATTTCAAACTCAATTTCACTCTGGAAACTGGGCAAAAATTTGAATTTTTGCAAAATTGTGAATATTGGTGATATTCATCTAGGACTATGTACTAGTTGTAGTTTGTCCTATACCTTTTGGCAAATTGCAATGATTGCAATTTAGATAAGAGCCAGATTATGAAGAACACTGCTACTTTTAACCTCTCATCTGGCTTTTCTTGTCCACCCTGACCTTGAGTGAAAAAAGGCCTACTCTAGGCTCCATCTTAGCCTATACCATGTTTCCTTCCTTTCTGAGGATCTTCTCTTGCTTTGCAAGGCGTTTTTCTCTGACCAGCCACTGCAGGGGGGTTCTGTTACTGTTGCTTTAAAAACTATGGTAGCATTCTTACCACTGAGGTATTCAAATTCCTATGGGCCAGAAGAGCCCACCATGCAATTCAACAGTTCCTAATGCCTCTTCCCCATGGCACTGTGTGGGTAAGCTGATGCTTCATGCTGTCTTAAGTTGGGAGGCAGCCAATTCAGCTCCTGTTTTACTGCCCAGCAAGAAACAGGGCAAGTAATTTATTTTCTACTGTAAACTCAACATCACATTTCAGACCGAGGTGCATGAGAAAAACAGATGCCTTCAACTTTAAGATGCCTGCTTTTCACACACTTGCATTTAATAATAATAATAGCAATAACCAGATACCGTTTTTCTGGTACAAGTTGTCTTGAATAAAATTTAGCATTTTTCATTTTGTGACTGCGTGAGTGTAGCTGTTTAGAAACCACCTCAGTTTGCTTTGTTTGTGCCATTATTCAGTATTGTGTAGAAGAGGGGATTTCGGCAAGCCTAGCTTGTTGTGCCCCCTATCTGCTGGAAATTCTCCCTTCTACGCAACTGTTTAAAAGGTGCTAAAGAGAATAGGGCTCTTGCATCTGTAGCTAGGACTTGACCCTGTGCCATTAAAGTCAGCAATACTTGCAAATTAAATGTTAGAATAAAATGTGTCATAATCTAAACTGGTTTTTGTCAATCCAGTGCTTTCCAGATGTTTTGGACCACAACTCCTACTAGTCCGAGCCAGCATGCCTGTGCCGTCTGGATCTGATGGGAATTGTAATCCACAACATCTGGAGGGCACCAGGTTGGCAAAAGCTGAACTAAAAGGAATGTAAGGCTTTAGATAATGATATATTTTCTAAAACTTTTTTTTAAAAAAAACACATCTTACTTTTAATGTACAAATAAAGAACTATATACTCCTAATTTTTTTCCTCCAAATAAATCTGATCTCATTTAAATATTTATTTAGAAAATGAACATTAACGTTTACATGTTTTAAGTTCTTAATGTTACTGAACCACATCCAGAAATTTAGCACTTATATTTGATCCTTCTGTCTCTGGATACAGAAGTCTGGACTGCAATACTATACAAACTTACCTAGAAGTAACCCCCATTGAACTCAATGGGAATTATTTCTAAGTTTACATTGATAGGAATGTGCAGTTAATCCCTGAACTTTAATGGGTGCAGGAGAACATTTCGCTCTGACCTGGAATAATCATTTCAGACAGACTCTCTGGGGAGAAGTCTGGCTCTTCCTGATAATCATTTGGAGATGGCAAGTTCCTGCAAGAGTTCTAGACCTATCAGTGTGTTTTTAAAAATAAAATAAAATAAACTGATAGCTGTCACAGGGCCCAATCTCAGTTCTCCAAATTAGAACTCATCCCCTTTTCCTATCAGGTCTCTGCCTCCAATGAGTGGAAGTGAGGAACTTCCCCATCCTGATTTCCCTTGTGTAGGATGGCGAGATCAATAATACTCCTAGAAGTGCAACATGGGTAAGATGCCCACATTAGAGCAACCAACTATACAACAGGCTTACGTGTACTATTAACAGTTCACAAGAGAGGTAAATTAATGAGGAGCCATCCGCTGAACAAAGATCACATTCATCCTTTTCACAGAAGGTGCATGGTGACAAACTCTGCATCACTTCGGAGTTGTAGCTTCTCACTGCTCTTCTCCCTGTTGTGCGAGATTGGAGGAGTACCATTCACTACAAATCATACTTAAGACATTTTGGTGAGATATATTTGCATAAAGCTGAAGAGAATGTCTGAAAAGCTACACAGCTTTCATGGAAATCAGACCACTAAAATCCACAATGTGAAGTGAATCCATTTGACTTTGTCTTGAGAAAGCCAAGGGGCCCTAAATGATGTGTGTTCTGCAATGAAGTTCAAAATATTTTGCTATGGCACTAATTCAGGCTACAGAACCAAGCAGAAGCAAAACACTGGCATGCATCCTAAGATACTTTAACTTAAAGAAGTTCACAGAAGGAGGGTTTCCTATCCCATCCCAACTATGTGTGTCCCTCCAAATGTCCAAAGTGTTTCTCTGTGGGGTTAGGACTTTCCAAACAACAGCAGTCCTGGGGGAATTGCTCAAAATTAGGCCTTGATCCAAATGTAAGTTAACTTAAAGAGGTTCATGGAAATGAAGTTTATCATCCTTTTCTCAGCAGCTCCCCATGCCCCACTGTTTTGGAGGGCCCTCCCAATAAGATTTTCAGCAGGTGCTGGGGGAGGAGGGGACGGGAAACTTTATTCCCTTAAATTCCTAAAAGATAATTTAACTAAGGATCCAAGAGCAATTGTTCCTGCCCACCTCACCTCACGGTGTTTATCCTGTAAGAAATTCACCAAACTACATTCTGGAAGAATTTGTTTGTTCATTTTTTTCCCCCCTGTGGTATTTGATACTAGGGTATTTTCCATTTAATATGGTTCTTTTCAAGCTTAAAGGAGTCAATTCTTCACTTTAACTAACTACAACTGCTTATTTCAGCACTGAATATGAGATATGTCAAAAACAATCGGCACTTACTGGGTTCATAATAATCCACCACAGTCACAGAGGCATCCTGGGTATTTGCCACTTTGAAGTCTCTCACAGCTGGAATGTCTACACAAACCTGTGTTTCATTTAACTAAAAAGTAAAAAGAAAGAAAACTTTCAAAGACTTTTTATATACTCCTAGGGTAAAGGCATGTAGCTGACCAGATGAATTAATGTTCTAACTTCTTGTTACTAAAATATAGCAACATTAACTGGTTCTGCTGGATCAGAATGAAGACTCCTCTAGTGCAGCATCCTGTTCTCTCAGTGGCTACAGATGTGGTATGCATAGAAGCACTTCCTGCTTGCCTGTCCTAAACCTTCCAACATTCAGCTTCATTGGAAGAGCCCAGTATTATGAGAAGTGGGGGAAGGATTTCTCTCTATTCGCTTTATCCAAAACACACATAATTGTATATACAACTACCATGTCCCATCTTACATATCTGAACTCAAAAGCCTTTCCTCATAGCAGAATTGTTCCCGCTTCATTATCATTTTGGTTACACTTTTATGACCCCCCCACAACCCTACAATACTCTTTTTAAGATGTAGCAACCAGAACTGAACTCAGAATTCCAAGAGTAAAAATATATAGTTTTATTTTCAGCCCCTTTCCTAATGATCCGTCTAACATGAAATTCACTTTTTTTCAAAGCAGCCACACACTAGGTCAACATTTTTATCAAACTATCCACCATGATGCCTACATCTCTTTCCTGACCAGTCACCTCCAGATCAAACCACATAAACGTAAATGTGAAAGTATGGGTTCTTTTGCCCCAGTGTGCAATGCATTCCTCTTTGTACACAGAACACTTTGCATTAACCAACACATATAGCTGAACACATCCCGGCAGTGTGGATCTTTCATCCGCCAGCAGGAGTGGGCAGATCAGACTGCTGGAGCAGACTCATATATGAACTCATATATAAACATTAGTGCTAGTCCAGGAAAAAAATGTTCCATATTTGGGGGCAGAGACACACAACCCCATTAATTGCTGTTCCTTCCACACCTTGTGCAAAGAGTGCACACTAGGAATACCATATGAATCCATATTTCATGTGCTTAATACTGGTGTTTCACTGAACACTAAAAGGTCATATACAACAAACATGTCTTTAAAACAAAATAGTATTCCAAGTATACAGCTTTAACCAAAACCCTACTTTGGAGAAAGTAGTGCATGCCCTATGAGAATATTCTCCTGTTTTATCAGTTCCAGAAAGATAAATTTATTTTTTTGTTTAAACTTCGTAAAAATGTGATATCTGAATTTAAAGGGCAGAGGGTAGTAAATGTTTTTTTTTTAATTAATTAAACTCTCATCCAGTATTTTGACTTACGGAGTCCAAATATAAATGGACTTTGCCTTCCGCCTTCTCCACTTTCTTAACTGGATCATCTAATGACACGAAACTGGGTGACAGAGAGAAGCCGCTCAGTAATCCAACCTCTATGAGGGCCATGCCACTCCTTGAAGATGAGCCAACACCCAAATACCTAACAAACAAAAAAGGGAACAGAATAGTTTACATAGATATAAACTTACTCAAACATTCTATTGTAAATACTCCATGTAAAAGTATGGGTCACTTCATATGCTTAACTGAATAGGCAGCTCCATTTGCATGGATGGTGTATGAACCCATGGAGGAATGTTACTTTTCATCCACCCCAACAATGTCTACAAGTATAATCTATCTACAATAGGACAGAACCTGCATGTGATTTGAATGTCTTTCCACCCTTTTAAAGGGAAGGATTATGTTGATGACATGTGTTTGTTTGTTTAGTCGTTTAGTCGTGTCCGACTCTTCGTGACCCCATGGACCAGAGCACGCCAGGCACTCCTGTCTTCTGATGACATGTACACACACATTATTCTGAATGGGGTTATACTCTCTCTGAAGAAGCAACGTGGGGATATTTCTGGAACCATTACTGTGGCTTGGGGCACAAGTGGCCTTGGGGCACCGGGATAGCCTAACCTCTGTTGACAAAGCTCTGGATCAAATTATTACAATGTGTTATATATGAGGCTGCCTTTAAACTGCAGCTAATGCAAAATTCAGCGGCAAGATTGCTGATCTGAGCCTATGAAACCAATTCTGGCACAATTGCATTAGCTATCAATTAGTTTTCAGGCTTGAGTCAAAGTGCTTATTTTGACTTCAGGACACCAATACCTCAAGCACCACCTCTCCCCAACCTACTCAGACACTGCTTGTCAGAAGAGGCCCTTCTGTGTGCTTCCTCAAAGGAAGATGCAGAAGGTGGCGACGAGCCTTCTCAGTGGTGGCTCCCTACTTATGGAATGCTTTCCCCAGGAAAGTCTCCCTGGTACCATCATTGTTGGCTTTTAGGCACCAAGCTAAAACACTCCTGTTTATCCATGCCTGTGACTCCTAATTGGGAGGGCAGTGAGTTCTACTTTTAGCCTGCCTTCTTCTTTTAAGGAGGTGGGTAGGATTTGTTCTTTTATAAATGTTCTTAGATGGATATGTATAGGTATTGTGTTTTATTGTTATTTTATATGGGGTTTTAATTTCTTTTATGCTCTAAATGGCTTTGGGACATTATTTTGTGTTTGAATAGCGACCATTACATAGAATGAATGGATGAATACACACTCACAAAATAAATGTAGCAACAGTGTATAGCAAATATTTGCACATCTCCACCATCTAAATAGAGGAATTCAGTTCATACAAGTGTGTGAACTAGCCCCCAATTATCTGGTAGGTGAACCAACAAAATTATGACCAAGAATTGGGCATTAAATCCCCAATGTAATCTAACTGGAAAGTTTTAAAAATGCATTTCACTTTTGGTTGTTCCAATTATCCTAACCCTTAATTAAAATCCAGTGGTGTCGATTAGGAAACACAGCATGGCAATAATTTACAAAGAAAATTGCTAAGCACTTGTATGTAAAATTCATCTTTCTCAATTTGGAAAATATTATTAAGGACATACATTCGTCAGTTAATTAATTTGATCCAGATAGCTCCCCAGCCACAACTTGGAAATAACTATTTCCTTTGCTGTCTGCTGCTTCTTGGAATCACCCTAAGAAGCGGGGATGTAACTGAGGAGAGGTGGAAATGGCAAGAAGATGGTTTTAAGAAGCACATAGGCCAGTAAAAGATATGATGTGGAGACAAGAACACCCTGGGAGTGAACAAGAAGGGAATCAGTTTTTTCCAGCAAGAACTGACAGCAGTGCAGCAAAATACAACAAACTCCCACTAAAATAAAACATGGCAAAGTTAGTAAGTCCCATTCCTTTGCATTCAATGGGCCTAGTCACAACCTTTTGATGGATTGTGTCCACTTGGCAGTTCGAATCAAGCAGAATAAAGTTATTGGAAAACTGACTGCTGCAAAACCAAACTAATCTAGCTCGTCTAAGCAAGCAGTAGCTACAGAGTCTACTGACCGATGGACCCCTTCTGTCACCTGAGTTCCACTTCATTCACCACAAATGTGATGGGAAAATAAAGAGCTTGCTGATTGTCTGGATGCTTTCCAACATTTTGTAGTATTAAGTTTCTAGTTGATTAACCTGTTATTCAAACATAGGTAAATCTGCAGAACACTTAACTAGTTGATGGTCTGTAGCACCTAAAATAATGCATGGAATTATAAATAACAGCACAATTCACTACATGTCATAATTAATCTGACTGAGTTCAATGGAGCTTATTCCCAGGTATGTAGATATAGGATTGCAGCCTATATAACTAATTTATGTAATGGAGCCTCTGGGATAATACCCCCCCTTTCTCTTTTTGCCTCCCAGAAGTGCTCATGAAAGTACCTTCATCCAGAAAATCACACAATATAGTAGATGCCTGCAAGTCACATAATAATGCTAACTCTCAGCTAGGCTATGAAAACATGTTTGTGGCTTTTTATTTTATATGAGGTAACACTTAAGTACCTTTTCATGAGGGGAGTTCTTCAAATAGGTGGCAGAAGGATTTTGCTTGGCAGAGACAGTAAACCACCACTGTTCTCTTGGAAAAAGAGTGTGTCTCCAATCTGTATTTTGAATGCCTGACAGTAGTTAAAAGTAATTTAATAAAACTGTATTTCTTTTTATAAGGGGACAATTTGCAAGAGAGGAAGACTCACTTTTCAAAGCAATGCTCTCAGGCCTGGCAGCAGGGATGATTAAATACAGATATGGCTTTGAAAGAAATTCAGTACAACTGTTGGCTGAGGCTGGCTCGTGAGATTAAAAGGAAACAAAACCATCTGTGGGATGAGTCGTCAGGCCAAAGTAGCTGCTATTGAAAACAAATAACTGAATTGGAACTGGATGTAACTATGTCTGTGTTGTAACTGCAAATAGGAAGAGAGCTCTGGTCATTGCCATCAAGGTATAATTGTTTTCTACAGAACTATTGTAGAAAAATAAAGTCCAAGAGGAATGCATCAGAATGCTAGCAGGAACCCCAAGGTTTAAATAAGTACAATAATTTTTTTTTAATTAAAAAAAAACTAAAGGGGGGCAAAGAATAAAACCACAAAGAGTTCGATGAAATCTGAATAGGATCAGTAACCACAGGATGTTGAAGATCAGTTGAAAAAGAAAAGCAGAAAACTTGGGGGAGTGGAGGGTGGAATGGAGTATCCTGAAAAATGACTTGGCATGCTGGCTAGCAACCTAAGTAGGGAGACTCCATGAAGATCGCTGGGGATCCCCTTGTGGAACCAAAGCAAAACGGGTGAGCAACCATTTAAAATCAGCTAGTTTCAATGCACAGACCTCAATGGAAGGAAAGCAAGCTAATGAATTGCTATGTAAAAAAGGAAACAAATTTTACTGGCATTGTGAAGACTTGAGACCTGATACAAAGCATGTTTACTCAGAACTGTTCTGTAAAAATGATCATCAGTTCAAATCTGCTATTCCTGATATTTTTGCTTTATATACATGCAATCTTTGCTCCCTTGAGCTATTCATGTATGTGTAAAAAAATAATAATAATTGCCCTGTCCAAATATTATTAGAATTCTGTAAATAAAAGGGGAGGAGTGATAGTTTCACATATATACTTACCTGGTGCAAACGTTCAGCGTTAAGTGATTTATATCTTTTTTGTCATCCTTTACGACAACATCCAAGTCAAAGGCTTCCTGACTTTGTGCAGATCTCCGCCGCCTACTGGTATGTGAATTTTTCACGTTGTACATAATATTGAGCTACAAGAGTGGAAACATCAAACATGAAATTACTGGTGTGTATATAAGTGATATAATGCAAACATCTGAGATCAAACTGCAGGACTATGAAAGAGCTCTTGAAGAGAGGTAAGAATAGAGCAGTCTAGATTCTAGATCATGAAAACTTTATAGTTGTGATACAGTTTCAGCATCAACATTCACCATAGAATAATTTGAGTCAATCCAGAACGTAATAGAAGCAAAACTGCCAGGCTAATGCAAGCAAATTATGAAATCCCATGAGCATGCTGCCATTAACATTATGCTGCCATTAAGGACAGATAGGGATGTAACTTGTATGAATCTGAAGGCATTGCAAGATGCCGTTTCAACCATTGAAAGTGGATTAACAAAGAAAAGGTACTTCTGTTCTTGGAAATATGCTAGTGATGCAAATATCATTTTATTTAATAATTAGACAGAATACTTTCTCAGAAAAACACTTCTGCATGCAAAAACATAGGATCTTGACTCTTTATTTTAATTTTATTACTAAATTTCCTATCAGCTCACCCAGACATTGAGCAAGGGTGACAGGGCAGGCAGAGGCTTATCTCCCATCTTACAACTGTGGTGCTTGATGCCATATCAGAGATCCTTTATTGCTAATCATAACACTTAGATCATAGATAGCAAATCTCTACACCTCATGACATACAGCTTCCGGTAACTGACAGGTATGTGTGGTTTGCCCAAAATGGCTTCACGTGCCAAATTTAGAGAGTTTGTTGGGCCTAATTAGGCCCACAGGCTGGCTTTCCACCACTGTATTAAAGAAAAGTTGGAACTGATTTCCCAGGAATGAAACTCAGAAGAAATTCATTAAAATAATAAGTTTATAATATAGCATAGGTCATATGACTACCCGCCCCCCCCCAAAAAAACCTCCTTATCTCTCTCTTATATTGCAAAACAGAGTAAACATGAAACCATCCAGAAATAAAGGTTGCTTCCAAAACACGAACCCTGTCACAGTAAAATCTTAAGTGTTATTTACTAATGTAAATACCAGTCACCTTAGGAATCAAGTGTTATTGAAGGCTTACTATATGTTACTATACATATACACAGTACATATGCTGCAAATAAAAGTATTCCGTTCCATTAACCCTCTTCAAGGGAAAATATCAATTACATCCATAGCAAGAGACTACAACAGATAAATATTTACTCTCCATTAGTTTCTTTTCCAAGATCATTTTCTCTACTCCCTGCTTTATATAAAAGCAACTCGGTCTTCCTTTGTTTCACCCAATGTAGAGAGATCATGTGGGTAGGAGGCAAGCAAGAGAAGCAACCAGAGAATGTGGGGTGCTTGACCAAGGGCTTAGCCACACTTCCTCTTGTCCCACTGCTTCCCCCCCCCCCCAGGCAAAATCACTCTTTAGCATTCAATCAGAGCAAACAGCAATTTGGGTTTTCCGCGGATTGACATTTGTTCGGATCTATTGCTAAACAGCTGGATTTCCCTTGGAAAGGAGATGGGCAAGGTGAAAACCCCTCGAACCCATGCTTTCTAAGCATGGCACAAGCCAAAGTGTGGAACAGCCCCTGATTAATCTATGTCTATCAGTATCCTCTACTCATGAGGTTCAAAATGCAGGTTTGTAAAAGCATTTAGAAACCTACAGAGATAAAATTGGAGGGGAAGGGTGCTATGGAACAATGCATAGTTCCCTCTTCAAAAAACAAAATTGTTACTTGTGGCAATGCTGCACACATTAGCATATAATATGTAGGTAGTCCTTAGTTTATGTCCTCTCAGAGTTAAGGAAACTAAATACAGAACTGCTGTAATATAAAAAGACCCGCCCCCTCAAAAAAGCAAGGAAGGTAAAACACATCGCTGTTTCTGACTGAAAACATCCACTCCTAAGGCCTCAAAAGAAGCCCATCAGGATCCCAAAATAATAAAAAATGTTGAACATGCTTTCTCCTTATTGGAGGCACGTTGTGAATTTGCTCAAATCAAGCTGGAAGCAAATCAGCAATTTGTCAACACCCAAAAGCTGTTGTTTTAGTATTTGCCAAGAGAAGCAAATGGGTAAGAATTTACCAGCAGCACAGGAACATCTGAAACAATATACTGAATGACCCCTTAAGGACACATTTAATTGAAAGAAGCTTCATGTTTAATCTTCTATTCCTTCCTGGTACTGGACAAAGAAAACCGCACAGAGAAAGAAAGGCTCACAGAGGAGTGACTGAATATGATTTACCTGACTACAGTATCCACTCAGGAATGGAAAAACTCCTTCCTTCTCCGCTGCATACGGTGCAAAGCAAGATTTCATACCACACGCAAAGAGCATTTACTGACTCATTTTGTAGGGCACATCTGTATAGTGGTTTAGAAGACAGAGATGCATCCAGTGTACAGCCAGTCCTTCACAATTCACACACACAAGTACCCACAGCTGCCAACACTGGGGTTTGTGAGGACCACAAAACTAATTAAGGTCTTGCAGACCTTTTCTACAATATGCGAACATTTGCTACACATTTTCTGGGAACAAACCATCTTCCCTTAAGATTGCACTTCTGTTCTAGGGCAAATGTATTTTACAAGCACTTAAATATACAATGTTTGGTATCTGGGAAAATGTGATAGTTTCTCCAGATTGTGCAGGCATTGTTTTTTGTAACTGGATGTAAGTGTGAGTGTCTGGGCATTTACTGGATAACGCTCACGTCTCAATAACTGAATTCATGTCTGTACTATTTTGTGATCTTCCTAGTTAAGGTTTTTATTTGTTTGAAATTATTGGACTGTTGAGTGTTTCCAGCTGCCTAACCTGAACACTGGCGTGCTCATCCTTACACTTTGCTTTAAGTGGCAAAACCCAAATTGGCCCTCCTCCCCCATTATGTAAACTTGAGGTTTTGGGGTTTTTTTTAATATTTAAGGTGCAGCATAGTCTGAAGCAAAGTTCCTCGTATCTTTATATACAGATGGGGACATTGCAAACTGTAGCTGGATCAGGATGGCTGGGGACACTCTTTTGTTTAATTGTGTGGAAAGGCCAGCAGTCTCGCTTGGCAAAAGTCATCTTCTGGCTGTGGGGCAAAATGCATTCTAGACTCCTGGATCGTCTCTAGATCCACACTACTGGTTTAGCTAAAATAAAATAAAAATTGCCAAAATAAATAGGAAGCTGCTGTGGCAAAACAGCACACTGAAAGGGACTATCCAGGAACACGGACGGATAGCTGGAATTCAGTGTTTGTAACACTTAGTGTAACTAAGCTTACCAACTTCTGACCCCAAAGAGGCTCCTGTTCCTTCCACAAAGCACAGCAGATCCTAGCACACTAATGAAATAGCAGGACAAACTGCACTCCAGCAACTACTGACAGCAACACAGCAATCTTCAACGCCAGTCACTGGCAGCCTTATGAAGTTTTTTTTTAAAAAAAATCTGGCGGCAGTCCTTGCAATATTCCATCTGAAATGTGTCAAGTATTTGGAAAAATCTCCTACCAGTCCAGGAATCCTTTGCTTTCCTATGTTTATTCTTAAGCCTCTGATCATAGCAAACAGATGTCTGGATGGAGGTATATGCTAAAGGGTTATCTTCAGCAGGAGTTTCTTCTCCAAAGTATTTTATTTGGCTGTTAAATTGAGTGTTGAGGAAGGAAATGGAATGTTAACTAACAGCACAATCCAGCACGTGTCTACTCAAAAGTAAGACTAATGGGGCTAAGTCTCAGGTAACTGTGCATGCAGCCTAACTTGCATATAAAAACAACAAATGCAAGCACCTGTAAAAATGGGTCATAAACAACCTCATAAAACCAGATGGGTATTATCTCAAGGGAGCCCTGTCAATATCCAGTGTGTTAAGAAATCCAAAATATATTTAATTTGGTTAAGCAGAGTTAAAACCCTAATTTCAGGGAGTTGCATCCAACAAGGCTGTTCTGTTAACACAAGGACTTCTGCTTGTGAAAGCACAAGTCAGCTGCAGAAGGTCGGGGGAATCCCCAGAACCGATTTGGGGGGCACATGGAGGAAAGGAGAGAAAAGGGAGAAGTTTTGCTGCACAAGCAGATGTTCTTGCGTGAACTGGACAGCTTTGTTGGATACAACCCCAAATAAGCATGTCCATCTTGACTAAAATAACAAGGCCCATTAATTAAAACCAATTTGGATTCCTCACTTTGCTGCAGGTATATGCATGGAACAGATGTTAGTATCCAAAACAAAAGAAAGGGCTTCTGGAAGTCAGGCATGACATTGCCAGGGGTTTCAGCTAGATCAGCCCATTTCACAGTGAAGAGTTTAATTAAGGATGCTTTCTTCCAGCCAACAGGAAAGCTTGCTGCGTAAGTTTATCAACAGTAGACACAAAGAGCATAACAACTATGCCTTTGATTTTGATTATTTTTTTTTAAATCCAAGATAAATAAAGTTTCAAACAGGCTGACCAGAAGGCAATAAAGATGCTGGGACACCTGGTAAGGAAAAAAATAATAATACTCAGATGGATATAAGATACTTAGGAATAGACAGATCTCCTAAAAATCAGGCCTGTGTTATTAGAATTGCAAAGAGAGAGGCAATAATCAGTCACCAGAAGGTCTCCACAGAACTGAATGGAGGGGAAAAACTTGTAATGGAGCCTCCCAGGTACCTCCCAACCCAGTCCCACTGTTTCTGCAGTTCCAAACAGGCACAACATCAGAAAAAAAATTACTGATCCCTTTAACAAGTTGGCTACACATGGCTGGCAATCTGCATTTTGTTGGTGAGCAGCATCTTGCGAAGACCTGCCAACAGAGGACCTGCACCAGTTACCAAATGTGGCTGGCCACTATCGTGCTTCCTCATCAAACTCTTATTTGCTATCAGACGACTCCTTTGGTTAGCTGCTGCACAGCTGCGCAGCCTTAAGTACAAAAAAGAGTTTTTACAACCCAGAGCCTTTTAACAGGATAGAAATGTTTCCTGCATGTGGTAAGTAGGACGAAGATGTCCTCCTATTACTCATTTTGCTGTTATTTAAAGAAGAAAACTAGGCTGTGTCACGTTTAAGGGCTCTGGAAGTGAGGAGCAATCTGCAGGATGCCTCTGGAGGAGTATCGCCAAGCCCTCTGCCAAGCCCCACCCAACCTTCCACAAGCTCCTTGTGCAGAATAGCTGTGCCATGCAAGGGCACCAGCACAGAAGTGCCATTGGGAACAGCTGTGGTAGCCCTTGGCCTGAGCTTCAACAGGAGGGGACAAATTGTTCTGCCACACCAGGGTTGGGATGCGTGTGCCAGAACATATGAGCTGCTGCTTTGCAGCAATGGCTCACAGGATAAGGGAATTAATATAGCAAAAAGAAAGAAAGATGGTAATAATCACATGCGATTTCATATCGCAGATGAAAAGCAGATCTAGCTTGTGGGCTGAAGTGGCGGGGGGAAATAACCCTTTGAAGGGTATCACAGTTCTTTTTCGTTCGGCAGGATTCCTGCCAAGTAAAAGGAAAGACAGGAGGTGGTTCCAGCAAACCCAAACTGTATTGGATGAAATTATTCCAGAAGTCTTTATTTCTTTTGCTCTGCCAAACTACAGACGAGAAAGTGCAAGGTCTTGGAACTGTATCACGGAAGACCCGTGCTTTAAATCTGTTTTTGCTATAGTCGTGGAAATAATGGCTTTCCAGCCATCTGCCTTGCTCTGCCCCCCAACTACAGGAATCTCCTACTTCGTCAAAGAAAAGTTAGTGCCAAGCTGTACCAGATTTCCTGAGTCTCTAATGACCTAGTAGTAAGGATAAGCCATGTAAGCCTGGAAGGGTCAAGCCCCACTAATAGCATAAGGCTACCACTTGTGATGGTAGCCAATGCCACTTAAAAAGTAACAAGACAATCCTATCCACACTTAATTATGTGTAAACTCCATTTGTTCAAGTGGAAAAATCTTAATGGGAAATATGCATAGGATCAATGTTACTGTTAGGAAACAAGTACATATGCACTTAGTAAAGGGTAAAGGGACCCCTGACCATTAGGTCCAGTCGTGGCCAACTCTGGGGTTGCGGCGCTCATCTTGCTTTATTGGCCGAGGGAGCCGGCGTACAGCTTCCAGGTCGTGTGGCCAGCATGACTAAGCCACTTCTGGCGAACCAGAGCAGTGCACGGAAACACCGTTTACCTTCCCACCAGAGTGGTACCTATTTATCTACTTGCACTTTCGAACAGCTAGTGCTTTCGAACTGCTAGGTTGGCAGGAGCAGAGACCGAGCAACGGGAGCTCATCCCGTTGCGGGGATTCGAACCACCGACCTTCTGATCGGCAAGCCCTAGGCTCTGTGGTTTAACCCACAGCGCCACCCGCGTCCCTTATGTACTTAGTGCTTGAAGTCAATTTATTGTTGCAATAAATTTAAACCCATAACAGAATGCTTATGTTTGATTAATTCTAGATTTAAAATTAGTCTGATAGGTTCATTATTTAAAAAGAAGCTTGTGATATTTTGCATTTGTTGTTAACTTTTAGCAGTCTGACTGTTGTTGGAAACAATTCCTGCTAATTCCACTACCTTCAAATATGATGGATGAGCAAGCAATTGCCTTCTGTGATACCGACAGAATTCTTGGCCTCCACTGCTGGAACTGAAATTATTCTCAAACACATTTGAACTTTATGGTAATCAGAAACAGCATTTATGAAAATGCACACACCAGAATAATTCCAATTTACAATGCTCTGGTCTCTTACTGAGATTTTACAGGAATAACATAGTTTACTCTTCGACTTCCGCCAGTGTTGAATTACAGCTGATGAATGGCTGATTACAGTTTATCTGCTGCAGATTAGTTTGTTTGTTGCACAGAATTCAAGTCATCATGGAAAGTGATTCATGTAATTTATGCACTCAGTTTAATACCTTCTATGGGAATTAAAGACAAAAGTATGTGATAAAGGTATTGGATTTCTACGCTAACCTATATTCTGCACTCTTGCCACCTTCAAACTACAAACAACATTATCTCTTCTGGCAGCGTCTAGAAATGGTGGCAGATACCAAACATAAATGTAGCCAAACACAAATACTCTCATAAGAGGGAAGGGATGGAAAAATTCCATTGGGTGAAGGTCATCTGCCCACAGGAATTAAAAAACAAGCCATAGATTCTTTATGTTATGGACAGCCTTACTAGTTATCATATGATTGTTATAACTGAATGATAGAGCGCTTTAAGAGAGTCCAGTACAAGGGGCAGATAAAACACACTGGAAAAATCCAAGTTAATTAAGTCACAGGGACTCTAGTAAGTGGCCTAGTTCACATAATGTTGAGTCCACTTTTGAAAATGAAAATGTAATCCAACTTAAAAGTAGCCATGGTGGACTTAGGGCTTTCAAATTTCAGTGGCATCCTGTGCAATGCCAAAATCTGGCACCCCCCACCCGCCTTCTGGTCTAATTCACTGTTGTGGCGCCCTGTTAGCTCAGCGACCAGTGCGGGTGAGCCAATCGCACACCCCTAAATCCACCTCTGAACGTAGTTTCTAGTTCAAATAGCCTTCTGAAAAGAAAGTTCCACAAAAGCAACATCACATACCTGGAAGAGTCCCAAGCCACGGCCGCTTGCAAAAACTGTAACTCCCACTGGCTGTGTAGCTGCAACCTAAAAACAATGGTGAGTATTAGCATTTTCAAAAAAGCACAATGAACTGAATGCACTGCACTGAAAACAGAAGGGCTTCTTTACTACAGTACCTCTTTGGTCTTGAGAAGTAAGCGGTTTTCATTATTAATTCTGAACACAACTGGATCGTTTTCGCTAGATGGACTGACTGTTACATCCATTTCTGTTTCAATGCCAGTAGTAAGCATTGCACAGGCACTCAAAGCCTGCAGGGCCACTATAGTGTCCTGTATAGAGAAGCAAGAACAAATTGTTTAATACGGATGCCTCTAAAGTAAGTAGGTTCCAGCCTGCCTTAACAGTTGGATTGTTTTGCTCTTTGAGCTGAGACACACAGGAGTCTCTGAACCGCTGCTCCAAACATGTAGTTTGGACCAATGCTATAGCCAGCCAGAGTTCTGTTCTAGCCTATTCATAGCTGAATGTAAGTACATAGGACCCATGGACACAAGGAATGGGAGATGAGGCTGGCAGATGCAATCTTCCTTCTCCCTTCACATATGCATTGGCACCCAGACTGAATACTTGAACAGGGTGGTGGACTTCCTTGTTCCTTCTGCTTGCTGCCCAAAGAAGCTAGGCAGAGCACCAGACAGTATTTGCCCTGATCTTTAAAAACTATAATGGTTGCATGACAAATGCTTGACAAGTCACCTTTATACAAAAGTTTAAAGTTCTAATAAGGAAAAGGGACAGGGAGGGCAACGCCCAGCATGAGAAACGAAACTGCTGCATAAAGATAATTGCAGGAATTGGAATGCTAACACTGAACAATCATGGAACATGGAATGGGCTGTGCCAGTTTGTTGCTAATATTGATGGTTCAGTTGGTAGAGCATGAGACTCTTAATCTCAGGGTTGTAGATTCAAGCCCCAGTTGAGTACAAGAGGACTGGACTAGATGACCCTCATGGTCTCTACAATTCTATGATCCTAGATAAAGTAATTGGTCAAACATCATTATGGAGTACACTCAGACCTAACCTCAGTTTTGAATTCAATCCAAATTCAGTTTTCTATCTACTATGCCACACTTGCTCACACTCATTTTTATGGAAGACTCCCAAGAGATCTGGAAGAGACCAATTGGAAAGCCTTCAAATTATCAAAGAGCAATCTGTTAAGTGTTTTCTTAGGTTTTAATGATTTGATAAATGGTTTTTCCAAGTAGCAAATACCCATCAGTAATGAATTCATTTCACTTCACTTCTATCCCACCTTTCTTTCATCACAGAACTCAAGGTGGGATTCTCCATTCATGTCTTGGTCACATCAAACCCTACTTTGCTGCAACATTTGTCCACAGACAATGCTCTGGGCCTGTTGGCAATCAGGCTGTGGCTTTGGCATGCATTTTGTAGAAGGTACTGACAGGCTCCCTTGAAGAATCAAGCATTTCTTCCTTTCATCCTCAAAAAACAAATGAACTCCTTGCAATTTAGAAACCAATTACCAAGCAGTTAATTTATCACAAGTTCAAAACAGTGCTTTTTGAAGTTTCCTGTCTAAGGTTTAAAAGAGAAACTCCATGGCTGGAGCCACAAAAAAGACTAATATTAATTATGAAAAGACAACAACAGTAAATTTTGTAAAGATGACTCTCTAACCTGTGTAGAAGAATAGCCTCCCAGGTGGTTTCTTTGCTGGCTTAACCACTTCATAATAGGGATCCCCTCTAATAATCTCTGTTGTTTAGCATGAGACAAAACAGCATAGCCTGCAACCTCAATATCTACAGACTGAGGCTGCCAGGAATCAGACAGTTGAGAAGCTTGTGATATCCAGAATCTGAGTTCTTCTGGAAAAAGAAGAATAAACTTTTCACATAGCAGCAACAAAATAATAATAATAATAATAAGCCTTTCACAACTAAGAAACTATAATAGTCTGAAGTCCACATACAGTCAACCATTTCAAATATCAATTATTTTGAAAAGAGCATGGCTGCCTAGCTAGAATCCTGAACAGGAACACTCCACACGGCAACATTTTGTTGCAGGTGCCACTTGAAAATGAGTATGATGCATGCATGGGCAAATTAATAAAAACTTATTGACTTATCAAATAAAAGAAAGGCGGTAATCTACTTTTTGTTTATTCAAGGAGAAGCCTACAAAGCTCAAATTAAGTTCCAGAAGCATTCCTAATATTCTCAAAATTAAAAACAGTGACCACCTTTATAACTAGGGTTTTGTTGGGGAGGGTTATAAATAATGCTGTATCTCAGGTTCTATAGGTTTGATTGACACTTTCTTTATACTAACACAGCGTTTCTCAGACAGTGGGTTGGGATCCACCAGTGGACCACAAGCCACTTTCAGGTGGGCCTCAGCCTGGCCAGTGCCTCCTCACTTGCCTGCCTCACCCCACAGTAAGTGCCATGGCTGGAAGATAGACACGTTTGGGGTAAGGGAAGGGAAGGGAGATCTCCCTCCTCTGATGGGAAAGAGGGAGAGAATGTGTTGAAGGAAATTAAAAAGTGAGAGGAAAAAACCCATGCCAAATTCTGCTTCCATCTGCCACCATTTTGTGACTGGTTTGGCCCCTGCACCACCATTTTATGACTGGTGGACCTCAGTTATGTCATATGGATCCTGGGGCTAGAAAGTATGAGAACCCTGTACTACCATAGTGGTTGTACCATCTGCAATTGTAAATTCAGTTGTCTTACACTACCTTGATGTTCTGATCTCTCATTCAGCAGGTCCAGAGCTCGCTTTGCTTCCGCACTCTTTGCCAGCGATAAAGCGTAAGTCACAAGGGCAAGCGTATGATTATCTGATATGCCTTCACTTAATTTAAATTCCAGAAAGTCCAGTGCTTTTCTTATAGCATAATCATACTGCAGAAAGAAAGATATGAAATAAGCTATGAACTCCCTTTAACCAAGCAAATGTTAAATTGCAATCTTCATACATTAATGTCAGGGTTGTGTATATGCTGTAATTCCACAAAAAACCAGAGAATGTTGGCTTGATCACATAAATCCAGCGGTCTGAGAATCTTAGCTTTCTTTTTAAAAACAGCAAGTTTCTAGCCTTTATGGCTGAAAAAATGCTTGAAAGGGTGTGGGCAAGACCTGCTGAAATCTCAGGTGATGCTTAGTGGAGATGGGGAGATTTCAGTGCCTTGTATAGCTCCTTGCCCACCTCCAGCACAGATCATGCAAACCACACAACAGAAAATATGCAATGAAAGGGGAAATGCAAATTGCATTTTGAAGATAAATGAAAATAAAAATGAAGATAACCCATTCCTGGTCTAACAGAAATATAATAGATCCTTCTTAACATGCAAGCCCAAGTTGGACAGAGTTTGGGCTTATCCACACTTACCTTTTGCCTCCAGGTGGGGTTTCTCAACAAAAGCCTCCTCTTTAAAGCTTAATTAGAGCAACATCAATTCAGGTTTTCCGCAGATTAACACTTGCTCCAATTCAGCTTCAAAGAGCAGGTTTCTCAGGGAAAACTCCAGAACAAAAAAAGGAGGTGCTCAATCTCAGAGCTATTGCGAACCGTTGCCTGGAAAGAGCAAAGGAAAAGTAAGTATGGATAAGCCCTTTGTCTAGCTGTTCCTTTAATCAGGACTGACCAACCTTTTTTGGTCTGATGGACACATTCACCAACACCCGTCAACTTTGGGGAGGCTTGGCCCCTTCAAATATTTTATTAGGGGCGCCAAAGGAACCTCAGCTCCTAGGAGTTGGCTTCTATGGTTATAACTACCTTATCTGTTTGGTACTCTAATAGTGCAGTCATAATATAAGCAGTAAGAGAGACAGAGCTGTTAGTTCCTCCTTGCAGTTCAGTATGCAGCACTCTCCCAGGCTCCTGGAATTCCCCATTGTGCTTCTGATGTCTAACAATCCAAGCAGCTGTTGTCTCCAGGATAGATGAATCAATATCTATGAATGGCTGAGCTTGAATAAAACTCCTTAACACAAAAGCCGATAGCCTAGGGAGAAGTGAAGAATAAATATGTAGGAATTAAACACTTCCACAGATCCCATTCTTTAATTTAACTTGCACAATGTGTTTAAGAAAATATCACAAATATATGCACTGGAAGGCTTAAAACAAGCCTTGCATGTGCTAATTGCATACAATTGGTACAATTTGTTTATTACATATTTTCATGAACATGTCTGGCCTTGTAAACTGTCTGAATAGGAGACCATATGGGAACCATATGTAAGCTCCTCTGTGCTCTTCAGTGGAAATGCAAACTCTGAGTGCAGATAAATAAATAAAAGTATTTAGGGCATATTCTACAACGTTATGAAAAAATTCTCAAGTGTGAAACATGCAAAGCAGCTCTTTAAAAGAAATACTTGGAAATAGCCAGCAGCTTTTTCTATTGAGAGAGCACGGATATGCCAAATTACAGTGCAAGAACTACAGTGTGAAGTCAGAACAAATGCTTCATCCTCCAAGAGTTCGTAGCAGATGGCAACCAAGCATTCCAACCTTTAAAGCCAGATCATTCACTTTCCACCCCTCTCCTGAAATTATTTAGTGACCCACGACACTCACCCAGACCCACACATTTGAGGGATAACCAGCCTCATATAACTCTAATTAATGCATGAAGGAGTTGATGCCACAGAGTAAGCTGTCCTGCCAGGCTTAGCTAGGTCACTTCCCTTCACCTCAGGAGGAAGGTAATCAAGCCTATTTTTGTCCCACTGTCTACCTTAGAAGCTCAACGTGTGATGTCTGAACTGGCTGCTGCAGCTAACATTGCATGGCTCTAACAAGCCTTTCTTGTGTTCCTATCTCTATAATTTAGGAACTTTCACCACGTAGCTAAGGCAATTACTGCTTGTGTTTTCTAACTAAGGAAAAGCACATGAATCTGACTTTTGGAGAGTTTGTAAGTAAAGTATTTCTATCTTACCAAACATGTGGTCTTTTTCTATGCTAGGGGAACAGGGAGACTTTGGAAGGAACTCAACAGAGCATATTTTAAAGGTCTAACAGCCTATATTCCTATGCTTTACTTTGCTGCATAATTTTAAATCTCTGGTGGGGTTCTCTCACCAAAGATTACTTGACCCAAAACAAGAACTTGGCATCCAGAAATTCTCTATTTTTTTCCCTTGCCACCAACAACAATCAGATTGTCAAAGGAGCAGCGGTATTGCATGCAAACACCTGCAAATGCCCCTAGGTGAAAGATGGGAAGGCAGATGAATGATCTAGCTGCAAATACAGCAGCAGCAAACTTAGCATCAACATGGCCTGGTGTTGGGAGAAGAAAAGCTATACTAGCCTGTAGGTGCAGCCATTCCCATTTGCCTTAGTGACTTTGTATGTGCATTTTATGCCTAGTACTTGCTGTGCAGCTATTAAAACTTGTAATCTTCATCCTTGGGGAATCTGCAGACATCAACTACATTTTATACATTTTCTGGGTAATATGCAAGAACTGCATACAAGGACCTAGGATGTGAGTCACGGGTGTACACATCCAGCTCTAAGAATTATAATAACTTAAGACTAGTACATGACTCTGGTTTTGGCAGTTGGTTGCTGTACCAAAACATAATTGATGCATCTTGCTAACTTCAAGACTATTAAAGATGCACGTTGTTTACTGAACACTTACCACGTGCTGCCAGAGTTGTCTTTGTTTCCAAAAGCACTGAAAGAACCATCATCTCTTTGATACAGAAGCTCTCTTTGGTATCCTGGAGAAATGAAAGATGAGAACAGCATCGTATGACAGTTGGGCTAAGTTTATTCAATAGGTTTATCACCTCCCAGCTAGGCATCCACTGCAGACTAATTGCTAAACCTTATAGGAACCAAACTGCTACTCATGCTTGGTTGAATAATGCATCTCAACTACAAAGTAGTGTCTTATAAAAAGCAAGATCTATGAGAAATTCCTTATTACAGCGGGTTTACAGTCTCAGATAATCAAAAAGCTGATGCACTAATTGATGTACGTAATGTAATGGGAGGCTGAATTGGAATATTATACAGAAAGAATTCAAATACTGATTTATGTTTTTTATTACATTTATATCCCACTCCACCTGCCATTTTATCCTCACAACACTCCTGTGAGGTAGGTCAGGCTGAGAGAAGGCAACCGGCCGAAGGTCAGCTAGCAAGCTTCAGGGGCAAAGTACTTAACTCCTTCATCATGAAGCCCAATTATTATTCCCACTGCTAACAAACTGATTCTGAGAAGCGCTTACCCAGGGACCTTATGTGATAAAGTGAAATGTGAAATATACTTTTCTAGTTTAAAACTGTATTCAGGGAATCGCACTCACATTTTACTCTTCAGCATGCATGGGAGCAGATAAAGTGAATGACTTGTGTAATCTTACTAACAGAACCCATGTTATCTGAATCATGATAGTCCCATATATCTATCTCTCCTGAGTATTCTTTAAGTCTTGGATTTTGTTTTGTTCTTTAATCCCATGTATATTATGCTAGCTCTGCTCCCAATCTGAAAGTGAAAAATCAGCTGAAGAAAGAAGTGGGCAGAAGCTTGCCAAGTAGAACAGAGCAGCTGCACTATCTAATTGGCGGGTGGGGATCACTGTCGTGTACCAGGAGAGAGAGGGGTGAGGGGGCAGGGAGATTGGTCTGGCGTAAAACACACCTGCTGAGCCAACCCAGTGCATTTCTGGAAGTGAGACAGAGGTGGAAACATTTAGGAAAATTAAAATCAATCAACCCAGATAAAGGGTGCAATTCACTTAGCACCCCTTTAACAAACAGCAGGAAAATAATAAAATCAGAGGGCTGGGCTTGGAAGCATAATCTCTCCTAGTTTGCACTTTAAACTACATCATCCATACTACATATTACCACCATTATACTTCCCCAAACACACACACAGATGTAAAACAAACTGGCCAAAAGAGAACCATGTTTGTGCACTAAAGCTAAGATGTTTGTAATGCCTTTCGATTAGAGTCAATCCCTACAGTTTACAGACTGAAACCACCAACCCATATAAACACCACCTGGCAGGAACTCATATCTCAAAATGTGTTTTAAAAAAATACTTGTATGAAGTGATCAAATGACCAAATGAATTAGCCTTTAGGAATAACTCGGCTGTTAGAATAAAACCACAAGGTGGTATTCAACTGTGTTTTATTCAAAGCAGACCCACTGAAATTAATGGACCCAACTTAGTTGTGTTCATTAATTTTAAGTGGTGGGTCTGCTCTAGAGTAAAACTTAGTTGAATACAACGCATAATCTCAATGTGTGTAAACCAGTAATTTAGAGTCACTTCATATTTTACAATCAACTTGGCTAGAGATAATCTCCTATGTAGGAAAAACACAAGTTTACCTTAATGGGACTACTTTTGTGTCATGAGCACATGTTACATGCTATGACCCTACCAAAAGAAAAGTGAGAACCAATGGATCCACTGGACAGTCAAGAAGCAATTATTATAAACTACAGAGGACACACCAGAGACATTTCACAGTTTAGACAGAAAGAAGCAAACCTGGGTTAGTCAACGAACATACACCAAAAAAAATTATAATCTACTGCCAATCACTATTTCCTGATGAGTGTCCCTATACAATACCTGTCTCTGTTGCATTGACATTTCACCTTTTTAGAGCAGTTATTTCCATAAATAAAAAGCACACCTTACAAATGTAATGCATGAAATGGCCACTGAGCCATTTACGAGTATGGGTGAGAAACTGTAGTATGAACTGCAATCCCAAACACACTCATTAGGGTGCAAACACCTTCCAATACACTGGGAGTTACTTCAGTGCAAAAGTGTGTAGGATTGAACTTTTAGGCGAGCTTTAGAAAGAACATTGTATACTGTTTTCAAAGACGTTCCAACTTAGAAATGTTAAAAAGGTGGTGTACTGGATGATTTTTATTGACAGTGTAGCATAACAAAAAGCTATTCATAATCATCAAGCAAAGTATAGAAAAACATTTGTAAAGGTTGTTTTGGAACCTGTACTTTTTAGGAATTCAGACATATGATATAAAGTTTATTTTATGCTACACTGGGTAGACTATGATCACGATGTATAAAAGAATATGTATAAATATAAGCCTTTCCAAAGGGACCATAAGAAGCAACTGTACAAAACAAAAGAAAACAAGATGGAGAGAAGTATTTTTCTATTTTAAAATCAAAGCTATTCCATGATAGCTTTTATTCTGGCTGCAAAAGACTGCAAAGAAACATTGTAAATCCCAAAGCCAAGCATGATTTAAGTTAAACAGTGTATCGCTGAATGACAAATTTAACAATACAGTTATGACTCATTTAAAAATAGCTTTAATGAAACTAATGTTTGGAGAAGTTAAAAACATTATGATAGTATAAATCAATCTACAGGGAGTGACAGATTGCTTGCAAACTTCAAAGAAGTTGCTTAAAAAACAGATGTTCATTATTTTTGAAACTAACTGTGTAACTTTAGGGTGGCCAAAGTCCAGTTGTCAGGCCAAATACAACCCATGGAGTTCAGCAAAGCAAACAAAACTGTTTCTGTTGTCGGTGGCCTTTGTTCCTTCTTTGTGGGAGACTGATCTGGGATGCAAGTCCAAATTTAGTTGTAACATGACAGTACCAAAGTCAACAGTCCTACACTGGAGATTAAATCTGCCCAATTGTGTTCAAAAAGGATGCAACCTGTGTGGTGCAAGAGCAGTTTGGAAGTCAGGACTGTGTATGTCGCAACTCTACTTAAGTAAAGAAGAAACAGATAATATGGTTTGGGGTAAGAAAACTAGCTACTTCAGATTTCTTATCTTTTTATGTTTCCAGTTGTTTTAGGATTCCAAAGGTACAGTTAAACTGAGTTTATTGCAAAACTATGCTTAAACCATGTTTGTGGGCAATGTAGAATTTGAATTACCTTGTTACACACATTACAGGAGGTGTTACAGTCCTGGTCATTTCTTATTGTGACAGCTGCCACTGGCAAGCTTTCAGGGCTCACAAAATTGTCTCAGTGTTTGCAATTTTCTGCCCATTCTGCCCCTCTATCTATCCATCACACATCTGAGGCGTGTATAGGGAAAAGGGAAAGCAATCCATGCAGGAGGAATGATTTCTCCCATCAAACCTTAATAGAAACCCACAATAAATGGCAGGCTCTTCTCCAAAAACAGATTCTTACCTTCTCTCATATATGACATGGCTTTTGTTTTAAGTCTGGGCTTCAGGTCTCCTGCTTTGGCCAGATAGTCCAGAACATAAATATTGGGTGCAAAATTGATCATATTCTGTTCCCCACAGCCATAAGGCATCTTGATCAGTGACTCCAAACCGCTGATAGAGGGGCCGAGGATGTCTCCTGAAAGATACAGTTCACAAGACAACGTAACGGAAACGCCAGTAGAAAAATGTGGAAGGTTGAGTTAATCACTTTGCGAGTTTTCTTTGCATCACTTCTAAAGGATACCCTAATATACTCATGCACTTCAATGAAGCAGACACACAATAACTGAAATTATCATACATATGCAGTACACTTTATCACTTCTGCTGATAATGTGAGTCTAGGGAATGGGCCAAGAGTATTTGAGGCTGCAGCATTGCTGAAATTCACCAAGTGCAGACCTGATTAATCTCCTGGATATGAGACCACTAGGAGCTCAACATAAAACAAAATATAATAAATCAATGTCTTTTTAAAATTTGATGGTAATAACATATAAAACTGAAGACCAACAACAACAAAAAACCCAGAAATGTCCAGCAGGTATACAATACTCTACAGAGCTATGCTAGTATGTTAGCAGTGTTTGAAACTTCCATTGTTCTAGGCACATATTGCGACAGGGAATTTCATTAGCCCAAGCAGTTTCTGAGCTGCAGTGTGGAAGGAAAGGAGGACTTTTTTCTGGCTCCCCACTTCCAGATACTCTCTGAAGACTGGACAAGAGACCCTGTTAAGAATATTAGGGTGATGGGCAGGGAAAGGATTAGACCATGCGAAAAATGAAAATAATATTTTAGCTGCAGTTTATTCATTTTCAGCTTTGTATTATTGTTATAAAAAAGCGTGCCTAGACATTCCGGCCCATAACCTAGCTTTAAGGTGCCATTTAGCTCCTAGCTTTCATATCTCAGTTTTCAACACTGTATGTTAGCAATAAAAAAGGAGGATGAAATTAATGGGTTATATGAGAAACAGCCTGCACATCATTTCCTTTTCACTGACGTGGAACACTTCCACCTATTCTCACAGGCAAGGGATAATTTATCTATTCAAAACCAGTCATAATACCATACCAGTAACAAAATAACTTGCATGCTGAATAATTCAGCAATCAATTAGAGCACACTCTTACTGATATTTCAGTTTCATATTTACTTTTTATTTGCCAGCACGCATCAAAATGAAACAATGTAAGAGGAGTGAAATGCTTACCAATAACTGTGACTTGCACTCTTTCGCTGCCAGGTACTACATCAGAGGGAAAAGTGAAGTTCAGTCTTTTTGTTTCAAATCCTATTCTTTTGGACAGGTCCAAAAGAATTGTCTCTGAGTGAGACTGTTCTAATCCCTCAGCCTGTGAAAAAATAAACAAAGACTAGATGCATGTCCAAAAGTTATTAGGTATGGTAGTTCTTTGTGCACTTCTACCAATATCAGGGACCTCTACAGATCTCAGAGTGCAATCCTGTATCGACTTAGCTGGGATTAAGCACCGCTGAACTCAGTGGAAATAATGTCTGAGTAGACATTTGTATAGGATTGCATTGGCAGTGCTGATATTGGGAAATGAAGCAAAAATGTAACAATGCATATCCCCATGGATTTTTGCTTCACAAGAGCTGATGTGCAGTATTAATTTTGAATAACAAGTTATCAAAATTGCATCTTATGACAATATATAAACTCTTTTCAAGACTAATAAATTTCTGCCATGAAGTTTTCTGCAACAGAGTTGGGTCTTCCTAATAATTAATAGCTTAATGTGAAGGTTTTCAAGGAGCACAATTTAAGCCTATTTTTGTGCAGAAAACAACCATAAAGCTTCTTCACATTTTTATTTCAACAATTTGCAATTACATACTGCTTAACACTGTAGTTTGTAAGTGGTGCACAACTTCCATGTTAGTCTTGGTTCATGTGGAACCCAAATATACCTTAAGGGCCAGTTCAGATACTGTATAAACATGCCTGACTTCATAAACAATGATCTACTAAATTAATGTGCCACGTACTTTACAAAACAGTTCTAGTATTTGTGTATTATACCTTTATGTCCAGAAATAAGTGCTTTAAGTCTCATGGTCTGGAAGTGAACAGCAGACCTGAAGCTGTGGTATGAGTGGCCTGGTTCAGACATATTGCTTAACCATGCTGAGAAGGGAACTTAATATTGGAAAAATGAGGAACAGAGAGAATCTAAAATTGACAGATTCTTCCATCTCAAGCTATGCTCAAATGCAAACACTGACTATCACCGGTTTTAGATATATCAGTACTAAGCAGTGCTCCATTAATGTAATTTCCTCAGAAACCAAGGAAACTTATTTCACAGCAAATGTGTTATGGCTGAGATATTAATTATGTAACCTTCAACATGAGATTTGTTAGAATCATTATTTTCCTGTAGTAATAAGTTTATCCTTCTCAATATTGCTAATCCTTTCATCAGATTCTGTCTTCCCACTTCAGTTTTGTCTTGTCCGCATAGAGACCACGTTTCTTCCGTGTTCTATGCAGAACCTAGACACAGCTCCAGAGTTAAGCACAAATTGGGTTCTTACAACACTCAGATCATCACTCCCTTTAGAAACTTCCCGTAAATACTTAAAACTAATTATCAACTGTGTGCAACTTTTAAAAGTGGTTCATCCATCCGACAAACAGCTTGTGTAAATAATGATTTAAATTACCTTCACTAATACTTTCTGTAAAAGAGCATCAGAAGCAATGGGAGATATTGCCGTCACTCTGATGGGAATCTCTCCAATTTGCTTTGGCTTGATCGGAAAAATAACAGTCTTTGCAGCTTCACTTGGTACCCATACTGATCGCTGGTTTCCCATGGCATTTATATCATTAGAAACAATAAGGATTTCAAAGGTGTCACTTGTATCAAGGGTCACCGTAACCTATAAAAAAAGTGGTTAATTAACATATATTTTGTGCTACTAGCAAAGACATTTAATGTGACATTTACCAGGAGGCACAGAATGGATTTCACATAGATGTGACTACTACCAATTATAACGTGGGTGGGGCCGCCAGGGTACATCAACCTTAGAGTACCCAGCAACACTCAAGAAAACACAAACAAGAAAGAAGGGGGTGGGCAACTGGGAACTAGGAGAATGGAAAGTGAGACAAATATGACACCAGGAGATAGGACAGAGAAAAGAAGAAAGTGCAGAGTAAATGTCAAAAGCAAAATAACATGTGAAACTTGTGCAAATGGAGGCATTTTCTGCTAAGGCAAAGCCACACTTAGCTATAACGTTCTGTATTGTACCAAAAACAATCCAATTGGCATCAAAATTCAATCTGCGCTTCTGTCCAAGCCCATCCATACAGCATGATTCTATGCATGTTTACTCAGCTGCAATTCTTACTGTGTTCAAGGTAGCTTACTCCTTAGAACATCTGCGTAGGATCACAGCCTAAGCCAAATCAAAAAAACCGACAAAATCCGATTGCAAAATGACTCCCCACCCCACCCCCTAGGGTCAGTAACCGATAGACTTAAACAGTCTGTCTCTGAATCCATGCTCCAGCAAGACCATGAACTAACTAAGAGCTGGCAACAGCAAAGATAAGGCAACTACAAGACATCATGGGCAAAATCCAAAATTGTGTGCATGGACTTCCTCTCACACAACAGGACTTCCTCTTGCTCTCCTCACCTTACACTCCCTACACACACACAAATTTGCTCCAGAGGGTTGGGTGCATGCAGGCAAGGGTGCAGAGAACAAGTGTGAATTGTTGTGTGAGAAGGCCATTCTGCTCACGTACAGACACCGTTGGATTCCACCTAATATTAGAAAATGAACAAATGAATGAATGTTTACCTCAGTGCCTTCTTTCAAATAATTAAAGAGGTTTACTTCCAAAACAATCTCTTCTCCTCTTGTAACACTAGGAGGAAGGTTTAAGGAAACAAAAAAGGGCTGGAAGACTTCTAACTGAAAAATATAAAAAGTTATACAACAGTGAACCCTTGTGGTGTATAGGTTAGTTGTTCAGCAGAATACAACTTAAATGCAGATGGTTTTTGATTAGAACTTTTCACAACAGACCTTGACCATTGGCCAGTTAGAATTTAATTGACTAAAAACAAACATCAGTATGCTAAGAAATGGGGGGTGCAACTTTCACATAGCAAATTTTGTAGGTCGTGCACTTCTTGAAGTACCTCAGCCGGCATGCTAGAAGCTGACATATAGCTGCACAGATTGAATATGGGGCTCCAAAACACAGCTGCCCCATCTCTCAACTCGCACACATACAAAGATGTGTCTCTTTCACAACTATGGCACTCTTATATGCCCAGGACAGCATTTAGTGTTGGCTGTTTGCAGTATGGTAGCGCTGCAGAGAGCTTGCTGGGGAGACCATGCATTAAAAAAAAAGGACTCAAAAATAACTTAAACAAGGTTTTAATAAGAAAAACAAAAACTCCTTTTACACTAAATACATTAACAACCAAACCAGACCCAACCACCAACCCATCCCCCAGGGTAATGGGAGAGCTAGGTGCTGCTCCTTATATACTACACCCAAATGCTGACACACCTTAATCAAATACAACTCAGCAGCACCTGCTACGTTTCACAGCTGTAAAGCTGGGTCTCGTTATCTTGCTCTGGCCCTTGCTCTGGCCCCTTAAAGACATACACATCGGGTGGAACAATGATGAACCTTTACATTTAAAGAAACCATTCAACATTTAGCCCCTGAACCTTGCATAGCTACGGTATGAGATAGTTCTTGGGGTGTGTCTCCTACACTTAAAAAGGAATTTACTGTTGCCTGTATTAGAATAACTTTAGGCACTGGTTCAAGAGCAAAATCTAATTTACTGAGCATATTCTGATTAAAGTAAGTTAAAGACTGTAGCTGTTGTGATACAAGTAGGGTTGCCAACCAGATATTATTTGATTGGCCTGACCAGAAGAGCTATGTTATATCAGGCAATAAGTACTAGCATCCAAAAGGCACTGAGCTCCAAATCCTGCCAAAGTCCACCCCACCCAGATTATTCCAGGCTCCAAAGCTGATATACCATTTCTGCCCAACTTCAATCCATCTCTACCCCCATATCATTAATATTTTGAAAATAAAAGTTGGCCACGCTGTAATCCACTGGGGCTCTTTGCACATGTGTAAGGGATAGCATGAATAAAGAATGCCTTTCCCCCATATTTTCAGGCAGCAGTCCCACCGGTCAATATATTCCAAAATAGACTGTGATATGATCAGTAGAGTGAGACAGAGGGTGGGTGAAACTGATGCTCAGAAAAAGAAGAAAAACTCACTGTATACAAAGTTCTCAATTCACACTTGTGAATTATGTTGTGCTTGCAAGGAGCACCCACTAGGAAATTATACCCATCACAGATTTTTAATTAATACCAGATAAGGTTCATTCCTAAGCCCTGTAAGCTTATTAACACTGTATCTATAAAGCCTGTGCTCAGTTATATGTTTTTGTAAAAATATTATTTGCATGTGTCAATGTATAACATGTTTTCACCATATGGAACTTTAAATAGAAACCGAGCAATCCAACAATGTACAGGAGGGAAATTAAGTCATTGTGAGAAGTGAAGTGGAATCTTGGCTATGGATTCATTAAGGACTACTCAACTGTTGGCACGTTCAGCCAAGCGTGCACTTTCATAGAAATCACCAGGATTGATCAGTCTCTGCCAAACAACATTCAGGAAAAAAAGGAATATTGACCTTAATCTCAAATGAGCTTGAAATAAAAGTTAATATCCAGATCCAAATCCATGAATGAGGTAGTCTCATAATCAAATGTTTTGTTTTCATATATAACTGCCAGATGGAAAGCCTGGACCCCAAACCTCAACCACTCTTCTTGGTTGATTATAATATCAGATTTGATACTGAATATTGTTCAAGAGCTTCACTAGTAAGTACATTTTTATGTAATTTATTTTAGAAGAAAAAAGAAACTTATATACAGTGGTACCTCGGTTTTCAAACGTCTCCGTTGATGAACGTTTTGGAACGCGAACGCTGTAAGCTCGAACGTGCCTCTGAAGTCGAACCGGAAACGTGGCTTCCGTATTGAGTTTTCCATATTGAGATTTCTGTTTTGAGGCTTCCGTTTTGAGTTTTCAGTTTTCGAATGTTTTGGAACTTGAATGGTCTTCCAGAATGGATTACATTCAAAAACCGAGGTGCCACTGTACTACCTTATCCTAAAACAGGGCGAGGGAACCTTTGGTCCTCCAGATGTCGATGAGACTACACCTCCCATCCTCCCTGACCACTGGCCATGCTGTCTGGGGCTGAGAGGGATTAGAGTCCAACAACAGCTGGAAAACTGACAGAACTTGTTGGCAGATACGGCATTGGGTTGGATCCTTAGTCTTGGTGGGAGGCAGGGCTTGGGAGTCAGTCCCCTTCTATAAAAAAACAGGGTACCCTGTTAAAGGGATCCAAGAGGGGTTGCTTCTGTCCAGATGCCGAGATAGCAGTCCTGGTATGACTGCCTGCAACTGATGTATATCATAGGGCAACCCTTAACCCAGGGCCAACTGAACCATTAGAGCTGACTGATTTAGGGTACATACCCACTGCCTACACCAAAGCCTACATACATCTGTAATCAATAAAGTTGTGGTCTGTTTGAACCCAATACTTTGTCCTGTATCTTTATTTGTCATCATTCACTGGGCCCTGGCCAGGCACAGGCTCCCTGCACCTGGGCATGCAATACATTTGTGGGCTGTCTCTCTCCCAAAGCAGCACTTGCCAAGTCAGAAGCATAATCACCACTTCTGCACAGGGAAGATCTTCAAAAAGATAACAGTAGGCCTGGGATGCCTCTGCAATGCTTTCTTATTGAGTCTTTTTTTTGGGGGGGGGGAGGTCATCAAGCTGGTAGGAAGGCCAAGAGCAACACTAGCAAGAAAAAATGGCAGCATTGTTCTCTGATTTCCCTCCAAGTTGGCTGGCATACCCCTTATCATTGAAGCTTCCTGGATTTCCCCTAATTTTGCCCTAGTGTGCCTGGTGGATTCTTTTGCCAGGGACCTGAAACCTCACTAGCTCTTTTAGAGGGGGGTGGCAGTAGTAATGTGAGGGTTTGCAAAAGGTTCAGCCTGTAGCCTGATTAAGGAAGATCAATACACCCAGGTTGAAGAAACTGGCCATTTCTGCTCATTCATCTTTATGGTGCAATCCTACAAAGCCTTACACAAAAGCAAGTTCAATGGGACTTCTTTTCAGAGTAGATATAGGAGCGCAGTCCTAATAATGCTTCCCAACTCCTTATCTAGTAAATGCATTAAGCAGAACTGCTTTTGGGCCAAACTACATGCCAATGTTTGAGTGCCATTCCGCTGCTTCTGCTGCCCTGAGAGCACAAGCCAACAGCTGTCTTCTGTCACTATTATGGAGTTAGGGTTCTGAGGTATCCCATATTATTTAGGGAATAGGACACATCACTAAAGTAGCAAAAGGTTGTATTTATTTTGAAGTCTGTTTTTATAGTGATGCTTTCAACTCATCCTAACCCTATTATTATTTTTCTTAGATTAGAGTGCCCTCTAGTGCCTAACTATTTCCTGCAGTCTTTTCCTTCGCCGGATCTTTCCTATTTCTTGAGAAAGCTTTTCTTGGGAGGCAAGGATAGGCTACAAACCCAACTTGCCACTGGGCTTATTCTCTCTAGAACAATAAGGCTCTTCTAGCCTTTTTCCTGGTGCTAATTCTCTTCTCTTGCTCTGTTCTCCTCCACAGCTTTCCTCATCCCTGTGGTTTAAATGGCAGCTGAGGCAATGTTAAAGTTTAAGGCACCAAATATCTGAAAAAGATGCCCTTCGCCTTTGGAATGCCCTCAGTTTCTGAGCTGCATCTTCTCGCCGCCACATGCACATAGTATTGTTGGCAGATGAAATCACACCTCTATGCTCAGGGTTCTACAGAGGGGTGAGGTGTATTTGCATTTGAATTTCTGTTACCTCAATAGGCGTTTTCATCACACCCAGTCCAAGGTTTTCAGATATTATAAACGCACTAGCTACCCAGGTAGTAATGGTATCAGGAACAGTGACATTCAGTATTGTTTCAGTCGATCTAAAAATGAAAAGGAAGCAGAAATATAATTTCAGAAGGATAAACATCAACAATGGTCAGTAAATCTAGGCAGATTTTCCTGGTGGAATAATGAATGATTTGCTAAATCAAGTTAACGGTTTGAGGAAAGATTTGCAAAGGTACAAATGAAGGCTATGCATTCAGTTTCTACATAAGGGCCATGGTTCTATTTATATTTATGCCACATACATATTGGTGTTTTGGAGTGGAAGACACTTTGAAGCGGTAAGCAAAATATATGTTCATAAGCATGGAGCAGAAAGGACACATGCTAAAGGATCCAAGATTGGCAGCATACCCCTGACATATGCCCACTACTTGCTACAAATATGCACTTCTGCTTTACACTGTGCTTGATGTTTTAATTTGTTGGAAGCTGCCCAAAGTGGCTGGGGAAACCCAGTCAGATGGGTGGCATATAAATAAATGCTTGTTGCTGTTAAACTTTATGGTGTTTGTCACTCAAGTATGAACCAGCTTCTAAGAGTATTTTGCCCTTTTCCTTATTTGTAACTCTAGAAAACATTGTTTATAACATTCTTCAAGAATGGGCTGTCCTGCATATTGGTGCTCGGCAAAGATGCCCATTTGATGGGAAACTCTTCAACAGAAGTATTAAAAGCTACAGAGAAGTTCCTTCCGCTGGTAATACATTACATTAATTGTTCTCAAATAAGAATGGATATGTAAAGAAAACGCTTTCTGTTTACCTTGTTGTGATTTCACGCCAAATCCATGTCTCTGGAAAATTTGTCCTTATATGGGGATTTTCAAAACCAACAGACTCTCTTGCGGGCTCCAGATTATGCTGAAAGTCTAAAGCTGAGCTATACTCCATAACTGGGGGGGGGGGGGGGAGAGAGAATACTGTAACATTCTCTTCATATAATTTCAGTGTTTAGAATCTACACTGCATCCTAAATTGTATCACTCTTTTTCAACACACATACACGTGTGTGTGTGTGTGTGTGTGTGTGTGTGTGTGTGTGTGTAAAGGTAAAGGGACCCCTGACCATTAGGTCCAGTTGTGGCCGACTCTGGGGTTGCTGCACTCATCTCGCTTTATTGGCCGAGGGAGCCGGCGTACAGCTTCTGGGTCATGTGGCCAGCATGACTAAGCCGCTTCTGGCGAATGAGAGCAGCGCACGGAAACGCTGTTTACCTTCCCGCTGGAGCAGTACCTATTTATCTACTTGCACTTGACGTGCTTTTGAACTGCTGATCAGCAAGTCCTAGGCTCTGTGGTTTAACCCACAGCGCCACCCACATCCCATATATATATATTTATTTGCTTAATTGAAATAAACAAAAGAAAGGAACACTTGTTTTATGTTCTACATACATTGCATGAATTATACTTGATGTGACTTTTACTTACAGCCTTCATAGTTTTCATCTTCTGGAAGGCTGGCATCAGTCGATACCCAGAGTTTGCAATTCTAAACACAATATATAAAAATAACTTTAAATTTAAAAAATATGCAACATATGAACCATTTTTGTCAACCTATATTTTATTTCTTTTAAGCATATTTTAAAGCATCCATAAATAAACAACATTTTTAGTTTAGAAAATAAAAGCTAGCTTTGTGTTGAAGAAAGTCAGTATCTACAGAGGACTGAGTTTTCTTCTCTCCAATTGCATCTGAAAACACAAGCATACTAATGAATGGACTTGCCTACTGAGTAACCCTTACTAAACTTTTATTTTCTTTAATACATCAAAACAATGGAAAAGTACATATGCATTTTAAAACTGTACCTGAAAGACACCATATGAACTTCTGGCTGCACCATAATCAAGTCCTCTATTATATAAACTTAGCTCATGATGAACCTAAAATAATAGTAATAGTACTTAGTTTTCATAGGAGAAACCAAAATAAATTCAATTAATCATGATCACATAGATCTTGTTTTAACAAAGAATATTCTACTTAGCAAGAGCCTTATCTGTAAGAATAACAAAGCAAATGTTGTAAGACACAAAAATAATAAAAGTCAACAAAAACAGTTATCTGCCACTTAGTTGTTATGATACTTTAAAATTGAGTATATACAGAATTGTTAACAAAATCCTTGCAAAAATACTATGGGAATCAATAAAAATGTTTTCTCACTTCCCCTGTATCTCTACCACTTACCACAGGTTTGTCAATAGTTTCTCACTTTTTTTACACCATGCATAATTTTAGACATCTCTATCATATCCCACTTTATTCACTATATTTCCAAACTAAAAAGCCTAAAATGTTGCAACCTTTCTTCATGGGGAAGTTGCTCTAGACCCTTGATCATTTCAGGCGCCCCTTCCAGCACCTTTCCCACTTTTTGAGGTGCAGGAACCAGAACGGTACAAACTTTTATTCTCTAATGCTTTTTGACATCCCATACTATAAAAAGGCCACTCCTGGAACTTCCGACAGCTTCAGGAAGGTTGGGAAGTAACACTCTTGTCATAATATGTTACTTATATGCTCAGCTTCCCTGAAAACCTCCCCTACATACTAAAGGATAAAGTTGGCAAGTTTGCAAGAACTGTAGACAGGGGTCAGGAGGAAGAAGGAAGCACCGGCATTGTTGTGTGTCTCTCATTCTACTTCCCACAAAAGGATTATATAATTCTCCCCAATTCTTGCTCTCAAGCTGTGAAAACGGATTCTTCCCATTCTTTGCTTCTTAGGCCCACTTCATGGAGGCTTACTTTAACAGTATAATGGCAAAGCTCACAATCAAATCTAATAGCTGCTCCTACACAGTTCTAAAATACACTTCAAACATTTCTTTTCTTTCAGAAACTTACAGCATCCTCTGTGATATCACTTCTTTTCCCCAGGAGCTTTGTGCTTTTGTCAACAACCAGAAGACCAATGGTTGTTTTTGGTTCCGTCACATTAATCTTGAGAGTGACTTCCTCAGAAGGCCCAGCTCTATTTTTATTCCAATACATATTGATCTGGGGGTGGGGGGGAAGCATATTAGTTTACATTATGCAGTAGATAAAGGAGAATGAACAATTATTTTACTTCAGGTGCTGACTCCTATATATATATTTTTAAAGAAATGTACCCATGGGAGGGAAGTTCAGGTTACAGCCACAGTGCTGGAGAGAGAGTGTGAATCCCCTCATTAAAAAACAAAAAACATGGTGTTATCTCCAGTCATGGATCTCTTGATAACCTATCTATTTTGGCCCAAAGATGCAGGAGCCATCCTTAGAAGACAGAGAAAGAAGAATGAAGCAAGGTTAAAAGTGGGGAAAGGCCAGAAGAAAAAATAAGTCAAAGTAGCAGACAGAGGAAACACAACGCAGGATTGAAGAGATGAACAGCACATGACCTAAAAGGGACTGGAGGTAGAAAGCTGGGGAGGGGGGCAGATAAGCAAATTGGGCCAAACATATTCCATTTTTATATCAAACAACTGTAGCAAAGTAAAAATAATCTGTATTTATTTAAATTATTTTAATGTAACTGTGATTTTTAATGCTACTGTTTAACCATATATGCCACCCAGAGAGCATATAGGATGGCTTTTAAATTAAATACAGATATGTAAATAAACGTATGCAGTGTATAGAATGCATACTCTTTTGCACAACATGGACATAAGGCCATGCACTGTGAAGCTGTTTGAACCAGCAGCCAATACATTTAACCCTAAGCATCCTTTGCTGGTAGGTACAGCAAGGTCTATAAATGGGCTCTAATGCAGGAAACCCAGTTTAAAATCTGAAAGATGTTAATGAGCAATTAAAAAAACCAACTAGTGAAATAGTTTGTAAACCATAACTCTATGCTAATGCCTATCAGTGTGTGGGCTTCAGTTACATACTATGTTTATTTGGCTTGTATTTATTTATGCTTCCCTTTTTGTGTATAGTCTCAAAACAAAACAGAACACCATTTGTGTGAGAGGAAGTCAATGCACACAAACTTACCTGATTTTTAAAGACGAGTTGAACAGGAATGCAGAGATCATCACTAATTACTTCACCATCGTCACTCACATAGTAGGCAATTATGCATGCTGTAGGAGCCCAAGAATGCTCTGGTGTTAAAAAGAATTCTGCAACGTTTACTTTACCCGCAGCCACAATTTGTTCTTTAGATACCACCTATATGAGGAGGGGGGAAAGTTAACTGATTTTCCTATCAGCTGAGTTCTAGCTGAAATTGTCACACATCTCACAATTCAACATCTGTTATTTATAAAAGCACCTTGCACACCAGCCTAATCTCTAAGTGGTGCAAGATTCCAAGGGTTCCAGGAGCGCTTATCCAAGGTCTGTGTCTCCTTTTGGAAATGAGGCACAGTGGAGACTGTGGTTTCTTTATGGTATATAGTTTTTTTATACATATATACAACCTGAGTCTATGACAGAGGAGTTCGCAGCCCAAGAGCCTTCTTCCATAGCTGCAGTCTTGGATCCAGACAGACATCAAACATGGTGCTCTCAAAACTCCTGCTTCCTGCTTTACTTCCAGGTCACAGAACTCCTAGCTCTAACCCCTCTAAGATCTGGCATTATCAGTTGAGGGAAAGGGGACCCACCCTCTTACCATCTCACACCAAGTTCCTCTGATGCTTTGTTATCTTAAAGGCCCATTACCCAACTTAATAACTTAATGCATGAAGCTTAGCTTAGTTTAACAGGCTTTCAACACTTGTTGATTCAAGGGGATTAGAAGCGTTTGGCATACAACTTAAAACACACAGGTCCGGCACCCAGTTTTAACACCTCCAAGCCTTAATTAAATTCTAACACCCACTGGATCCGGGGATAATAGAGGTCTAGCACCCACAAACTCATAACAGTATAATAACAACTATACAGGTGTCATGTGAATAGGTCTGGGCCCACAGGCATTTATGCCTGTGGATAAAAAAATCAATTTTTGTATGCCACACATTGCAGCAAACACAGGTGTACCAGTACATTTACATTCAGTAGGAAAGCTACAACCAGTCTCACCTCTCCAATTAGCACACCCAAATGATACAAGTACGTACAATTGGTATTTTTAAACGCTTGCTCATAGTCCTATCTGGAAATTATAGTTATTTTTGAGTAGCAAAATCCTCCTTATTGCCTATGCTGTCTTCCCCGTGTTTGTGGTAAAATTCAACACAATACATATAAAATAATTTTTAAAATACCATATAACTGATCTCTTTCATCGGCTTGTTGCTTTGAAGATTCAGCTCAAATGGAGTCCCAACCTAGGGGAAAAAATAACACAACTTGAATGAACATGCTAATTGCCTATCATGATGTAGTGTATTATTAGTGAATTTTGAAGCTAATCGATTACTGGAAAGCAGAAGTTACCTTTACATCCTGACTTGCTTTTTTAATCTGGAGAAAAGTCATGGTAGTAGAGTAGAATGTACCATATATGATTATAGAAGTTTCGCTCTCCAGAAATTTGGCCTGTAAAAAAAAAAGGAACGGGTGGGGGGACATTCAACATATTGTGAGCAAAATGATAAAGTTCAATTAATGTTTCACAAATTGTATAATTAGTGCCTCTCCTAATTGAAGAAACATACGTAAATAAATGAAGATATCAATCTGCCTTTAATGGTTAGAATGAAAAAAAAGAAAAAGCTGCACTCCATCAGAATGCAAAAAGAAGGTAGAGATGGACAATCCAATAGTTCCTGAAGCAATTTCTTAAATTATCATCTAAAATTAGTCTCAAGATAGCATCACAGAACTTTTGATTTTCTTTTTCCACTCAGAAGACGTTTCTGTGCCCAGAGATGAAACATAGCAAACACCCATGATGGAACAGACAAACTCTCTCTTTCTCCATTGCCAGCTAAATTGGACTGATGCAGTAGAACATCCTGCATCTGCTTAGTCAGTCTACTCTACTGTCCTAACCATGGATAGACTGAAGAGTGGCTCCATACTGTCAGAGGAAGAATCTTCTATCTATATCCAGTAAGGAAGCCAATCAGGCTGGCAAAGAAGAACAGAGCATCTACTTTGTCAGCTCAATGTTTTGCAAAATGGGTCAGGCTATTTGAGGAGGAACAAAAAGATGAAGGGACATAGCTAGGAAAAGTACTAGGAGAGAATTCAGAGGCCCCTCCCTAGGTTAGATGATTGCTAACAAGTTGTGGTGAAGCTTCTGCTTTAATTTTTCACTAAACCACCGTTTCTCTTCCCATATGAATTTGAGGAACTGTCGTTTATCTTAACTCTAGGTAGTTAACAACCCAGGATATCAAGCCATGGTTTCATCCTGGTTTGCTTTACCTAACTAGAGGTAGAATAATTCCCAGAATTTTGTGATGAGAAATAATAGTTTAGCAAAAAATGAAAGCGAAAAATTTCACTCTCTTCCTCTTGTTCACATATGAGTGGAGAGGAAGCTTAACTATGGTTCACAATAGTTGCCTGAACCACTGGTGGGCACACCTCCTATGAAGTCTAAAAGGATAAATTAATACACTTGAAATGAATGTCCTCCTGCATCCTGCAGGGTTTGGCCTTTGTAAGTAGAGGTCAATGAGGCAACCTCTCCAGTGAACTGAGGTGTTGGCAGTCCAACCAAAAGGTGAACCCTTTGGACCAGAAGTGACATTGTGGGGAGAGCACACTGAGGATGCAGCACTGCTCATCCCAACAGATGATAAAGGCAGGGTAAGAGATGCGTCAGGGATAGGTCCTGGCATATCAAAATAAATAGCTAAAATAGAGAACAATAATAAATATGCTCAGTTTTCACAAAAAGCCTAGCAGAATAGGTATATTTTAACCGACTCCCTAAAAATTTCAACAGGGTAAACTTAAGCCTGGAAGAACTCCCCTGGCATGGAGTTTCATAGTACTGATATCACATCTATCTGTCAGACTCACCACCTTTAATAGGAGAATAATAACATAGGCCTACTAGGCAGGGCTGTTGTAAGGGATATTGAGATGCCTCTGAAGCACTTTGAATACTCAGGTAGGCATAAGAACAAGTTTCCATACTAAGATTCTTTTCATCTTCTGATTAAGTATTTACATATTTTGACGGGGGAAACCACAGAAAAAGCATACCTTAACATGCAGCGTTGTTGTATTAACTTGAACCGGAAACTCAATCTCGATAATCCCATTTTCTGGCACATGGTAGATTAGGTTCTGAGATGCCTCATTTGCCAGTGATTCACCTCCATCACCATATGGGTAGTAAGCAGGATTCCCTATGGATGTGGCAGTGATCACAATGTCATTCCTTCGCTCATCAGATGACAGCAGACTGTTGTCAATTTTTTTTACTTTCAGCTGAAAATAGTAAAAGGCATGTCCATAAATCAAACCAAAACTTTCAAAACCATGATTTACAACAACTAAGATTTATACTCAAATCATAAATATGGAATACCAACAGTGCATTTAGTGCTGACAGCTTGCAACCACCAATAACTAATACACCAAGAGACTCAAAAGAAATTGTAATTAATTTATTTAAAAGACAATATCTATATATACAGTATTTTTTTAAAACCCAACTCTTGTCTCCATAATACTGCTTTTTTTTCCTAGAATGATACTGATAATATAAAGAGTAGTAGAATAACTCACCGTAGCTATGAAGTTCAGACTAGGCTTGAGAACTGCTGGATACTCAGAAAATTCTAGTATGTAGTCATGATGCTTTGGAAATAGAGTAGCACTTGCATTTTGGGAGATTCCTGTTAGAATATTTGGAGGATTTAAAAAAAAAAGTCACATGCATAATCATTCATTCCTAATAACACTTGCAGAGTCTGTATTTCTCATGATTCCAAATACCAACAGTTTATACTGCTGTGAAAGGCAGCTCCTTTCTCAGCATGTAGCAAGGATTTGCAGGGAGCTGGATATGCAGGGGAAAGTCTCCTCCTACAAGGCAAAAAAGGGGGAGGAGGCATGCCCTAGGGAGTGACGACGGCTTGATTATGAGCCTCAAAGGCCAAAGGTACCCCATACCTGCCTTAAAGAAAATTCCATATAAAACTGCATACCTGTAAGTGCTTCTGTAACCACAGCTGTAATTTCCACCGGCATCTGGTGATGCACAGAATAACCCCAATTGTTGTAAGTTATATTTTCCACCTCTAGAATGTCAAATGTAAAGTTCACAGATCCATTAATCTGAAAACAACAACAAGAAGAAAAACTAATCAATTTGTTTTATCTTCTGAAAGGAATAAGCAGGCATGGGGGAGAGAGAACCAGATCATATTTGTATCACTGCATTTCCCTTAAGGGTTAAGGTAGCATTAGCAGAGCACAATTTGGAAATGGAAATGATAAATAAAACAAAATATTGGCAAAACATGAACCTGCAGTGGATCTTGGAAACATCAGAAGTTGGGCTGATAGTGAGCCTAAGCAGCACCAACCACCTGCCAAAGGAGGGAACTGCAGGCAGATCAACCATACCAGTCGCTACTGCCTTCTTACTCCAACAAGCAAGAGTAGGTCATGTGTCATGCCCTGACCCCATGAATGTTTCTGGCTCAGGAGATCTGCTATTACTGCTTACAGGTTACCTGCACATTACTCTAACTTTGTCTTTAGCTGAAAACTCTAGGGGAGCTGGAACTGGGACATCTCTACATTACACACTGCTTTCTTCAGTGGGGGACTACTACGTAATGGCCACCGCACAGATCATTAGAGAACTGCTTAATCATTTGGATGACAGAGTGATAAGCATAAGCTACAGGGTAGCATAGGTAGGCGGCTGAGTAAAAAAAAGCTAAGGCACTGGATTGCAATTTAAAAGATTTATTATTTCCACAAAGAAATCCTTGAGGTGGCTGAAGAAGTGTTATCCCTCCGCCCAACATAAGCACATGTCAGGTGCTAACTGCAGCTCACCTCAAATGTCTTAGTGATATTTTTCTTCCTTCCATAGAACTGGGAACAATCAACAGTTACTTTTCCTTGCACAGGTTTTCCATATGTGTACCTGAAACAGTCAACAAAAAAACCATCATTTCAAAACAAGTTTCTGAAGACAGGTTGATTCAATCTCATAAGCCTACAAGTATCCACTTGAATCTGATCCTACATACCATGCATGTAACTTTAAATCTGGGGATCATACCCTTTCTGGATCTGGGCATACTGCAAATCACACCGAATCAGTGAAATTATTGCCCATCACTAATAAAATGTATCTTTTACTTTATTAACAACAATAACTACAAGTATCCCTACTATACATACAGAGACAGAGTGGACATAAGCAATACCTCAGGTTATCTGGAAATTTATTGGAATTTTAACTCATATGAAATTCACCAGCTATAACGGTGCCACACAAGTGTTCCTGCAGTTAACACCTTCTTTCTTGTAGCTTCTGCACTAATAACTTTCTTCAAGTTCACTTGTGGGGTCAATGACATTCTTTAATTGTCCTGTTCTGGGAGCAGCGCTTAAATTACCAGTTTTCTCATTATAGCCACAGTAATTTCTCATTTTAAAATTATTATTAGTTTTGTATTTTAAAATTGTACTCAGAAAAATATACTTTTAAAAAATAATGATCAACTGTTACGTCTGCAAAGAAGGAATCAATAATTGAATTAAATCCCACCTTTGCATGGTTATGAACTAGCTAAGGACTAACACGGGTGTACAATGCATATAGACCTCAAATGATTCACTTTTTACCTACTTTGCTGTGACAGTACCAGTGAAATTCATGTCTTTCTGAGAATAAAACAGAGGTGTTGCTAGAAAGACTTCAAACTTTGGTAGCACTAAAAAAAAGGAAGCTATAATTAATTTGATGGCCATAGCTATGTTTTTCAATACATGTTTCATTAATGTGGTTTTCTCGGTATAATGCAAACAATGCATTTATGTATCTCATCTTCACTGAAATCACATATCACTTCAGTTCTACACCATGTTAATTGTTATGGATTCCCCCAAAGTACCCAGGGCTTTTAATTTGGTGAGGGTGCTGAAGATTCCCTCAAAATGTACAATCCTCTAAACCAGGGGTGGGAAACATGGGAAATACTGAGCCACAAAATATGCCCACCCCCACAAAAAAGTCTGGTCTTAAATCAGCTGAAGTTATTGGTTCACACATGAGTCATTGGATAGAAGAAGATGGGAGAGGTCTTTAAAACAAGTGGACTGAACCTCTTCCTCTCCTGCACATTACTTCATCTCAATCCATTGCTCCACGCTCTTTATTCTCAGCTCACTTCTAGTAATAGAGGCGTAAGGGAGAAACTGCTTGGAGCAAAAGACTGCAGGATCTTAAGGTACAGGATAGGAAAGTGTTTAGCACTTCTTTCCTGCACACTGCTTTTACTATGTAATTCACATTACATATGTGAATGGGGCAGACATGTGAAATACATCCCCATGACATCTAAACAATATAAAGCATGTTTAGAATAACAAATGAAGTTGAATACTCTGTTCTGTGTAGGCAAATATAGGAGGTAAAAGGCTCTCATAATCTGAGTCTCCTGGTCTTCGGTGATTTGAAGGCTTTTCATTATTATGACTTTTTTATGTAACGTTCATGATTCTACTGTTGCAGGAGGACCTTTAACTTTTTGAACCCCTTCTGTCTTCCAAAAAAAAGAAAATCTGCATCCAAGTTTACATGCAAGCAGAAATCACTTACCATATTCCATCACCGTAAATGTCTGATAATGTGTCTGATCCTATAGAAAAACAAAATAAATTCTATGAAAGGTATGCTTAACTTGTATGGTGTATTATATCTAAGATAGGACTTTTCCCAAACTAATTCTAGCAAGCAAGCAAATGAATAAACAAGGTACATGCTGAACTGCCGTTTTCCCAACGACGACTTTACAATACTTAAGTGTACTGTGGCACCTTAAATACTGTTACACACCACCCCAATCTCCACAGTAGTTCCCTATATTTTCACAGCTATTTAATCATTGTTTAAAGAGCATCACACACAATAATGCACACTGCATAATCACACATTTCCACAAACACATCAGGAAGTAGGGCTGTGATCAAAAGGGTTGTTCTATATAGTTTCTCAGCTCGGCTTCCCTGAGAGTGTCTGTGGAAAAGCTGAGTTGTTTCCATAGAAACTAACAAGGCTAAACAGTAACAGGGAGCCAGGCAGGACAGTTTTAAATTCATTCTTCTAGCAAGCACGAACTCAAGAGTTGCAAATAATACTATCAAATCAACACATTTTTCTACCCTACTGCGTTCTGAGGGGGGGTGAGTGGGGATCACAGCAGAGAGTCAAGATGCTCTCAAACAACTTGATTTCTCCTTCCAACTTACACCACCAGCACCAAGGCCAAGTCAGGAAATGAATAATTAAATAATAAAGAAATCTTTAAATAGATTCATTGTTCTTTGGGACCAAGAGCGCCGGTGAAAAGGCAGCAACTAGCCAACACTAGCCAGCACACCATCTCAAAGTGAAAACTTGCTCTCTCACAAACTGAACTCTCTTACACAACTCAAAAGTTACAACTTCCTCATACAACAACTCTCCTAAGAGAGCCCTCATAAGAGAGCCCAATGGTCCATCTAGTCCAGAATCGTGTTCTCAAAGAAGCCAACCAGATGCCTATGGGAAGCCTGCAAGTAGGACCTGAACCATAACACTGATTACAGCGGATAACAGAACATCCCTGTGCTTGTCAATTTGCCCCAAAGTCTACACAAATTCTTTCAAGGCCAACTTCTAATGTACAACATTTCTGTGCTTCCCTTTTCTTCTGATTTCCACTTCCTCAATCTGCATAGCCCTCCAAAGCAGTTAATATTGAATGCTTCATTCTCATTTGCTTCTTGGCTCGTTCCCAGTCACAATTAATGGTGTCCCAATTTGCTCTCTGTGACTGCATGTGATTGCACTTTCGCCTTTTATGTTGCTCAAGTATCTAAACCAACTCAAGAACTACTAAAAACTGTCTTTGAACTTCTTTTTTAGAATTTCAGCTTTTAAGAAAATATACTGTACAAATGATTTGGTAATGAGTTATTAAAAGCTGTATCACATGATTTCTATATATCTTTTGAACTGAATGCTGAAGTAATGAAGCACCATAGAATGCCTTCACCACATCATACTTTTTGCACAGTAATCAGTATCTGAAGACTCAGATCTTTCTCAGTTGCTGAGCTCATCCAATTTAGACAGTATACATTTCAATTAAACTGCACAACTGTAGACAGATTTAATCTCTAGCAACGATGAACTAACTCCAGTATGCAACCTAGCCCCATGAAAATCAATGGGAATTTAATTATTGATTTCACTCAGAGATACATTACATCCCTGTTAAAACAATTCATTATGTTAATACTCACTTTTACTTGAACTTTTATGGACCAGTCACCCAGGACAGGATATCTGGATATTTTAAACTGCTTGGCAATTTTGCCTAGTTTTCCATTCTGCGACAACCACTGTTGAATCAAATTGTGTCGAGGATCCTATTTTTTAAAAAATGTCAAAAGCATGTGTTTAGTAACACTCAGAACAGAACAGTGGGGAAGGAGAGGGGAAATACCATCGTTAATTCTGACAAGCTAAAGTACTTGCCCCGATAGCGCAGTGTTGAATTCCACCCAATAAAAATTAAAAATCATACAGCTTCTAGCACAGCACATTACAATTGCTACTACAGGCAGAAAAATCATTAACTTGTCTGCCAAGACTGTTAGCAATTTCCAGGTGACCCATGGGGGAGAAGTTTGGGAACCACTGATTTATTCAAAATTAAATCCCTTGCCATTATGTGTAAGAATAGTCTTAGTGAAAATACACTGCAAATTGCATAACCATACCTTGAAAGAAAACCCTGCTTCACCAAATAATGTCAAGTTTATACTTACATGAATATATATATTCATAGGAGTATTGTACGGCTTGAGGTCAGGATACAGAGTAACAACCCGTATTTTCACATCTTGGCCTGGTTTATACATAGTCTTGTCAGTTTGGATGAATACCGATAAGCTCTTGTGCTCAAATTCAAGGACAGTGTGGTTAGAAAATAGCAGACGACCTTCTGAATATCCTTTGACTAGTAAATCATAATCACCAGGAGTACTGCCCAAGGGAAGCTGGGGGTAAAAAACGTGATTGCTTTATTTATTTCTAAAACAAATACTGGACACACAGAACAGTAAAACAATGAATAATTAGAACTCACAAAACTAAAAGAATTGAAGCTGCAATCCTATGTACACTTACCTAAGAGAAAACCCTACTAAAGATATCCAAGTAAATACGAGTAAGATTATGACATAAAATCTACAAATAAGTTACAATGACACTCCCTAAAAGTGTTCTGTCACCTGAATTTTCATTTATTCTTTCATACTATGATCCCGTTTATATATTCACCCACAGCTCCAAAAACCATGGTATATGAAGCTATGAATGAATACTGTGGAAGTTCACTCCTGCCTCATCCCCTTGTTTGCTTGTTGCATGCCAGCTTCAGTGTAAAGATTGTGACTTGCATTAAGCTAAAGTTCCCCATTACAGCTTAACAAGACCAGCTCTACCATTAAGCAGATTGTGGAAGCTGACTCAGGCAGCAGATGTTGGAGGCTGTGACGGGTGGGAGGACAGAGCTATGCATCCTGTACCCCCTAAGTTAGCCTACTGTAGCAACTATCCCCTCACCAGTGCTGAAAGAAGATTCAGCTGCCATAGATTCGGCTGGCTTCTCTATGTGGAATGGGAAGGTGCCATCTTTTTCTTTGCTTCAAGCAGTGAAATGTATTGTGCTGGCTAAATGGGACCAGGTTTACTGTCAATCAGTGTTCGAAACTCCCATTGTTCTTGGAGCCTTTTGCAACAGGGAATTTCATTAGCGTGCGCAGTTTCTGAGCTCTGGGTGCAGTACTGCACCAAAGATTTCAGATCAAAACTGCAGAGTGGAAGGAAAGGACGACCTTTTTCTGCCTCCCTACTTCCAGCTCCTCTCTGAAGACTGGAGAAGAGACCCTCTTAAGAATATTGGGGGGTGGGCAAGGGAAGGACTAGACCATGTGAAAAATGAACATAATATTTTAGCTGCAGTCCATTCATTTTCAGCTTTGTATTCTAGTTATTAAAAAAGTGTGCCTAGACATTCAGTTGTTGTGCCCATAACCTAGGTTTAAGGTGCCATTTAGATCCCAGTTTTCATATCTCAGCATCTAACACTGCTGTCAATATGAGATCCTGGATCATTATCCTGGTTTCTGAGCCTGCACTACCAGGCAGACAACAATCTGTCCTCTGGCAGAACAGAATCAGGCTGCAGAAGAAAATGGTTCCCCTAGGACATTTGATCTAAATTCCCAACCATGATTTGTGTTCTGGAAAGTCTTATTCTCTGAGTTAGTCTGCAAGCACGTTTCAGAGATACATGGCACAAGCAAGCACAGACATGCTTACAATTTACAAGAAAAGGGATTGTGCAGAAGAAGAATCATGATTCATCTGCTCCTGTTCATTGGCTCTTAATTATTTTGAGGCAAGTGCTTCATGACAATGTGGTTTGCACCTAAAAATGCATGTTGATATAAATCTGTTTTAAACTCTTATCTAATATTTATGAATTTTAATACTTTTACACCCTCTATGTTAGCAAACAAAACCTAGAAGGAATGCTATCCCGCATTCTGGTTTGTTTCAATTACATCTAGACATGCCAGGAACACTAGTTTGAATGTCTGTTTTAACATCACTGTCAGATGTTGTGTCCTAAAACAAGATATGAAACGCCTGCATTTCAGTGTATATGATTCACTTGTCAGAAGGAAGCTCTTTGCTCACTAATAGTGAACTTACACTATATACAAGATTAAAATGAAATAAAGGTAAGTAAATGAAAGAGGCAGCATCCATTCAGGAAATATTTCACATGGAACTCTAGTACTTGCAGAAAATAATACTTACAGCTGGAAGGACAAGTGTACCAACCGAATCTGCATTTAAAAAAGAAAAGGGGGGATTAATCCACCTCTTGCTTCCTACATGCCATGTACTGTACCATGTACAGCAAATCCATCCTTACAATGCTTTTGTTGGAATGCAGCATTGCAGCACCAATCTCTTACATAATGTGAACCTTCTTCTTGTATTTCAGCAGTGGGACTCCAGTGGTACCTGCAAACACACTTCCTGAGAATGGAGGTTATTTCTGGAGACCTAGGAAGAGGCGTCAACTCCATGTTCTCCCAGGATCTCTCTAAGTCAACCATCACAAAGCAATGAAGTGGGAGCCACATTCTACCTGCATAAGGAGCCCCACCTCCTAAAGCTTTCTTTAGGCATGACATGTGTGAGCGGGGTCCATGCAATGACCAGGGAATAAGTGTCCTGGCCATGCTACCCCATGCCGACTACCACACGAGTACACAATGAGTACAGATATCTGAAAAAGAACAACTACACATGACACTGAGGGCTTGTTTTCAGATAGCTGTGCTCAATGCACAGGGTGGGACTAGCCCATCTGTGCAACACGGGAGCAAGGCAAACTTCAGGGGTCTACTTCCCGATCATCGGATGGAACCCCATCAAGAGTGTAACATGTGATGTGGGCTCTAGTGATCATTATAGTAATTGCCACCTGGAAGCACACTTCCTGGAGTGGTTTGCTGCAGACCTCAGTAAGGACAGCAACAGGAACACCAGGAAGCTGGGAAGGTGTTTTTAATTCATGCTGACCCCACAGCATCTCTCTTGTCTGTCCCCACCACCAAAAGGTGAGTAAATAGTTTGTATTGCATTGTTACAATATTCCAAGAGCTGCCTCAGGGATCATTTTATTGAAAGACACGGCATAAATATTTATACTAACCATCAGTGTATCAGAATTCAAAGATGTGGTTCTCAGGGCAGAAGCATTGTTACTTTTGTACACTTTAGTCACGAAGTATGATTCAAATATAAAGTCAAAAAGTGATATACTTCATTTCTGAGACCAGGATATACAGAAAAGCTGTACCCGTTTCTTATTTCTACTTATGGCAACTCAAGGCCCTGCTACTCAGGGGAGAGGTGGCAGAATGAATAAATATTCTTCTAGACTTCTAATATAAATCTAGAGGCTGGGGTGCAAGGATTTAGAAAGAATTTATTCCTAATTCCCAGTGGCCTCATTCCCATGCACTAATTGAATTCTAATTCCTACAGACCTGTAACAACAGGCTTTTAATGCTTAACTTGTATTGACTTTGAAATGCTACTCTTAAATTGCCTTCTGTGTATTGTGCAAAGTATCTTCAGCAAATCTGTCAGTGTCGGCAAGAAGAAGTAAGGTCAAAACCAGAGTGCTCTCATTAGAGATATCAATTATTTAATGGAATGGGAGGCCTGATTGCTATCATGATTTACATCATCATGATTGATATAGTTCCATTCTTTCTGCCCTCTCAATAAACCTACCCCATATTTACCGTGAGGCCATCACCCACAAACCACTCATGGACTGACATTCTTTATCTATTTATTTTAATTGTTTTGTTTATATATTTATAAAGTGCACTTTCATTAAAAGTATATGTAACAAGGTGGTGTACAATATAAACACACATTACTTCAATAATAGCAGGAAAAACATCAATAACGTGTCAGTGAAAACAGGCTGATAAAAAAAAAAATCACATTCCAAAGCCCTGACTGAAAAACACACATTTTAAAATGAACGCCCTACTTATCCCTTTTCTATCCTTAGCAATATAAAAGAAAATGCAAAAGAAAAAGTCTGAAAACTGAAAAATGTTTATATGTGGATAGTGAGCCACATCAGCAGAACTGAACTTTTATAATTGCTGTACAATTTCCTCGGTTGTCAATGGCCTATCACAGTCATTTGGAGAGACCATTCAGCCATTTCCTTCTCTGTTGGCTGTTCTCTTCTCTCTAGGAATCAATTCTATTACTTTAACCCTACCCTTTTCAAGTAGCGTTACCTTTATATCCATTTCCTCCTCCGGCTCCCGCCCTAAGTTGCAGAAGGGAGTGGTAATCTCGGTTTGGCAGTGAGGAAGGAAACCTTTTATTCCAACAATCCCAATGAAAATTGCTTCTTCACAACATGTGGATGGAGAAACAGGGAATGCCAACTTTCTTATTGCATGTTAGACTTCTGGAAGCAGTGTTGCCTTCCATTTCCAGTTTAAAGTAGAACATCAATAATTGGCTGCTGCTAAACTGCCCATGTCTGGAAGCACCCACCATCACTGTATTTGTATTTGAAGCCTCCATTTGATATTTGCAATTAATATTGCAAAAAAGATTGCAAACATCAAAAAGGTTTGTGGATTATCAGTGGAGTGCACATAATTAAACTAATCAGTGACTAAAAGCCGGGTGGGATTTTCCTTTCCTGTGTCGAGTAAGATTAGATCATATCTTTGGTAGTATCAATCTTTAATTATTACATCTGCCTGTAATTTCAAATAAATCAGAAGGGCTGAAATATTGCACAGTTAAATTGTGACCCACAAACTGTTCTAAATGTCGTTTATGTTGGTTTTGTTCTACTGAATTGCGGCTTACTGTTGCCAAGGGAATCAAAATGTTTGGTTCAGCCCCTAAATTAAAACATACGGCTCCACAAAGAGTTCTTCATATCCGGAGGCAATACTGAGGGCTCTTGTTGCTGTTTTGGGACCTGCCTGCAACAGCAGTTTGCCTTTAAGCTCCCACCAGTGACGGAAAGCCTTTCCCCCCAGGTACACACTCTGGGAAGTGAGTTGGGAAACCTGGAAAATCCACCTTTGTTAAAACATTTATTACAAATGAGGAAAGGAATGCCTTTTTTCCAGCACAGAATACAAGGCGGTATCCTTTCTGGCAAAATGAACAAACACTACAGTCCTAACCACCGTTGAGTCTCTTATGGTGCCACTGGGTTGCCTGGGTGTCCCTGCGAGTAGACAATCTCAAGCTGCTCCTTGGCTCTGTGGGCTGCTGAATCCCCTTGCACCATTCTGCTCCCACATCACTGCTTCCTTTCGCCTCTATCCACCACAGAACGTGATTACAGTCTCCCCTCATCAGGCGAATTTTGCAGAGACACTTCTTCCTTACTAGCCCATCTCCTTCTTTCTCTCAACTAACTGCCCCAACTGACACTTTCCCAATGTTCTAATTCCTGTGGTGACAGTTGCCAAAACTGCCCAGAGTTACGATTTTACTTTTAAAATATGTTAAAACCAAAACAGAAACACTAAACAAACATCTCGTTACAAAGGTACACGAATGTACACCTGTCCTCTGCAAATCTATCAATTTCTGTTCTCATTTTTCCAGTCTTAAACTCAGTTCTCCAAATTTCCACAACCTGCCATTTTTTATTTTAAAAAATCCTAATGAAAAATCATCAGTATTTCAGTGAAAAGTCCCATCCTCATCCTCATCTTTTTATTATTTCTACCCCGTCCATCTGGCTGGGTTTCCCCAGCCACTCTGGGCAGCTTACAGCACATAAAAATTGTAAAACATTAGACACTAAAAATTTCCCAATACAGATGTCTTCTAAAAGTCAGATAGTTGTTTATTTCCTTGACATCTGATGGGAGGGTGTTCCACAGGGTAGATGCCACTACTGAGAAGGCCCTCTGCCTGCTTCCCTGTGACCTCATTTCTCACAGTGAGAGAACCACCAGAAAGCCCTCAGAACTGGCCCTCAGTGTCTGGGCTGAATGGTGCAGGTGGAGACGCTCCTTCAGGTATACTGGGCCGAGGCCGTTTAGGGCTGGTAAAGGTCAGCACCAACACTTTGAATTGTGCTTGAAAACGCACTGGGAGTCAATGTAGGTATTTCAGGACTGTTGTCATATGGTCTCGGTGGCCACTCCCAGTCACCAGTTTAGCTGCCGCATTCCAGATTAGTTGTAGTTTCTGAGTCACCTTCAAAGGTAGCATATTGCAGTAGTCCAAGTGGTAGATAACCAGAGCATGCACCACTTTGGCAAGACAGTCTGTGGGCAGGTAGGGTCTCAGCCTACGTACCAGATGGGAGTTGGCAGACAGCTGCCCTGGACACAGAATTGACCTGCAACTCCATGGACAGCTGTGAGTTCAAAATGACTCCCAGGCTGTGCACCTGGTCCTTCAGGGGCACAATTGCCCCATTCAGGACTAGGGAGTCCCCCACACCTGCCCACCCCCTGTCCCCCCAAAACAGTACTTCTGTCTTGTCAGGATTCAACCTCAATCCGTTAGCCGCCGTCCATCCTCCAACTGCATCCAGACACTCACACAGGATCTTCACCACCTTCACTGGTTCCAATTTAAAGGAGAGGTAAAGCTGGGTATCATCCGCATACCCAGCCCAAACCCTGATGATCTCTCCCAGCAGCTTCATATAGATGTTAAAAAGCATGGGGGAGAGGATGGAACCCTGAGGCACCCTACAAGTGAGAGCCATGGGGTCTGAACACACATCCCCCAGCACCTCTTTCTGGACACGGCACAGGAGCAACCACTGTATAACAGGGGCCCCAGCTTTTACCTCTAGACGGTCCAGATGGTCACGCTGGTCGATGATCTCCAGCAGGCTAGGGACAAAGCTGAAAGCTGTTTCCTAGTTCTGCTGGATCTCTCAATGGCCTTTGATACCATCCACCTCTCCTCATCAATGCCCCCCCCCTTCCTCTGACTACCTGGTGATGGGGTCCTCCCTCATGGCCAAGAGAGCAAAGCATTCAAGGGATAGTGCAGGGGTGGGCAAGGTTTACCTTGCCTGGGCCAGTTCACTCCAGCAGAGATCCCTCCATAGGCTGGATCACACGAACGCATGCACACACGATTTTCGGTGTCTGTGCATGCACAGATGCGATTTCCGGCACCGCGGAAGCGAGTCGCCGCGCCACGCTGGTTTAGCACAGCGCGTGGGGACTTGCCGAGTGGATGGCTCAGTTCGGGGGTGGCTCATGAGCCAGTTAAACGACCCTCGTGGGCCACTTGTGGCCCATGGGCCTTAGGTTGCTGACCCCTGGGCTAGTGCCTGAAGCGGTTCCACCAGGAGATTCTTTCTAAGATCTGTTAAAAGTCATTTCCAATGCTAACTAAAAGCTTCCTGTTCAGCCCATTTTAGTGCTGCCCTTAAATTTCCTTATTAGTCAGCTTTTGTTCTCAGTGATGGTAGGCAATTGCTTTTTTCTTCCCCTACCATAGAAACATAATGCAATAACAGAAAGAAAAGAGAAGCAAAAATATGGGAAACTATCAGTGCACTAGCCCCTCTCCCTAAAGGGGATAAAACCTAAATAAAGAAAAGCCAATTCTGTATTGACCACGCTCACTAGGAAAGCCATAAAACATGTTGGACCTGCCAACAAAAACCTGTGTTCTTAAAGTTGAATGGCAACTCCCACATACACTATAAATGCATTTTAATGTCAACTTTTTATATTTCAAAAGTGTTTTTTTATATTTATTCTGTCCAATGTTGTGCTTATCTCTAGTTATTTTCTATCATTCAGGTTCTACAAGGGGGAAAATAAGCCTTCTCTATCTGTCTCACACATGCAAAAGGCTGCTGCATAGGAGCAAAGCAGTATCTCAGACCCAAACAGGTGAGTGGCAATAAGAACAATTTGCTGTTCTACATGCAAGAACAGGGATACAGGCTCCTGCTAAACAAAAAAATGATTCCCAGATCAGTATCAATATCCATGCCAAACTGTTCTTAATCTTCACACATAGTTAAACACGAGTCTGGAATAAGAGTCTCCAGTTTTGTTTAGTCCCAGGCCTTCACATAAATCTGTCCTCAACTTGATTCTTTAAACACTGTAGAACAAACTGCATCATAATCTATCAAAATTAAAATTCAAGTAAAAAATCCTAACATCATCATGCAAAAAGATAAGCAGGTCTTAGATTTTTTTTAAAGCAACATCGTAAGAAGCTAAGAGCTTAAGAACTTGTCAAGCAGGCCAATTTTGAGGCTTTGTTTTTTAAGCTTTAATGGGTAATCTTGATCATCAAGTGAAAAATAATATTGTTCCCAAGTGAGTTTTCCCATGTCCTCATTTTTCTACTTAATAACAATGAAATCTTACCGAACATAATCAAAATTTCATCCAAAATGACCCGAAGACATGCTTAATTAAGAAAAGGTTTATTTTCCCCAGAAACTTTGCTAATAGTTGGCTGCTGAAATACACACACACACACACACACACACACACACACACACTTTATTTAAACAATCTTTTTCAACTTCCATGTCTGGCCTTTGACACCAGAATTGTGTATTTCAGGACCCACCCTATTCATGTGATTGCAATTTGTTTTAACTGTTTTAAAACTGAATTTTAAATTGAAACCTGCCCTATGAACTGCTGGTGAAGGGCAGGAATAATAATAGTAATCATGCATATGGAGGCATAAGCACAACCCTTTTTTTGTTATTTATTTGTTTAAAAAATATTTATATGCTGCTTTTTCAAGCAAAGCCCATCCAAAGCAGCTTGCAACCATTAAAACTACAAGTATATAAAACAAAAACAAAAAAAAACCAGATTCACATGAATAATAACAGACTTTTAAAAACTAGAGGTTTTTTATTAAAACTAGAGGTTTTTTATTAAAACTAGAATTTTTTACAATCAAAGCCTTTTCACTGCTCTGGGAATAAAATTGTTCCCCCATTCCAGACTGCTAGCAAAATGGTACATTGTGCAAACAAAGTACAGAGAGTCATGACAGTGGGTCAAGGTAGGGTGTTACTGAATTCGTAAGCAGTATTTGGGCTGCCACACAAAAATATCACTCCTATATTTCTTCAGGAGAAATGGTGCTTACATTATCAGGAAACAAAGCATATTCAGTAACACTATTAGATTTTATCCTATTCTATCTTAAGTGTTGGGAAGATTAATCCTCTGCTATTGTTTTGTACTATTGGTTTTTCTTTTGATCAACAAGGAAACCGGAATGCAAAGGTTTACATTCATCCACTGCATGAAAGTATTTCTGGAGATGTGTTAGCTCAGAATTATGCTTCAACTTTTCCAGGACTAACCCTGGAAACTAGCAATATCTGATGAGTCACTTGGCAAAACAGAGCTTTAAGTGAAACTTAATGGCATGTTTATGTTATAATATAAGATTCATAACTATCAAACCCTGTCCTTGCTGTGCTGCTATTTAACAACTTAGCATTCATCAGTGTTTTCTAGCTTGGCATATAAAATTGACTCCTTTATATTGTTAAGCAAGCAGGACTCAGTTGCTGGCATGGACATTTTTCCAGTGTTTATATATGATCACAGCTTGTCTGAGCTTGAAAGCTATTTGCATAGTCTCTATCTGTTTAGTAACTTTTGGCTGGGATTTCTTTTTCCCCCAAACTCCCTTACTCTCAGAATCAAGATTTCTCCCTACACTCAATTAAGCAGCAATTATATCACTTCTGAGTCTTTGAAGATGGATGCAAGTCAGCACCTTAACACTTTACTATCACTTTAGAAAAACTTTTAAAATTTAGAGAATCTCTTGCATAACTTTTTTTATGCCAATATATTTGCAACAGCAACTCTTCATGGCTGCTAAACAAAACTGCCTTGCCCTTTTTAAGATCACAAATTATAAGTTTCTCCTACCTCTGGGTACTATTGTATAATTATATTCTTGTTATTTGGCAATGAATGTACAACGTTGAGATTTAAGAGGCAAGAGGTGAAAATGTTCCAAAATAAAAACGAATTGAGCCATCAACAATATATATAGCCAAGTGCCAGTTTCACCCCTTAGGACTGAATTAAAGAGGATACATCTAGACTATTTCATACATTACACAGCAACAGCCCCAGGGTTGCCAGTGAGTGTACAGTACTCAACACATAGCTGGGATTGTCTTTGGCTCCAAGCATACTTGCAGGATTTCTAAGTGCTTCTTTGTTGCAATACAGTGGTACCTCAGGTTAAGTACTTAATTCGTTCCGGAGGTCCGTACTTAACCTGAAACTGTTCTTAACCTGAAGCACCACTTTAGCTAATGGGGCCTCCTGCTGCTGCCGCACCGCCGGAGAACGATTTCTGTTCTCATCCTGAAGCAAAGTTCTTAACCTGAAGCACTATTTCTGGGTTAGCAGAGTCTGTAACCTGAAGCGTATGTAACCTGAAGCATATGTAACCCAAGGTACCACTGTAATACTTTACATTTCTTGGTGCACACCTAAAATGCATCTTATATGAATGAGATTTTTGTTAAATCCTACTTTCTAATTCATCAGATGAAAAATATATGAACCGTTGCAAGGTTTTTTAAACTTCTGCCAAGTATAATCTTGCCAACCTGTAGCATCCTTGGCTTTTTCATTTTGAATCTCTATTACAAAGCAGCCACCAATAATGTAAGGCTGCCAACCTCTGTCATGAGAACTGTTCTCATAAACTGCACAAGCAGGCCACACCAGCATAGGCTTGCATTCTGTTGGCCTCACTATGAGAGTAACACTACCAAAGTCTTTCCTTTATGATCCTTGAGACCTAGTAATTGATTCAGTTAAATAGAAACCCCAAACATGTATTCCTTATCATTAATAATAAATTGTCCAGAGCCTGGAGCTTTTAAAAGCATAAACCAAACACTGTCTTGAATTTCAAAGCAAAATATGTCAACCTTTTTATAAAAATAAAAGAAAAACACTGAAAATAAAGAAGCAAGGTAGTTCCAAATGCCCAGCAGCTGTTACTGTTACATGTCAATTTAGACTTTACATTATTAGTATAAACTACAGATTCTGGTAAAACAACATCTGATGCACACACAGGAAGCGCTCATCATTTCACATACCGTAGTATGTATTCTGTAAAGGTAAGATCTTTTATGTCAGCATTTCAGATGTAATATTAGATTTGAAAGCATGATGAGCAATTCATGTATCTGCAAAAACTTTCATTACCAATGTAAAGTCTGAATGTTCAAAATTAAGTCTTAAGGTGTTCATTACTGGTAATAGCTCTTGACTTCTGCATATATTTAAAATCAGGTATACATATTAATGTGATTTATTTAAGGATGAGGCATGCACATAGCATTGTGTTTGCAATGCATTTAAAAGATGATGGTGGTGGTTTTTCAGATTAACACACTAATGTCAGAATTAGCTACCAAGAAAAAAGAGATGTCATCAAAGAGTCAAAAATCTTAGATACGTGCTGCTGAGAAGATTGCTAAAACAGAACCAGAGTGGTACATGCTAGCAAAAGTGTTCCATGTGAGCCAGAGACACCTGAGTCCAAATATCCACTATGTCATGAAACTCAGTAGGTAACTTTGGGCCTGTAATCATGTTGTTTATGTGGTAAAGTTTATGATAAGAATGCTATATCATTTCAAACAAGGTAAGGGTTAACCGTAAACAAAGCGACTACCAAAGACAGACTAGCAGGCAGCAGACTGTCATTGTAGTCTATTATCAACAAGAAGATGGCTATGTTTGAGGAGGCTGCTGACTTTATATTCAGAATCAAATGCATCAAAAGGGTGGTCAGTTGTAATTGGTCAGTTAATGGGCATTCTACCTCATCTTATTGGCTCATAATTATAGACCAATAAGGGGATCAAAAATCACCCAAATGATTATTAATAAAAAGCCTGGTGTAAATAAAAATCCTGGTTTGATGCTGGTCAAGGAGAGAACCTGTTGTCAGCTGGAGTAGAATGATTAAGGACTTAGGAAGGAGAGCTGAAGATCTGGCCTAGGAGCTGATAGCATGGGGGCATATTACTAAAGGAGTTCTGCTAAGAAGGGAATATGGCTCTGTGCCAATGTTGAACAACAAAGCTGACTGGTAAGTATCGTGCATACTTTTGGTTTGTCTATGATGAGGTTAGTTGCTTTTTAGATGAGCTAAAATCAAAAGTTTAGCTGAAGATCCAAACGCTTGTTGGAGAGATACCACAGAGTCTAATATGGAGGAAGAACACAATTCAGTCTCTTTTCTAGAGAAGAAATGCTTAGTAGTAATGGTTTCTGTCCTTGTGGTTTTCTCACCCTACACCTACAAGCCAAACCATATTCTACCAGAAGGTGATTTTAAAAGAACCAGGGAAATTGAAGCTGTTTGAGGGAGGTGACCAGGAAAACTAAAGAAAAAATCATTGTAAGAAAACCTCTCAGAGGTTTACAAAAAAATAAAAACTTGACTTGCCATTCAGGATGAGAAGGCCTCAGTTCAAAATTATTTAAATAGTTCACTTCTAAAGTGAACATGTCATAATTTATTTACTTGTTTATTGCACTTATATCCCACCTACTTCTCTAAGGAGTTCGATGTGGTATGCATGGTTCTCTCCCTCATTTAATCCCCACAACAACCCTGTGAGGTAGGTTAGGTTGAGAGACAGTGTCTGGCCCAAAGTCACCCAGTGAGAGTCATGGTCAAGCGGGGACTTGAACCCTGGTCTCCCAGGTGCTATCTACAAGTTATTTTCAGTGCCTTAGGGTGTCTTCTCTTGGCAATCTGTATTTGAGCAATATTGCTTCAGCTTTCCAAATGAGGGATAACAGCAATGAAACAATATAGCTCCCTTGTTGCTGAAAACAAAGAAGCTAATAAAAACAGCTGAAATCTAGTCTGTATGTCTTTACTAGTTCTGAGATCATATTGAATATATGGGCGGATTCATCCACTGACCTGTTTAATTATCTTTTTTTCATAGAAGAGCAAGTGACTCAGTGCCACATTTCCACATTCACCTAAGGGAAAGTGTGAGCATGGTGCTCCACCAAGACCCAATGACATGACTCTACCCACTCAAGAAAGGGTGGGAAGAGAGAATATTGCACAATAGGATTTATAGATGGCCTCTGAAACATCTGTCTCACATGTTAAATGCAGGTGTCTACTAGGCAAAGAGGGTCACAAGTAAACATGTGAATTAATCCTTATTTTTTTTACAGTACAGAGGAAGCTGACTTATACAGAGTCAGGCCACTGGTCCATCTACCGGTAGGTCAGTTTTTTCTAAACTGACTGGCAGTGGCTCTCCTTGGAGGTACTGGGGATTGAATGTAAGAACTTCTGCCTGCAAAACAGATCACTGAGCTACAGCTCTTCCCTGCCCAATAAAGCTAGGAAATTAGCATGCACAAGATCTGCTTTATATCTACTTTAAAAACACAGCTCTGCTATAAAGCCAACTTGATATCCAAATATATAGGATATTTCCCAGGAGAAAGTCCCAAATGGTATGCAGTTGCCTCCTGTGGCCAAATGTGGCTGTGTAGAGAATGCTGCTACTAATACTAATAAGGGCCTTTCTGCATGGTTGGTATTGGTTTATTAGGAATGCACAAAATAGTTATTCATTTGTTGTCCACAGCCCCCATGCCTTTCCTCAAGAGTTGTTCTTTCATCACATTTCACCACACCAAGATGACAACACTGTGTATCTGCAAAATGTGATACCTTCCCCAGCAAAACACATAATTGCAGAATGCTAAGTGACAGTATGAGTGGCACAGACATTGATTTTACATTGCAACTAGCAATACATTCACACACACACACACACACACACACACACACACACACACACACATTTTTCAGTGCTTTTGAGGCTTAGTGCTCTTCTGCTATGCCATTATCTAGTCTTAAACAACACAAAAGTGGACATCCACTTTCCCTTTCAGAAATGCCCACCACTTTGTTAGCTTTATGCTGCTTCTTGCATTTACACTCTCCAGCATCAGCTTATGTCTCTAACCATGGGTAGTAATGCCCACTGGACATAACCTAGTGTCCTTCTCAGTAAGCATGCATAGAATTGCACTGTAAGTGCAATTTTGTTCAGGATTTATTGAGGAAAAAATAACCTGTAAGACTCACCCTTTCTTGCTTACAAGACATCCTTTCATGCTCTACAACACACCAATGTGCACTTTTTAAGGGAAACAGCAGCACAGCTATCCCACTCCAGTCTATATACAGTGGTACCTTGGTTTACGAACTTAATCCATTCTGGAAGTCCGTTCTTAAACCAAGGCTTGCTTTCCCATAGCAGCGGGGGACTCAATTTAAAAATGGAACACACTCAATAGGAAGCGAAACATGTTCTTATTCCAAGGCAAAATTCACAAACCAAAACACCTATGGTACGTCTGGGTTTGCAGCATTCTTAATCCAAATTGTTCATAAACTAAGCTGTTCTTAAACCAAGGTACCATTGTATGTGTTTTTATATATTTCATGTGTTTTTATTTTGTAAACCACTGTGTGACCTTCAGATGAAAGGTGGTTTGGAAATGAAATGAAATGAAATAAATAAAAATATGTGGAAGACAGACACTGAAGTGTTGTTGACACAGCGCCAGACTTTGACTTGAGAGACCTGGGGAAAAGGTTCTCCCAACACTACCCCCATGAGCCAATTGGAGGAGCAGAGGACACATGTGGTGGGAGAGGGGAGAAAGTCCTGTTACACTAATGAAAGTCTTTGCATGAGCTTCCACTGGTAATGCTCAATAACTGAATCCTGCCTATGGGGTTGAAATCCTTGCTTAGTTCACTAGTTCGCTTTGGGCAGTCACTATCCCTCAAGATTGTTATAAGGATAGTAATTTTCTTTCAGAACTGGCTTTTTTCAGGGAGAGAGCCTTTTCTACAATGGCCCAACATCTCTGGGGCACATTGCTACATTCACTCGTAACAAGTTCCATCACTTCAGATGCTCATGAAAGCCTTAAAGGTTCATTAGCTTTCAAATGAGTTTTCCAGAGCTACTTTATTCTATTAACTGATTTGGTTGTAGTCAGGTACTTTATTTTAGCATTTTAGGGGCTGATACGTTATTGCATTATTACTTTTTATTCTTACTGATTTTATTTACATAGCTGTATCATGTTGCACTTTTTTGTAAGTTGTTTTGAGAGAGGGGTTTTTTTAAACCTTAAATGTGTCCTTTAAAGATTGTGAATATAAAAATGGGATAACCTGAGCTTTCTGAAGCAATGACAAAACAAAATGTGATAAATATACATCATGCTACTGAAAGAAACTTAGAAAAGAACAGTGCAATAGGCATGCTATGGCAGCATTTCAGATGTTTTGTGATGTTAACCCAGTGACCTGCAGGGCTCTTAAAAATGCTCCTGAAAAACACAGCAACCATTCCTGGGCTCCTACCTCAGAATAAACACAGAGCATGTCTGTGCAGACTGCGAACTCAGTTGAGTTCTGGTACTAAAAACTATTTTTGAGGCTCAGAATATGCTCAGAGGCATCTTGCTCTTCCATTATAATCACGTGTATTTTGCAGCTGGCTCTGACTGATAGTCTATATAATCCTGAGATTCTAGGGGGGGAAACCAAAGTAGATCCAACAGAAGTGAAGTCTCCGTACCACATCAAAAAGGTGAATTCTGAATCATTTATGACCAAGCTCCTCAACTCTATTTTCCGCTTCCTTGACAGAATTGGAAGAGCTCCTACCTGCTCTTTCTCTTAACAGTAAAACAGTACAAACTAAAACAAAACTCTTTTCATGAGTACATAGGTCTCTCCAAAGCAGAAACAGTGTAAAAATGATCTCACTCAGGATTACATTTTAAAAATGAGGTGGCAGAGGGGCAGATTCAGGGGAGAAATGGCAACCACAGTCAAAGGTGAAGTAAACATAGCACATGAATGGTTATACAGTACATTTAAACCACAGTTCAGCAAATAATCTCACATTTAAATCTATGTAGCTCATCATACTTATTTCCCCCCTGCGGAACTTCTGCATAAAGCAGATAATATATCTGTTCCGAATTCAGCTCACCAATGATAGTCTTAAATTCCCTTATTAAGGCTAAAATTCTAAACCCACTTGCTGGGAAGCAAACCCCATTTAACAGAGTGCTTACTTCTGTATAGCCACCCTCGGGGCTTTCTTGCAATCAAAAAGTACAACAGACAGAATATGCATCATTATTTTTAGGCCAATAAAGTTATCTCACCTCTTTTAAAGACAGCTTCCCCACGTAGTACAGTGTTATTTGCATAGACCACTTCAGCTTTTACTGTAACCTTTTGTGGGCTCTTTTTCAGCATAGCTACTCCAATAGTCAAATTTGCTCCAGGCCTGATGCTCTTAAGAGCTGCCAACAGGTATGTGGGCCTAAAAGAAGGGACAAAACAGATTACACTCATGGCCTGATACTCCTTTCACTACTCCAACATCAAGGCTGCAACTCAGTGGCAAAGCTTCTCCTTTGCATGTAGATGGTTCCTGATTCAATCTTTGACTTCTCCAGGTAGTGTGTCCCATCTGAAACTCTGTAGATCCTCTGCCAGTCAGTATGGACTATACTGCACTAGGTGGGCCAATGGTCTGACTCCGTATGTGCCAGCTTCCTAAATAATCTCTGGCCTGATTCATATGTGGATTCAGCCAAGTTGCAAGGTGGGGGCGGGGGGGAGAATACAAGTCCTAACTGGTGGAAAATTACTGCTAAATAAAGCTCCGGAAGCCTCACAAGTATAGGAGGAGAAAAAAATACTGTGCTCAAAAAGTATGGTAATATAAGAAAGGGAAAGTATGGTAATATAAGAAACTTTGCCCGCCCACCGGTAGGTAAAATAGTGTAATAACCCCCTAATCATCATCTTTCTCAGACCTGACTCCACATGCATCCTTTCAGTTTTCATAGAAAGTGCATTCAGGCAAAGTGATCTTCTGCTCTTGTAGTGACAGGCTAGAATCCTATACTAGCTTACCTGGGAGTAAGCCCCAATGGACCCCATAAGAATTGCCCCCGCAATTATGAACTGAGGAGCTGCGGGCAAAGTAGGTGGTTTGACCCCCCCCCCAAAAAAAAAAACTACTGAGTGTGCAACTGGGCTGTGGGTGATCTGCAGTCTGACACTCGGCACTCTTGCAAGATTTGCCTCGGCTCCCGATTCTGAAATCCCCATGAGTGCAAAATCTGGCCTTCTGTGCAGGACAGGGCAGGAGGAGGCGAGCGGGCACTAACCGTTTCCCTTATTTCTGCAAGCCTTTCCCACCCACCCCGTCCATCTTCTCCCCACCCACTTCCAGTTCCTACCCAGCAGCTTCGGCCCACGAAGTTGCCCAGAGGAGGCACAAAGTGAGCCCAACGGCGGCGGGCAGCCGAGCGCCCCTGCGAGCCGCGGGAGCGGCGTCCGGCAACCGCAGCATCCTGCGGCGGGAATGGGCCGCTTTGCCTGAAGATGCCGCTTCGCGCCTCTTTCGCCTTCTCCCTCGTCTTCTCCTCCTTCCCCGCGCAGCGTTTGCCTATCCTTTCAGCGGCGGCGGCGGCGGCAGGGAGGAGGGCGCCTTGCTCGGGCAGTGAAAGGCGCTCCTTGTGGAAAAGCGGAGGCGGCAGCTTCTCTCCCCCGAGCGTCTGGCTCCACCCCGCCCGCCCTTCACGCCCACAGGGCATCCCCACCCTCGGCCGCCGCGGGGCAGGAGCAAGGCCGCGTGCGGGCATCGCCGCACCGCAGCCGCCGCCACCCCCGCGGCAGCTTGTGAGGCGTGGGTCGGTGGGTGGGTAGGGTCTTTTTGTCCGCGAGCTCCCTCGGGCAACGTTTGTGGGGGGCTATGAGGGCGACCGTTTCAGACAGGCCCACACCCTTGTGAAGCAGGCACTAGAGGGAAGGAGTTGGGCGAAGCTGTGGGTGGGTTGCTCAGTGGAAAGAAATCCGAGGACGGCCTCAGCTGAGTCACAGGTTGGATAGGCGAGAGAAGGGTGTTTCCCTCGCAGAGGGTGATGTCTGTGGGTACAGAATGTGCCAGGGAAGGCAGAAAGAGAGAAGCGCTGTTCTAAATCTTACCTCAGGCTCTGGATTACATGCCCTGTTAACGGATCCCCTCCATTTTGCCAACCCCCCACCCCGGCCAAATTTACACAGTGCCCCCCCTTTTTTGCAATGTACCATCGTGGCAGCCTAGCCATCAAAACAAACAAGAGTTAGGTTCCATAGCCCATGTCGTATTGGGCACACAATGTGCACATGCATCAGTCACAGGTGGGTTGCCCAAATCATCTGCTTACTTTACGCATCATAAAAGTGCCAGCTCATCGCTTTTAATAAGTTATTAATGCCCTCTCCACAGGGGCTTGCCTGGCCACTGACTTTGGTGTTGTTTAACTGTCAGATGAATACCTTTACTGTATGTATATATATTCCCACATCTTTTAACTTTAGGTTGTACCCTTCGAGGCTTGTGTTTTTTTTATGCTGTATTGTACATTAATTTGTTTTCATTCTGGTTTGCTTTATTTCTAGTTACCTTTGGGAATTATGTTATAAGGTGCCCTATAAATACTGTTAATAAATAATGTGGAGGCTTACCCACTGTGACTGAAGAGAGAGAATATTTTCAAAATAATGTCTGGATTACTTTTCTAGTTGCATGATTTCAGTAGAACTTGTATACCAAAACTGAAACATGTTTCACCTCTCCGGGTATATTTTGTGAGTAACAAATTTTGGGGGGTTTTTAATGCGTATCAGTTAAAATTATTCTGCAGACTGGGAACAACTTCTAGCAGCTTACCTGCTACTTCCAGCTCCTACCAGATGGATAATGGATGCCACAGTTCCTTCCGCAATCTTGTATGAGGCATTTATCTAGTGTGAGCCTTGCAACAACCTCTTCTTCGGGCTTTTAAATACATAGATCAGACACTTTTTAAAGAGCGAGTAGCTGGGGCAACTGACCCAGGGCTCACACATGTAGAGGGGCCGCGTGAAAATTAGCACCGGTGTATTCTTGCCATTTTTACTTCAATTTTTCAGAATACTAGTAACATGAACTCCATAAACTTAATCTGGAGGGAAGGGTGTCACAAAACAAACTCCACAGTGGGGTGGCATACTGTCCTAGGGCTATAACAGCGTGAGTAACTGATTGTTATTGCAGGCAGTATGAATAGCAGCTCAGCCCAATCACGATGCCCTCAGGCTCTCTGCTTCCCTCATACACAGATTCTGATTGCTAGCAGACTCAGAAAAGAAGAAAGACAAACAGTTCAAATTGGGCACACTAAGATAAAGCAGAGGATGATGCATTACAAAGTTATCTCAGTCTGTTCCCTTTGCTCACAGCATCCAATCGCACAACATAGCCTTTCCAAACTCCCTTCTCACGTTACTGAAACCTTGTTTTAAACTTCCAGTTTTCTCCACTCAGGTCAATCCCTACGCTCTACTCAAACTTCCATCATTGTTTTAAACCAGCACTTTCCCCCTCACATTGTTATTCCATCCCTGCTTTATTCAAACCACTGCTGCTGTTTAAAATGGTCACTTCTTTCCACTCAATATCTTTCTGTCTCTGATTTACTCAAGGCCCCTGGGCACATGCAAATGTACTCATGCAGAACCTGTTATCAGCTTCTGCTAAAGACATGCAAGTTATGGGTGAAGCTAGCATGAAAACAGGGCTCTTGATTAGTGCATCAATGTTATTTGCATTTTGCAAATGTGTTTTCAACTTCTGTTCTTCAATGAGGGAGCAGATCGCAAAGCAGCTTCCCATATGCATTACAAGATAGTTGAAAATGTGCATCCCACACCACACGCTCAGTATGAGTGAGCACTACATTGGAAACCTTATGTCTCGATGTGCATCTACACCCAACCCAATTTATGCATATAATTTCCAAAAGCACAAAGACATTGCATGCAAAAGTCTCCTCCGATGCTCAAGGTATGCTTTCTGAGTCAGGATGTAGGAATGTGGATATACTCCATGTGTAAACCATATACTCCACTGTATTCCCACTGACTTGCCCCACAATTCTAAATACATTTACTAGGCAATGAGTTTTATGGATTTCAGTGGAACTTTGTTCCATGTAAATCTGCGTAAGTTGAGAGCCTGGAGCTCAAATCATAAACACATTTCCTGTAAATTTCAGAAACATTTCAAAATTGAGGTATGAGGTATTATTACTATTACTGTATTTGTTAAATTTGTATGGTGCCCTCATTTGTAGATCTCAGGGTAGTTCACAACAAAATATTACAATATAAAAACCACAAAGTACATAATAAAAACAAACACAAACCAATAATCCACCCTCGCACAACACATTTAAAAGGGCAGCTAATGTTAATCAGCCGAAGGACTGGAAGAGGAAAGTTTTTGGCTAATGCCCAGAGGTATATAATGAAGGCGTCAGCTGAACCTCCCTCGGGCGAGCATTCCACAAACGGGAAGCCACTGCAGAAAAGGCCTGTTTTTGTGTTTCCGACCTCTTGTGGAAGAGGCACACAAAGAACTACCGGTACCTCAGAGGATGATCTCAGGGTCTCTGAATGATTGCAGTTCTGAGCCATTGAACCTCAGTCTTTTAAGCAAATTTGTCTGGAAGGAAAGGTTGTTGAAATTAGGACTTATATTCAGGTGATGTCTTTAGGACTTGAATGTTGGATTGCTAATAGTTCAGAAGTTTGTATTTCAAATATTTTCTCTTGGCGCAGGAGATTATTATTATTGTTTATCAAATAGTGCAGACTAAGTACTGTAATTTAATTTTAACTCCTTTACTTACTTAGCTCCTTTTGTTCTCTTCCGAGAAACTACAGCCCTCTGCTGGAAAGAATCAGACGTGCACTAGGCTCAAGTATCTAGCTGTGGCGATGCATAAATGAAAGTTTGCCACTCAGAGCCACACACAGAACAGTGGAGAGAGATCTGAAATCAGGTCTTCCACAGTCCCCGCACCCATGGTAAAAGTGGCTGGGGATGGGGCCTGAATTAGAATAGCACCATGGCTTTACAGGTCAACAATTTCCTCCTGGTAAATTTTCTCAGACTCAATTCTCCTACAGATACAAAACTACTTCAGGTGCTCATATGGTGGCAATTCAGATCAGGAAACCAGCACAAGAGAGAGAGTTGGAGGAATCTCCCACAGAATCATGGCCTTGATTTGATCCCAGCAAGGGAATCTGTGAAAGATGTGATCACAGATTTTCCAATGTCACATCTAGTTGAGACAAGAAGCAATTATTACCCCATATTTAAATCAAAACATGCAACATGTAATAAATGAAATTTATACCACCACCAGTCAGAAATACATAAGGCAGGGTGAAGCAGCTGCCTGAGGCAGCTGGTTTGGGGTGTTATGAAAGGGCAACAAATTGAGTAACAACAACAATTGTATTTGTACTACCAGGGAAGGGTGGTTGGTGGACCATGGAGATGCCACTAAAAAAATAAAAGAAAGTGTAGATCAAATAAGACTAAAGGTAGCCCTCCCTTGATCTAGAACAGGTACTATAACTTCAAGGCATTCATTCTATGCGAAGTTTTGATTTGGCAACCTCTATCTGAATACAATGTCCTAAAGAAATGCAAAAGAGATGAGGAAATGGATGAGGTTATGTTATGATGTCTCCTTTTTCATTTGAGATCTAGGGGCTAGCAGAACAAAAACTGTGATGATGACAAACCCTGAGGCATCTGGCATGGATATAATAACTCCAGACAACTGGAAACAACATTGTAAGCACATTTTGACTTAGTCAGATTTATCATATGCTTCATTTATTCATTCATTTTGTGTGCTGTTCTGCTGGATTCACTCTCAATGACTTTTATGACTTTTGTCTCTTCCTTGATTGGCTAATCAGATCACAGATGTACCTTGGTTTTTGAACAGCTTGGCTCCCAAACAAATCAACTCCTGAACATCGCAAACCTGGCAGCAAGTGTTCCGGTTTGTTAAAGTTTTTTGGAAGCTGAACATCCGACATGGCTTCTGCTTGATTGCAGGAAGTTCCTGCAGCCAATCAAAGCCGTGTCTTGGTTTTCAGTTTCAGGAGTCGAACAGACTCCCAGAAAGGATTAAGTTCGAGAACCAAGGGACCACTGTAAATCCTTAATGGCCAAACCACCAAACAAGATTGTGATTTCTGGACATATATTTACTAACCATAGCGAGGAAATCACTATCCTCTGTGTGATCCCCTTCTTTTAAATTCCACATCCCTTAGATATTTTCCTAATCCTCTATCCTGCTGTTGTGTATAGTTGTCTGTAGCAATTTATACCAATCTTTGATGCTGTCAGCCCAGAATGCTGTACAAAACAATTTCCAGGGAAGGAGGTATGTTTGTCTCTGTAGCAAAAACAACAAAGAGTCTTGTGGCACCTTAAAGACTAACAAATTTATTATGGCAAAAGCTTTCGTGAACTACAATCTTCTTCATCAGATGCATGAAGTTGCAAGTATGTATATATGTGATTATTGTGGGCAGGGGCAGTATTGTAAAAAGTGAGTTCAGAAGGAACTGAAAAGCAGAATTGGTGATAATTACGTATTTAGCAGTGGCCACTCACAAAAGTACAGTTGGGTTGATAATAGAGTATAGATATTCTGTCACTGGTGAGTCAATCAGCACATGCAATGATTTTAGTGGGTTGTTCTGATTACCACTGTATAATACCTAAAATATGTTTTGTATTTCATGATAAGTATATTTGTGCAGGAGCAGCTTGCCTGGTGAGGTAAAGCCGTAGCAATAGGTTACTGGAAGGGGTGACATAGTGGCAAGAGTTAGGGGCTACGCAAGACCTAGGTTAGTCACCTGATATCACAGTGACATCAGGTGACCTAAAGTAAAAAAAAAATCCATTTGCATTATCAGCTTGAATTCAAGTAAGTCATGTAAAAGATAACTGCATTTACAGCAAGCCTTGCTATAAGTGGGACTTGCTGGAAGTGTTGATCCTATCAGCACTTACAGAAAGTTCTCTTTGGCCTGGGATCATCAGTACTATGGAGTTCCTGATTTTGTCCTCATAATAAACCAAACCTGTGAGGTAGGTTAATTTGAGAGACAGGGAGTGTCCTAAGGTCAGCTCCATCAGCTTCATGGCTGAGCAGGGCTAGTAGTAGTAGTAATATTTATTTATCACATTTATATCCCACCTTTCCTCCAAGGAGCTCAAGGTGGCATACATGGTTTTATTCCTTATTCCTTATTATTTCATATGATTCTCACACCAACACTGTGAGTTAGTTAGTCTGAGCAACAGTGACCGGCCCAAGGCCACACAGTAAATACTAGTATTATTAAAAGATTTTTTTAAAAAAATACCGTTTTTATTTTTATACTGTCTGTCATTTAAAGAAGAAATATCAAGGTGGTTCACAAACAAATAAAAGCCAACAGCAAAATTAAAAGAATTAAACCAATTATAGAAACACAGCTATCTCCAACACACCAGCTCTTACACTATGCTAGCTTTTACTAACAATTTCAAATGTTGCACACATTGTTCTTTCTGTGATGATAATAAGGCCTTTGTGCATTCCAGCAGAACGGGACATTCTAAACGAATTACCAACAGCCATTAACTGGACTGGGCTACACTCCAGTTCTGCAGAGAACAATGGAGGAAGATATGAAGAGTCTCTCTCTCTCTCTCTTTCTTTCCCAATCCAAAGCTTCCTCTCAAGCCATGGTTGCTGGTGCTGTGGGCGTTCCTTTATAGAGGGGAAGGTAGTGAGGGTTTGCGATGCTTTCCATCCTTTGTGGGAAATACCCTATCTGATCTTCCTGAAAACTGTATTGGCTCCACCAGTGCTATTATGACAAAGAGTTTTGTGGCATCTTAAGGACTAACACATGTAAGGACTAAGCCTTCAGGGACTACAGTCCACTGCATCAGATGCATGAAGTGTAATTCTAGATTGAAAGGGATCAACACACATGGTTGAAGTGGGGAATGGAGAGGTCAAATAATAAAAATGCAAAAAGGACAGGGAGAATTACATAATACAGAGCTGTAGGGGGGGCAGCCAGCTGGGTTTTTTACCCTGGTTGAAGCCTCCAGAGGGGTGCCGTTGAGGCTGTGTGTGTGTGCATACCAAACTGGGTCTTTGACCGGGGTGAAATAAAACCTAGTTTTGCCCCTGGATAATAGCAAAATGGTTGCAGTGGCAATTGATAAGGCAGTGTGGGTGACAACACAAACACCTTGAAATTGGTAAGTTAATTATCTCTGTGTGCACACTATACTATACATTTTTCCCCTCAAAGAATTCTGTAGTAGGCTAAGGGTGCTGGGAATTGTAACTCTATGTGAGGGATACACTTCAGGTTGCCATATTTCAAAATTCCTAACACCCGCAAAGTTGATGAACTTTTTTTAGGAAACCATATAAAATTGTTCAGCTTTTTGGGGGAAACCTCCCCCCAAAATAGTGATTTTAAAGGTTTTGTGCTACTTTTTCCATCATACATCCAGATTTTCCATGACATTTTGCCGATTTTTACACCCAAAAACCAGGACATGTCAGGAATTTCCTAACGTATGGCAAACTGAGATGTGCCAGGAGGTGCCCATGAAGGTGCTGCCTCGGGAGCTTCTGCTGCCTGAGGTAGCTACTTCACACCACTTCATGGTTGGGCTGGCCTTGACTGAGGCCATTATGGGCAAGCACACTGGTATCTGTTTAACTGTAAGCACACACAATTATTATTTTTTAATAAGTTTATCAGTCTACCAGATTTGCACAAAACATCAGCTGTGTCTCTGTGTGTGTGTGCTGCTCCAAGCCAGGAAAGCAGAGATTCATGGGTATTTGTTTACATGTGCACATACAACTTCTGTGATCTACCACACTTAAACAAAAGAGCAGTCCAAAAATTAAAACAAGTGATGTCTCACTCCAACCTAGGCAAAGATTTAGAGTTGTTCAAATGAAAGTGCAGGCCTGGCCAGTGAGCAGGCTGAGCTGTGGGTCCTTGCCTGCCTTCCTTCAGAACTGACAGTTGTTAGTTCAGGAATCCTCAGATCTGGAAATCAGCAGCTTAACAGCCTTAACGTGTAGCATGATAAAAATATATGGAATTACGTTTTTGCGTACTTATCACATTTAGCATAAGTTGCATTTTACTTCCCTCTGACCTCAGTCCTTTCCTTTCGACAAACCAAGGTATAGCGGCAAGGAGGGGAGCAGAACTTAGGCTTGAGGGGTCTATATTGCTTTTTGGTAGGACCCGGAGATCCACCAATCAGACCCAGCTACTAACGATATACATACTGTACACTCAAATTCTTAACGCAGGCATTTGCATCTGAGCTCACCGTCCTTCCACACTCCCAGTCACCTTTACCGCCCGCCCGCTTTCTTCATTTCAGTAGGAAAAATTAGGTGAAAGGTATTTTATTGCTGCCATTATTAAATGATTGGGGAGTCATAAAACCTCGCTTATCTGCGGCAAGCTACCCAGAGATAAAGTCCTGTTCTTCCGCCTGCACATCACGAGTCAACGCCGGGAGGAATCCAGCGGCGATTTGGGCGACGCCGGAGGGGCTTCCTTCCATTGGCTGCCTTAGGCAGCGGCATCCTCAGCCGCCGCCTTTTACCCCAGCAACCAATCAGCAGAAAGGCTTCTGCCCGCAGCAAAGATGGCCGAGGAGGAGGGCGGGGGAAGGAAAACAAACCCGTTCCATAGGCGCCGAGCCGCCGAATCATGGTAGCGGCGGGACTTCCGCCCGGCTCGAAGTCACGTGCCTGCTGCTTGCCTAGGCTTTTCTGGCAGCTGACTTTGGTGGGAAGCCGCCGACAGACGGGCTGGGTTCGTCTTGGGAGCCCTGGTTTCGCGTTTGCTTTTGCCCTGAAGGGGAGCATGCAGACCCCGGAACCCGAAGAGGCGGAGGAAGAAGAGGACCGTACCCCGCTCCTGCAGCGAGAAGCCCAGCCCACTGGCAAGGCGGGTGAGAGCAGCGGCTGGAGGGACCGCTTGCCCCCCAGCGCACACCTCAGTCGTGATCCTCCCGCCCTCTTTTTGTCTCCAGCAGCCAGTTCCCCTCGCTTTGAGGAGCTGTGGGGTGTAGGCGAGTTGGCGGGAGAGGGACATTTCTGTGGGGGCGCCTCCACCGTCTCCAGTACCCTGTGGAGAGGTGTCTTAACAGTCCCGGTCCTGTGCAGGTTTGCCAGTAGCTAGCAAACGCAGCATTATCCCCCTTTATTCGGAAGGAAGTCCTGACTTCCCAGGACTGCCGTCTGTCGCCATGAGTATCACCGAGTCCATCGACGACGGCGACCAGCTTCAGAGGGGTGGTCGGCGACAGCAAACGCGGGGAGAGGTCTTGTGGCACCGTGAAAGCTAGCGGGTTTATTATACTTTCGCGGGCTACGTTGCATTTGGGTGAACAGTTGCCTTCACTTGCCAGCTACACACATGCATACGCAGATGTCGAGGGAGAAACCTCAAAGTGTGGGTTCAAGAGTCTATGAAGTGTTAAGGCAATTTACAACCACACAGTAGTAGTAATAATACATATATCTGAGTAGCCCTAGTCACTGTGGGCAGCTTCCACAAAATATAAAAACATAATGAAACATCAAGTTGTTTAACAACTTTTTTTAAAACAACTACAACAACAACTACAGATAGTAGCCCAGAGCAGAGATCTTGAAATTACAGACTGATTGTTGTGAATGATTGGGCAGGCTTATCATGTATACATTACAGTGGTACCTCTGGTTACGTACTTAATTTGGTTACATACTGCTCCTCCCTGAAGCTCCGTTCTTAACCTGAAACTGTTCTTAACCTGAAACACCACTTTAGCTAATGGGGCCTCCCGCTCCTGCCACACCGCTGCCATGCGATTTCTGTTCTTATCTTGAAGCAAAGTTCTTAACCCGAGGTATTATTTCTGGGTTAGCAGAGTCTGTAACCTGAAGCGTATGTAACCTGAGGTACCACTGTAGTTGTCGTGAACTGTTGAGTCCACTGTTTACAATTTGCCCCCTTATTCCTTTTTGTGTGTACCAAATAAGGATAATGCTTAATGCATCTGATGCGAACATAAGAAGCTGCATTATATCATTTTGCCCAGTATTGTATCCAAGGTTGTAGGTCTTCTCATATCTGCTACTTGAGTTTTTAAGCTGGAGATGCCAGAGATTGAACTCAAGTCCTTCTGCAAGAATAGCTATTGACCCTCCCCTAAATGGAATCTAATCTACAAAATTTATGCTCCATTAAATCTGTTAGGATGCTGTAATAATTTCTCTCGGTTAAGCACATAACTGCTGCCTGGAGCATGTATGTAAAGTACACTGCCTAGGAAGTAGTGCAGTTGAAGTCAGTGGGTCTTCATTCTTAAGAAACATGTTTTAAATACAAGCGCTTGCATGTTATAGATTTCCCATATAGAAGACATGTGTCTGCACACATGAGAAACTTTTCTGTAGGTGTTGATGAACAGGATGGTTACATACAAGAATGTCATGATCCTACACATGTGTTTGGTTGTTGCTTCCTTATGCTTAAACCGTGCAGCAAAGCTCCACTGAATGGTGGTGAAAAAATATTTTTAATAAATAAATGGATTGAGCACCATCCACACATGTGCAATTGTTGCATGCGATGTCTTTCAGCATTGTTGGTTTGTAAGTATTGGTGTGGTCCCTGATTATATAGTGTGCATGCTATCAATGCAGGAATTTTGTTCTGATTGACACTAGAGCAAGGCTTGCAAGACAAAAGGCAATAAGTCTTGTTTTGTTTTACTAAGTTGCTGCTCTTATCAGAGCATCCTAGAGATCGCTAGAAATAGAATGGTCAGGCCAGAAAACAAAATGTCTTGGCATATCAGTTAAGTGTTGTGTAGGGACTAGTTTGGGACGTGGGTGGCGCGGTCAGGGGTCCCTTTACCTTAGGGACTAGTTGCTATGGAGGATTGTTTACCTCTTATGCTGTATGACAAAACTGAGGGGAGTTTCAACTGTCAATTGTAATAAGGAATTAAAAGGGGGGGGGAATTAAAAATCAAGGCTAACACAAGCACCTTGCATGAGCCTAAGAGACTCTTTAAACTCCAGTGAGTATGTTTATATTGCTATGTGCATCATTTCCAGGTTTAACCATAGTAAATAAGGAAAAGAGAAGGGTTTGACTATTTGCAGAGCATTTAATTTACTGCAAATTGGAAAGCCAAAATTCTGTAACCCCAAAATGCCGAAATACACAATTTACTGTGAGTAGGGGGGAAATGCAGCCATGTAAACCATGCAAATACTTGGTCTGATCTATCATATTTTATTTAATTGATGCATGTTATTCATTATCAGCAGAAGAAACTAAAATGCTACCATGCTAGGTTGAATACTGTGACCCAATTACAAGACAGTGCAATAGTTGAGGTGACAAAGTGGTGTCTCAAGGAATATGAGCAAATATTTGGTAAGTGAAGAGGAAGAAAGCTGCAAGTTGTTTTAGACTGAGCATAGTCCTATACATATCTACTCAGAAGTAAGCCCCAGTGAACTCAATAGAACTTACTTCTGAGTAGATGTGTATCAGATTGTGTTGTTACCCTGGGCACTAAAAGCTCTCTTAATGAATTGGGGGGGGGGGGCTTTTTTCAATGATGTAAGCAACCCCTGAAAAGCTAGGACTGGTTTCTGATCCAAAGAAAAGGGGGAGGTAAACGCTTTGCAAAAAAGTTGTGTAAACATTTTAACAGGCACATCCAAGGGGGGTGAGGAAGAGAGAACATAAGCTGTGCAGCTGCAAAGTATTGGGCAAGTCCTTACCTACATAGTTGCATTTCACTACAGGGCCAGTGTGTTATACCAGAGCAGGGGTCGGCAACTTAAGGCCCTTGGGCCACAAGCGGCCCACGGGGGTCGTTTAACCAGCCCCTGAGCCGCCCACTCGGCGAGTCCCCACACGCTGCGCTAAACTGGCATAGCACGGCATGGGGACTTGCTTTCGCGGCACCGAAAATCGCGTCTGCGCATGCACAGATGCCGAAAACCACATCTGCACAGATGCAGGTGCTGAAAATCGCATCTGCGTAGACGCCAGAAATCGCGGGCACGCACACAATCTGGCCCACAGAGGGACCTTCGCTGGAGTGAACCGCCCCAGGCAAGGTAAACCTTGTTGTGCTTAGAGTAGGGAGATTTGCCTTAAAATTCCTGCTCCTCCCTGAAGCTCCCTAGGTGGTCTTTGGCTACTTGCTGTCACTCAGCCAAACCTGCTTCACAAGTTTATTGGGACAGCCCCTCAGTGTGGTCTTGGAAAAGGAGCAGCTTAAATATATATTTATTTATTTCACAAAATTTACATTATTCTTGATTGAAGTAAAGCATCAAAATAGTTTACAAAAATAATTAAATAATAAAACATCAGATTGTAATAAATGTTCTGTCTTCTATAAACTCTCTTGCATTTTGCTTGAAAAATATACCGTATTTTTCGCCCTATAGGACGCACTTTTTCCCCTCCAAAAATGAAGGGGAAATGTGTGTGCGTCCTATGGGGCGAATGCAGGCTTTCGCTGAAGCCTGGAGAGCGAGAGGGGTTGGTGTGCACCGACCCCTCTCACTCTCCAGGCTCCAGGAGAGCCGCAGCGCCAGCCCCACAAGGTCGGGGGACAGCGGGGAGGCGGAACGCCGCCATCCCGCTGTCTCCTGATGCGGTTTGGAGGCTGACGGCGGGGAGACACGTGCTTCTCCCCGCCGCCAGCCCCGCAAGCTCCGGGGACAGTGGGGAGGCGCAGCACGTCTTCCCGCTGTCCCCAGACCTAGTCTGCAGGCGGGCGGCAGGGAGAAGAGCTCTTCTCCCCGCTGCCTGCCCCGCAAGCTCCGGGGACAGTGGGGAGGCGCAGCGCGTCTTCCCGCTGTCCCCGTACCTGTTCTGCAGATGGGCGGCGGGGAGAAGAGCTCTTCTCCCCGCTGCCTGCCCCGCAAGCTCTGGGGACAGCTGGGAGGCGCAGCGCGTCTTCCCACTGTCCCCGGACCTGGTCTGCAGGCGGGCGGTGGGGAGAAGAGCGCTTCTCCCCGCTGCCTGCCCCGCAAGCTCCGGGGACAGCTGGGAGGCGCAGCGCATCTTCCCGCTGTCCCCAGACCTGGTCTGCAGGCGGGCGGCGGGGAGAAGAGCGCTTCTCCCCGCTGCCTGCCCCGCAAGCTCCGGGGACAGCTGGGAGGCACAGTGCATCTCCCCGCTGCCGGCCCCACAAGCGCCTGGGGGGGGAAATAAATTTTTTTTCTTTATTTCCCCCCCAAAAAACTTGGTGCGTCCTATGGGCCGGTGCATCCTATGGGGCGAAAAATACGGTAATTAGTGGAGCTCATTCCCACCTCCTCCAGTGGTGTATTTAGCAAACTGTGTCTGCTTGGTTCCTTCCTACCAGCCCATGGCGGGAACAAAGCACAAACCTTGGTTTAGCATTGCATACAAACTGGGGACCTTGGTTTGTTTTGCTCAAACCACTAAGCCAGGAACAAACTACCATGACATGCAAATACTGCCGTTGTGTCTCTCCTGCTGGCCCAACTGAGCTCATGACTTACTCAAAGTCACCCAGTCCATTCTTTGAGGAGGCAGGATTGGCCCTGGAACCAAGCCGAAAGCTCTGTCCCATAGATTAAACTTCCACTTGGTGTTTATTCATTTCTGACCAGCAGTATTTATCCTGAAAAATCACCTGGAACCTTAGCGCAAGTGCTGTTTGTATAGATCTATTTACATTGATTTGAAGAGAAGGACATGTTCCTAACGATTAAACTTAGAAAACAGTACATGCGGGTACATGAACTAGCATCTTGAGAGACAGTATACATCCAGTTACTAGATGCAAGAGAATGACCATATCTAGGGCTGCTTTGTTTAATTTATTGATCTGTTTAAAATGTTTAATAAACTGAAAATTAATTGGGCAGCAAAATTTAAATATATATTCTTTTCAATACAAATGCATATAAAATCTTGTTAAAAGAGGTATTCTTCCTTTTCTCACACAAGGGGGCTGGATGCTTCTTACAAGTTGATGCCTACTAGGAAATACATGTGCATTCTTTTTTAAAAAAAGTGAAGCAAACAATATTGCTTCAGAAATTCTGCAAAATTGAGTTGATTGATGATTTAACTAAAACTCGTATGATTTATTGATCAGGTTGCAACGTAGTTCCTAACCTGGCTTCCTGCCTTATTTCTGCGCTTCCAGAGACATCTGGATGGAAACAGAATGCTGGACTTTGATCCAATCAAACAAGATAGCTCTTAATCCCTTTCAGTCAGCTGCCTTTGTCCATTTCTACTTGCACTAGATGTTCACATTGGAAATCTTAAAATTGGTTTCCTTTTGCACTTGTGGCATAAGTGTTATACAATTGCATAAAATATCCTTTAAAGAAACAACAACACCTAAACAGGACAGTCTGTTATTAGACAAGGAAACAGCACAGAAGAAAAAATGTAGCAAAGTGATAAGGAAGCTATCCGTATAAATAAATAATTAAAAACCATTATTATAAGGATCTGTGATCCCACCATATGTAGCTCAGTCACAGTAGTGTTCGTTTATCCTTCCATAAAACATGGGTTTAAAAAGGCAATTAAAAGCAAGATTACAGTCCTGTCCTTTCTGGCAATGGCTGATCATGTTGAAATTTAAGGTTGTGTGTTGCTCCCTGCCCAGCACAGCATTGTCAGTTTTACTTCCCCATGTTTGATAAAAGTTGTCAGAGATCATGTCGAAGACCCAAATACTTGTCACAGTGTACATCCAGACCTGTTTTTTTTTAATGGTGAGAGATTAAAGCAGCACACCTATTCCGACTCCCTCCAAAAACCAAGGTGGTTTTCTCAGCAGCAAGCAATTTCCTATTCTTCTCCCCTACTCTGCATCTGTACAGCCCTGATTTCATTTGCTTGGGGGACAGGGAACAAGTAAAAGTTGGTTGAAAGTGGTGTTTCCTAAGTAGTAAACTTGCACTAACAGCTGAGAAAGGTAAATAAATGAATTTGATGCTAAACATTCAATTCAAAAATACTGTGTGTATAGTTAAGTAAGAAATCGAATGGCAATGGCTGAAATGCAGAATTTGGCATTTAGTGTTTACGTGGCAGTGGGGTTAGAGAGAGGCTATTGACTGAGAGCAGTGTGATGTGACGTGAATGGCAAAAGGCGGGTTGCTGAGGGAAGCAGAGCTGCAGAACAGGATATTCCACATCTACCAGGCAGAGGTTGATCTGGAAGAAAGCCAGAAGTGGTTTGTGAAAGCAACAATAGCTTAAGGTGGTCTTGCAGAAAGGCAGAAGACTAAGGATGTTATTAACACCAGTGAAGGCTCCTTTGCTGTTTAACGTTGGGCACTAGAACAGCAAGATAATAAACTTGCCATGCCATGTCTACTGTGCCTCATTTGCAGTAATAAATATTCAGGGCAACTTCCTCAAACTAAAAATGTTGCAGGAGCTTTCCGTTCAGATCATGGGAGCATTTCGATGATCCAGCACAACAGTAACTAGGAAATTAAAGGGAAATGTCTTCGAAAACAAGGTTGGTTGTGAAAGAAGTAGCTCCCGGGGCTGTTAATGGTAAGAATTTAATATTGTGCCTTGTGGATCTGAAGTTGTGTTGTGGCGTGTTATATTTTTTAAAAAAGATGTTTGGGGGGGGGGAGAGAATCACACAATCTTTTCCATAGTATAATAATCATGCAGCGAAGCAAATATGAGTAATATTTTTTGTATATTTAAAGTGAGATTTTGGTGAACATGTTGTGGTTTATTTGTATTTCATGACAGAAAAGTATATGCTAAGACATGTGGACATAATACTGGGGTGTGAGTTTTGTTTCCCCTTTAGGGTTGGATTTGGGGGAGTGGGCACTCTTGAGTAGCTGCCAGAATGCACACTTTGCTTTGTTTGTATGTATGTTGTATCCATGAGTGAGCATGTATTGAGCGCACTTCTCTTGTCATTTGCTTGAGCGTTTTACCCCACTATTTTTATTCCTTTGTACTATGATATGGAAACTGTGGCCCTTTAGATGTTGTTGGCCATGTTGGCTGGGACTAATGGGAGTTGGAATCTAACAACAGCTGAGAATGGGGCACTGGTAGTCAGTCCTGCTCCGTATATGGTTTGCTCACCACAATTTATCAAAAAATATAGCATAATTTCTTATGAAACGCCTTCAGGCCATACCTGCAAGCTTTTGGGGGTTGGTCATTTGAGATTCCTTAGCAGAGCTAAGAAACTATTGTGGGTAATGCACCACTAAGTCATACTCAGAGTAGACCCATAACTTTAGTAATTTAAGGTCATTGATTTCAGTGGGTCTACTCTGAGTATGACTTAAACGGATATCGTCTTCTGTTTCTCAGGCGCATTTTGTCATACCAGATGTGTCCAATAGCTTAGAGTTTCTTGGTAAAGGCTTGAAGTGCCTAATAAGGCTACATAAATAAATCAACCCTGTGATCTTATGAAAGATTACATCCCTTTAGCAAACGGTTAAAGTTCATGTTTATTCTAACTGAAATAATTGAACAATACATAAACATATACTCTCCTGCTTGTGAATTAATAGATAAGCCATGATTACTGTAAATCAGCCTTTACCAAATTTGTGCCCTCCAGTTTTGGGGGGTTGATGGGAGTTAAAGTCTAAAATGGGTGGAGACCCTCGTGACGTGCAGGCCAGCCTTGGTCCACAAGGCCATTTCCCTGTCAGTGGGTGACATCTCCTGATGGGTGGTGTTCAAATTTGCTGGGGGCTGCTTCATCAGCACATCCCCTGCAGAGAACACACTGGTGAAGCAGACCCCTGCATAGAGCAGATTGGCCCATCAACTGGTGAGCAGTGTCTGATCTTGCTTGGTGCTGCTTCACCAACACTTACCTGGGGGAAATGCGCTGACCAAGCTGCCGTCCACCCCGGCCAAAATGTTTTCCCATCCCTGGGCTACAGTTTCAAGAGAGCACATCCACACCATGGAGTCAATGGATCAATCCTGCTTCTCAGTGAACTCTTGAGAATTGTAGTTCTGTGAGAGGGGATAGGAGTCTCGTAACAATTCCCAGCACCTTTAACAAATTAGAGTTCCCAGAATTCTTTGGGCCAAACCATAATTGTTACAGTGGCATAAAACAACATACTGTAAATGTATAGTGTGGGTGTGACCTGACAACTCAACATTTTGTGGCTACTGAATATTCTCAGTCCACGCTGGATGGTTTTGGTGGTGTGTCCCCCAATTAGTCCATTGTCTGCATTTTGGCTTATATGAGAATGAGTCTGGGGGAAAAGCCAAGACTTCTGGCCCTTCTGCCTTTGTTTCAGTTAAAGATAGTTGCTAGCCAGAGTTGTGGGTTTTTTTTTTTACATTAACGCTTTTTAATGCGCATCACTTTTTCTTTTAGCGCCAATATGCTGCTCTGCTCGCCTCAGCTTAGCGGTCTGGGCCTTCTTGGGATTCTTTCTCTTATATGCACTTCGTGTCAATTTAAGTGTTGCCCTGGTGGACATGGTAGAATCAAATGCAAGCTTGACCAAAAATACTTCTTCAAATGTGTGCAAAGAACATTCTTCTACCCCAGTTGTTCCTCGTAACACTACGGTAAGTTTTACCAGATCTACTTTTGAGAATGTGAACTGTCTTAAAGGGTATGTGTTTTAAATTATTATCTCTTCAAGAGCTGGCGGAATGCCAGTATTGATGGGGGTGAATAAAGGGTTGTATCCAACTAAGTTCTACTTAAGAGTAAACCAAATGGACGGTGTCCACAATGAGCCCACTCTACTAATTTCAAAGAGTATGACGTAACAGTGGGCACAACCTAAATACTCTTGCAGTGTAATCTGAGGCATTTACTTAGAAGTAAATCCAGGTGATTTTTAATAGGTTTTACTCCCAGTTAGGTAGGTATAGGATTTCAGCCTTACCTTGGACTAAGCCTCATTTGGTAAGACCCATTGAAATCATACTCCTACGTTCTGAATAAACGTACAAAGGATTGTGCAGAACATTAAATCAGCACCCCTTGTGAAATTATCCAATAGATCTTTAAAAGCAGTTATGATCAGAGGACTATATCTTATCTCTCAGCATTCTTTTGCATGATCTGTGCCTTCAAACAGCCTTTGAAGTTCTTCCTATCACAGAGATTCTGCTCAGATGATGCCACTATTTTATCTGCATCAATCAATCTGAGCTCTGACTCCTTACATAGGGTTGCTATACATCTGGAATTTCCTGGAAATTGCTGGGATTTGGCCACTGGAATCGGTGTGCGTCTGGGTGGAAATCACTATAATGTCCAGGAAAATCCAGACATGTGGCAACCCTTGTCAGAAGTATAGGTTTTGGTGAATTTTCTTGAAAATAGGTTAAAAACATCTTTGCCCCCCCCCCCAAGGCTCAACTTTTGTGTCCAGAATTTCACTTTTCAAAATACGGCTACCCTACCTTACAGTAATTCTTGTAGGAGTGTGTTTGTTTAAGGCAAGTAACATTCAGTCCTCATCAAATCCCTTTATAGATTTTTGCTGCCTCCATTCTGCCTCCAGAATCACACATACACAACAGAATCACTCCCTTCCTGTGTGATGTGATGGATGCTACTGTTCTGAAAATAAAAAGATAACACCCTGGAACCTAGGATAATGCCCTGACAACCCTAGAGAACTGCTGTCAGCCAATATAGACGATAATGACCTAGATAGACCAATGGTTTGACTTGTCATAGGGCAGCTTCCAATGTTGTACATAGTACAGGCCAACCTGGACTCTACCACAATAATGTAAATGAGGTAAATTTGGGTGGTGTTTTTTTTAAAAAAACTTATTGTACAGCCTATAGTTGTTTAAAGTTTGTAAGTCTGTCAAGTGTGGTGGTTCATACATTAAATAAAGAAAAGAAGAGGAGAAGGCTTTGAAATCAGTTGATATGTGATTATTTTTTATGACACTGTGACTGGGCTTTGCTTGCTTTAGGAGCCTGGTTGACAGAATGAAAACAATTAGCAGGATATTAACCAGCTATGTATATTTTAATGTCATTGATCTAAAAAAACCCCAACAATGTGGTCACTCTTTGGATGTACATAGGGAGTTCTTTCCATGCGTCCCATGAAAAATGAGCACGTAGTTCCCCATGTCCATGACGGGCATGTGGAAAATATAGTTTGTAAGCCACTCTGCAGTTAGCAATGTATGTCACTGATAGGTGTGCAGTGTTGCTGGATGGGGAGCATGCAGTCCTTTGTTGTATCTTCCTGTGATGCAAGTGGCGGGGTGGAAACCAGACCTTCATGTCTTTTTCTCTCCCTCCCTTTCAGGGGAAAAAGTATCCATGGGATGCAAATACTCAAGGCTGGATCCTTGGTTCCTTCTTCTATGGCTACATCATTACGCAGGTTCCTGGTGGATATCTTGCCCGCCAGTTTGGCGGAAAGAAGCTGTTGGGGTTTGGCATCCTGGGCACTGCCATTTTCACCTTGTTCACACCTTTGGCAGCAGATATGGGAGTCGGGTACCTCATAGCTGTCAGAGCTTTGGAAGGCCTGGGTGAGGTAATCTCTCCTTCTCCGCCCCCTTTAATTGTTGTTGTTGTTAAGAGTTTCAAAACAATTACTTTGTAAGTACATTAACAATCCCCTGTAATGTTGATAAATTACATTAGGTCAGTCTTTTCCAGCTTGGTATCTTCCAGATGCTGCATGTCTCCAACTCCAGTCAATCCCAGCTCTAGCCAGGCAGTGCCCAGATGTGAATGGAGTCCAAAACACCTGGAAGTCACCAAGTTGGGATCAACCACTCCATAGGGATCTGGTTGGGCACTTTGCAAATAGGGTGCTGGACTAGATGGGACCTTCGTCTGATCTAGCTGGGCTCTGCTCGTGTTCTTAATAGCACTTTTCTTACTTGAGTTTTCCATTGCTGCCGCTTCAGTTATAGTTCCACTGGCCTCTTGCGTGCTCTTATATTTTTTTCCAGCAGATAGACAGATGGGCATGAATCTGAGAATTGAGGGTTCCTTCCTCATTCCCAGTTTTCCTTACACCCACCTTAAAATGAGCATGTCTTCTATGACTTCATTGTGAGGACGAGCATATTGTTAAGATCATAGAGCACCACGTTAATGAGAAATGGTATATTAAGGGCTACGTGAGGAGCTGATATGAAAGATATGCCGTTCCTCTGTGGCTGTGCAACTGATCAAATGGCATCTGCAGAGCTTGAATAGAGGGGAAGGAAGTAGGAAGTTGTGCCAGGGTGGGTGGACCTGGCACATAACTGAAATTTTGTTATGTAAAATGTCTTATGCATGCTCCCTTAAACAGTTGTGTATAGGCTGGGTTAAAAAATAAAATCTTTGTGTGGGCATTCCAAATTTTGCACCAAAAGCCTGAATCCTGCAACTGTATAAATTATGCAAGTTGAGCAGTTTTCCCTAATTTCTCTGACTATACATAATTTACTCTGCGATTTTTGTTGTTTTTATTTCTTTGTGAGAGGCAAAGAACTTCATAGGACAGCTTCGTTAAAAGGGAGGAAATGCGGAAAAGAATATTTTCAGGAAGCTGAATTCTCCACCCATTGCCACATTCTGTGCTCTTGCAGAATTGCAACATAAATCCAGCCCTTCCCTTAGCTCCCTGGGTTTAATATGATGCTTTAATATGCTTGTGACCTCTTTGAAACTTAATTGTTTATGAACATTTTTATTCAAAGTTCACATAGTTTTTATTAGATTTCTGGTTTAATTTAGGGGAATCTGGTTGTTTTTTTTAACCTGGTCTGTCCGCAGAATGAGGACTCTTCCCTGCCATGCTGTCCGGCCTCCTTTGCATGTTGGCATTTTATAATACAAACTGAGGGAAAACCACCACTTCAAAATATTTGTGCTGCTGTTTCTATGCAGAAACCAAAAGTTCAGCATAATTGTTATGTCCACAAAGCATATTCAGCTGAAGAATTGAAGCAGGCAAGGAATTAGTTCTGCTTAATTGCCCAGGAGCTATGTGCGTTTTGTTCAGAAAATAGCTTTGTACTAATGCAACTGGTACTTTCTCCAGGCTACGTTGGAGATGTTTTATTGAAGTGAGTCTTGGCCAAATCATTTTACTCTTGAAAGATATGTTGTACTATAAACAAATGTGTTTTCCAGGGTGTCACATTTCCTGCCATGCATGCCATGTGGTCCTGTTGGGCTCCTCCACTGGAACGCAGTAAACTTCTTAGTATTTCATATGCAGGTGAGATGCTTTTAAAAATGCTCAAGTCTAGCCAATGAAGATGCAGCACTAATCTCTTTTAACTGTGGTATAACGGTTGGGAACAGGCCACAGGATTATGCATTCCATTTCTGCTCCCACCCCCATACTCCTGCAGCTACCCATTAAGCATGGTTCATTGCTGTGCATGCCTTGCCACTAAACCATGTTTATCCGTAACCTAGGTGTATTCAAAGCCTAGTAATTTTAATCCTTGAGCAGTCTATGTTCTGCTAGGGGAGATAGATAGATAGATAGATAGATAGATAGATAGATAGATAGATATATAGATAGACAGACAGACAGACAGACAGACAGACAGACAGGCTGGCTGGGACAACCCAGCCAGATGGGCGGGGTAAAAATAATAAAGTGATTATTATTTTAAAATAAAACTTTAATTTCTAGGTGCACAGCTAGGAACTGTTGTGTCTCTTCCATTGTCTGGCTTGATCTGTTTTTATATGAATTGGATTTATGTGTTCTACATATTTGGTAAGTGTTTTCACTGTAAATGCCATTCAGTTGAGTAAAGATTGTATTTTTTTTTTTTAATTATTCATTTTCAAATATACAAAACAAAATAGCAATGAGCAAACTTTCTCAACCCCCCCCCTCCTCATACAACTAATCACCAGTATTAAGGTGTGAATTAGGTTACTCTCTTTTCTCTCTCTTCCGCCTCCCCTCCATCTTTTTAATAATCATATATAACTTTTAAATATGGTTCAGGAGAATCCAGTGGTACTCCAATTTGTCATAGGTACAAGTAAGATACCCCAAATCCTAAGGACAATTAAAAAAAACAACAAAACAGCTGGAAGATTGTTTTTCAGTCCTGTGTCATTGTAAAGCTTTTCGTGTGTATTTCTACAACACTTTGTGCCTGATTGTGATTCAAGGACCCGATCCCCGCTTGGGGAATAAAGACACGTGGACACAGAATGTAAGGTTAATGGGTAAGGTAAAGGCCACAACTTTATTGATTACAGCATGTGAGAAGGTATTGGCTTAGGCATTGGACCACGGAACATTAGACTCCACCCACTCGTAGAGGGGTGAGTCTGAGGAGGGGTTAACCACCAGTAGGGGAAGCCTGTTGATGCTAATCCAACTATAGGCTCTCTTCCTGATGTCACCGAGGGTCATGCCATGGCCCCCCACCACACGGGCATGTTTTTATGCATTTGATGTATCCTTAGCGCGGGTGGCGCTGTGGGTTAAACCACAGAGCCTAGGACTTGCCGATCAGAAGGTCGGCGGTTCGAATCCCCGCAACGGGGTGAGCTCCCGTTGCTCGGTCCCTGCTCCTGCCAGCCTAGCAGTTCGAAAGCACGTCAAAGTGCAAGTAGATAAATAGGTACCACTCCAGCGGGAAGGTAAATGGCATTTCCGTGCACTGCTCTGCTTTGCTTAGTAATGCTGGCCACATGACTCGGAAGCTGTAGGCCGGCTCCCTCGGACAGTAAAGCGAGATCAGCACCGCAACCCCTTCACATTTAAGTGATCCTCTGGATATGCACCCACACATTTGTTATGTTGGAACGATCTCTTTCATTTACCTTTGAGGGTGGGGTTGGCTGGTTACTACATACCTGTGGGATCCACAGGTAGCTCTGGCTTGGGAGACATTTCATGGTGATCTTCAGATGCTCTGCAATAGCAGCTGGCAAGGCACTGTGGGTGGGGCAGTCCTGTTCTCCCAAGTTTCCCAGCACCAAACATCACTATAACTTGCCGAGAGGAGAGAGGGGGTAAAGGAGTCTCAGGCTGGCTTTGCCGCCGTGCCCACAGTGTGCTGAGCTGCCCACTGTCTTGCCCCCTGCCCTTCTCCCTACTGGTAAGGGGCAGTAATGTGAGGTATTGGGAAGCCAAGCGAGAGCAACACAGCACCACCCTGGTGGGTTGTAGCAGTGCTTGCAAATTTAAAGTCTCATGGCTGCCATTTCCTTGACCATAAGCGTTGTTGTTTTCACTTTAAGGTGCCCTAGGTGTGCTGTGGTTCATCTTCTGGATGTTGATAGTTAGTGACACACCAGAAACACACAAGAGAATTTCTCATGCAGAAAAGGAATACATCCTCTCCTCCCTTACAGATCAGGTGTGTACTTTTTGATCAAGCCTTTGCTCATTTCTGTTGACGTACTGGGGTGATATACATCCACTATTGTATTTAAAGGACAAAGAGGTCCTTGAAAAATGCTTTTAAAGCTCAGTAACATTTTGTTGTTTTATAAGATTTATTATCCGTCCTTCGCCGTAAGGTCCCAAGGCGGGATACATCAATAAAACATGCAATTATAATTAGAACCGTTGCAATTATAAATGCATAAAACAGATGGAACAGAACTGTATAAAAGAGGTGGTTCCAGCAGACGAAAAAGCCAGCTAAAAAGAACATTTGGGTGAGAAAGGGAACAAGAATGCCCAGCAGCAGAATCCCTGAAAAGTCACCACTCAGACAAATGTTTTGTCCTCCTAATGTTAAACAGAAGTTCACCCATGCTGTGCACCAACCGTGGTTAAGTGTGGGTATACCTGCATGCAGTAGGTAAGGGACTGAAGGAGGAACATGAATCCCATAGCTTGTTCCTGATCTCCTTGAGCGTCTGCATTAAGGGATCTACCATTATGCTTAAGAGTGCAGACTGGCAGGAACAAGCTCTTTAGAAAAAATCCTCTTTGAAGTTTTAAGAAGTGTGATTCAATATTTTTTTAAAGAACATCTATGTGAATTTAATTCCTTCTCTTTAGCTTTCTACTCAGAAATCCATCCCTTGGGGAGCCATACTGACGTCACTTCCACTCTGGGCTATCGTCGTAGCACACTTTTCTTATAACTGGACTTTCTACACACTCCTTACCCTATTGCCTACTTACATGAAGGAAATTCTGAGGTTTGATGTGCAGGAGGTAAGATACCCTGTGTTATCCAGTTACAAAACTTACCCTGAAGTGACTTAGGCTAGATCGTAAACTTGGCTTTCAGTAGGAATTACAGTCAGAACCTAAGCACCCAGTGGGGCGAAGCTACAGAAATAGCCTCCTGACCGTGAGGTCAGGGCTGCACAGAGTCATTCAATTACAGCACAACCCTACATAGGTCTACTCGCATGCAAGTAATAATAATAATAATAATAATAATAATAATAATAATTAATAATTTATTTATACCCCGCCCATCTAGCTGGGTTTCCCCAGCCACTCTGGGCGGCTTCCAACAGAATATTAAAATACAATAGTCCCATGGAGTCTAATGTGACTTGCTTCTGAGTAGACATGCATAGGCTTTCTCTGTTAGCCTCTTGGCTGAGTCGGAATGCGATCCCAAATCGCTGGTTCATGGCTTATACCACACACTGGTATTCAGTATGCGGCCTTGAAGTCAGCTCTGTATGTGGAGTATCTGGCAGTGCTGAGAGATTTTAGGAACAAGAATATCAAATGGCATCTTTGTCACCTGTCACAGGAACACAAGGCCACGTGTTTGTGTTTTTCCTGGGAAATCCATTCTAGTGAGAGAAGGGGAGGCTTTGGGTATCCAACACTTCCCCACCCCCCTGCAGTCCATAAATAATTCTGTTAATTTAACCAGCAATATTACTTCTGGAAGTGCAGCTCTTAAAACTCTAGCCACTTTTTAGTGAGCATAATGAAATTTGAACGTGCAACTAAAGATCAATTTACTATCAGAGGAGAGAGAATTGTCCTTTTTTCTGTCTCTCTCTCTCTCTCTCTCTCTCTCTCTCTCTCACACACACACACACACACACACACACATTACGGTGCCATCGCTGTTCCCTGTTTTGCATTTTAAGGTTAACGGCTTAATTAAAAATGTGCTGCTCATTCAAGAGCATTTGCTAAAATTAGGCTGAAGCAGCTGTGAAGAGCAGCCTATCCAACTCCTTTACCTTGTGCTTCAATTCTAAAGGTTGCTATGTAAATTCCTTCAGAGCAATTGCAATTTTTGTTCTGCTGGCTGCACATTTAACAGGCTCTCTGAGAATGAACACCTGTGACAAACGAATGGGCACCAGAGGGTTCTTTTTCCCAGGAGGAAGGAATTGAAGCTGTTTCTCTGGCTCCTTGTTCCTTTTCCTCCTGGAACATTCTGCTGCTGTTCTTGGGAGAACCTTCGGATAAGTCGCCCAGTCTGCTGGGTGCAGCATCAAGCTGGGTTCCTTAACCTTGAGCAGAGTTGCTGACTGGGAGGGCTTCACTCCAAGTCAGAGTCTGAATCCCCTTTGGTGGGTCTGCTGATTTATAAACATGCCCCCTCAGTGAGTGAGTGAGTGTGTGAGTGACACAGATGCTATGCGGAGCATCAGTTCTTCTGATTGCCATGGGCATTCCTACAGTGGATCTTCAACAGTAATCACACCCTTATGGTAATATTTTCCAGAAATTTCAGTTACAGAGTTGGCTGTTAACTCTTCATGAACTGCCTAAAGCACGCTAGCCCTTGTCTGCAAGGTGCATAATTAAATGGAGAAATCCCTGTAGTGTGAACCAGCCCTTTAAGCATCTCCTTTTAAATCAGATTCATCTGATACCAGTGCTTTGCAGTTTACCTCAGTGGAAATAGAATTGGTCTTGATATATATAACAAAGAGAGCCAACCTGGTTCCCCTCCAAATATTGGACGACATCTCCCATCATCCTGGACCATTGGCCACACTAGCTGGGGCTGATGGGAGTTGGAGTCTACAGACATCTGGAGGCATAACACTGGCTCTATCCTTTTGCTTACCTGAAGGGTTTCTCAGACTTTTTTCCACAATGAGCCACCTTGCCTGAACGTGGCTGTTGCAGTTCCTGCTCACTGTAAAAAGAATCTAAGCCAAGACAGGTGGACTGACAAGCAGTTCTAGCTGCCACTCCAGCCTCAAATCAGGCAGATGTCTTCTCCTTTAACTTGGCCGTTAACCTCTGGTGTTTCTCTGAAAATAGGTGGAAAGCTGCTATTGTTAAACCAGATACTCGTGTCTCATAACTCAGGATGTGTTTCCACTGTAGCTTGCAAGAATTTATCACTTTGCCATATCCTTAGAAAGGAAGTCAGTTTCCTTTATCATAAAATGTGTGACTTGTCAATTATGCTCACTGGTTATCTTACAGTACAGTATCCATTAAACACTACAACAAAACAGCTGTTTCAGACAGTACAAAACAGCCTTTAAATAGCTGTCCCCAACCCCATTTGTACTGCTGAAGACATTTTTTATTATTATTCTGTACTTAGATATTCATCTTGAAAATAAATAAATACGTGCACAAGAAAGGTGTTCCCATCCCATCCTAAATCTGGTTTTCTTTTTCTGTACAGAATGGATTTTTGTCTGCACTGCCTTATTTTGGCTGCTGGATTTGTATCATTCTATCTGGTCAATTTGCTGATTATTTGCGGGAAAAGCAAAACATGCCCACCGTATGTGTTCGCAAAACATTTACCCTGATAGGTAAGGAAAGAATGTGCTTGTTTTCAATTTGGCTTGTAGTTTAAATGGGGTTTTGTCGAGCTTGTACAATGTTTTTACCTGCTTTAATAAGCCCCCTCCCTCAGTTTTGAATTATTTCCTGTTGTAAAGAAAGCTGCAATTCTTCTGCCGGATTCTTTCTGGCAGGTGCATTTTATATACGCTTATATTCCCAGTAGTAACAAGAGCATTCCTGCGCAACTTGTGTTCCATAATACCAAATGCAGCTCCTCAACTCAGCCTTGTATGGTGGCCCACCAAGGACTTTATAAACACTTCACTTTTGCTGCTTTTGCTCTCAGTAAATGGTAAGCATCCCTGGCTGGGTATGCATAGTGGCTATGAAAGGGTCAGGCCCTTTCTGGCTGCTGCTCCCAGGATTTTGTGGCTAGGAAAGCCAAAGAATAACTTTGATGAGATGCTCTTCATGTGCCCTTGGGCTTTTGGAGAAAACCGGTGCCTGGACACACTTGGGCAATGCTTCTAACAGCTGAGAGATGAAACCAGCATTGGACCAGATGTTAATAGCTTTGGACAGGGCCCTTGTTCCTTATCCCTTACTGGTTGGTTATAGGTTCATAGGAAGGAGCCTTAACTGAGTGTAATGGAGAGTTAACTGTTATACTGCTGTTCCCGCTATAGGTGGCCCTGTGTCCAAATGAGGCAGTGAGTCATGCTGCTTTTCTTGTTTGCAATGAAGCTGCTAAGCATCCATTCTGGCTTGGTCTCTTCTCTGAAATCAACCGGCACTGAGTCAGCCCCTTGTTACATCATCTAGCTCAGTATTGTCTACACTGATTGGCAGTGTCTTACCATGTGCTTCTCAGCGCCACTCACTCCTCCCCCCCCCCCCCAGATAGCAGGGATCTGAACCTGGGAGAGTTGCTTTTGAAGTAGGCGTTCCACTACTGAGCTGTGCCATCTCAATCCATCCTCCATGTTCTCTCCATGTTCTCACTTGCCCTTTCCATGTGCCAATAACTTCTGAAAAGCTCTCGAAGCAACCTGAAATGGCAATTATATAAACTGAAGCTGAGGTAACTTCACAAAAAATGATGATTTAAAATGCAGATATTTTAATCAACTGTTCTTCTGCTCTGTTCTTTCTCCATCCTGTCCTGTGCAAAAATGTCCTTCGCTATTTCATTGTATTATAAAATGATAAGTCTTGATCAGAACGGGATGTGTTTGATATTTCCCTAGTGACGTTTTTATTACCCAGTTGGGTTATTAAATAAGCAACTACAACAGGTTTGTTGGTTTTAATGAACATCTAAAGTACCAGTAGCTTCCATTTTGTCATGGATAAAATAGCTCAGGCAAAAGCATGCATCTCCAAATTGAATACAGTCTTACCTCAGGTTAAAGTCACTTTGGGTTAAATCTTTTCAGGTTGCATCCTGCGGCAACCCAGAGGTAATGGAATGGGTTACTTCTGGGTTTCGCCGCTCATGCATGTTCAGACGCTCAGAATGACGTCACGTGCATGCGCAGACACAGCAAATCGCGACCCGCGCAGACGCAGGTTGCGTTCCGCTCGTGATGTGAACGGGGCTCCGGAACGGATCCCGTTCGCATCCAGAGGTACCACTGTAGTGATATAGTTTGTTCACTAGGTGGCAGCACAATGTAGAATAATTGCTGGGCCTTTCCTCTCTTTATTTTCAGTTTTTTATCAAAAAGTAATGATGGTCAGTCCATAAGACAGCAGCACAAAAGACACAGAGATTAAAACATTTCTTAGCTAGCTTGAAACTAGATTCTGCTTTAAAAGTTCCATGCAAAAATAGTTGCTTATTTCTCACTTAGGCTGCTTACTTTCCACCCATCTTGTAGCATTACAGTAGGCCAGACAAAATACTTTCATAATGTTACTCTGGGACATTTTGCAGTAATGTGGATCTCGGGACAGATTCTAGGCTCTGAGTGCCACTGCAATGATCTCTTTCCCGGGGATTGAATACATTAATTCAGCATGTGCAAAATGCTTGAGAGCAATGCTGCATGTCTTGAACCGATCTTGTATTAATCCCTAGGAATACATGAAGCTGCCTTGTATGTTAGTCCATCGAGCCCAGCGTTGTCTGCTCCAGAAGAGTTATCCTAGTTCTGCTTCCCGAATTCCTTCTAACTGGAGATGTCAGGCTCTAAACATTCACATGCAGAGCATTTGCTCTTGTTACTGATCAATGGCACTTCTTGTGTCAGTAGGAACTCCTATACCCTTACAAGTGTGTTTTTCCACCATTGTGTGCCTTCAACGTTGCACTCTACCAGGGCCACTACCTTTTTTTTCATCTATCCCTTACAGCTTCTGAGTTTCCAGGTGCTCCTGCATCTCTTACCTGTTTGCTTTCCTGTGCCTTGGTGCGACAGGCTCTTTAGATGTGGTTAGGATACAGCATGGGATGTGGGTTAAACCACAGAGCCTAGGACTTGCCGATCAGAAGGTCGGCGGTTCGAATCCCTGCAACGGGGTGAGCTCCCGTTACTCGGTCCATGCTCCAGCCAACCTAGCAGTTCGAAAGCACATCAAAGTGCAAGTAGATAAATAGGTACCGCTCTGGCGGGAAGGTAAACGGCGTTTCCGTGCGCTGCTCTGGTTCTCCAGAAGCGGCTTAGTCATGCTGGCCACATGACCCAGAAGCTGTACGCCGGCTCCCTCGGCCAATAAAGCGAGATGAGTGCCGCAACCCCAAAGTCGGCCATGACTAGACCTAATGGTCAGGGGTCCCTTTACCTTTACCTAGGATACAGCATGGGTGGACAAACTAAGGCCCAGGGGCCGGATCCGGCCCAATCGCCTTCTAAATCCAGCCCGCGGGTGGTCCAGGCATCAGCGTGTTTTTACATGAGTATATTGTGCCCTTTTATTTAAAATCCATCTCTGGGTTATTTGTGGGGCATAGGAATTCATTCATTCCCCCCCCCAAATATAGTCTGGCCCTGCACAAGGTCTGAGGGACAGTGGACCGGCCCCCTGCTGAAAAAGTTTGCTGACCCCTGGGATACAGGGCAAATTCCTGCTCCATCTTGTGAATTCCAAGGAGCATGTGCTCACCTTCTCATTCCCTTGCAATCATATTATGGCAGGGACCCCACCCACTGGTTGCTTTAGGCAGTCTTGCCCAGGGATCAGCAAAGGACTGTTGTTTTGTTTATAGATCAAGAGCTGAGAACCACCAGTTGTTTTTTTAAATAAAAAGTCACTGCAATATTGCACAAAGAATAAACAAAATTTGAGTTCCCATGAAGGTAAGGTTTCTGATATGTTTTTATTAAGGAATGATTGGACCTGCGGTTTTCCTTGTAGCAGCTGGATTCATAGGCTGCGATTATGAAATGGCTGTTGCATTTGTAACCATATCCACAACACTAGGGGGTTTTTCAACATCTGGATACAGCATCAATCACCTCGATATTGCACCATCGTAAGTATTCATGATTGAGTGTGCGTTTTTGCAAACAAGATTCCCTGAAACAGTGAATTAAATAACTACAGTACTTGTCTGTGTTTTTCTTCAGTCACTGATTTGGGTTAATTCAACTCCTTTGTGTGGCAGCCTTAAGTTGCAATCCTACCAATGCACGCTTAACTCTGGGAGTAAATCCTATAGAATCCTAATCTTCCAGGCTTCTAAAATGTGCAGGGAGCCTCCAGGTATACAGCATGTTCCCTGCTTCAGAAGATTGCCTGTCTCTTGTGGAGGGTAATTGGAACAGCAATGGGGGGATGAAAAGGGAGAGCAGAACTAAAATGCTCACCTCCCTGTACCCACCTCCCACTTGTGTGTTTAATTAAAATGACTAGAGAATGCCTGAAGAGGGCTTCAGTGGGGCTGACCTCTGCGCAGAAATGCAAAGGGTTGCAGCGTGTAATTTGCTGTTGATATTTTCTGCCTGCTTCCCCTCATCCACCCACCAGCGTTTCTGTAGCACATGATATTTGCTTGTTGAAGGTATAGTTAGAGGTACTTGCATAGGTTGACACTTAGGTAATGGGGAAGAGCTCCTGTGGGGGACAGATGTACTATAGACATTATTTTCAAAGTGCATATCAATGCCATTGCAATGCTTAGATATATTTTTTTTTGGGGGGGGGGAGCTATACCACTAAGGGATTTATGGATCTTTATAAGATACTCATCTATCCTGTGAGGCTTTTCCTCTTTGGCATTCATCTTCATAAAGTCATTAATGTTTAAGCAGTTCCAAGTTAGCAAAGGTCATATAAATGCCAGCTTCTTTATTCAACAAGTATGTAATTAATATACTGAAGCTGTGCAATGGTTCTTTGGGGTTTCAGTTGGGGGGGTCTTCCCCACGCTACCTGGGGATGTCCTGAACTGAACTTGGAACTTGCAAGGTGTGTGTTCCACCAGTGAGCTTTGGCCTTGCCCCAGGCATCCTTTCTCAGAGTATCATTTTGCCTTTCCTTCACATTACCAGATAGGGAAGTGCACGAGGCACATTTTGTCATGGCATTTCTAACATGCCAGCTAGAATGAGCTCCGGTTTTTCTGCCTTCCAGTTTTTTGAACTTCACACCTTTTCCAGCCTGGTTGGTGGTTTGTTAAGGATTGTGTTGTTTTACAGATTATTATTTTTTAAATGCTTCCAGTTTGTGAATTGCTTTTTGAAATTTAAGAAGCAAAAGGCAAAATAGATACAGTATGTGTTTAAATAAAATTAGAGGAAAGCAAGTCGCAAAGTTACAGTTCCTCCCAGATTGCACTGCCCTTATGCAAAGTGTATCCACACAAGGGCTTACTTAGAGAGCAGCCACTTGCCTGCCCACTGTGAATCCCTGTGCGAAAGCCAAGTATGAGGGTGACTTAGCACTTGGGTTTTGTTTCCCTCATAAATACCTCATTGAGAAGTTTGTGCATGTCTCCTAATCCACTCTGGACAAGTGGATGAATCATGTGTGAAATTCTTTCTGGGGTGTCTTGTTTCAGTATGTTAGGAGTGCCAAAACATTTGAGCTTGTGCTGAGAATCTCTCCCCACCCCATACATGTCTAGTTTTATATAATATACGTGTGTGTGTGAATTGCAAGGGAATGAAAATCCTACCATCGTTCCTGAGTACCAGAAAGAAGTTCAAGGCACTATGGCATTGGGAACCAGCTGATTTTTTCTTCTTATTTTCTTAGATATGCTGGCATTCTCCTTGGAATTACAAATTCATTTGGCACTATCCCAGGAATGGTGGGACCACTTGTTGCTAAAAGCCTAACTCATAGTGTAAGTTATTATTGGTCTCCCCCCCCCCCCATTTTCTTCTTTTAAAGGTTAAAGATTTGATTGTCTCATGTGTCATTATTGGCTGTGGGGTTTTTTCTTGTTATTTTTAAACAAGACCAAAGAAGATTGTTTTATACTTTCTCTCTCATACCATGTTTATTGATATAAAACTGCAGCCATATGTCATGCGGCAGAGAAAATTAATCTCTTTTCTGAGACTCTCTGTACTAATATCAATTTTTATTTTAATAACCCATATGTTCTCGTCCGTTGCTTTGTGAGCTGTGCCATAGTAACCCTCCCATTCAGCAAAACAAGTTCTTTAAGCTTCTTCAAGCATATATAAAACAAAATGAGGACAACCTGGAAAGAAGGAAGGGGGGGAGAGCAAAGCTTCATGGGTCCACTGTGTGAATTTAACTGGGACCTCTGAAGAAAAACATCCTAGCACAGAACAGCTGCCTTTTTAGCCCCATCGGTTTTATTAAGTGATAGGCACCCTTGAGTGTGACAAACTGGTGTTGGGTTGACACTGATTCCTCAGGATTTAAAATTTGGGGGAGGGGGTGTCAGCATGCAGCTCAAATCTCCTCTGGCAATAGACTTGTAAGTTGAGGTTCTCAAGTTTCATGTATTCACAAGACAGGTTGTTATACTGAAATGTTATTTAATAGCAAGAGTTTCAAACTTTGAGCAACTTCTCAAAGTTCTTTATACACTTTATTCCACTGCTGGTGGAAACTTCAGTTTAGAACTCTCACTAAACTCTTGAGTGGAGTTTATACAGATTAAGAGTTACACCCCTAATTGAATCCCGTTTAGTATAAGTCATACTGAGCTGAACAAAATATGCCATGTTTTGAATAAATAATTGTATTGGCTACATAGATCCAGTCTCTAAACAGTGCTCAGGTGGACCAGGAAAGAGCAGAGAGCTCAAGTGTTCTCTTTATTTCAAGCCTTAACAGAAGTCTTCTGGTTTCCTCAACCCATAGTTGGCCATGCCATCTACACCAATAAACTTTGGCTTGAGCAGTCCTTCCAAACCCAATCCTCCAAACCAGGGATGGGGAACCTGAAGTTCTCCATATGTTGTTGGGCTACAGCTTCCACCACCACTGACTTTTGGCCATGCTAGTTGAGGTCCAGCAATATCAGCAAGTCCATGGGTTCCACAACCGTAGGCAAACAATGGGTTTAAAGGATCAGGAATGCAACATCTGAATGCAGCCATCTTTTTAATACAAATTATCTGCTCCACACATTCTTCTTTTCCTGCCATTCAGTTTATTCCTGATCATGGTTCTGTTACAGTAATGCACTGATATATCTCCTTATTTCTGCCCCTTTGCCAGAATACTGTGGGAGAATGGCAGACTGTCTTCTATATCGCCGCTGCCATTAACTTATTTGGAGCCATCTTCTTTGCATTATTCAGCAGTGGAGAAGTTCAAGACTGGGCACTCAATGGCTACCACTTGCATAGGAACTGAAGGAACCCTGGGGTTAATCACCGCCACACCTTGCAATCATGTGACCTGGAACACCTTTCACATGATGTCTGCAAAGCCTATTGTGACCCTTTCTTGTTGCAGCTGGAAATTATTTCACATTTCAATATGCTCATTCTGTAAGAAGAATGTGGGATCCAGTCTTACACAATTGATTGGTGTCAGATACCTGTGACACATTCTAATCAGTGCATCAACTTTTAAAAAACGTGCCTGAATTAAATATTAGTTGGAGGGGGTGTGACACAGAAAAATATGAGATCTTGTTGGTTAAGGTAATTTTAGGTAAGGGTTGTTAGAATTATTGCTGGTTTTAGCTGTATTTATTTATCTTGTATGATTAATCCAAAAAGTAATGGAAATTAAAAACAGGGAATTAATCCTTGTGCCCTCTTAAAGTATGTATTTGTGAGCATGTGTCCACTGTGACAGAAATGGAGAACCTCTAGCTTTCCAGATGTAGCTGGACTACAACTCCCATCCTCCTCCACCATTGGCCAGGGCTGATGGGAGCTGGAGTCCAGCAACATTGGAGGGCCTACCTTTCTGCTCAGGCCTTGCTTTTGAACTTCCAATAGTCATCAGGTTGGGCACTATGAGAACAGGATGCTGGGCCTAGATGGGAAGTAGGCCGAATCCAGCAGGCTCTTCCTATGTTCCCTGTGCTGTGTGGTTTCACCAGACCTGTGAAGCACAAACACTGCTACATCATGGAGGAAAATAAGCCCAAAGTCTCTTACTATATGGAGAAATTCAGCAATGATGTTGATTTGAAGGAGCGGTTTCTCTTTCCCCTCCTTTTTTCCTCTCACTGTCCTAATACTCATTTTGAGCAACAAACCACAATTACCCAGGCAGAATAAGACCAAGTGGCAGCAGGATCATACTAAAAGTTGGTGGCAAAATATGTACCAACGCAATCCTGTGTATATATACTTGGAAGTCCCCCTGGGGCTTCAGTGGGACTTATTCCCAGGTAAGTGAGTACAAGATTGCAGCCGAATTGACTATTAGGTTTCTGAATGAATAAACCTGAAGGTTAAACTAACAGTGTATCTGCATAGGCTCTCTTCAGGGATTGGGTGTGCCCATGTAACTGACTGAGAATCCTACAGCCCTCAGCCAGTCATTGACGTCTGTCAGTTCACATTGCAGATAAGGCCTGTGTCAGCTTATTTTGTCACAATGAGATCCAGAATACTAGTAAGGGGTTGGCCCACATTGCAGTGCACCTTCTTTTTCAGAGGATCTCTCCCTAACTTCATATTTGATGCTAGCATGCCAAACTGGAAATGGAGGGAATATCCATGCACAGAACCACCTAAGAGATACAAGGAAGAAGAAGAAGAAAAAACTTTTTAGAATAGGTTTTGGGATTCTTCCCGTACCCGTGCTGATTTTTTTATTTTTTAAAAACCCAAAAATTATTGAAGAGCAGCATTGGGGTTTCTCCACTACTGCTGTGGTTTGAAAAGCCATGCCACACCCTGGTCAGAAGACAGCCTCCAGAAGTAGAGCTGAGGTTTCATGTCTACACACTAAGCGTAAGTGCCATTGAATCCACACTGGGACATAATTCTGACGAGCTCTGCCTCGTACGATGGAAATGTGAACTTCCATAGCACTGAATGTGCAGTTGTGAGTGGGAATGATATGGTGGGCTAGGCAGCTGAGGCTTTGGCCTCGATATAGAGTACTAGGACACAACAGGCTAAATGGTCCTCTTTTGGATCATTCCAGGTGTAAAGCAATCCAAAGGGGGGGACACACTTTGGTGTTCCTTCCACCAACCCAAAGGGAAACCTGATACACCTCCCACACGCTGCTCCAGTGGAGCCCAGCTGACTTCATTTCTGAGAAATGACAGGTTACTTTTGTTAGCCAGCTTTACATACATTTTAATTTGCATTGAAATGTGATAATGACGTCTTGTCAGCTGTGTTGTATTTTGCAACTTTCAGTGTAATAAACAGTGCGGGCATTTTGGTTGGTGTGTTTTGTGTGCTACCATGCAACTACAGACCCTAACATGAAGGCTGCCATTAGTAATAACAGTAGGTTTTGCTTTTTTGGAAGGGACACCCGTGTTGTAGCACACACTTGACTGGTGACTCTTCGTGTCTATAATCATTATATGCTCAGCCTTGTTCAGCTTCTGTATTCAAGACGGCCGATGGTGATTCTTTGGGTGCTAGAATGGATATCTAAAGTGAATGTGTGGCTGACACAACAGACTGGGCATTGCATGCCACAATTGGCTTTATTGAGCATCTTTCACAATGAACCGAAAGACCAACACAAAGAACTTGCTGCATTCTTGTTTGTGGCAGATCAACAGCTCATTGTGCAGAATTTGAAATATCTGGATCATCTTCAACTCTCTCTGTGGAGACAGAAGATGTGGGCAGTAGCACTAATGGAGAAACTTAGCATGTTAAGCATTAAATGGTGTTCACAATTCATTTTTCTGTATAGAAATGTGGTATCCACTCAGAACCTTTTATAATGACAGCAAGGATATCTGACACTTAACATTACACCACAGGTGAACCTGTGTATTGAGTATTGTGCTGACATTGTTGCTTGCTTCATTATGCGGGGGGGATGGGTTCTTTCTAACTATATTTGAAAATTTATGTAAAATTTCCATTTATTTATTTTTTCTACTTTTTTTTTAAGTGGATAGGTGCCAACCTCTAGACTAGGAGTGGAAATGATGCTGGGAAGGGGATTTTTAGCACCACCTTTTAAATAGCTGCTCAGTAGCAAAAAGATACTTGCCATGCATAGAAAAATAAGGGATTTCATATACAGCCTTTACTCTGACATGCATTTTTAATAGTGCTTTTCTATGGCGGACCATTCAAATATACAGTTTTTCATCCCGCAACCTAAATGCTATCTGCAATCTGAAGTGCTGTTATCCAGTAAACACCTCCATACTCAATTCTGACAGCATTTACACATTGGCCCAAGGTGATTCTTGCAACCCAGTCCCAGTGATTTCAAGATCAGGTTATAATCTTAACCGTGCTTGCTTGAAAGTACCTGTACTATGGAATGAATAAACATTACCTCCACCTAAAAGTGACTAGGCTTTAGAATGTAAGGATAAATCCAGATTCTAGGCTGTATCCAACTAAGTCATACAGAGAGGAGACCCATTGAAATCAGTGAATATCATTAACTTAAATTCATCCCAATGACTTGTGACATGGCTACAACCCTAGGTTTCTATGCTTTCAAGTTGCAAGCTAAGGTTGGAAATGGAGGAGGTGGGATGACCATTTTGTTTTACTTGCTAAATTTTTATACCGCCCTTCATCCAAGGATGACAGGGTGGTTTACAATATAAAAACAGAAAAATGTGTAATGTAAATAACAAATGCATGGAATTCTCAGTTGAGCTCAGACAGGTCCCTTCCCTACTGAACTTCCAGTGGCTGCTGAAGACTTTTATTATCAGACGTTGTAATGGAAGTTTGATTATATGGTTTGATTATATGGGTCTGGTACAAACTCTAGTCTGTGGTGCAAGGTTGGTTAGTTACGGTGCCCATCTACAGCTTGGATGATCAGGGTAAAGTCCCTGGACATTGCTGTGTGTGTACGTGCAGCCCCTTTGAAACAACACACTCATGCCCAGGTTAGCTTTGCACCCCCAATATATATATGAGCAGATGCTTCCACCCCCCAAAGCTTTTACAGTTTTCGGGTTACATACACTTCAGGTTACATATGCTTCAGGTTACAGACTCCGCTAACCCAGTAGTACCTTGGGTCAAGAACTTTGCTTAAGGATGAGAACAGAAATCGTGCGGCAGCAGCAGGAGGCCCCATTATCTAAAGTGTTGCTTCAGGTTAAGAACAGTTTCAGGTTAAGAATGGACCTCCAGAACGAATTAAGTATGTAACCAGAGGTACCCCTGTACAGAGTTGAATGACGGCTGCTAACTTGCTTTTTCCAACTTTTGAATTTTGCTATCGTAACTTCTGTGATATGAATAGCAATGGTCGTAAAAGTACAGGAAATGCCTTGCTTTCCTTTACCTGCTGGCATATTCTCCCCACCTCTACCCTTTCTTTAAATTAAAGGGTGTTACCTACTGCGCCCAACAGCTTAGGATCTTTCTGTGGCACCTGCCAACCAATTTCTCTACTATTGGTCCTAAGTCCAGACCATTCTTAAACGAGCTAAGAAGCTTTGTGATGCTTTGCACTGTGCTGGGGAATCTGTCAAATGCAAGTAAATATCTGATTCTGAGAGACAGATGGTAGCAGCTGGGTGTACTGGCATTTAAAACTTCGGCTTCCCCACCCTTTCGTGAATCATATTGGAGCTGTATTCCTTCAGGAGATTCAGCACAGACTTCGATGACTAAGCTACATTCCTGTACCCAGTTTCCTGGGGATAAACCCCACTGAATTCAAATGGGACTTACTAATAAACAGTCAAGCACTGGATTGCACTGTGCCGATGAGCTTTCCATAAAGAGAGAGAGTTTTAATGTGCAAGCCCTCAAATGAGTGAGCGACTGAGGATCTTTTTGCTGAGTCATGAAACACAGCTATGTAGCTGTCAATTGCTTTGTCTCAATATGCACCAAGCAAGAAAGTTACTCTTCTAAGCGGTTCTGTTCCTGGCAGAGGAGACAAAAGAGGGGGATTTAAAATGACTAAGCGCACTCTGCTGAGCTCTCGTTCATGCCTCTGGAACAATCGAGAGAGAGCAATATCCGGGCTGCAGACTAAAGGAAACTTTTTAGTATATCGCCACTGCCCTTCCCTCAATGCAGAATGGGTTTTCTATCTTACGGGGTTATAAATGGAATTCTAAACAATTTCAAAGCATTCAGGACATGTAAAACAACCAAGGTGAAAAATACCAACAGAACTACTGAGAATCTGACTAAAAATCAAGCATAACGTTTTCTTTATAAAGTAATTATTAAAGCAATTTCTAGCAATTATTATTATCCCCCGCAGTATCCTTAACTATGATCACTGTTGATATATTTCCCTTTCCAAAGTTGTATAATCATACACACACACACACACACACATACGGACATTTTAATATAAAGCCACATAATAATTTTTTGCCTATACATTAAATATCCTTTTTCAGCCAAGAACAATTAGACTTTAATTATTTGTAATATTATATTTTACCCAAAAAGCATGTAGGGATTTACTGTGTCATCTGCCTTTTCATTCCAATATGCCATTAAAGGTAAAGGTAAAGGAAAAGGGACCCCTGACTATTAGGTCCAGTCATGACCGACTCTGGGGTTGCGGCGCTCATCTCGCTTTATTGGCTGAGGGAGCTGGTGTACAGCTTCCGGGTCATGTGGCCAGCATGACTAAGCCGCTTCTGGCGAACCAGAGCAGCGCACGGAGACGCCGTTTACCTTCCCACCGGAGCAGTGCCTATTTATCTACTTGCACTTTGACATGCTTTCGAACTGCTAGGTTGGCAGGAGCAGGGACCGAGCAATGGGAGCTCACCCCATCACGGGGATTCGAACTGCCGACCTTCTGATCGGCAAGTCCTAGGCTCTGTGGTTTAACCCACAGTGCCACCCGTGTCCCTTCCAATATGCCATAAACGGCTCCAATTTTCAATAAAAATGTTGTCCCTCTGTCTAGTCTGCCTTGCTGAGTTAAATTTCTTCAACACCTCAAATTCTAATCACCAAATTTCCAGTCTAGAGGATTCTTGCTCTTTTCATGCTTGTGCCAAAAAAAAATCTAATTCATCTCCATTAGTAAGCAGAGTCCATAACTTTCTTTCTAACACTGGCTCAGAAAAGCTCCCAATGTAGTACACAATGTAACATAATAAAACCACCATAAAATACATATTAGTGCAGCCATGGGCAAATTAGAATTGAGTCCCTGTGCCTTTAGCAGCTGGGTAGACAGGGGAACGTTGTCAAACACATTTTGTGATGCAGGAGCGAGAAAAAGCTCTCTGTGTGCACTGACAATTCTCTCCTCTTCTTCACAATCAGAGGAAACAGATATTCTCTATATCAGGGGTCAGCAACCTTTTTCAGCCGTGGGCCAGTCCACCATCTCTCAGACCATGTAGTGGGCCAGACTATATTTGGGGGGCCGGAATGAAGGAATTCCTATGCCCCACAAATAACCCAGAGATGCATTTTAAATAAAAGCACGCATTGTACTCATGTAAAAACACCAGGCAGGCACCACAAATAACCTAGAGATGCATTTTAAATAAAAGGACACATTCTACTCATATAAAAACATGCTGATTCCCGAACGGTCCGCGGGCCAGATTGAGAAGGCAATTGGGCTGCGTCTGGCCCACGGACCTTAGGTTGCCTACCCCTGCTCTATATCATGTTTGTTGCAAGCTAGCCCATCTGCCTAGCTCTGTTTCGGAGGAAGATGCCTAAAGAGGGGATTCTTGTTTGTTTGTTTGTTTGTTTCAGGACCTAGCGCAGTGACTTGCTAAAGGGCACAGACTGAGGCTTGTTGGTGACAAAGAGCTTTCCTTTCCTTAACTTGAACTATTTTTATGTCCCCTTCAGGGGCAGGGGCTGGTAAGGACCCCATCCTCATACACAACATTCGCCATTACAGTGGTACCTCGGGTTAAGTACTTAATTCGTTCTGGAGGTCCGTTCTTAACCTGAAACTGTTCTTAACCTGAAGCACCACTTTAGCTAATGGGGCCTCCTGCTGCTGCCGCACCGCCGGAGAACGATTTCTGTTCTCATCCTGAAGCAAAGTTCTTAACCTGAAGCACTATTTCTGGGTTAGCGGAGTCTGTAACCTGAAGTGTATGTAACCTGATGCGTATGTAACCTGAGGTACCACTGTACAACATTCGCCGTTCCTAGGCCTACAACAGCAAGCCAAATCTCAGAAGTCACTGGCATGTTGAAAACATTTGCTTCAGATGTTGTTCCAGAGGTTTCTCCTCGGCTTTGTTTGAGATAAGGAAACCCACCAGAGCTTGGTTCTTCCTTTTCAAAGCTCTGACTAAACCATGGAACAGGTGAGGAACCTGCGGCCTTCCACATATTGTTGGACTCCAACTCTCATTAAGCACAGCCAACAACAGGGCAAACCATCAGGTATGATAGGACCACAGGTTAGTTACCCCTGCCCTGGAACTGAGATGCAAATAATGAGGTGCTAATAAGAAAATATCTCTTCTTCACCACAAGAAGTGCACCCCCTCTCCTCACACTGTTTTCAAAAACAAATGTGGATGTCCTCATTATAATCTGAATGCCAATTTTAGATGCAGCGGTGTTTCACCTATCAAATCTGCAACTGAGCCTGTAGTTGCTATTTGAAGTCAAGCATTCACAAGCATCATAAAAAAATATTTGCAAAAATATTTGTGTATTTTTAGGACCTGTATGTAGGCTGTTTCCTTTAACAACACATGTGATGTATTGCTCATCTTCTGTGACTCTGAAGTGATCACTGAATATGGCTGGATCAACATGAAATTATGAAGAGAGAAATTAGGGGGAAGCCAAAGCATAAGGGGCAGTTGGATAATGGAAGTTCAGATAATGGGAATTTTACTATCTCTCTTGACGATACACACTTCAGATGTTATTTATGGTCCTTACAACAGAGGTAGACAGATTTCAAATGTGTTGGATCTACTTTGTTTTTTTAGCCGGATCCCAAAACCTCCTACGCAGAAGCAGGTGCAAAAGAGCCAGTGTAGTGTAGTGGTTAAGAGCAGTGGACTTGTAATCTGGTGAACCGGATTCGCTTCCCCGCTCCTCCACATGCAGCTGCTGGGTGACCTTGGGCTAGTCACACTTCTTTGAAGTCTCTCAGCCTCACTCACCTCACAGAGTGTTTGTTGTGGGGGAGGAAGGGAAAGGAGAATGTTAGCCACTTTGAGACTCCTTAGGATAGTGATAAAGCGGGATATCAAATCCAAACTTCTCTTCTTCTTCTTCTTCGAAAGACATACAGGTAGTATTAAAGGACAAGGTGCCTCTGAGCACATTCTGAATTGAAGGATTTGATTTCATACCAGAACTGGATTGAGATCACCATCTTTTCACACAAAAATCCTCTCCTGTTTAGCTTTCTTCACCTCAGCAGCCTAATTAGGTAGGATAAGTCATTTTGTGTTGTGATTTTTGAACAACTGGGAGTCAGAAACCCTTGCCATTCTACTGTAAACCAGACAGAGATCGGTATATCCTGATTTGCCTTCTGTCCTCGCTTGCTTTACAAAATCAATTTATGTAAATACTGGCAGATTGATCCAGGAGCTCTGGTTTTGCTTCCATACAGAGCTTCAGATTAAAGAGGAAAATCCTAATATCACGAAGATAGATTCCAAACTCCTTGCGGACTTCTATGTAATTAAGCCAGCTTTCCCTACCTGGTGCCCTCCAGATATCTTGGGCTATTCTCATCTGCTTCAACTGGAGGGCACCAAGTTGAGGAACGCTGAATTAAGCCACCATACTAAAGTTACCAGTGCAGTCCCATGTACATTTCCATCATGGATCCACATTCTACAACTTATCTGTGCAGCATTTCCTATTTATATTACATTTTTAGCTGGCACTGCACAATGAGGAGTTAATCCTATGAGATTTCTCCAACGTAGGCTGTCTGATGAGCTGCCAACAAGTCTTGATTGTGTAAGCCTCGCTGATTGCACGGGGGGGGGGGGGGACTGTGGTGGAAACGTGGAAGGATATAAATTCACCAGAAGTTTATGCACAGATTGAGCAGGTAGCATTATTGCCAATATATAAACTGATAGTATAAAACAAAAGGATATATTTCTGAGCACTCACTTGAAAACCAGCAATAGAAATCATGGCAAATTCAGATATTTAATTGTTCATAAGGGTTACATAAAACAAACAAAACGAGGCTTCGTAAAATGTCAAACTGCTCTGGTCAACCCAAGGCAGATTCAGTCTTGGTTAACCTCAGACAGATGCAATGCAAGAACCCTTCGTCATGTGTACAACTCTTAACTTTTTAGTGATGGTACCAGATAAAAAGGGAAATTCTTATTACATTAGCAGGGTGTGGTAGGACAGAGGTTCCACTATCCTTTGGACATGTTTTACTTGGTGTTGTGATGAAAAATTATTGCCAAATCTTACTGAACACTTCACAAAACCCATGTGTAGGCCTAAGAGGGGGCATGTATGGTGGCAAAGAACTTTTCTCACTACCATCATTTACTGTATATAATTTTTTTTATTTAAATGATTTTTATTCCCCTTCTCAGGATCATAACTACCCAAAGTGGCTTACACTAAAAGAATCACAATAAAGCAATAACATTACTGCACAACTGAAGTCAATATATCAGTTAGTTACAAATTGGGGGGGGGGTTGCTGCACTTTCTGCTTTGTAATTTTTTTGTTTGATTAAAGGATTTTATTATAGATTGAATTTTGCTTCTTACTGTCTATTTAAACTGCACAGAGAACTTGATGGGATGGGTGGCAACTGTGCAAAGCTTAGGAAAACTTCCAGGCACTGAGAGGTTTGCTTTCAATTTTCATTATGAGCAACAATGTTTTATGTCACTGCAATGTGTTGGCTTTAGCTTTTGTTTTGCTCTAAAATTTGGATCATCTACCACCTTGAGCACACAGAAACTATTTAAAGAGTCAACATAGTTATTCCCTAGCATATAAGTATGTTTTACTGATGGTTTAAATTCTTATAATATTCCTTTCTTTCCTCCTTTCTCATTATCTGGACTTTCTACTTTTTGTTCTTCCAACAGAGATTCTGTGCCTCTTTAACAGTTGAGAGCCAGTGTGGTGTAGTGGTTAAGAGCGGTAGTCTCGTAATCTGGGGAACGGGTTTCGCGTCTCCGCTCTTCCACATGCAGCTGCTGGGTGACCTTGGGCCAGTCACACTTCTCTGAAGTCTCTCAGCCCCACTCACCTCACAGAGTGTGTGTTGTGGGGGAGGAGGGGAAAGGAGAATATTAGCCGCTTTGAGACTCCTTAAAGGGAGTGAAAGGCGGGATATCAAATCCAAATCCAGTTGCACAACAAGCATAAATTCAGCTGGTGCAGCTTTTCTCAGCATGGAGATGTGGAAAGCTACACGTTAACTTTCTGCATGTCAAGTAGCTGCTAAAGGCGCAATACCCCTACAGGCAGCAAGGGAGGGACGATTACATTATATGATATTCTGGAATGTTCACAGCTGACGTGACAACTTGGCAGAGTATGACAGTTCTGCATGCCATACTGAGTGCCAATGCCCTGAACGATGACTCACAAGAGAAAATGAGCCAACAAGGCTAAAGTCTACATAGAAACCTTTGAGAGGAAAGTTTTTAACCTTTGACAGAGCTGACAAAATCACCTTCCTCTACAATGAATGATATCGGTTCACAAAGGCACTATGGTCTTTTCAAAGGCTTTTTGCAGCACAATCCTATGCATGCCCAGCCAGAAGCAAGTCCTGTTGCATTAAATGCCAGTCCAGTATGTACTGGATTGCAGCCTTTGTTCTTACAAGGAGCAGGTGAGATAATAAACCTGTGTCTAGAATGGATCATATCAAATTGCAGTGACGGGGACTGTCACAGGATTCAGCATTCGTCAACACAAAACTATTCCCTTTCCACAGAAGAAAAAACTGATGCCGATGAAGATATTTTCGTTCAGCTGTCTCCCTAACGTACTAATTTGCTACATACAGGATAGGAATATGGTGGTGCTGATTTCATATAGGATGGCCAGAAGAAAGAAATGGCAAGGCTCCTATACCTTTAACAATGGTCATGCAAACAACACCTGCTGGAATGTGCCCTCCTGCATGACTATTAAAGCCACAGGAGCTCTGTCCTCTTTTGGGATTTGCCACCTTAATTCCACTGACTTAGGCATCATACAACCTAATCTCCTTCCCCAATTCACAACAGTACCAAGGATACCATCATAACGGTCTTCCAGCTTGTAAATACAGTTACCAACTGTTCAGATAAAGGTTCCGACCTTGCTCCTGTGGCTTTTATAGGTTTATTGCAGAAACTGTTAGGCACAGATTAGTCACAGTGTGGAGGCAATTTATAAGCAATATCACCTGCAAATGTTTGTATTTCCGCTATGTTAAAAGCACAGAGAGGCAGAAGGAAGTTCAAAACAAAGCATGGCAACATTACAAGTACTCCATGTCAATGCTGTCGCCATCTTGAGATTCACACTTGCAGAGTCAAAGATTGTGCCCTCCATATCCTGCTGTCCTCTATTCTTAGATATGTGTGGAGATTACTCCCACCTTTTGTCTGTGAGCGAAGTCTGAACTTTCATATTGCCCCATCTGAATCAATCTCCATAGTGACCTTTATTACATTTTCTTAATGAGATTCTTAACTGGTCACTTCAGTTTCTAGCTCTCCTCAGTGTTTGAGCTGCATATCAATTGGATAGTTAGACTGCAATTTAAATTCCTCCCCCCCCCCACCCACTGAGATAGTTCTATTCTCTGTAAGATCAAGTGATCTGGAAGATCACTTGAATAATCCATACTTTGATAAGAGGGGCATTTTACTGAACTTCGCTTGTCAAGTCTCTACCATCACCATAACAGACCGATTTTCATTAACATGTCTTGGCAGTTGATGGTGATCTCCATTAAAAAAACCCTCTCCCCAAGCCACAGTGAGGCATATTTGAAAGGGAACTGTGGAGGTGAGTGAAGGAAGAGGCATCTTAGTGTGACCAGGTAGAGAAGAGGACAAGGCTAGGATGACAAATTACACTTGCTGAAACCCTCTCTTCTGTACCACTGTTAAATATCCAGGAGCACTGACCTCTTTTGCGTCTGGCCTTCTACTATAAAGGGGTTCCTCTGTAATTAATGAAGAGTAACCTGCAGTTGGTAACCATTTCTCCCGATCCATCCCAAAGCAAATCTGTTTGGGATTCATATACCTCCCACAATTTGTACTTGAGAGAAACTAGTAGTTCCGACAGTCCAAACTAGTCTTTTCAGTTCTAATCAGTATTTCTGCAGTCTTTTTGAGGGAACTTTATATAGGTAATTAATGCAAATTGCCTTTATAAGGAAGAGCAGATATTCCAAGCCCTGCAGTTTTCCAAATTCTCATTCATCAAGTTAGGGTGCCTTTCTGCACGACTTAGGTGTACTTCTTAAATGGGATCAAAAGTAAACCACTTGCTACTTTTAAACCATGCTGCTATTTGACAACTGGGGCAGGGGGAATGAGGATCTGGAATTATCACATTAATTTTTATGGGTATATGGAACCTACGGATTCATTTTCCCAAGGCTAAAGGAACTGGCTTGGCGAAAGCAACCAATACTAATGTCAGACATTAACACACTTCCTTATTATCACCATCCATAAAATCACCTAGCTTCCAGACCACCTTTTGAAGTTTAAACTGGTTTGACTGCACTGGTGGATCATCTACACAGGGAAGAAGACAGGGAGGTGTAATCCTGTTGACTCTCCTGGATCTCATAGTGGTTTTCAATATAATTGACAATGGTATGCTTCTGGGTCACCGTCTAGAATAGAAATTGGGGGCATCACGCTCTAGTGGTTTTGCTTCCTACCTGACTGGCAGGTTCTAGAAAAGGGATTATTTGCTGGTCTGAATACCAAGTGGCATATGCAGTTTGTGTAATTTTATGTTCTTTTCTTTTAACTGCCTTTGGCTAGTGAATGTACTGTGTTCACCTGAGGTGTTGCTAGGCTTGAGGGGGTACTTTGGGGGAGGGGGATTTCAAAATTGAAGGCCAGCGCAGGCTGACTAAAAAAATGTTGAACAGAATCTACTCCCAGGTAAATGGGGTTAGGATTTCAGCCTTCAGTATTCACTAAGATTATGCCTAGATTTTACCTGAGCTGTTATTGCCAAATACAAAAATCCTTGTGAGCAAGTTCCTTGTATTTGTTTAAGCAGCTGCTTTCCTTCATGCCATTGCGGATCCCTGTCTAGCCTAGTTAACTTTCCTGCTGCAATCAGAAGGCCTACAAGTCCAAAAGGAATCTTCAGCACCCCCATTCCAGGTATGCAATGTGGGAAAGATTTTGTGAGAATCTGGGGAACTGTGAATTTTATCTACTGTGGGTCTGTAATTAGTGCATGCCTCTTTTACTCAGTAATGATTAGTTGTCCTCTGAGAAACCTAAAGAAGGTCACCTCTAAAGTAAACAAAATAGTGAAGTCTCCAAGTACTTGAGCCCAATGTGACTTGCAGCCTTATTCTCAATAGGTTCACCAAGAAATAAATTCCATACATAGCATAATCCGTAATGCATGCATTGGAAGCCCATTGTTTTTTTTAATAGGACTGTTTTAAATGGGGCTAAAGTAGGTGTGTTTAGGTAGGATTGTAGCCTGAGATCAGTGGGAGGAAAATAAAGTTCAACACACATTCCATAGAGTGGAACTTACTTCTGAGTAAACATGCTCAGGATTGAAGGAGCATTTTAATGCTTTGGAGAACATTAAACAATTTATGGATTATGGTTTCCTTAAGGAGGAATTAGCAAACTGACTGACCACTTTGTTTATACTTACATCAGTGAAGCAGCTCACAGTGAATGAGCCCCGATACCACTCTGTCTGTGAATGCAAATCTTTTGGATTTCTCCCACCACCACCCCAGTGTGCCTGGAGCTATTTCAAATCACTATCTGAAAAGTAGTTTGTCTGTGATTTATTTGTCACATGTCAAAAACAAGTGGCTAGTGAAAGGACAAAAGTTTTTTCAGTTTATACTTTTTGCCATTTAATAGGTTCTCAGAAGGATCTTTAAGAAAGGAATAGCGACTACCTCTGTTGCAGATGCTGCCAATGGCATAGAATTAAAACTAAGACAGCAAAAGACCCTGCTGAATTCTACTTTGCAGTTTGCACAAGTCCATGGTTAGCTTACTTCCAAGTTATGCTCAGTCTAGAGAAGTCCTGTGTGTATTTTACTGGGAAGTAAATTCCACTGAATTCACCAGGGCTTGTTCCCAAATAAGAGCAGATAAGATTATAACCATTGTACACTGAAGTGCAACTAAACTTAACGGGGCACATTAATCACATGTAACTTCAGCCTACAGCTACTAGTCATGAAGGTTGTGCTCTGCTTGCACGGTTGGAGGCAGTAATGCTTCTATACAGTTGCTGGAAAGCATGGGAAGTGCTCTTGGGCTCGAATCCTGCTTGTGGGTTTCCTACAGGCATGTGGTTGGCCACTGTGATGACAGGATGCTGCACTAGATGGGCCACTGGCTTGATCCCACAGCCTCTTATTATGCTCTTAAACATTTGAGATTTAAGCATAACTAACTTTAGCTGGATTGGTGACAATCGGTGTTTTCATGGCAGGGCTGTATCATTTCTTCAAATTTAGGGTTGGCATACAAAGCTCAACAACTGTCCGGATTTTCATTGTTTGAAATATGGCAATATGTTTCTGTCGTTTATGAAATAAATGTAAAAGGCAGTTATAAACAATGAAAAGGCAGGGAATGCTCTTGTGTTTCCAAGCCTCGCTGATGCTCTTTGTATTCAAATTTTACAATGTGCATGAATAACATTCCTAAAAATAAATTGAAGCTCTTAGGTGTTGTGGTTAACAGTAGCTTTAAACGCAAATGAAACTTCAGAAGAAATCGAGGAGAAATATTGCTTATTTCGCAGGTAAGGCACTGCGGAGGGGAAGGGGCAAAATCTACTGCGTCTAGATAAGAGAGCGTGGGGGTTTTTTGCGTGGCGTGGTACGGAGAGATGTATGAATGAGTATAACGTAAAGAGCGGGCGAAGGATGCATGCATGCTTCGGGTGCATAGCTACGGTGACTTACGGTGTGAGGAACAGGAAGGGAAGGACTGAAGTGAAACAAAAATGTGCTTTTCGGTGAGACATGCTCCCAAGAGTGAATTAAAGGGAAGCGCCGAGGTGGGAAGACGGGTGGGAAGTGTGGGGACAGAAACTAGGGAGGACTCGGCGGCGTGCATGTGTGAAAGGAGGATACGGCCGGGGGATGGGCGCTCCCTCCAGCCAGGCACTATGGGGGGGGGATGGGCTGGGACTGATGAAAGCTGGACTGACCCGCTCAACCCAACTCTGGCATTGCAGGAGGGAAGAGGGCGTGTCTCCAAACTCTCAACGCCCTCCGCACACGAAATGCGACTTCGAGAGGGGAGAGGGACGATTCAATAGAAAGTTACGTTTCCGTGAAAGAGAGGGTGTTTTGCCCCTCTCCCTAGACGCAGCTCTCGAGGGGAGGCGTGCGGGGCGGGAGGGCGAAGGGCGGGGGAGCCGAGAAGCAGCGAATGGAACGCTGGGAGCCGTGACGTGTCTCTCAGGCCGCCGCCCTCCCGGCTCAAACTATATAAAGGGCGCCGCTCTCGGCTTCTGCCTTTTTCGCTACGGGTTTGCCGCTGCTTCAGAGGTAAGCTGGCTTTCGGGCGGGCCGCGTTCATAGGCCCAGGCCTGGGAGGGGGGCGGGGACTGAGGGAAGCCCACGTGGTCCTCGCACGGCCAAGAGCCGTTCCTGGCGACTGGTAGGGGGGCCGAGGGAGAGAGGGACAGCGGCGGTTTGAAGCCGGGGGGCGGGCGATGGTGGGGAAGTGTGCATGCGCATGCCCAGTTGCCTTGGCCGCGACCCAAATGGGTTCCTCCACCCCTGAGTCCGCCCCCCTCAAAAAATAACAATGCCCCGGTGTGTGCGGAATGGGGGGGATTGTGTGTCTCGTGTGGGGTGGGGGAGGGGAGTCCGAGAGGAGCATCCGTTCTCCTCAGTGTGCCAATGAAGGAAGGAGGGAGGGTTCCGAAGACACGTGTCGTGTTCCCTTCGGGGAGAAACGCGGCATCCTCGGTGGGGCGGGATGGGGGCGCCGGCTGCGGTCGTGGCAGGTGTGCCCCCATGATTGTCTTTAAAAAACAGCCCCGCTTTCCCATAGCGGCCTCTTCCACTGTACTCTTGCTTTAGTTCTGGCCCCGTGACACACGACGGCCCATCCTCTTCTCTTGTTACCTACAAGAGGCCCCATTTCTCGGCCCTTTCCCCCGCTTTCCGCTTAGAAGGAAGAGGGGAAAAAATGGCCGCCGCCGCTGCTGCCGTCACAAAATGGAGGGCGGGCGGGGCGCGCGTGCCAGCCAACGAGTGGCTCAACTACCGCTCCTCACCGGACACCCCCCTCCCGCCGCCCCCCCCCAATACGCGAACCTTCGGCACGCTTCGCTCTTCCTTACTCATCCCCCTCCCCGACCCAACCCGGGCTCGTGCTCGCTTGGCTTACGACACAAAGGAGCGGGAGCCGCCCTTCTCTCCCCCGCCTAAAAAAACCTCCTTCTTTCCTTATATCCTGTAATGGCCACGACGCAGTAGGGTCTTGAGAACAGTTTATGAGGGGAATTCTAGCCCAAGTTAGCCTCGTCGTGGTCGCCGTCCCCTTCTCACGCGCCCTCCCGCGGTGGGTGGAGCTGGCTTGGGCCTAGTTTCGGCCTCGATCCCTTCAATCAAAGAGAGCAGATAACCGGCCTTGGACGGCCAGCCCGCATGGCGTCTTCTACTCGTGTTGTTAACGCTCCTCTCCACTAGGGGGTTCTGCTTTAACTGCAATTTCTTTTTATAAAAGCTAGTGGTGGTTTTTTACATTCCTCTTTCCCTCCACACCTCCAAGGTGCTTTATCTGAAGAGCAAGAGAACCATCTACTAACATTCCAAAATGGGAAAGGAAAAGACCCACATCAACATCGTTGTCATCGGACACGTCGACTCTGGCAAGTCCACCACCACTGGTCACCTGATTTACAAATGTGGTGGAATTGATAAGAGGACCATTGAGAAGTTTGAGAAGGAAGCTGCTGAGGTGCGTTTGTCCCTGGAAACAATTGTCAGTTTTCAATTTTAAGTGGGTGCAGAAATACAGCTTTACGAGATACATTTTTTTCCGCTGTAAAGCTGACATTAACTTTTGAATTTATGTAGTGTTTGCTACATTGGAAGGATCCTGTGAAGTTGATTCCTTTGAGGTGTGGGCAGCTTGTGTCTTATTCCTAGTTTGTGTTGAAACAACTGTTTCCATAGAACTAAATTCTATGAAATTCATGCAGAAGAAACTAGGTGATAAAAGTTTGAACAGTTCATATTGCGTATGTTAGGTAATGGCGGATTAGCGTGTCAGTGGGTTAAGTAAGCAAAGTAGGTGTGGAATCTTTCACCGCTTTTGCCAAGTGCAATTTGCTAAACATAGCTTGTATATTATATTTCAGAGCGTTGAAGTGTGCTATCTTTAGAAACAGATTCAGTTAGTGTGTTCATTACTGTATGTCTGGTGCAAGAGACATTCATGCCATTTTTCTCCCCCTTTAAATAGATGGGTAAGGGCTCCTTCAAGTATGCCTGGGTGTTGGACAAGCTGAAGGCAGAACGTGAACGTGGTATCACCATTGATATTTCTCTCTGGAAGTTTGAAACAAGCAAATACTACGTCACTATCATTGATGCCCCTGGACACAGAGACTTCATCAAAAACATGATTACTGGTACCTCCCAGGTGAGCAAACAGTTTTAACATTTTGGCTATAGTAAAAACTAAGTACTGTATGATGATTGAAACAGTATAAATAAATTATTACATATTTTTCCCAAAGGCCGACTGTGCTGTCCTGATTGTTGCGGCTGGTGTTGGTGAATTTGAAGCAGGTATCTCCAAGAACGGGCAGACCCGTGAGCATGCCCTTCTGGCATATACACTGGGTGTAAAACAGCTCATCGTTGGTGTTAACAAAATGGATTCCACCGAGCCACCTTACAGCCAGAAGAGATACGAGGAAATTGTCAAAGAAGTCAGCACATACATCAAGAAAATTGGTTACAATCCTGATACAGTGGCTTTTGTGCCAATTTCTGGCTGGAATGGAGACAACATGTTGGAGCCCAGCTCTAATGTAAGTAATAATGCTCATCAAGAATTGTGAGACTGCAATTCAAATAATTTTGGAATTTGAAAAGAGCAATAAATGTAAGGTTTTAATAGTTGCTCATCTGATTTCTGCAGCAATGAGGAAATGATGGTGATAATAATAATAAAAAATTATTTATACCTGGCCCATCTGGCTGGCAACACATTTAACAAAATCTACATGATAAAGTTCAAAACTTGTGCAATATTCTTGTCAGAAAACTTTATATTCAGTTATCACCAGAAAGTAACTAAAATTTGCTTATAGAGCTTTCGCAGAAAAGTAACATGTTGCATTTCCTCCCTTTCTGCAGATGCCCTGGTTTAAGGGATGGAAAGTGACCCGTAAGGATGGCAATGCTAGCGGAACTACACTGCTGGAAGCTCTGGATTCTATCTTGCCACCAACTCGTCCAACTGACAAGCCACTGCGTCTGCCACTTCAGGATGTCTACAAAATTGGTGGTATGTACTATAAAAATTTTATATTGTGTTATCGGAGGGACTAGTGCCTACAAAGTAAAGCTTTCATATTAGATAATTTAATTGAACTTGCATTTCAAAAATGTAAATGGCACTAGAAGTTTTTTCATTTCTGTACATAGCTGTGCCATCTCATCCATTTGACCTCACCCACACATGGCACTGCTCCATTCCTGTTTCTTTCTCTGTAGGTCAAGTATGCGTGTAATGCCATGATTGTAAACTTTATATTTCTTTCCTTAAGGGATTGGTACCGTTCCAGTTGGTCGTGTGGAAACTGGTATCCTGAAACCAGGCATGGTTGTAACATTTGCCCCAGTTAATGTTACAACTGAAGTAAAATCTGTGGAGATGCACCATGAAGCTCTGAGTGAAGCTCTGCCTGGTGACAATGTTGGCTTCAACGTAAAGAACGTGTCTGTTAAAGATGTCCGTCGTGGTAATGTTGCTGGCGACAGCAAAAATGATCCACCAATGGAAGCTGCTGGGTTCACAGCACAGGTATTTAGCAATTCTTAATTTGGTCAATTTCAGCTTACATACAGCTAGATGGGAGTTAAACTTGCTGTATGCAGCTAGATGTAGATTTCTCTTCTTTGAACTATTCCATAGGTTATCATTTTGAATCATCCTGGCCAAATTAGTGCTGGCTATGCCCCTGTGCTGGATTGCCACACTGCTCATATTGCCTGCAAGTTTGCTGAGCTGAAGGAGAAGATTGATCGTCGGTCTGGTAAGAAGCTGGAAGATGGTCCCAAATTCCTGAAATCTGGAGATGCTGCCATCGTTGACATGATTCCAGGGAAGCCCATGTGTGTGGAGAGCTTCTCTGACTATCCTCCTCTGGGTAAGTAGGCATTTTAGTCCTAACTTGTTTATCAGGGCAGGGTTAGTTTTGGAGTAGCTGTTACTGTGTTTTCATTTTATAATTGCCCATAGGATGTAGTGTCTTTCTTTGAAGGTTTCTTGGTTGTTAACTCTCTTCTTCACACCTAGGTCGCTTTGCTGTGCGTGATATGAGACAGACCGTTGCTGTTGGTGTCATCAAGGCTGTCGACAAGAAAGCAGCTGGTGCTGGCAAGGTCACAAAGTCTGCCCAGAAAGCTCAGAAGGCTAAATGAAAATTCTGTACATCTGCCACCCCAGTCTTAATCAGTGGTGGAAGCATGGTCTCAGAACTGTTTGTCTCAATTGGCCATTTAAGTTTAATAGTAAAAGACTGGTTAATGATTACAATGCATCGTAAAAGCTTCAGAAGGAAAGGAATGTTTGTGGACCATTTGTTTCGTGGCAGTTCTTAAGTTATTAGTTTTTAAAATCAGTAACCTTTTTTAAATGGAAACAACTTGACCAAAATCTGTCACAAATTTTGAGACCATTAAAACAAAGTTTAATGCAAAGTCTCTGTGTTCTTTGGGGCTAATAGTTACACTTTGGATACTTGGTAATAGACTTGGGCCTATTGCAAAGTTCAAAGGTAAAAAGGAATTACTTTATCCTTGATACTGGTATGTTAATATTTTAAAACATTGCAACACACAAAAGGCTAGGGTGGAAAAAGCCTTCTGAACTTCTTATCTTTGCCAATATTCACCCAGAATTGAGCTGGGATCAAGGAGTTGAGTAGCTAAATTTTCTGCAGTGTTTTGGCATGCTTAATCCTACTAAATTTTTAGGATTACATGTTTGAAATCTGTCATTTTCTTATTTAAGCAAAGCACACATAGTTGGTAGCTGGTTTCTTCTGTTCCAAGATGTTAGTGTTAAGCTTTGAAGTTTCAGTGACTACTTTTAACTGTTGCTGGTTTGATTAAAGCTTTGCGTTCTTACCTTACCACACAAGTTGGAAGCTTTGCTTCTGGTAGAATATTTGTAATGTAAATTGGAATGTTATGGATTAACATGACTGAAGTCACTAAGGTTTTCTCAATAGTATTTTGCTGCTAACTTAAGAATTGTAGTAGGCTATGAAATGAGAGGCTAGATTTTTACTTGATCCTCAGGCTAGTCATTTAAGATCATGAAATTGGTAAACCTTTTCCAAAAATAGATCATGAATTAATAATTCGTGTGAAAACAGCATGCTCTCCACCCCTTTGTGATTCCTTGTGTAAAACCAGCTTCCAGTACACAGCATAGATCAACACCAACAACCAGATTCTAGGTGCTGTGCCAAACGAGTATGATTGAGAGCCTTGCTACAAAGGGGCCAAAATTGGACATTTAAAAAGTGTTCAACTAGCAGTTCTAGCTTCAGATAGCTTTAGTTTGAGTTGTCCTGTTTTCTGAGGAACACTGGACACAGTGGTAAATATTACACTATACTATAGCTTATGTTGGTTGACTTGACAGCATCGAAGGTGATCAAATTCTATTATTAAAAGTAGTCCTTGTTATACAAATAACTTGTTCTTAGTTTTTCCACCTCCAGTAAATTTGAGGCATGGGGTGTGGCATCCAAATTAAATGGCCTTGCTTTTCTGTAGTTAAACTTCATATTCTCTTAGCTTCAGCTCTGATGGATTGGAGTAATGGATATTTGGGTCCTGCTTTTGGTAGCTATCACAAATACTCCAGATTTAAAATTCTACCAGCAATTTTAGGGTGCATTCTAACAAAAGTTAAGACATTTATAAAACTGAATTCAAGGTGTAGAAGTTGTGCCATGTGCTTTATGCCTATTGAAATCAACTGGACCTTTAAGTTGAACTAACTGGATCATTGCCCTTATTCATTTCATCTAGAGTCTGACCAAATGATATTTTACCAAGTGTAACTTTAAAAGATTTTAATGAGTCGTGGGTATTGAAAATAATAATGGCAAAATGTCATTAAGGCTTTCGGCTCTTGAAGTTACAAACTCTGGCCTGCAGGAAAATTCCCTGGATGTTCATGCAAAGTGGTCTATTGGGTTTTTCCCTTTCCAGCCTCAAAACCCCTTTGCCCTAGCAGCTGAAAATTTAAGCTTGAAAAAGCAGCGTGGTACCTTGTTAATGGGCGTTGGAGTTGGCATTTTTAAGGACTGATGCACATGAATTTTGCCTTAAATAAGCAGATAAGAGTTAATGGGTGCTATCTCTCCAGTTACCTTTCTTTGCAATTTATAGTTTTGCCTAAAATGGGTCTTATATGGAATAGGAACACTTAACAAATAAGGATCCTAAATTGCACATTGTAGTCAGGCAGCTACTATGTGTGCTAAAGCAATATGCTCCTATAGGACAACTGGATAAAGATAGTAAAGGCATTCGGACAGAGGTTGCAAGAGACTCAAGGCTGAGAGTAAATTTGATTCTAAAGTGCTTAAACTGGCCATCATTACACTTTGATGTAGAGGGCTAGTTTTGCCATTGCAAAATGACCATGGTGGTTCTGTGTATTCTGTGTCTTAGAGCTAATAGCTGCCAATGCTAAACACTGCCTTTATTATTAAACCCAACGCATAGCAACGTGGACATTTTGATACATGTCTGACAATTCACTTCCAATAGGTTAGTTTGCTTTCCAATGCATATGTGATAGTTTACTTATGTTGGGTTAATGAAAAAACTAAATTTTGTAAGCAAACACTTGGACTTTTAGTTTTTATCTTCAATAAATTTGAGTCTAGAATTACTTTACCTCTATGGCTCTTTTTTCTAGGTAGGATAGCTTTTCTGTGTAGCACAGACGTGTTTGTGTTAGTTGTATCGAAGTATATAGCATAGTTAACGTGGTCTAAGGTAAAGGGACCCCTTACTATTAGGTCCAGTTGCAGACGACTCGGGGGTTGCGGCGCTCATCTCGCTTTACTGGCTGAGGGAGCCGGCATACAGCTTCCGGGTCATGTGGCCAGCATGACTAAGCCGCTTCTGGTGAACCAGAGCAGCGCACGGAAACGCTGTTTACCTTCCCTCCAGAGCGTAACCTATTTATCTACTTGCACTTTTTTGGCGTACTTTCGAGCTGCAAGGTTGGCAGGAACTGGTACCGACCTGCTGATCTGCAAGCCCTAGGCTTGTTTAACCCACAACGTCACCTGTGTCCCAATGTGGTCTACTAATTTCCAGTAGCTGTCTTTCATAACTCTTGGGTGTCCCAGAGCCCTCTCACCACCTTCCCAAGGCTGGGTAAACAGCCCACTACCTTGTCAGGGGACTGGTTCCAGGCATCATGTGCTTTTTGAACTTGTAGACTCCCAAGCATCAAACCCCTATACTTGTACTGCGCACTGCCTAAATCTTGAGAGCGCAAGCCTCTAGTTGGGTTGACTCAGAAATAATTCCCAGCTGTATTGACTGGATTTATAAACCATAGACCTCAGTTCAGTGCTCCATCTATTCTGGGTGTAAGTGTGTTCTTCCACTCCATAAACAGCAGGTAAAGACTATATTCCCACCATAGCAACACCTAACAGAGCCTTATTGAGAACAAGGTCCTGATTCTAACCTACTGATACATTTTATGTCTGAAAACAAATTTGGATTTGAGCATAAGCTTAAATAAAAACATACCTGCAAGTGTTTCAACTACTTTCAAGTAAAGGAAGCCTGTTAACATCTTTCCCTTGCTTAAGAGGAATATATGCACTAAGATGAGATTTTTTTCAGTACTATAGGTGGCAGCAAAGGCAGCAGAAAAGGAAGTGACGAGAAATTGCAAGCAGGAAACAGATTTCTCTAGTCTTTTGTTAAAAGTTTTCTTCAACACCTGATCTGACATTGCCACTTTTTCTGGCTAGTGGTGCCTTTGCGGTGTTCTGGAAGTTTTTCAGCTTTTTGGACTAATTATTCACTGGATCATCCTTTGTGTGTAAGATGACATCACTCTGGTAGCTCTTGTCTATTTATTGGATAGCAATTACATACATGGTATGTGAATGACCGGATAACCACAGGCTGCAGGAACACAAACAGTTCAATGGGTTTTGCTCAGTAAGCACTGTTCACATATCAGTAGCTTGGAGCTTTCTTTGTCCCAGCAGGTTGACATCAGGGATGGGGGTAGCAATCCTACATCTCTCACTTGTTTGCTCTGCTCTTTTGTGATGGTTCTTCACAAACCTAAGTAGATTTAGAACAGCAGCAGGTGTAACTCCAGGAATGCGGCTGACGGCGCCAATCTAGAAACAGTAACAAGGAAGGTGAGATTGCCTATTTTAAGAATTGTAACACCACAGTTCCCGCCTCCCCTTCATGTGTGTTTCATTGAAGTGATTTAAATACACACAAAGTATTCCCTGCATATCTTACCACTCGGGATCAACAGGACATCACTGAAGACTGTTGATCATTCTATAAACAGAGTCATGTTAATGAGCAAACTCCAACTGCCATTGGTCCTACTGCCAATGCAATTATTTCCATTTGTGCAACATAACTCCCTCTCTTATACCCTTCCTGTTCTGGAAGTGGGAGTTTTAACTTTCTAGCCACCATTAAAAATGAGCACTGCTAGTTTGTTTTTTAATGGCAGTGGAAGCTCTTGATAGATTATATTCCATTGTCATCAGCATTATAACAACATACAGTTCACAGCTATGGTTCAGCATTTGTGCACATGTCTAAAATAACATTTTGTTTGCATTTATTTGACTGCTTAAATTACTTAAATGATTACAAAGCCTGTCAGTATTACTATCCCCATGGTGTTGGTGCAGAAAGGTTTGCAGAAGTTCTGGCCACATTTGACTCAAGAATGTGTCTTACCCATTATGCCACACCCCCTCCTATGCATACAATGGTAGCCATTTTTTGTTGGTGTTCACAAAGGAATACATTTTATGACTTTTTTGGTGTGTGTGGGGGGAGACTGCCTTACATGTTCAAACTGGAAAAAGACACATAAGCTAGTCTGAAGCATTCTGATAAGAGAACAACAAAACAGGTGAAATCAAAATGGCAGGCAAACTTTACCATATTATCAGCATAAAGGTAAAAGGTAAAGGTACCCCTGCCCATACGGGCCAGTCTTGACAGACTCTAGGGTTGTGCGCTCATCTCACTCTATAGGCCGGGAGCCAGCGCTGTCCGCAGACACTTCCGGGTCACGTGGCCAGTGTGACAAGCTGCATCTGGCGAGCCAGCGCAGCACACGGAACGCCGTTTACCTTCCCGCTGGTAAGCGGTCCCTATTTATCTACTTGCACCCGGGGGTGCTTTCGAACTGCTAGGTTGGCAGACGCTGGGACCGAACGACGGGAGCGCACCCCGCTGCGGGGATTCGAACCGCTGACCAAGCGATTGGCAAGTCCTAGGCGCTGAGGTTTTACCCACAGTGCCACCCGCGTCCCTATTATCAGCATGTCTATGCTAAGTATACATATTTATAGATTATAAATTATTATACATAATCTATATATTTGCACAGAAATGGGCTTTAAGAATAAAGAATAAAAAGGCCCACCAAGTTAAGTGTTTTTTCTAAATCTCCCTTGATGTTTTAATTTTCAAATTTTTAATAAGGCCAGGAACACAGTGGTGAAATCTTGTGAAATGCCCCCCCACTCCCCCCCCCCCCATTTTATTTCCCAACTTAGAACTGGAATTCTCTTAGCACTTTCTATGTAGTCTCTTAACAGCTAACAAAGTTGAAGATTCACTCTAAAGGCAGAGCTGTTAACCTAGCGAAGCCCCTGCTTACTCAATTTTCTGCCTTTGGAAATGACTAATGCTTTCAAGGTACATTTTAATAGCTAACCCCCTACACATTAATGCTGGGTTGCTTGACTACAATTCCGGGTCACAATGGCTAGTGCTGGTAGGAGTTGGGAGTCTGGCAGCATCTGGAAAGCCACAGGATCCCTACTCCTGCATTCAGCAAACTCCCTCTACCAGCACCTTACCGTCTGGGGACGGTGGGAGTCCAGCTTCTCTCGCACTTCCTGAGAGAGTGATGCATCGATGGCAAAGTAATCCAGATCTTCTGGCAGCTGAAGAGCCTCATCCTGACGCACTTCCTCTATTTCCAACCTCTGAACGGACACATGCCATTCATAAACAGCTTGTGAGAAGAACAAAGAGAACGAACAGAACAATATATATTTCGGTTCCTGAAATTGATTCTGATTATACAGATAAAATATAATGGCTAGAATTGTACAGGATGTGTTCCTAGTGTGCGAAAAAAATCCAAGGGTCCCCAGGCATGCACCTCCAGATGGTAGAGACATCAGGTGCTATCCTGGCACCCGGGCATATTCACTTGATCACAAGTGGCCGATAGACATTAGCAAAATGCACCTGGCAAATTTCGAATGCTGGTTCCACTGTGTTGAATGGGACTTACTCCCTAGTAAAGATGCTTAGGTTTGCAACCTAAACAGAGCAGATTATATCAGATTTACCGTATTTTTCGCTCTATAGGACGCACTTTTTCCCCTCCAAAAATGAAGGGGAAATGTGTGTGCGTCCTATAGGGCGAATGCAGGCTTTCGCTGCAGCCTGCAGAGTGAGAGGGGAGAGCCCCAGCGCCAGCCCCACAAGGTCGGGGGACAGAGGGAGGCGGAACGCCGCCATCCCGCTGTCTCCCGAAGTGGTTTGGAGGCTGACGGGGAGACCCCGCCGCCAGCCCCGCAAGCTCCGGGGACAGTGGGGAGGCGCAGCGCGTCTCCCTGCTGTCCCCGGACCTGGGCTGAGGGCAGGCGGCAGGGAGAAGAGCGCTTCTCCCCGTTGCCTGCCCCGCAAGCTCCGAGGACAGCGGGGAGGCGCAGCGCGTCTCCCCGCTGTCCCCGGACCTGGTCTGAAGGCGGGCTGCGGGGAGAAGAGCGCTTCTCCCCGCTGCCGGCACCACAAGCGCCTGGGGGGGAAATAATTTTTTTTCCCTTTATTTCCCCCCAAAAAAACTTGATGCGTCCTATGGGCCGGTGCGTCCTATGGGGCGAAAAATACGGTACTCCTGCACCATGGGAGAGAAGGAAAACAGGGCCACAAGCTATCTGAATAAGAACATAAAGCCTAATTGTGTTCTTGGACTCGAGGGAATTTATGTTCTGAGTTAGTTCCCAAAGAAGCAAGATCTACTGAGCACAAGTGTGTCAAGTTAGGACAGAAATGGGGGCCCTCCATCTGTTGCTGGACTACAACTCCCATCACTGTCCATGCTGGCTGGTACTGATGAGAGTTTTATTGAGGGCTTGCTAGTCTTCCATACCTTCTATTTTCAGCCTTTCTGCCAGTTGTCTCCATTCAGCAAACTTTTTCAGAGGCCCTGGGACAGCTCGTGACAAAATCTCCATATTGGCCCCCTGATACTGAAGGATGTCCAGGGCACTAAGCAAAAAAACCAAAACAAAGCAAAAACAATTCCTGTGAAATTATGTGCAAGATGCGTTGAGTGCTCTCGTTATAGAAAGGTGGGATCTAAAACAAGTAAGTCTAAGCTAGTACCCATTCCCATGGAACTTCAAGGAAGTTTACAAGACCTCAGGTTTGCTCAAAATATGGTATCACTATCCAGGAAGCCTTAAACACATTGTATTAGGGATCATTAATGCACACACAAAAAAATGGCTGATTCAACTTAAGAAACCTAAAAGCCAACAATGAAGATCACAAAAACTTGGAAAGAAACTATACACAATAATATGGGGACAGCATTAAAAAAATGGCCCTGTATAATACATTGAAATAAATGATAAGGTAGGTTATGTAATGGAAGAAACAGCATTTCAGCTCAAGGGCACATAGAATTTCTTCTCAATCAGTTTTTTTTAAGGCCCAATGCTTTTGCAACTGCAACAAAATTAGGCTTAAGGAAGCTGGTTCGGGGGCTAATTAAGACTGCAGTCCTATACCTATTTACTTGTGCAATATTGTTTTCTGAAGCTGCTAAAACAAACTTTTCTGAATCCACAGGTTTGCCAGTGTGTTTGTTTTATGTGGGCAACAAATCCCAGGCCATTTTAGCCAGACCCTTGCTCCCTATCACAAATCATGCTGTGAAACCTGAACTCTGCTTATGTGAGGTACCAATTAGAATATGGTTAAGGGGGTTACTTAATTCAAAGATAAAAGCAAAAAGCCTCAGATTTTCTAGGACTGCTTTCCTTTTTTCCACAGAAATAAATTTTGAATTCCCCCTTGATTTTATGTGGTAATAGTGGTGGGGTACCAGGTTAACAGTTTTACATTAGGATTTGAAACTGAAAATATGGCCTAGCTCTAGGAGTTTGTTTCTACAGGCCATTATGACGATGTTGTTGTTGCTTAATCATGTCTGACTCTTCGTGACCCCATGGACCAGAGCACACCAGGCACTCCTGTCTTCCACTGCCTCCCGCAGTTTCATCAAACTCATTTTAGAAGCTTTGAGAACACTGTCCAACCATCTCGTCCTCTGTCGTCCCCTTCTCCTTGTGCCCTCCATCTTTCCCAACATCAGGGTCTTTTCCAGGGAGTCTTCTCTTCTCATGAGGTGGCTAAAGTATTGGAGCCTCAGCTTCACGATCTGTCCTTCCAGTGAGCACTCAGGGCTGATTTCCTTCAGAATGGATAGGTTTGATCTTCTTGCAGTCCATGGGACTCTCAAGAGTCTCCTCCAGCACCATAATTCAAAAGCATCAATTCTTCGGCGATCAGCCTTCTTTATGGGCCAGCTCTCACTTCCATCCATCACTACTGGGGAAACCATAGCTTTAACTATACGGACTTTTGCCGGTAAGGTGATGTCTCTGCTTTTTAAGATGCTGTCTAGGTTTGTCATTGCTTTTATCCCAAGAAGCAGGCGTCTTTTAATTTCATGACTGCTGTCACCATCTGCAGTGATCATGGAGCCCAAGAAAGTAAAATCTCTCATTGCCTCCATTTCTTCCCCTTCTATTTGCCAGGAGGTGATGGGACCAGTGGCCATGATCTTTGTTTTTTTGATATTGAGCTTCAGACCATATTTTGCATTCTCCTCTTTCACCCTCATTAAGAGGTTCTTTAATTCCTCCTCACTTTCTGCCATCAAAGTTGTGTCACCTGCATATCTGAGGTTGCTGATATTTCTTCTGGCAATCTTAATTCTGGTTTGGGATTCATCCAGTCCAGCCTTTTGCATTATAAAATCCCACAAATCTCACCGAGTCACTGGTGAGGCAAGACAAAAGAAAGCAATGAAATCGCTTCACCTTTCCACAGAAACACTCTTGACAGCTTTGTACATTCTCCCCCACACAAACACCATCACAAGAAACTCTATGAGTACAGACAATTAAAAAGGATAGAGAGAGCGGGTAGATGTGAGGTATATGAAGTTTCTGTATGAATCTGTGCTTCTCTAAAACAAAAACATTGGGGGAGGGAATAAGAGAGAGACTCATACCTGCAAGGAGAGCTACGACCGGCACTTATTGCAATCTCTGGTATGAGCTTGGCCCATTTTGCATTGCTGAACTGAATAGATTTCAGCATTTCAAGTCCTTCATCTAACACTGCTTTCATCTGAGATGCTTGCTCATACCGCTTTTGAGACACACAGCCAGCTTCATTATAGCCTTAAAGAGACCAAAAAGGTGCTGAGGAATTAGGAAAACTGTGTGCAATTGTGTGGTTTTTTTTAAAAAAAGGCCTCTGGAGGAATTGACTACCTCGGAAGGTGAGTCTGCTGTCAGCGTTATCTGGCCTCAGAGACATCCGAAACTCCACTCGGCTGGTGAACATGCGGTACGGCTCACTGGTGCCCAGAGTAGTGAGATCGTCAATCAGAACCCCAATGTACCCCTCTGTGCGGCTGACAATAAATGGAGGTTTCCCAGTGACCCGCAGACTGGCATTGATTCCAGCAACCACACCCTGCCAGAGAGCAAAGAGATTATAGATCACAGAGGAAACCACTATATATACTAGACACCAGAAGCTTGGTCTGCTTGATCTGTTCAGTAGCTCTGTGTCTACGATAAGGAGACTGCTTAAGCCGTAGATACCACATGTGACTTTCCCACCATGTATCCCAGTTATCCAATGGCATGCTAAAAGGTGTCTTAGCAGAATAAAATCGGCAGAAGCCAATTGGCAAGGGCTCATTCCCTGGACATAAAAAAGTAAGTTTCAGACATGTGTACAGACACATGTTCTGAACAAATGCTCTTGAAATCGGCATTCCACAACCTGGTGCCTTCCAATGTTTTGGATCAGAATTCCCACCAGCTCCTTCCTGTAGGGTCATGCAGGCTGAAGCTGATGTGAGTTGTAGTCCAGAACGTCTGAGTTGGAAGAAGGCAGGGTCAAAAGACCTGTGACTGCAAGCTGCTAGTTATATCATCACGTTTGATACTGCAGAAAGCATTTCACAGCCACGGCCCACTTCCCTGCAGGTTCTCCTCACCTGAGCTGCAGCCTCTTCGTAGCCTGTGGTGCCATTTATCTGCCCTGCAAAGAAGAGCCGCTGGACGAGGCGAGACTCAAGGGAGGCGGTCAGCTGACGTGGGTCTAGAAAGTCATATTGCACTCCATAGCCTATTAGGACAGATATAGGTGATAAAAGGTTTATTGATTCCAGCAACCACACCCTACAACAGAGCAACATGGCTACAGGCAGCAGGGGGAAAGGATGCATGCTGCATTGTTTCAAACCTTTCTGTAAGATAAAGGCTTACAAAACCATACGTCTGGTGATCAGAAGACATGCACAGCCATGTGCTGGTGGGCAATCAAGTAACATCCCACTTGACATGAGGCAGACAAACCTCGGCATCCACACACACTCCCACATGATATGCTGCCTATATAGCTCCATCCAACTGGACTTCCTTCCCACCTCTCACCTGGCTGTACCATTTTTGCTTTTTCCAAGCCCTTAATATGGGTGATGAGCTCCTCCTGGATCTCAGATGGCAACGTCAGAGATATTCCCTGCGGGTAGATGACGTTGGAATCCAGACCCTCAGGCTCAAGCCAGACCTGATGTGCGCGATTTGGAAAACGCAGAACTTTCGACTCTAGTGAGGGACAGTACCTAGAAACAGGAGCAACAGCAGGCCATGTTAGGATGCTGACACGGAGAAGAGCCCAAACATGAAATTTCAAGAGACTGGATAGGTTTCCTTATTGCTGTACTCCTCACCCACAAAAGCAGGTGTGGGGAACCTTTGGCCTTCCAGATGTTGCTGAACTACATGTAGTTGAGCAACATCTGGAAGGCAAAATGTCTCCACCCCTGAATTAAACGAACTCTAAGCCTAAACATGTGCAACTGCATTTGCAATATTCTTGCCTATCGGTCTTGCAGCTATCATCCCCATCCCTTTTCTTCCCATCAGGGTTCAGACTTTCCCCCCTTCTTTCTTTTCACGCTATGTACACCGAGAGCACTGTACATAAAATAATATAAACAGGGATTTACCGGGGTCCTCTTGTTGTCTCTCTAACGTGGTTGTTCAGGTGAAGGTTCTCATGGATGATTTTCTCCACTTTGGGGTTTGTGTGTGTCAGGTAACATGACAGCTGATCTTCTGGCTGAAACAGAATCACTTGCGTTCAGTGAGCAAATCAGGGTAGCTTTGAAGCATGCCAAACTGTTTTCACAGTCATCTTGAGAGAGATCACTTCAGCCCGCACTCAGCCATTATCGTCATACCACCTGAGCATACCCAAGCACTGCAGCCTTAACCTTTCCCAGGAAACTATACCAATCATTGGGTTACACTCAACGAAGCACTAAGAAGATCATTCCATTAGGCAAGCAGATATTCCTGTGGTGATGGAACCATTTCCTGCCCTCCATGCTGTTTTTGGGGTTCTTCTGACTCTCTGGAGCAGATTTGGTGAGGGTGTAGTGGGAAGAGGAGTGGGGAGGGGAATCTTGTTGTACTAGCAGGTATCCTTGTGCTGGCTTCTGCTAGTGCAACAAATTAGTTGAATATGGCCCCTAATTTCTCCTTAATACTATTGGAGAAATGGAAGCACGAGTAGGCCCCAATCTAGAATGTATCTCCTGGGAAGAAATCAAAGCAATTTTACTTCTAAGCAAGCAAGCTTGAGATCAGAAGGCTTAATGATTTATCAAAGGTCACACAGAAAGCCTTTTGTGAAGTCCAGTGACCGAGATCTCCACACCAACCTAGAGCTATCCTATTAGATAGCGACTTATCCTTTGGACCTTTGAGCCCTCAAGTAAGCCGTACCACTGCTCTCAATTTATGAATGGACTCCTTTAAAAGGGCAGTGATGATTCTAAAATGGTTCACACTGTATTTCAGTAATACAATGGTACCTCGGGTTACAGACGCTTCAGGTTACAGACTCTGCTAACCCAGAAATAGTACCTCAGGTTAAGAACTTTGCTTCAGGATGAGAACAGAAATTGTGCGGCGGCCCCATTAGCTAAAGTGGTACCTCAGGTTAAGAACAGTTTCAGGTTAAGAACAGACCTCCAGAATGAATTAAGTTCTTAACTCGAGGTACCACTGTAATTTCCTGAATAATTTCCTGACTGCTGACACTTTTTTTGGCTCCAGCAGCTGTAGTAGCTCAAACTGTAAGTCCATGAGGATGTGCTAACTGTTTCTGATGGTTTTCTGCATATTGCAAACTGCTTTGAGATTTATAAATCTAAAAATGAAAAGCAGTATATAACTAAAAAAAATTATTTTGAAACTTTTTGACCAATATAAGAAGTCCACTGAAGAAGAAAATAGTGACCTGCAAAAATGACAGGGCAGATATTTCAGGGACAAAGATCGCTGGTGAAGCAGTGTGTGATGGTTAAAAATTACCCTCAGTTCTTCTACGTATGTATGAGGGCTGATATTTCGGGAATAAAACTTGTCAATTTTGACGGTATACATCGTCACCGGAATGTGCCAGTATTTAAGGGAGGATTTCCATCAACTCCTTGCATTACTGTCAGCAGCTTTTAACAGGAATAGACAAATATGTTGATGATTTAGGAGAGCACCCCCATCTGTGTAACTGGGGATAATTTCTGACACAGCCATTTCAAAGAAATCCTCCTGCATGCTGAAAACCACAGCACTGCCAGAGTAATACATATCACTTTAAGGAAGAGAAACAGAGACTCCTGGTCATAAACTTCAACGGCTGATTACTTCCTCAGGACTCCTTCGCACCTTAATCCACACAGATTCACTAAGGAAGCTGAACGGCACAGGAGAGCTGTCCGCGGGATGCCTCTCGAGGACACTGAAGTCAATGGAGTCTTTCACTAGTCGGGGTGGAGTTCCAGTTTTTAACCTTCCTATGGTAAATCCAAGTTTCTCCAGAGTCTGAGCAAGGCCGACGGAGGGCTGGTCTCCCATCCGCCCGGCAGGATACATTTCCAGTCCAATTAGGATCATGCCCCTCAGAAATGTTCCCGTGGTTAGAACAACACTCCCAGCATGCACTCTCCTTCCGTCTTCTGAGGGGAAAACATGGAGTGAAACAGAGCGGAGTTTAGAATACCTGCTGCTGCCCTAATTAGAAGTAGCTTCTTTCCCAAAGAGGTTTTATCTTAAACAATAGTAAATTCAGTAAATAAAAGAGCTCACTTGTAATGCATCAGTAGTTCAGTGCTCATTTCTTCTCTTTCCAAAATAGATATTATCTTGAACAATTGCAAACGCAGTAATAAACAGTCCACTTGTGATATACTAGTGGTTCAGTGCTTGGACGTCGTTCTGGTAATCTGACGTTTCATCGCTAAAGAGCTTAGTCATCAAGCTTTGTAGTAAATAATATACAAGAGAAGACAGTTTGTAAACGACTTAAAGCAGGGGTATATATGTCCCCTTCTGCATATTTCCATCGGGAGGAGCATAGAAAAGTTGTTAAAGCTCCTTTCGTTAAACAAACTGAAGGACGTCATCCTCTTTCTATACTCCTCCCGATGGAAACATGCATTTGTTTAAGATAAAATCTATTTTGGAAAGAGTGAGTATCTTTTCCCACCAGGACACAAGGAAGTTTGAAGTTCAGCACAGTCTTATTCAACGACAGAAAACATTTTTTTTTTTTTGCAGTTTGATATTACATAAAACCCTAAGTTTATGTTGCTGCCACTTAAAGACAGCTGCTTATCCTTCAGTTTCACACATATTACAGAGAATGAGAGAGATATGTGCTTATCCTCTGTATAAAATCAAGTCTCTCATGATCATCCTACTTATTCTATCTGTTGTTTTCTGAACTGTAAACATCTAAGTGCCTCATACTAACTAAACTACATAGTCCAGAACAGCATAACTTTCTGCAGTGGAATGACAGTGACCTAGAAAAGGCTAGATAACCTACTGAGTCAGAGGTTTTCGTTACAGGATTCCCAGTAGCCCAGTCTGCCTATCTGTAACCTAGGAAATCCTTCCAGTAGCACCTTAGAGACCAACTAAGTTTGTTATTGGTATGAGCTTTCATGTGCATGCACACTTCTTCAGATACATGCACACGAAAACTCATACCAATAACAAACTTAGTTGGTCTCTAAGGTGCTACTGGAAGGATTTTTTTATTTTGTTTCAACTACGGCAGACCTACACGGTTCTTTATTTACTGTAACTAGAACTAGGAAATCCTATTTTCTGTGTCAGGGTAGTTTCATACAGCTATTCTGAGACGGTGAAGCTACAATCAAACACCCTAAGTATCCAGCCAGCTTTTAACACCAAGCCCTGATGTTTTTACAAGTTCAAAAATGGCCATTCAATATGCATTGCAAGTGACAGTTGCAAATGTGGCTATTAGTTCATTAAGGACTAGATTAAGATCAGTTATAAATCAACTCTTTGGAAATAATGATGGGTTAGATTCCCTGGCTCACATTGCATGGGCTTAAAAAATGAGGTAAATAACTTAGCTAATTTCCCAACCGATCTGCTTTTCAAGGCAGCATCTAGAAAAAACTACTGGGTTCTTGTGCCACTTGAGTTCTCTGCAGAGGTGAGGTCTCCCTCCTCCTTTTACCTGGAAGTGGTTTTTGCAAGCTGCTGTCATGGAAAGCAGACCCTACACAAATGGATGAAGACTGCTGCTTCAGGATGCAGCTTGCCGGAATACTGACCCAACACGACTCCACTGACGCAACATTTGCCTGGATGATCCGATTCTGGGTCTGTCAGTAGAAGATCTTCCACAGAAGCTTCACAAACTGTCAGAAGTGGGGTTTGGAGAATTTCTTTCTACTAGGGGAAAAAAACCCTGTTAAAGGAATTTACACACACACATGATCTTTTAAGGACTCATAAGCAAAGGCGAGAACCTCCAGTAACATGGCTGCGCTACTGAGTTCCTAGGTTCCCCCAGTTTACTGCAAGCCTCGCTTGCTAAGGAACAGCTGGGAGTGCACTTAAAGGTTTCCGATTGCTCCTTCGCAGCTCTGTCATTCCCTGCCCCACCTATGATATCAGCTGTGGGGCAGGTGGGAACTGTTTGGAGGGAAAATAGGGTTGTGGGTCAAATAAAGACCCCAGACCCACAGCTTTGACAGACCAACCCTATTCAAGAGTGAGGCCCTTTCCTGCCTGAAGTAAAAGAAGGCATAGCCAATGTCTTCCATAGTCGCAGTAAATATTTTGGTTTATTAAATTAGTTTTTAGCATTATTAAGTTTAAGTTTTTGAAAACAATAAATGCATTAAATAGCCACAGTCAGCTTGAGAATTATATCTAATAACACAAATAATGAAGACTAAAAAGGCTAAAAGCCATATATAGTCCACCATTGCCAAATCAAGGATGGAAGTCTGATCTGGGCACCTCCTTTTCCTCCCTCACGAGATTTTACCAAAAAGAGAAGAACTGAAACTGCACAAGCATTTATGTTCTCATACAGCACTTTTCAAAGTTGTCCCACTCAAGTGCTTGTTATGTGAGTACAGAATGTCTCATTCAGAGAATGCTGAATTAACACGGTGTTTTACATTTTAAAAACAGACATTGGCTTGGTTGTAGAGAAAAGCCAGCAGAAAGGGGAAGGCAGAAGGAAACTTTCTCCCTTTCCTCTCCTCCCACAGTAGCCCTCTGAAAAGCCTTTCCTAAGAGTCAGGAGACCCTTATTTGGAGGCACCTGCTGGGAATCCGTACCTGCCCTTCCCACCCAAATCATTCACCCCACTTCAGGGTGGCTGGTGCAGTTTCTGAAAGAAGGTGAGGCAGGAAATTCACCTCCTGTCAATGTTTTTCTGGATCCACTCCATAATTTTACAGTCATGTTTTTTTAAATACAACTCTGGTGTAAAATGCAATTGTAGATTATGTTTTGCAGGGATTTTCTTCTAAGTTTCCCAATATTACTGTCAGGGAACTGCCATCGGAGCCGGAGGTGGAAGGAAGGCTCCAGAGGGATGCCAGAGAGGGTCCCAGTAGGGAGAGAGGCAGCCCATCTGCTGGGGAAGGAAATCAGCGTAGCACCAGTGGAGAAGGGGGGCAGAAGGGGGAATCGGCGAGGGGGCTCCAGGACTCCTCGCCGGAGACCAGCGGGGAGAGCACGGGTCCTCCGCTGCCCACACCCTCCCTGCGCAGAAGACTTCCGTGCAGGGAGAGTAGGAGGAGACTTGGCATCAAAGAACTTCTTTGCTGGAAGAAGTTCAAGAAACGCCCACTGACGGATTCTGCCAGCGATTGAGACAGGCACGGCGAGAGGCTGTCCAGACAGAAAGGGTTCACCCAGGTAACCTAGCCAGGAGTGGCAACAACTTACGCACGAGCAACCCCTAGAACCATTACAATTACGTTTGAGTCTCCATTGCTGTATATCCAATGACACTTGTTTGTTGGAATAAGGAGCCATTCCCCCCGCCCAGTTAAGTTTACATTCCAGGTTATTTAAGCATGACAGAAATAAGTTGCCTTTTCCAATCAGACTTTCGGATTTAAATGTTTTGTAAATCATTTTGGGAATTTGTTGAGTGAGAGGTAACTTGAGCATTTTAAAAACAAACCAAATTACTGGATAACGCCCTCACCACCACCACCAAATGTCAATCAAGATTCCATGCTCTGATTAGGAAACATTTTGGTCATTTCCCCAATATTAATGGTAAATGAAATGTACATTTTATTATATCTGACACACACACCCATTCACATGCTTACCTTCATCAAACTGACAGTGCACTCATAAACATGTATACTTGAATAAACCCCACTGAGTTCCATAGGTAAGCATGCATAGGGTTGCCTCAGAAGCCTTCCTCTCCTCTCTTCCTATCCACATTCTCACCTGCATGTTCTCTTTATAGAGCTCTCTGTCAATCTGGGCTCGGAGACCCCAGACGGCTGGTCCCTTGCATTTATTTAGCACTTTGTAATGCACTCCCGACTGATCACAGATTCGTGCGCAGAGCCCGTCCAGTGCGTCCACTTCCCTGACCAGATGTCCTTTTCCAATTCCACCAAAGGAAGGGTTACATGACATTTGCCCTGGACAGCATAACAAATGAAAGGCATCTAACTACAAGCAAACAACCAACAGCTTTTAGCCCGACCCCATTTCCTATGCTCCAAATTGACATGAATGGCAAGCTACTTGTCAGGGTGCATTTTTTGGTGAAGAAAATACTGATTTGATGTGTAAAGATCTTTCCCATTCTAATTGACCCATGAGGTTTCCGGAAGCTTCTCTGTGTAATACAAGCTGATGCAAGCTGGAAGTTTCTAGCTGACATGCAAGTTTCTATTCTGCCTAGCAAGAGGCAGAGGGTTCCTCTTTCACTCAAGGTCATGCTGACTATAACAATAGGCCAGAAGGAGCCTAAGTTTCACTTTCTATCTCTCTTTCCTTCTGGTGTGGTGTTCTCTATACAGTGGTACCTCTGGATGCGAATGGGATCCATTCCGGAGCCCCGTTCGCATCCTGAAGTGAATGCAACCTGTGTCTCGGGACTTCCGCGCATGCGCATGACGTCATTTTGAGTGTCTGTGCATGCGGCGAAACCTGGAAGTAACGCGCTCCGTTACTTCCGGGTCACCGTGGAGCACAACCTGAAAATGCTCAACCCGAAACTACTTCAACCTGAGGTATGACTGTATAGTATGCTTAGTGTTAAGGTTTTAGTCTTATTAGAAATTATTGGCGGTTAAATTAAGTGTCACAACTGGATTTTCTATGGACAGTGCCATTTCTGAATGTATTGGATTTGTGACCATTATGCTCATTTGCCTTCAGTAGCAGTAAAGCTCTGCTAGATAAAATATTAATTGCCTCTGGTCTATTTTTGGGGAATCCTGCAATATGTTTAAGTTTTTACTCTACTAACTATACATTGGAATCTGCTCTGGATCAATATGAGTAGAATTCATGGCAGTACTGTACCCCTCTAGACCCAAAATCAGGGGTCAGCAAACCTTTTCCGCAGGGGGTCAGTCCACTGTCCCTCAGACCTTGTGGGGGGCTGGACTATATTTTTTTGGGGGGGGATCTACCCCCCACGACTCTCCCCTCCCTTCTCCACAGCACTGGACGAGCCCCAGTGACTGCTTACCTGTGCCCTGCGAGCGGCAGGGGCTGGCGGCGGAACGATGAGCAGCACGAAAGGGCTGTCTCCACAGAGAGACTGCTTAAAATGGCGCTCAGCCAACCACGGCTCAACAAAGCCCGGTCCCCTTCCTCCTCTAGGCAGGGCGGGAGAAGCCAGGAGGAGGGAGGGGGGAGGCGGTGCCACGGTGTGTGTGTGGAGGGGGGAAATGGCGCAGCCCGAACGATCAGGATCCCACGCCGATCCACATGGCGATTCCCAGACCATCCGACCCATGCCCAAAATTGTAAGAGAAAACCAAGATGCCTTACTTCTGCTTATTTTTAATTCTCTAATTCTAGCAATCCTAGATGCAATATACATCAAAATGTCAGGGTTTTGTATTTGTTTTAAAAATGCATTTGTTTTTATTAATCTGTTCTACAGATCCAATCACATATGGATGTCCAAAAACGGGAAGCAACTTCATTTTGCAAAAAATGAAATAAGTATACTGTCATTTATTATTATCTTATCAACCAACAACACTGCTGCTGTTATGTTTCTCTGGTAGCTCCATTCATAAAATAAACATTTAGCAAATGGATTAAAGGTGATGTTGCCATGTCAGGTGTTGGGAAAAGTTCATGTCTCCTGATAAACAAACCCTTTGTTGTTGTTTAGTCGTGTCCAACTCTTCGTGACCCCATGGACCAGAGCACGCCAGGCACTCCTGTCTTCCACTGCCTCCCGCAGTTTGGTCAAACTCATGCTGGTAGCTTCGAGAACACTGTCCAACCATCTCATCCTCTGTCATCCTCTTCTCCTTGTGCCCTCCATCTTTCCCTACATCAGGGTCTTTTCCAGGTAGTCTTCCCTTCTCGTGAAGTGGCCAAAGTATTGGAGCCTCAGCTTCACGATCTGTCCTTCCAGTGAGCACGCAGGGCTGATTTCCTTAAGAATGGATACGTTTGATCTTCTTGCAGTTCATGGGACTCTCAAGAGTCTCCTCCAGCACCATAATTCAAAAGCATCAATTCTTTGGCGATCAGCCTTCTTTATGGTCCAGCTCTCACTTCCATACATCGCTACTGTGAAAACCATAGCTTTAACTATACAGATCTTTGTTGGCAAGGTGATGTCTCTGCTTTTGAAGATGCTGTCTAGGTTTGTCGTTGCTCTAGCGTTTTTCTCCCCATGTAAGTAACATATTATGGAGAGATAATGAGAACGTACTTGCTAGCCCTGCATGTCCTGCGAGCTCCACCATCATGCTTTCCAAGTGTTAGGGGAAGGAACCCTGCTGAGGTCCACTGTGCTACCTGCCCTGGCAGAAACTTTGGCAACCTGCATCCCTCGGCGGGCGTCCTGTGCACCCACACCTGCCGGCTCCCACTGAGAAGTCAAACCAGCTCCCTGCTTACCTATGGTGTCCACCTTGTGCGTGACGAGCAGGGTGCGGGCTCCCACCCTCGCCGCCGCCGCCGCCGCTTCAGTGCCGGCGTGGCCACCGCCGATCACGACGACGTCGTACTTGGAAACGCTGGAGGGGCCGGCGGCCGCCAAGGTCACCTCGCCCCTCGCGCACCGCAGCCACGTCCCGGGGTCCGGGGGAGCGGCGAGGCGGCGCCAGACGCGCCTGAGCGGCAACATCCCGAGGCCGGACAGAAAGACCCGCCGAAGCTCCTTCAGGTCGGCGCGGCGGCGGGAAGGAGCGCGGGACGCGCACCGACTACTCCGCGCCACGCAAGGGCGCCGCCATCTTGCCCCGTGACATCGAGACGGCCGGCTCCACCCGCTGCGCAAGGATCGGGGCGCTTCCCGCATGCGCGCCTGCAACTGGACTGGAAGGATCGACCGGCAGGAGTCGCGGTGGGAGGCTCTTTCGAAGGGAGCGCGCCGTTCGCCGCCGGCCTTTTATTCAAAATACGACGCTGAAAGTGCGCTCGTGAAGAGGTCTTCTCGCTCACCGAGCGGCAGGCTGTTGCTGGCAGAGAGGGCGGCATGCATCTGTTCATGGTTTTGTTTTTTACAGCAGGGTTTCCCGGGGGGCAAGAACACAGCAACTTTTCTTTTCTGGATTGCAGCGCTTTCTGTTGCTCTTTGAACTGATGCAGCTGTCGGCATCTTTGGATGCTCCTTGATGGTGTGCCACAGTGGAGGCGGGTACATGCAGCTGTGTGGGGGCTGCAAGTTTTTCTCCTGTCACCGTGACACCCTGATGCAAAAGCTATTACTGTATTGGGGACTCTCAGTCCAACATGCAGCTACGAGTCATAGGAACTTTGCCAGAAGTGGAAACCGCATTTAAACGCATGGATATTCCATCCCTGTAAAATCAGACGCCAAAACATTGAATTGTAGGAAAGCTTTATCCAATGGGTGAGCTGCTGCAAGTAGCCAGCAAAAACTGTCAGCGTGGGTCACGTTCTCATCTAAAGCACATGGCTTCCTCCAAAGAATTATGGGAAGTGTAGTTTGCCTTCCACAGAGCCACAGTTCTCAGCACTGTTAATTAATTCCTGGGATTTTTTTGCAGGAAGCCATGCAACTTAAATCTATGATGTGTGTGTGACCATGGTCATCTCTGCAAGGGAAACTGCTGCACATGCTCCTTCCCCACTATGGAACAAACTACTTTAGGTCTCATTAAGTGTTTCTGTTTCATCATAGGAAAAGTTCCTGATAGGCTAAAATCTAGGTGCAGAGGAAGGGGGAAAGGGTTACTTAACTCTTTCTCTGCCATCTGCCTATCCACTAAAAACTGCCTCTACCCACTTTCCAACTTGTAGGGATAAGATATGGGTGAAGGACTAAGTATGTATAGACATAAAAGGTAAAGGTAAAGGGACCCCTGACCATTAGGTCCAGTCATGGCCGACCACGGGGTTGCGTCGCTCATCCATGCAATAGTGATGTGCTCTTATTTCCTGTACTGCACTAGAAAAAAACAACGCAATTGTCCTCTCTTTCCTGCACACAGACATCAGAAACAGGAAGGAAATGTGCCGCCATCTTTTTTCCTATCCAGTACCTGTGTGATAGGCAGGAATTTCCCATGTGCAGATTTTTCTCTATGCAGCAATATAAAAATGGGAAGCTTCTTGTTGAAGTTGTTCATTGTTCCTGTTCAAAGCAAATTGAAAAGTACAGAAATGCTTTTACGCACCTGGTTCAACATTCAGTAAGCAGAGCGTTTCCCAGCAAGCGGATTCATTTATGAGAAAAGTGCCACCTGCATGCCATGACTAAACAAGTAAGAGTGGTAATACCAGTGTTGTTGCTTTTAGTACAAAAAAAAATTACATGAGCAGGTTTTCTGTTGAGTAAAAGGATGAGATAAATTGTGCAAACCAAATTATTTTTAACCCAGCCCCATGCTGTCATTGGAGAAGAATCCGTGTCAGGGAAAATAAACTTGATTTATTTTCTTTTGAAATCTAAGTTTGACAGTGGGCAAATTCAAGCATGAACTATTGCTGTGAGTCTAGATTACCTCACTGTTGCTGGCACAGCAAGCTAAAGTTGATTACTAGTTCCCAGATCCTTATTTGCACAAAAGCTAGAAACACACCTAAGTCAGAAATCTTAAAAAGAACCCCACATGCCCCTAAACCCGAAATGGCCTCATCTCATATGTTTCCATGATCTGGGTGGAGATTCTTCCTTCAAGAGCAGCAGTTTAAACAATCAAAACCTGTTGTTTTTGTGGGCCATTCATGAATGTACATTATCTCCAGAGGACAATTACAGAAAAAGGAACTGGGTGTGTGTAACCCACAGTACAGTTTGGGTCACCCCAAATGATAATACCCACACCTCTGGGAAAGTGCCCTCTATGAGATGGGCCTGAATTGCATTTGGTCCAGCTCTCTGAATGCAAGACACCATCAAGGGTATGTACCTATGTCAATAGCCAAAAATTCAGAGTGTTTCCCCCAGCCAGAACTTGTTGGAACTCAGTTCCGGCACACCTCTGGTGGATACCATTGCCAATCTAAGAGAATAAGGGAGGTGTTCATGTTGGATTCCAGCACCTTTTTCTAGAAAAGTAAGACTGGCCAAAATGCATAGAGAAAAAGAGGATCTGGCCTTAGCTCGCTTTGGACATAAGACACTTGGCTTTCTGCCCCACCAGTTCCAATGGGGAGCAGCTGCCACTGCTTCCTACATATTTTGGCTATTAGCATCTTGGTTAAATATTCTGCAACAAGCGTTAGGCCAGATCAGTTCAATTATCTCATCTCAAAGCTTGTTGTGGGCTGCAGGTCAAAGTTCTCTATCTGTAATTGTGCAAAACAGTTTTGATCAGAGATTATTTTGGATCCTGAGGGGAACAGTTCCCCAGTCAGGGAGATATGGGTAGACCTAAGCTAATACTGTAAGGTAAAGGTAAAGGGGACCCCTGACCATTAGGTCCAGTCGTGACCGACTCTGGGGTTGCGGCGCTCATCTCGCTTTATTGGCTGAGGGAGCACAGTTTCCGGGTCATGTGGCCAGCATGACTAAGCTGCTTCTGGCAAACCAGAGTAGTGCACGTAAACGCCGTTTACCTTCCCGCCGGAGCGGTACCTATTTATCTACTTGCACTTTGACATGCTTTTGAACTGCTGGGTTGGCAGGAGCAGGGACCGAGCAACGGTAGCTCACCCCGTTGTGGGGATTCGAACCGCTGACCTTCTGATTGGCAAGTGGTTTAACCCACAGTGCCACCCGATATGTATATAAAAAAATAGTTCCTGTGCTCTCTCCCATCCTTTTGTTTCCAGCCTCTGGTATTCAGAAGCATCAAGTCTGATAGTGGCTAGTAGCCAGCAGTAGCCTGCTATTCCATGAATTTCTGCCCATCCATGGGCATAGCCCAGGGGGGCAGCTATCCCCCCTAGATCAATACAAACATGAGGTTCTGCCCCCCCTAACAAAAACCCTGGCTGCGCCCATCCACACTTTCCTTTGTGCCATGATTTCTGGCCACAGGATCAAGGGGCTTATTTTTTGTCCCACAGCTTTCACCAAGAAAACCTGCTGTTTACTGCAAATGAAAATGTGGATGGGCCCTTTGCCTATTCCTCTTTTAAAGCTACTTAGGTTGGTGGCCTTCACTGGTTCCTGGGGGAAGGAATTCCATAGTTTAGCTGTGCCTTGCATGGAGGTGTACTTTGCTTTGCCTGCTTTGAATGTCCCCACCTTCAACTTCATTGAATGCCTGCCAGCTCTAATGCTATGAGGGAGGCTGCAGCGGGGACTTTCCTCTAGCCACTGTCTCCATGTCTCGCATGCCTACTGTATAAACTTCTCTCATGCTGCGTCTCGCTCGCCTTTTCTCTAAACTGCCCTCGTACTTCCTCAAAGGGGACTTGCTCCATCCCCTGACTTGACTGGGCAACCCAAAATAAGGAAGACGGGGAGGGAGGGAGCAAGCTGGTTCAGACACGCTCCCCGCAGCCGATAAGTTTCGTTTCTCCTTCAGGATGCGGCCGTTCACGTGGCTAGCAGGTTCATATGTGGCGGGGCGGGCGCGGGGCGCCGACACAGGAGACGCTGAGCTCCGCAGCGAGGACATCTTTTTCTGGCGCCATGGGGCGCGGTGGAGCCGGGAGAGGCGCGAGGAAGGGCGAGGCGGCCCCGGCAGCGAAAGGGGACGGAGGCACTGCGGGATCCAAAGGGCGAGGGAAGGGCAGACGGGGCGACGAGGGAGACCGGGCATCGCAGCAGGCGGCGAAAGGAGTTGCTGCCTCAAGTGGGAGGAAAACGTCCCAGAAGAAGAAGGAGCCGGACCAAGCTAAGAGCAAACTTGCTCCCGAGGAGCCTGGCTTGTGGCAAGCGCTGGCAAAGCTCACGCTCGGTGCAGGCGAGCGCGCCGACGCCGAGGAACCCCTGCAGGCAGCGAACGGCGCTGCTGCCCAAAGTGGGAAGAAAGGCTCCCAGAAGGAGCCGCCAGACCAGGGGAAAACCGTAGGGGGGGCCCGGAGGAAACTGAAGAGCACATTTGCTCCCAAGGAGCCTGGCGCGAGCGGCATCACAAGCCTGACGCAGGCGCTGGAAAAATACACTATCTCGGCAGTGGAACGGCCCGAAGCCGAAGCAGCAAACGGCGCTGCTGCCCCGAGTGGAAAGAAAGCTTCCCGGAAGGAAAAGGGCGCGCAAAAGGCGGGGGAAGCCGAGCAGGCTATGTGTGCTCTGGTAAAACTAGAGCCCGCCCCGCGAGGAAGCGCAGTAGTTGCCCCCAACAAGCGGGTCGCTTCCCAGAAGGCGAAGCCTCTCCCCAAGGAGAAGGAAGAAGTCGGCCAGCCAGGCAAAGAAAGCGCCTCCGCAGGGAGGAGAGATTCCCGAAAGAGAGAGCAGGAGAAGGCGGGGAAGGAAGCCGGCGCCCGAGGGAAGCTGCTTCTCAAGGAGCCTGGCCCGAGGGGCAAACGCAGCTTGAGGCAGGTGCTGGAGAAGCTCAGGCTAGCTAAAGAGGAGCGCTCCAAGGCCGCGCAGCTGGTTAACGATGTCAGGGACATCTTGGTAACAGCAATAAAGAGTGAAGCGTGCTTCTCCTGCGTCGAAGTGCTGGGCACCGGCAGTTACTACGAGCGCCTGAAGGTAATGGAAGATGCAGTGCTGGAGACCGCTCGGGGCATTTTTTCCTTGCTGGTCCAAAAGCTGCCAGATCCCAAACCTTAAAAACACTAATACCCCTCCCCACCTTCTCACTATATAGAAGGATCTGGCAACTTCTGTTTCAGTGGATCTGAAGAAGTGTGCATGCACACGAAAGCTCATACCAAGAACTAACTTAGTTGGTCTTTAAGGTGCTACTGGAAGGACTTAAAAACACTGTAGTCGTGGATGCTGAGATTTGGGGATGATGTCAGCATTATTGCCCTCCTGTTGAGGCTTCTGGAAAGTACGTCTATGTGGCGGTCCTCCATGCAGCTGGGCAGTTTGAAAGCACTTTATCCCATCGCTTTTCTCGGGAAAACCCGTTTACCACTGAATCAGAACAAATGTCAGTTTTCTGAAGATTGACGTTTGTTCCCATTCAGCAGTAAACAGCGGGTTTTCCCAGGGAAAGCATGGGGCAAAAGAAAGACCTCTCATTGTAGCTATGGGGTGGGGGAAAGCATTTTTGCCCCAGATGAAGCCTCCAGAGGGGTGCCATTGAGGCTGCCAGCCTGTGGGTGTAAGCAAATGTGTGTGGGTTTTGATCACTATTATGCACCTAGCAAGGGTATTTCAAATGACATGACTGCGCAGAAGCACTTTTCAGTGGTTGTCTCCAGAGGGCTGTAAGGATGACCTTTAGTCTGGAGTCATGAGAACACAAGTTATTAACACATTCTGGGACACAGTAAATTGTGAGAAATGTTTTTGTCTGTCTTGCAGATTTCTAACCCAAATGAATTTGATATTATGCTCAAAGTACCAGATATGAGAGTTGAACTAGAATCCTGCAATGTTGCTGCTTCTGGTGCTTTCTTCTATGTAAAATTGAAAAGGAACCCTGGAGAAAAGGCACATCTAGCTAAATTTTTAGATGACAAAATGCATCTTTCATCTTCTGATATGCTGTCAGCACTGAGGAACATTATTATAGAAGAAGTAAAAAAAAATAAGGGTAAGTATTCATTACATTAATTTTTTTCCTTCCTCTTCAGAGATAAGCAACCCTCCTCAAATACTGTGTGCAAACAGATGAATGCTCTCTAGTCGCACTGAAATTTATAGGTCCAATTAGAAATAGTAATGTAGGATTTCTGCAATGGAATTGGAAAACTCAGCTGCTTGAAATGGAAGATAAGATTAGTTTGATAAGCAGAAAGTTAGTTAAACATCTAGTTTAATAGAAACATTAGAAACATTAGTTTGATAAGCAGAAAGTCATGTTAATTTTAAATGCTGAACACCTGCCATTTTTGCCATAACAAAAAGTTAGTTGAACTGAAATATTTGGTTAGAAGAATGTCAATATAAAATTGACTTTGTATTGTAAACATTTACTATACAAATTGGATATTATTTTTATTGGGAAACATTAAATATTGTATATTTTAAGAGATAACCCAAAATATACTGCAAAGAATTCAACATCACCCTTTCCCAAATGTTCTAGGAGCACAAGCATATCAGCTCGCCCAATGGAATTATATCCCCTCTCCTCCCTGTTCTGGAAGTTCTTCCACCCACCTCTGAGCCTATTTGGAGGGGGGTACTTGGGGAGCAGAAAGCTGACAAGACCTGTTGCACTGGCAGAAATCCTTGTGCAGGCTTCCACTAGCCTGTTTGTTGAATCCAGCCTACAGCTTCCTTAATAATTGTGTTATATTCTTGTTCACCACATAGTGTTTAAATTGGAATTTAGTTTTTTGTTGCAGAGTAAGAATAGCAGAACTGTAGTGCCACTAACACATTGTTTTTTCCAAGGTCTGTGTTAGCTGCTGGCATTAAGTGCCATAACTGAAGTTGATGCTGCTTACTTGGCTATATTGTTTTAAGTACATATTCTTAACTTCCTGTTCAAGTCATTGTGAGGTGGGGAAATCTTAATGAAACACAATGAAATTGGTTTGTATTAGATTGTTGCTGTTGCTATCAACAGATCTGGATGTGGAAGTGCATGTAGAGAGAAAGAAGCCTGGATGCCCAGCAGTAACCCTTCTCATTGGAAAGCCTCCCTCCGTTATATCGGTAGATATCATTCTTGCTTTGGAATTTCGGCACCGGAACTGGTGTGAAAGTACAAGGAATGGCCTGGATATTGCAGGATGGCTAGGAAGAAAAGTAAAGAATGCCTTTTTAAACGAACCACTCTACCTCGTGCCCAAGATTGCCAAAGATGGAAAGTGCTTAATAGGTACTAAAGCTTATATTTGGCTAAATACATAATGCACAAAGTCATGTCATTGTATCAGGTATTCTAGCTGTTGTGTGGTGGTAGACTATTTTCAAGAGACTGCAGTAATTGGTTATTCTTTCTATGTGCTGTAAATAACAACAAATGTTTTGAAGTACCAGGGTCCCTGTTCTGTTATTTCTTAAGAAGGAATCTCTTTTATTCTTTATTCTAATATTCTAAAAGAATATTAAAGCTGGGCAACAGTCATCAGACCAATCCTAAAGGCACAATTGAACAACAGTGGGATAAGCTCTCTGCTTCATGGTAGCTAAACTTCCTATACAAGCAGAAAAGTGAAGAACTGGGTTGTATTCCTTTTTCCAAGGCTAAGATACCACTTGACTTGGATTTTGCTCAGCATATCTATGCACAGTGGCAGCATTTAGGCCAGAACCAGCACAAGGGCAAAAGTTGTGCCTTTCCACAGCTGCAAGTTTTTGCTTATGAGTTTCAGTGTTCACATAGTAGCTTAAAGGGTCACATAATCTGTCACTAATAAACAGTTAAAAAATAGCTCAATCAACATGTTATTTAAAGAGAGATTTCCAATATTTTACATTGTTTCTTTTTTTAAAAAAAAAACTTAGAAAACACTTGGCGACTCTCTTTTTCACATATTGAGAAGGCTATAATGACTAATCATGGCAACTCAAAGACCTGTTGTGAACAAAATGGACAAAGATGCTGCAGGTTAGTATCTTTAACTACCGTTCTCCTATTTGCTTTGTCAGTTTTAGCCACTATATAAGTCTAGAAAATGCTTAGGAAACTGGGAAATTGTAAGGATTTACTGGCTACAACTCTCAACTAAATGTACTGCCAAACTATCGTTTAGAGGTATAAAATGGATGTAGTGCCAAAATTCAGAATCTCCATAGGCTCAAATCAAGAATGATTGAATATGGTAAAACTCCCTGTGACAACTGTCTAACACATGGGTCGGCAAACTACGGCCCCAGGGCCATATCTGGCCCAATTTCCTTCTGGATCTGGCCACAGACGGCCCGGGGAATTGCCGCTGACCATTCAGCCTGTGCCATCCCCCCCCACGTGGTGGTGCCTCCTCCCGGCTTCTCCCCGCCCTGCCTAATGCTGGGAGGAAGGGGAAGGGCTTCATTGGTGCCAGGAGCAGCTGTGTGAGCGCTTGAGCAGCCATCATTTAAAGCAGCCCCTCTCCAGAGCCCTTTCGCGTGCCACTCATCTTCCCTCCGCCGCCAGCCCCTGCCACTTGCAAGACACAGGTAAGCAGTCACTGGGGCTCATCCAGTGCTGTGGAGAAGGGAGGAGAGAGTCGTGGGGGGTTGGTGGCTTACCTAAGTAGAATGTGTCCTTTTATTTAAAATGCATCTCTGAGTTACTTGTGGGGCCTGCCTGGTGCTCTTGCATGCTGTGTTCTTTTATTTAAAATGCAGTGTGCATAGGAATTCGTTCATTCCCCCCCCCCATATAGTCCTCCCCGCCACAAGGTCTGAGGGACAGTGGACCGGCCCCCTGCTGAAAAAGTTTGCCGACCTCTGGTCTAGTGATTGACTAACTGCCATGTTCTTAAGAGGAAAAATAATAAAACATGTGGAAAATCCCAATTTGGGGCTTGCAACCAGTGGCAATTCCAACCACATATGCAGAAGGGAGATCTTGGTGCCAACAGAGTGACAGTGTGTCACTCCACAAGTGGAGGTTGCCAAGAAGCTATTGAGGTTGTTAGGATGGGCAGAGAGATAAGACAACTGAAATCCCTAAAGATTGGGGACTGGCTATAATTGTTCCTATATTTAAAAAGGGCAACCCCTCTGACCCAGCTAATTATAGACCAATTAGTCTTCTGAATGTGATCTGTAAACTTTATACAAAACATCTATGTTTAAAATTATGTGAATGGTTAGATCATAATGACTTGCTAGAAATTGAACAAGCAGGGTTTACATCTGGACGTTCTACCATAGATCACTGCTTAGTGTTAGATTATTTTGTCTATAAGTATGTGAAACATTGGAAAAAGTCATTGTATGCGGCCTTTGTGGACCTAAAGGCAGCATTTGATTCTGTATCCAGGGGTAGGCTCTGGGCCAAATTGGCCAATATGGGTATTAACAGAAGGTTATTACTTCTGATGATTAAGCTTCATGAGAACATTACCCTCCAGATAAGACTCGCACAGGACGGCAGACTCTCTAGAGAAATCCCAGTCCAAAGGGGAGTTAGACATGGATGCCTATTAGCCCCATTTTTATTTAACATCTATGTTAACTCCCTGGTCACATGTTGCCGTGAAATCGAAACCCACCCCCCCGTGTTCTCTAACGGCAGAAAAGTACCAGTTTTAATGTATGCGGATGACGCTGTTCTTCTCTCTCAAACCAAAGTGGGCCTGAAACGTGCCTTAGGAAAGTTTAGTGACCAATGTAACACTGAACTGTTAACAATTAACTTTGCCAAAACCAAAATTGTACATTTTAACCGCTCCTTCAGGAAAGATAATTGGAGCGTAAAGGGAAACGCCATTGAACAGACTAAGACCTTCCAATACTTAGGCATTACTTTCTCTTATAATGCCAAACTGTCAACACACCTGACCACATCAGCTATATCAGCAGGAAGAAGTGCAAATGCCATCCTTAGATTATTCAGAAGGAAAGGAGCTGGCTTCCTCCCGATGGCCCTAAAAGTTTTTCAGGCAAAATCTCTAGCCCAACTCCTGTATGGCTCTCAAATTAGCCCCTCTGCCAACCTTAAGACCCTTGAAACAGTACAATCAAAATTCTTAAGATCATTATTTGCTACCCCAAAGTGTACACCTAATGCAGTCTTAAGGCAAGAGGCAGGACTGCCCAGAGTGGAATTAAAAGTCTGGGAGCAAGCAATATCCCTCTGGCTGAAAATCCATTACAATCCTAAGGGACTGTTAGCTTGCTTCCTGGCCGCAGCTCCCTATCCTCCTTGGCTTATGCAAATAACTAATAAGATCAAACAAATTGGCCTAAACCCTGAAAATCTTTTTATTGAAACTCTGAACAAGGCAAAAGCAATTGTCACTCAGAGACTTTACGATGTCGAATTACAACAAGAAGTCGCCCTACTCCTGGAGACGTATAGATGCTTAAAAGCTTGGCCTAATTTTGCAGCTGCCCCTTACTTAACTAACATCACTAACGAAGCTTATAGATGGGCTTTCTCTAGACCCTGCTTTGAGACAATGCCCTCAGCAGTGCTGTACGGCAAATTCACGCGGGTACCAATGCATGTGCGTCTCTGCCCCTGTATGTCTAATAAGGTAGAATCTGTCACACACATCCTTCTATTTTGCGAATTTTATAGTGAAGAACGAGTTCAACTTATTTTGCCGCTTTTATCAAAATTTATACCCCTACAACATTATTTGGAATCCTCCCCCGAAATTCTACGAAAATACCTTCTGGAAGATTCCTCAAGCTCAATATCATATGAGGTGGCCAAATTTTGCACTTTAGCAATCAGGAAGCGTAAATCTCTTCTGTTGAATGGCACACTGCAAAGTTCCCTTGTGTAATCTTTTTTTTCCCCCCCCTTTCTGATGTTGTTGATCTCTTTTTGTTTGATCTTGTGGTGTTTAGTGTTACTGGCTTTTGCCGCAATAAAACTTGAACTTGATGGGCAGAGAGACACCTACACCTCATTTCTATTCCTTCAGCACAAAGGGAGTTTGGATTGCTCTGTTAATCTCCCAGCTATTGTTGGTGACTAACAAAAGCCTATATTAAAGAATGTGCACTTAAATCAGCTGGCATTCACTGACTCTGAGGTAATTATGTTAGACTAATAAACTATGATTTATTGTACAGAGAGTGAGCGTTGTGCCTGTGCAAAACTTTTGAGTTTGGGAAATAACACTTTTCTGTTGCATCTAAGCCAGGAAACCATGGTTTAAACCTATATATAGCAAGTATCTTCAATCAGGACCCACTTTTTCCCCTTTCCCTTTTTTAATTGTGCTTTATTGATTTTAAAAATACGGCACAAAGCAATCAACAGAAAGGAAGGAAATAAAACATTCATTCCATGCTTAATTCTTATTGTAGGTGACATTTTGTGATCATGACCTCCAGTCTCCCCATTGTGATTCCCAAGTTACATTCTTCAACTAGGATAGACTCTATATACGTCCTATTAAATTTTTGGTCAGTGACATCTCGGAATTTTGCTGATAATCTATTTAGTTCTGCACATTCTTGCATTTTGTTCTGCCAATCTAGTTTTGATGGGATAGCATCTCTTTTCCAGGCCTTTGCAATTAAAATTCTAGCTGCTGTTGCTGCATACATGAAAATTCTCTTAAATTTTTTTGGGATTTCATTGCTTATTTCTAGCGAAGGCTTAAGGCTTCTTGAGGAGGGAACATTTAAACATTTTCTTAAGTTTCATGTATATTATCTCCCAGAATTCTCTGATTTTTTTTGCAATTCCACCACATGTGGATCGTTGTGCCTTCCACCTCCCTGCATTTCCAACATGTGTTTGACCTAGATTTAACCATTTTGGCCAGTGTTAAATACCACCTGTTGAGCATTTTCATGCAGTTCTCTTTTAGATTATAACACGCAGTGAATTTTATATCTTCCCTCCATAGCTTCTTCCATGATTCCGTTTAGATGTTATAACCAAAATCCCTAGCTCACTGTACCATTACTGATTTTACTTCCTGCTCCTTGACCTCCCAGTCAAGGAGGAACCTATACATTTTAGAGACTGGTTTGTATTTAGTTTGGATCAGATCTTTTTGGAGTCTCAAAGGATCTGTGGAAACACCCAATTTTTTGTCCTTTTGGAAAGTGTCATTCAGTTGAAAATATTGCATCCAGTCTGTTAGGTAGTTTCGGATTCTTAGAATTTTTTGAGTTTTAACTTATTTTTTTTCTTCCAGCAATTCTTTATAGGTTGCCCAATTACCTCTCATATTTTTCTTTTTAACCAAGAATGCCTCTGTTGGGGACACCCACCAAGGCATTTTGGGTTCTAGTAAGGCCTTATATTTGGCCCACACTGTATATAGAGATTTCCTAACCACATGGTTTAAGAAGCTTTTATGTACTTTGACCTTCTCATAACCCAAATAAGCATGCCAGCTGTATCTATTGTCAAATCCCTCTAGATCCAGCAAATCCGTGGTTTGTAGTGTCAACTACATGCTACTTCATGTTAGTTTCAGATACGGTAGTGCAAAACCTCCCCTCTCCTTTATGTTGATTAATAATTGGTGCTTAATCCTGGGGTTTTTGACATTTCAAGTAAATCCTTCTGCCAGTCTTTGAAGCAGCTCACTGTTCCTATCACCTGGATAGTTTGAAACAAAAATATAATTTTTGGAAGCACACTCATTTTTATCATAGAAATTCTTCTCTAAAAGCAAATATTTAGCCTACTCCAAATTTCCAAATTGTTTTTTATCTCCTTCTAGGTGCTGACATAATTATCTTGAAATAAATTGATGTTCTTTGCTGTGAGCCATATACCCAGATATTTAACTTTTTTACTGATTTCCAAGCCACAGATCTCACTTTTTTCCTGAACCTCCATATTTTTAACTAGTAATTTATTTATTTTTGCTTGAAGCCTGCCACCTGTCCAAATTCATTTATCAATTCTAATGTTCTTAAGAAGTTTTCTTTTGGGTTCTCTGTAGTTAAAGCTTTTAGTTTGTAAGATTTCCCTCCTATTACTACACCTCTTATCTTCTCATCTTCTCTTATCTTCTTGTTCAGGATTTCCAGTACTAAAATAGCAATGGGGGCAGGGGGCATCCTTGCCTTGTCCCCTTTCTTACGTTACAGCTATCTGTGATGTTGCTATTTATAATGAGTCTTGCTCTCTCCTCCGTATAGATTGCCTCTGTTCCTCTGCAGAAGATATCTCCAAATCCCATTAGGTTAATTTGTGTTTTCATAAAGCTCCATGAGATATTATCAAACGCCTTCTTTGTGTCTACTAGCATGAGAGCTGCTGGTTTGTCATTTCTGATTTCTAGGTGCCCCAGTATATTAATAATATTTCTTATATTACTATTCATTTGTTGTCCAGGGAGAAAGCCCGCCTGGTCTTCATGGATTATTTCTCCCAGAGTCTTTTTTAATCTCTCTGACAGGATGTGTGCAAGAAGTTTATAGTCATTGTTGAGTAATGAGATTGGTCTGTAGCTTGAAATAAGTGTTAGGTCTGTCCCGTTTGGGAATTAATGTAACAAATGCTTCCTTCCATTTCTCTGGTGTTACGCCTTTGGCTAGTATATAGTTCATTACCTCTTGTAAAGGTCGTGATAGGGCTTCTTTCGGCTTCTTATAATAGCAGGCTGACAGTCCATCTGGACCCAGTGACTTCCCTGGTTTCACATTCTTGATTGCTTGTTGAATTTCCATGGCTGTAATTGGTGCATTAAGATGTTTAATTATTTCACTTGGAATTGCTGGAAGATTGTTATAGTTTAAAAATTCTCCGATCTCCTCGCAATCAGGAACCACTTTTAACCCATTCCTTCATCTTCTGTCATGTATTTCCATGATGGTAGTGCTCATGTTGCAGCCTACTATTGGGTCCTATCCTACCTTTTAAAGATTCAGTGCTATATAGTAATTGGAAATTATTTTCTGAATGTTGATCCTTACATAGCCAACATAACTATCTCCTTTTCTTCTTTTTCATCTCTCACCACTGCCATCCCCTCTAGCTCAGAGACAGCACTTAACTAGAGGGCATGGCACTGGTGAGAAATGAAATGTATATATTTAAAACTTGATGATGTGAGGAAGGCAATTTCTAGAAGCATTTATGGAACTGAAGATGAAAGTTACTTGTGGCAAAGGTTAAGCTATGCTATCTAAAAGTCCAACACAGTCCATCTAATAGCACAACCTGTCCCAAGCAGGTCTGTGTATAGCAAATATCCCTGTTAAATCAATTGTTCCTAGTAGGATGTGTGTTTCAGAATAACATATTTCACAGTGTTTTTTATTATTTCTCAACAGGAAAGATTGTCTTAAGCTTCTGAAGTATTTGCTGGAGCAGCTTAAAACAAAACATGAAAACAGAAATCAGTTTGAAAAATTCCACTCTTACTTTGCCAAAACTGCCTTTCTTCATGCATGTACCAAGTGGCCCCGTGATGATGAATGGCTTGCAGCAAATCTTCACGAATGTTTCAACAGACTACTGGATTATTTTGTGGGTTGTCTCAGAGCGGCCGAGTTAAAACACTTTTTTATACCTGAGTTCAACTTGCTTCAGACAGTTGAAAAGACAAAATGTAATGCACTTGCAAAAGTAATTGAAAGTGAGCAAAACAATATGTTTCCTATATTTTTCCTGTAACTTTAAAATAAAGAGCTACAGTACTTGAATTCATGCAAAGAATTATGAATGAAATTGAAAGACACTATGGGTACTCACCTGAAAGGATTACAAGGACACCACAAAGTGGGATTATGCTTCTACTTGCTTGAAAGGCAGAAAACACTTGATAATTGTGAGTTGCCCCTCCCGCAAAGTGACCACCTTCTTGCCAAAGCATAAATCAGACTTAGTAACTCAAATACACCAAAACCAAATCAGATTAATACATCAACAGTTTGATCACCCTTCCAGTAATTATTTGTTGAAGATGTGAGTTTTACACTTATGCCTTAGTACTATAGCAGGGGTGGCCAACTCCCAAAAGACTGTGATCTACTCTCAGAGTTAAAAACTGGCAGTGATCTACCCCCTTACCTTTTTGGGGGTTCAGGTCAGTTGTTGAGCTTTCTTTAGGGAGGAAAGCCCATTTTTGGGGGGTGCAGGGCAAAAATGTGATCTACCAGTGATCTACCACAGACGTTCAGTAATCTACCTGTTGGCCGTGCCTGCACTATAGGTATCTACCTGATAAACATTGGAAGTACAATCCAGAGAACCATTGCCGCCACACCAAAACTCCTGGTTTTAGTGGACGTAAGACCAAGTGACCGGCAACAAGTATGCAAGGTAAAGAATTTCTCCAAGAATTGACCAGACAGGGCAAAGACTTTTGCAAGGTTATCATGGTCCTGGGTTGTTCAAGGCCTTGTATACCAATAGCAAAACCTTAAACCTGTCTTGGTAGTATTTAAGCAGCCAGTGCAATTCAGCACAGGTGTTTCACACTGTCAGTTGGGCACCACCTGCGGCAGCCTTGCTAAAGTATTGTGCACTAATTGCAGCAGATACAGCGTACTGGCTTACCGCAATCTGGAAGTTGTCATTGCCTGAAATATTGTAGCTTTCACACCATCCTTAATTGACAGGTGTCCTAGCTAGTGAAGTCACTTTGGCCTCTGGTGACAAAGTTAGATGTACTCCGAAGCAATGTACCTGCTCTTTTAGAGGGAGTGCAATCACGTTCAGAAGAGGGCAACTGACCTATTTCCCTGATCTGGAAAACCACTCACCCACAGCCTCAGTCCTACCAGGATTCAAGTTGGCCTTCTTCCAGCCCACCATTGTGCACACACACCAGTCCAGCTACTGCAGGGCCACATCTGACTGATATGGAGAAAGAGGGTTGGGTGTCAGCATACTGATGACATAATACTCCAATTCCCCTTATGGCTGCTCCCCCAATGGCTTAATATAACTGTTGAATGGTATGGGGGATAAAACTGCCCTGAGGAATTCTCAGCATAACTACAATGGGGCTGAAGCCCATTCTCTCAGTGTTACTTTCTGGAGCCAAGTGGAGATAGGCATGGGACAACTTACTGCACCCCATGCATAGCTTAGGCTATCGCTGGTAGCTGGCAGGCAAGAAAAAGGTTGGACAGTGTTTGCTGTCCTCTCACAAGCAAACTCACATGCACATACCCTTTTGAGAAGGCCCAGTGGGTGCTGTGAACATAACCCCATGGAGAGTAGGAAACTTGAGACTTATGTGGGTTTTAAAGTTAGTGGCCAGCAGCTATGACGTTACCTCATGGGGGTACAATAGCCACTGGTAGTGAGATACTGTCATATGCCATAAATTCCTGGCTCCAGTGGTGAACTTGGTTTCTAAGAAAACTGCTATGCTCTCTCACTGCTTTTAATGGTCAGAGTCTCATGATAAAGTCAATTGCTGGTAGCAGCAATACATAGGCTCTTGCATAGTTAGGAAGTGGGCTGAGGAAAAAGAAAGTTCTGTGATCTGGTACCTCACTTTCAACTTTCTTTGAGTAAGTAGAGATAGTGTGTATAGTTTATAACACCACAATATAAAGACCGCTTTTCATTATGTGTTTTGCACTCAGTACTTTGATGCAAGTACAAATCAACAATTTACAATGCCAGTTATGGCTTGCTCTTTCAAAACATTTCCAGGCAGGCGTCAAATCACTTCCCTGCCACTGTTAAACATTTGGAAAGGAAAGCTTCGTATTTTATTTGCACCTTTCCTTTATATTGTAGGAACATTTGAGAAAGTGCACATGCATAGAGAACTGATTTGGCAAGGACAATGGGACATTTCCCCAGTTGGGTGCATATCTTCCTGTGGGAGCAAGTTACATGCAATTATGGGGGAGAAAGAGAATGTTTAATTAGGGGCACTTTTGGAGTGTGTGTGTTTGCCCTCCTGCAAATGACCAGCTTTTTTGTGTGCATAGGTATACAACAGTATTGCTAAATGCAGACCATATTTTGTTGCACAGAATTCCCCAGGATCCATTTGATATATAAATAGGAAATGGCTAATCCCAATCTCTGCTTCTATTTCTTGTTCATACTAGAAAATTATATTCAAGTGCAACAAAACTAGAAACTAGAGACTGAATAATCCTTCTCACACAGCACATGAAGGTGAAGTGCTTTAGTCATTGAAACAAATTATGATACAATGTTTGACTCACAATCTTATAGCAAGGCAGATTACTACCGTTTGGCAAGTTCTGGAACATGCTATATGAAAATGATACATGTTTAAAAAGCTTTTATTTAGCAAGAATAAACATAACAACTATAGATCCATGAAAACACTAATCCTTTATTCTCTTAAAACTAGTCTTTTGTGCAAGTAAAGAGAAGATTCTGGAAGCCAAATGTTAATGCATAAAGTTCTCATAAAATTACAGTATTCTACCATTGCCATTTATAGACCCACTATTAATCTACAGGTGGGACTCACTAGGCATGCAAATATGTCAATACACTACATCTTACCAATAAAAAAGATGCAGTACACAGAACCCACAGAATCGGGCTAATTTTAAATTTAAGATGGAGAGGGGAAGATCTGTTTGCCTCATTGTTACTTTTCCTTGTAAATAAGAACTTTTATCAACATTATTCTATGAAGTGCAGTTCTTCCATCTAACAAAACTACTATAAGCTACAAAACAAGAATGAACTTAAGTATTAAGTTATTACTCTAAACCAAAATGTATCAAAACTGAAACTTAACAAAATAATCCACCAGCTTTACTACAGCACTGTATTAGAATACATTACAGTGAATAGATAGAATTTGAAAATAATTACAAGTCAGCATAATTTCCAGTATTTCTGAACTCCATCGATCAAGATGTTGGTACTCATGAGCAGACAAAAACTTCAGTGTTGACAATTACTGCTTTATGTACAAGGTTTCCTCCCTGAAGATGAGAAGATGTAATCAATGTACCATAAGCCAATAAAACCCCATTAGATGTTAGATTAAGGCCATTATTCTCAAACTACTTCAAATAAGTCCTATTATTATTAGTATCCATAGAGCTGCATGATTTAAAATCCCTAGGCACTAGCCAGACCCAGACTAGACCAACCAACTTCAGTATGATTACTGTTATGTATATTTAGAGCAGGCTTTGCTCAGAAGACTGCTATATATCTCATGACAGCTATATAAAAAAGTATTGTTTCAATTTTCTAATAAGCATATTTTTCAAATCTGGAAATGCACATTCCTGTAAATGGTGCAATTTCAAGACAACCAGATTTTAAAAAGTTATGTTTTAATTGTGCATAAAGCTTGAGCAATACTACATTCTACTTAAAATTATTGCTAACATTTCAGTAGGCACTCACTGTGTTCAAGTATGGATTAAAAACCTCTTCGAGATCTCCCACGAGACCTCCCCGTATCTTTCTCCATTTCTTTTTTCAACTGAAACTGCTTGTATCTTTCAGCCATTGAAATAAGTTCTTCGGGAATTACCTGATAATTAGAAAATCATGGCAACAATACTTGCATACCGCTGACATCAATATTTATTCTTCCACGAATTAAATATTTTATCTAAGTACACTGAAAAAGGCTAATAGTCCTTCTTTGTATCGTATCAAATTAGATTTCCCCCTTCTGTAAGTTTTTTGATAACTGTTAAATACACAGTACAATGGTACCTTGGTTTAAGAACAGTCTGGTTAAAGAATGATTCGGTTTACAAACTCCGCAAAATTGGAAATAGTGTACTGATTTGATAACTTTTTTAAAAAGGTAAAGGACCCCTGACAGTTAAGTCCAGTCGCGAACGACTCTGGGGTTGTGGCGCTCATCTAGCTTTATTGGCTGAGGGAGCCAGCATTTGTCCACAGACAGTTTTTCTGGGTCATGTGGCCAGTATAACTGAGCCGCTTCTGGCGAAACCAGAGCAGCACACGCCGTTTACCTTCCCACCGGAGCGGTACCTATTTATCTACTTGCACTTTATTGCCGTGCTTTCGAACTGCTAGGTTGGCAGGAGCTGGGACCGAACAACGGGAGCTCACCCCGTCGCGGGGATTCGAAACGCCTACCTTCCGATCGGCAAGCTCTAGGCTCAGTGGTTTAGACCACAGTGGCACCCGACCGACTTTACCTCGGTCTAAAAATGGAATCTGAATGGTGAAAGGGCACTGGCGGTGGAAGGCCTCATTAGGGAAAGCGCACCTCGGTTTAAGAATGGTTTTGGTTTAAAAATGGACTTCCAGAACAGATTAAGTTCGTAAACCAAGATCCCACTGTACTGGGATATTATTACAGCAAGATAGTTATAAGCGTAATGCTTAATAGGTCTTTTAGAGTAGCTTCCCGTTTAGTTTGCACTTCATTAAACTCTGGTATGTTGGCAGGTAATGTCTGTTTTGCATAAAGTCTACCCATCACTGCAAATTGCTTGGAATGCATCACATTTCCCCCATTCAAGCTCTTACTGATGAGAAAGGTACAAAGCAAAGTGCTTTAGAAAGTTAGTTTAAATTACCACAGACCAAAGTGGTGGATGTCATCTTATAAGAGCCATTCCTTTCACATTCACAATACAAAGACATGCACCCAGACATTAAGTATGCATTAATTTTTTTTTACAAGATACTACCATTACATCCAGAAATATATTCAAATTCACAATCTGTATTATTAGAACTTAAACTACCATTATTTATTATCTCTTGATTCCAGCTGAAGTCAGTTGTTTTTCCATACCTGTTTTTTATGTTTGAATGGTTTTCATAAACCAGCTTGTTAACAGTGACTTTTCTAGTGCTTTTTTTTTTTTTGTATTGTAAACCACTTGAGGCTATATGCATGAAGACTTGGTACAAATCTTAAACAACAAATAAATATTAAAAATAAAGTTTCAATACCTTAAAAACATGTTCTTATTAAAGAGCTTTTGAGACACACCTCAAGTCTGGGGGGAAAGTCAGGGAGAGGGCTAATTGCTAGTGTGGGTATGATAAACACTACCTGGTTTCCTCTTTCCAAAATGTCAATCAATTCAGATGCATTCCGCCAGTCATTCCTAGTCACAAGGGTTACAGCTTCCCCTGTGCGGCTAAAAAAAAAAAAAAAAGCAAGCACAAAACTGTCAATCAGCCAACTCAAATAAAATCAGTTCGTGTTTTATTTTATTGAGTTGTGCTGAGGAATAATAGTCGAAATACCCTGTTGCAACTCCTAGGCTGAAGTACTAGTGAGCAGCTTAAACCTCATTTCTTCTTCTTCTTTGAAGTAGAATGTCAACTTGCATCTCAGCAAGATAGCTGGTTTCTAATTGTTTCTGGATGTCCCCAAATGAGGAACAACAACAACAACAACAATTTATTATTTATACCCCACCCATCTGGCTGGGTTTTCCCAGCCACTCTGGGCGGCTTCCAACAAAATATTAAAATACAATAGTTTGTTAAACATTAAAAGCTCCCCTAAACAGGGCTGCCTGTCTATGCAAAATGTGCTGGAGAAAACACTGGTGTTCCTCTAATAAATAACAGTGGCGCATTCCAGAGATCCAATTCACTATATATAGAATATTCCACTTACCCTGCACGTCCAGTACGGCCTACTCTATGAACATACTCTTCAATGTTGCGAGGGAAGTCAAAATTAAAGACATGAGTGATATCATGCACATCAAGTCCACGGGAGGCCAAGTCAGTTGCTATCAGTATGCGAACTCTGCCTAGAACAAGCACAGTGAGACATATATTGATACCTCACAAAAGGCATAAATTGGGATCTGACAAGAGTTTTTAACTAGGTAGAGAAATCAACAACTTTTTATTTGATATTTGAACTCACACTGTTCATACATAAGACTGGACATTTATTTTGTAAATGCCATTTTTTCCTCTTTGTATTGGTTTACAATATTATACAAAACAAAAACACAATATGTAAACATTCCAAATTTCCCAAAGTTTAGTGCAATATTCACAACCTTATAGTAAATGCACCTTAATAATAAAGATAGCCTTGTTTTTCAAAAAAATATGTTAAGATAGTCAGAAAGTCAGAAAACATTTCACTGGCTGTTTCTCTGCTATCCTTATAGAAGGATGGTTGGATTGCAGCAATGGTAAACCTTTTCAATGGCCACATTTGCATGTAGCAGTAAGTCACACAACAACTTGCCATAGTTTTATGCTGCTTTAGTGATGTATTTGTTGTAACCTGTCCTGAGACTTAATGTGCAAACACAGCCAGCAATGCTTTAGGTTTTTTTTTAAAAAATCATTGCTGAGTGGTATTGCGTCTTCCTCCGCAAATATGTTATGACTGGTTGCTTAGTATTATGCTACAACTGATTCTAATCAATTACAAGTTTACCTTTCTTGAAGTCGTCTAAAGCCTGTTCACGATCACATTGTTCTCTATTGCCATGTAAGGACTGGACAGGAACTCCCTGAAGACCAAAATCACTTGATAGGTCATCGGCACTAAACAGAAAAGTTAAAAACTAAAAAAACACATAGGATTGCTTGGTTCATACATTTGGAGATACAGTTGCATGTACCTAAAATAAGTAGTCTACACCCTATGTCAGGTACTCTGTTACTTCCACATGTTCAAGGAAACTCAGTTAATGTCCTATTGCTAAAGGATTCATGATCAGCGAGTAAACATTGTATGCATTTACCAGACTTCCTTATAGAAAAAAAGAGAAAGAAATCACCAGCGTAGAGATGTTGTTTCCCAAAAATGCACTTATGAGGTAGATGCAAATATTCTCACTTCACAGACAGGGAACTAATGAAGAGATGAAGGGTTGAAAAGTCACTTAAGAACTCTATGGCTGAAGTGAAGTAGAATTCTGATTTCAGCAGCTAAAGAAAATGTTGTGTCTAGATTAAATCCACTGTAATAGAATATATGCAAAAATTATGGAATTCTTTCTGTTGCAAATGTTAAATTTCAGCAATAGCATATGAAATATAACAGAATACCTAACACACCCTTTACATCTTATATCACTAGTTATCAAGTTGTAAACAGTTTTCTTTGACTAGTAGCACCACCCTATGTGTGCTTATTTCCAAGAATTGTACTGCTAGCCCCATTATGAAACATGAGTCAATCAAAAAGAGTTTGAAGAAAAAGTGTCCTATTGAGATTATACGCTGAAACTATTCTTTTTTATATTTGAAAATAGATGAGAACCAGCATTTCATGACATTTCTTTGCTATCAGGAGAATTTGAATTCTCAGAAGTCAAGCTGCTCTATTTAGACTAGGTAAGGAATTACAGTACAGTACAAAGAAAAGTCATGGGTTGGATCCACACTAACCCATGTTAAGAGTAGAACCCTTGAAATTAATGGAACTTTCGAAAGCACGTCAAAGTGCAAGTAGATAAATAGGTACCGCTCCGGCAGGAAGGTAAGCAGCGTTTCCGTGCGCTGCTCTGGTTCGGCAGAAGCGGCTTAGTCATGCTGGCCACATGACCCGGAAGCTGTCTGTGGACAAACGCTGGGTCCCTTGGCCAGTAAAGCGAGATGAGTGCCACAACCCCAGAGTCATTCGCGACTGGACTTAATGGTCAGGAGTACCTTTACCTTTACCTAAGGTTAGTCATAACTTAGTAATACTTGAAATCTGGATCCAACCAAGAAGCGTGAAGCAATATAAGAGAAGTAAATTATTGAGGAGGTGGGGCAACTTGTATATTAGGGAAGACTAAATTTGGAGCTTTTTGGTTTGGAATAAAGGCGATTAAAGGAGGACATGATTGAGGTGTATAAAATGATGTATGGTGTAGAAGAAATGGCTATAGTTTCTTATCCCTTTTCATATATTATAAGATCCCAGGCCATCCAATGAAACTGAACAGTGGGAGATTAGGGGGACAAAAAGTAGTACTTCTTCTCACATTGCATCTGGAATTTGCTACCAGAAGTGACTGGACAAATTCATGTCACCTCAAGCACATCTTTGGGGCCAAGACCTTTTGCAAGAAACCCATACTTTTTAGCTGTTTTGACATGCTGCATTTAGCTTTGAAAGCATCTGGCTCTACTTCTGGTTTTCTGGTCTGGGAGAGGAGACTATTTGTTTACCCAACCACTTTTTTGACATAGAGCGCACTGTTAAGTGGCATATAGCAGAGTCATATAAACAATATGACATTTTACATAACTTCTCTTATGGGTAACTCTTACACATCCTGGTAAACAAAAGTAGCATACACTTTGGTTAAATGCTGCTATGTGCAGCACTGTATCTTGATCATATAAGTATAAGGGGGGGGGGGAGTGAGGAGCTTGGGATAACCCTGCCTATTGATTCAAGAAACTGAGTCAGTCTTTGGGTTGTTCCTCCCCCAGGCACGGCTTAAGATGGAACCAGCCTCCAAGAGGTCAAACAATGCCCTGCTGCTACTTCTTGAAAAGGGAATTAATTAGAGCACATCACCAAATATTAAGAGCTGAAAATAAATGTAGCTTAAATTTTCTATCTAAAATTCTAAAGAATCTAAATTTAAAACCACATTTTGGCTGAAGAAAGGCCATAACTGACTGTAAGAGCACATGCTTTTTATGCAAATGCCCAAACTTTAATCCCTAGTATTTCCGTTTCAACAGACGGACAAAAGGTGATGGGAGAAGACCTTTGCTGTAGGCCCTAGAGCTCAACTAACATAATACAGTAAGGTAATATTGGGCTAGCCGCTAGATGGACCAATGGCCTGACTCAATAATAAGGCACCTGTAAATCATATTTAATGGTTAATAGTGAATGACAAACGTAGGCAGTAAGCCAAATATTCCTGTTAGATTTCTTCTACATACGTAAGCTTCTTTCCCACAAAAATGATGACTTTGTCTTCAGATTTCATAGTGTCAATGAAGTAACGTGTAAAAGCTCTTTTTTCTTCTTCTGGAATAATAACAATTTTCTGTTCCACTGTATTTACTGCCTAGAAAACCAAATTTAATCAAAGGAAACCTGAATGTGAATTTGAACCTTGTCAAAGTATCAATTAATAATTGTACATACTTTGTTATAGCTAGGGATACAGAAAGAGTTCGAGATGGACATGTACAGTTGGAAGGGACCCTGTAGGTCATGTAGTCCAACCCCTTGCAATGCAGGAATCTCAACACAGAATCAAAGAATTTTCATGTTGGAAGACTATTCAGGTACTATGCATGGAGACTTTGAACGTGAGCTTTGACTAGAACTGGCTGTTGTGGCATGATTATTTGAAAATAAATCCCACCTAAATCATTGGGTGCTGGTATACAGTTCTTAACACCCACAACTAAGAATCAAGTAACTCACTTTTAAAAAAACCAGAGCACTACTTTAGATTGCAAACCACAAACCAGAGAATCCAGATCCAATGCCTTCTGTGGGTCTGATTAGTCTCCGATTCAAATACTCTCCCCTTTAAATGACTGGGCAAGAGTTAGGCACACAACCCTCTTGCTAAGGCTGTTTTCCCCTAGGAAGAATCCTGAATTCCATGGTGAAGCCTTGGAGAGATGTTGGACTTCCCAAGGTAAATTAGCATCTCTACAAAGCTGCATGAGTCACACAGAGCAGGGAACCCTGAAGCATTTTGTGTAACCTTGGTGATCCAGATATAGAAAAAACACTATGAGGGTGGAGGAAGCACTTCACTGTGACTAACAGGTCTGGCTTGTAATCAGGAGCAATGATTCTACGAGAGCTCTCCAATTCCAGTGTTTTGTGGAAGGCAAATCAGTTAATTTTGCAGGGGTCATGGTAAATTAGCCATCTTATTTGGGATTAGTTACAGATAGGTAGCCGTGTTGGTCTGCCATAGTCAAAACAAAACAAATTTTTTTCTTCCAGTAGCACCTTAAAGACCAACTAAGTTAGTTCTTGGTATGAGCTTTCGTGTGCATGCACACTTGTGTATCTGAAGAAGTGTGCATGCACACGAAAGCTCATACCAAGAACTAACTTAGTTGGTCTTTAAGGTGCTACTGGAAGAAAAAATTTTGTTTTGTTTTTATTTGGGATTATGCACATTGCATTTTGGGTATAAAACCCAACATGCACAATCCCAAATAACATGGATGATTTTACCGTGACTTCTGCCTCAAAACTGAGAAATTGACCAGTTTCAGCTCACAAGCATTGGATTTTAGACATACACACTTTGTTGAAATGTTGTATCCATACATAGATGTCTGAAGGTCTCAAAGTCTTACCCAGGTCTACCCTGTGGGCAAGAATGGACAATACTGCTCTTATTCTGTGCATGAGAAAGAGGAAGCTTAAATAATTTCTCTTCAGGGGAGAACAGAGATGGGGCCACAGAGCCTTTCAGCTCACCGGAACGTTTGGCTCCTCCTCTCCTTGAAATCTTTCCATTCCAGCTGCTTATTAAAAGAATTATGAACTAAAACAGTGTTTTTCCTCTTTCCTCCCATCCCCTTTTCCATCATGTTTTTAGACTGCAAAGAATAAGGGCTGGGACATTTGCAAGCCATTCTGGCAGTCTTTTAGGCTGAAGAATGTGATAAAATTGTTTTAAAGAAAAAAATGTTGCAATCTGTAACTTCTCGCATTATTAAGATTTCCATTTTATAATTTTCATTTTAGCCTGGGATATTATTAGATTTTGAGTTGCTATCTCTTTTATAAATATAGCCTAGTTCACACACAAATCAAGACTAGACATTGTCCAGTTTATACAGTATCATTAAAAACAACACAGGAGTAATAAGCCCAAAACAGAAAACAACTCACCGCTAGATCAAGAGTACCAACATACACAATCATAGGATCTTTCAAATATGATTTTGCAAGACGGCGGACACCATCTGGCCATGTAGCACTGGTAGGAATGAAAAGGAAAGTCATTTTGTATTTCAACCCTATTACTGTCCTGCATTCTCAGGTTTCCATCCTAAATACAAACAAGGTAGTTGCAAATAGTTTGCTACTATGAACAACAACAAAATAAAGAATTCAGTTACCCAAGAATAAAGTTTCTCTATAGAAAGGTGTTGATTTAATTCCAGAATGGGGAACCTTTTTGCTTCCATGGGCCAGATCCTTATCAGGACTGACCTTGTGGGGCAAATTTGACAGGTGGGTTGGGCCACTCAACTGTCAATCACATTATACCTTTATGATTCCACACAACTGACAGGTGAATTATCCTGTCCACCTGTCAAAATCCCTTTCACACGAGACTGATGGGTGCTTGACAACTGCTATACAGTACAAGTGGTGTTGCTAGCCCTACACTTGGCACTTTGGAAAGTGCTGAGCACAGACAGGGCTGGCAAAGTGCTTCTTTCCTCCTAGGGCAGAGGAGAGTGGCCAGATGGAGAAAGAACCCTGTGTTTTATAGGCTCCCCTTAGTTGTGGGTGCCTGAATTCTACCAGTCCGCTGGATTCATGAAAGTTTCCATGTGGTGTAATAGTTAGAGTGCTGGAAGATAACATGGGTTTGAATCCCCACTCAGTCATGAAGCTTACTGGGTGACCTTGCAGTCACACACTCTCCACCTATCCTACTTCACAGGCTTGCTGCGAGGATTAAATGTGGAGGAGAAACACGTACACCACCTTGAGCTACATGGAGGAAAAGGTAGTATGCAAATGTAATAAAACAATATTTCACACTTACCTTTCTCCCCAAGGTCATTATAATAAATTGCATAAACCAACTTTGGGATGTAGCACCCAGATACCATATTTTCCATTAAAACACATCTTCAGATGAAGCCATGAACCACACGTACCTGGTCATAACCGTTTGCCTATCAGGGCGGATGTCTAATAAAATCTTCATTATTTGAGGCTCAAAACCCATATCTAGCATTCTATCAGCTTCATCCAACACCTGTGAAACACAATAGTTATAAACTGTTGGCTTTCTGAAACTCCATACCAAAACCACTAAATTTCTAAACTATTATCTGCAGAGCATGTACAAGTTCATTTTACACGTATACTCTCATCACTATGTCCTTTGGCTTTCCCAACACAATACCTCTATTTTGACTCAAAATCTACCTAACTCCTTTCTGGGGCTGTTGTACAAGAGATAACATAGATAAAATAGGTATCCCTAAGGAAGTTTCCGGTTGCACTGTGAATAATGCAGAATTAGACATAGTAACGCTATATATGAACTAAAAGAAGTGCTTGGGAGACATACTTACTTTAAAAGATAATGTTGCATGCTTACCATGTAACCAAGGCTGTGAGCCAAAACTGTGCCCTTGGGTACCCATTTACACAACCGTTTTCCAAATTCCCCTCCCCTCTCACCTCCCCATATATGCAATAACTTTCTGCTCATGCACCAATGGATGGTTGTGGTAGATCCTATTGAAGGACACCTAAAGGAACAATTATGTGATTACTTAACAAAAGTTGATGTTCAAAGACACCTTCCCATTGAAAATCACCTGATCTGAAAAACATTCATTTGCATTAAATAAAAGGACCTTTATACCATCTGTTCATATTGTGACTAAAATATTACCAGACATTCTGAATTCTTCTTTAGCATTACTACTAGCCCTGTCCTTCTATTTTTTTAACACCCCTCTTCATTATATCCATAGTAAAAGGTAAAGGGGAAAGGACCCCTGAACAGTTAAGTCCAGTCAAATGCGACTATGGGTTCATGGCGCTCATCTTGCTTTTCACGCTGATGGAGCTGGCATTTCTCCGCAGACAGCTTTCCGGGTCAAGTGGCCAACATGACTAAACTACTTCTGGTGGAACGGAACACCATGATGAGTGCCAGAGTGCATGGAAATACTGCTTACCTTTCCGCTGCAGCTGTACCTATTTATCTACTTGCACTGCTATGCTTTCAAACTGCTAGGTTGGCAGAAGCTGGGATAGAGCAACAGGAGCTCACCCTTTGAATCATCGACCTTCCGATCGGGAAGCCCAAGAGGCTCAGTGGTTTAGACCACAGCACTACCCGCGTCCCTAGTGGAATGGTCTCCCTCATGAGGTTGTGAACTCTCATTCCTTGGTTTTTAAGCAAAAGTTGCATGGCCATCTCCCATGGGTGCTTTAGTCGAAACTCCTGCATTGCAGGGGGTTGGACTAGATGACCCTTGGAGTCCCTCTTTCAACTCTACAATTCTATTATCTTGGCCACTTGCCATGCAATGTTAACTGTTGGAGGTATGATGACAGTGATTAGCAGGAACAGAATGGAGTATTCTGGAAGAAAACATGTAAGTTCCCTATTGCAATATTTTCTTGCAGGTTATACTTGCACATTACTCCCAATTTAATACAACATTTTGACTACTTGCCAGGTATGTAATGCTCCTCAGATTTATGAAGTTGTTCATTTGGAGGTCATTCAATCTACCTGGCGTAGCTATAACAATGTCCACACCTTTGGTAACCACGCTGATCTGCCCTTTCCGGTCTCCGCCACCATATATGCAAATGCTAGAGAGAGTTTATCCAATATTTAGCTGTTTTAAATTAAAACTATATGGTCATGCTACTGTGCATTTTAAATTTTTACATTGAACACAGGTTACATTAAATACCCTGCATGATTTATTTTTTCATGTAAATTTGGCTGCAGTCCAAATCCTCTTTGTGCTGGACTGCAGAGTTGGCTTAGGCAGAGGAACACCCTGTGCAGTCTGATGCCATCATTCCGCTGGTGCAGAGTTCCCTGATGTGCCTGCTGAATGCGAGGCTGAACGAAGTACTGACAGGGGGATTCTCATCTGCCAAGTTTGTACAACAGAAGAAGAGTGTTCTGGGGGAGGGGCTGGTCTTCTGGATCCCAACCTAGTCCCCTGTGCTCTCATTTCACAACACTGAGCCTCACTACTGCACCAGGTCCAGGCTGGCACAGTGATTTGCCTGCCCTCCCACTTTCCACCCCAACCACGGAGAGGAACAGGACTGGAGATGCAGCAGTGGTTCCACTGCAGCATTATTTCTTGCCATGGCCTGGCCAGGGTTTTGACTGTCTCACAAGCAGGTTGTGGGGTAGGGCAGGCAGGGCAGAGTTGCCTGTCTGTCTTTCTGATGCTGAGTTTCACTTCTGCTTACTGAGAGGGGAAAGGTCAGGGAACCCAGTGCAGATGGGTGAAGCAGCAGGAGTACTCGATTGGCTCCACTGCTGCACATGCACCAGGCCTTTTGACCCTCTTGGTAAGTGGCAGCTGTCCTCTGGATTACTGTGGGATTGCCCTGTTTTAGTAGCAGGAATAATATTTGAACAACTCTTTAGAAATGCTGAGAAAGTTGTTTAAATATATGTCGTTATTGAACTATGTTGATGTTTCTCCTAAACATCTGGAGGGACTTAGGAATGCTTATTTTAGTCAGATGTAGGAATGAAAAGTTTTAAACATGATCATAAGAAAGCTAGAAGGTGGCAGTTGAAGACTGTAAAATTTCTAGATAGAAATTATAATCTCTACTGCAGTCCATACAGTATTTGGCATACTATTGGGAATTTGTAGATGTTAAATACTAATAAATCCATCAAAAGACTGTAAACATAAAAATACTACTTGAAGTGTTTCACAGTGGCGTCTTTCAGAGATATTGTGACACATTGCAGTACCACTGCCAAAGTAATGAAGATGATGTAAATATTACCTTTTAATTCCTTTATAGGAATATTTTGAGCACTCTGCCTCAACTTGAAGAGCCAGTTCTCGAGTGGGAGTGAGAACCAACATACCTGGTCCACCACGTTTTTCTCTAGGTCTGTAAGAAAATCCACCCTTGATTAGATATACATAAATTATTTAGATGTACAGTTATACATAAAAAATACGAAAGGCAATATTTTAAGAAGAGAACAGAGGAAAACCTAGCAGACAGGCTAACTATGCTGTTTGGCTTCCATACAAGTATCATTTAACTTTGGTTAAAATTAATTAAGCCCACATTTCAAAGCATAATTACCTGGAAGTAAGTTCAAAAGCACACATCACTTACAAAAACACTTTTATGACATTAGCTGCCTAAATACTATGGCAATGCAAACCAAGTAACTTGGTTTCATGGGAGTAGGAAGAATGGATATTTGTGCATCACGATGCCCAGATGCTTGGGAAAGAATAAAGAGAAAAGGCAGGGCTGCTGGGTTAAGCTGTAACTTTAAAGCTAAAGGGACCCCTGACCATTAGGTCCAGTCATGACCGACTCTGGGGTTGCGGCGCTCATCTCACTTTATTGGCCGAGGGAGCCGGCGTACAGCTTCTGGGTCATGTGGCCAGCATGACTAAGCCGCTTCTGGAGAACCAGAGCAGCGCACGGAAACGCCATTTACCTTCCTGCCAGAGCGGTACCTATTTATCTACTTGCACTTTGACGTGCTTTTGAACTGCTAGGTTGGCAGGAGCAGGGACCGAGCAATGGGAGCTCACCCTGTCGCGGGGATTCGAACCCTCGACCTTCCGATTGGCAAGTCCTAGGCTCTGTGGTTTAACCCACAGCGCCACCAGTGTCCCTTAAGCTGTAACTTAGGGAGGTGTAAAATAACCTAGACTGGTTAGCACCTGCTAACTTGGCATCCCTGAGCAAGAGAAATGTACACATCACTGGGACTCCATAGCCATAGCATCATGGTGGCTATCATGTAAATATAGATAGTAATTCATAGCTGGGATTATGAGGTTGGAGAGTTTGCTTTTTATATCCCATCTGAAATGTTCCATCTCTTAAGGAAATCACAGAGCTGCAGTCCGCCTCCCAATGTTGACAGAAGCCTGCTTTGAGAATTAAGGGGTAAAGCAGGGGTGGGACGTCTTCCTGTGTAGAGCACAACAATGTTTATATTGACTTGTTTATGATAGCATTGATTTAAAAAAATAACAGCAACCTTAACTGTTGCAAACTCTATAAGCATTAAAAAGAATACATTGCTGAATCTCTTTCCAGTTTATGGACTACTGTATGTATGCAAGAGAAAAGAATGGCAACTGATAGTGCAACAGGGCTGGATGACAAAAAGCATGACAGTAGTTTCACACACAGCTCTTGTGACCAAGATTGTGTTAAATCTTATTAACTTGATTAACAAAAACAACCCACCAGGCACAGAATAAATCAAATCTTATTCCAGTTACTTCTTACATTGGCTGCAAATCCAAGTGAATGAACCCAGGCATTAGATAAGCCAACGTCTTTCCAGTACCAGTCTGCGCTATTCCAATGAGATCAAATCCTTGAAGTATTATTGGCCAAGCCTGTGACTAAAATAAACAGTATATTATTACATAGGGCCTACTATTTAAACAGCACAGTTTCTACACTATTCAGAAATAAAGAAAACTAAAATACCTGAATTGGGGTAGGCTTTTGAAAGCCAACTTTCTTTATATTTGCCATAATGTCAGGATAATGCATAAAAGCATCTTCAAATATACAAATAGGATTGGGAATGTGACGCTTTTCATTATCTTTCAGGTCATCACATGTGATATTATTATTTTCTTTTCTTTAAAAGACAACATAAAGAGATAATATTATACTGATAGCAGACAAAATGGTTTATTTATCAATTCCAGACAAAGTACTAAATATCTAGAGCAAAAAATCATGTAGTTTCCACTTTGTTATCATTTCCATAATTAGCTTATGTGAACAACTAGATAAAAGTTGCTTAACATTATTATACACTAAACATAATCAAAGCCAGTGGTAGAGGCTGCTATTAAAAACAAAACATGACCTTTGCCAACAGAAGCTATGATGACAACTAAGTCCCACTGCATGCAAGGAGTTTTATGATTTAGTGCAAATCATAAACATGATTAAAGAATAATTAAGGTTCTTTCAAACTATTACATAATAGAAAGCCAGGGTTTGTAGTGAATGTACACTTGTCCAAGAGCTGCAATCAAACCAGGCTCTCTGATTATAGATGCATGTTTCATTCATGTAAGACATTTTAAAGTGCATACCTCTGGAAATGTTCTATGGCTGATGGCATCAGCTTTCAAACCTTACAAGCTATACAATGAGCTTATGCGTTTCAATCCTAACCCCCCCCCAAAATGGCACGTAAGACCTATCCTGTGTGAAATATGCACACAGCCTAGTCTTATGGTGTGCATCTAAACTCAGTATTACCTACTACTTTGCAGACATTGCCTTCATCTTCTTAAAACTATAATCCATTTAAAAATCAACCCAACTTTCCAATAGGCCATACAACTTTCCAATTTAAATTATTACCTCCACCTATCAGCTTCTTCTTGTGACATTGAAGCAACCTTTAGAGATTCTTTGTAAAAACATTTTTCAATTGGAGGCAAATCTAATAAAATTAAAGAGAAAATGGGTTATTTTAAAAAGTAACTTCTCAAACTACTCAGAATAGAAAAGAACACCATCTTCATTAAAAACAACAACCCTGAACTCTATTCCCATGCCAGCCTATTCCTCATTTTTACAGGTAGTTCTATTGAGCAGACACACAATTCAACATGGCTTGCAAAGAAATGCCGATAAGAAACTACACCAAATATATTTATCACATAAAGAAGGGCTATCAATAAGCCCTTGAACACTTTTCGTTTACTAGAAACCATAGCATGAGTATGGAAATTCATTTTTCCATAATCACAAAGTTTCACTAGATTAAAAAATAAGAACACCCAACCACAAAAACAATTTTTGAGCTTTCTTTTTAAAAAGTTTGTACCACAGTCAGTACTGATCTGTAAACTGAGATGTGGATGATGGGCAGTCTTGTATATCAAGATACTACTTCTTCCCAGCTTTGTATTCAGGGATTAATTTTTAAATCTCTACAGGCACAGCAAGACATTTTGAATTCAGTACCCTGGTTTCACTGTTACTTCTGTTTTTTTTTTAAAAAATGATATTTTATTAAAGTTTCAAAAAAAGGTTACAAAGATGATAAGAAAATAGAAAAAAGAAAACAAAAAATACAGAATACAGAATAGAAAAAGAAGAAGAAAAAAACGGTTAAAAATAAGTCCATCTTTCAATGTCTTGCCTTTCATTTACTTGTTTCCCTGACCTCCTCACACCTCCCTTTTTTGTATTCCATTTCAAATGGTTAATTCAGCAAATCCTTTCCCTCTTTGTTTTATCTTAGTTCTTTATCTTAACATATTATAGCCTTATATTTTAATCTATTAACAAACCATTTTTACATACTCCTTTTTAACATTGTTACTAAAACCGCTTCATTTCATTCCGACATCATTTTAACATTCATTAATTTTGCAGTGTTTCTGTAAATAGTCCTTAAATTTCTTCCAATCTTCTTCCACCGACTCTTCTCCCTGGTCTCGGATTCTGCCAGTCATTTCCGCCAATTCCATATAGTCCATCACTTTCATCTGCCATTCTTCCAGGGTGGGTAAATCTTGTGTCTTCCAATACTTTGCAATAAGTATTCTTGCTGCTGTTGTAGCGTACATAAAAAAAGTTCTATCCTTCTTTAACACCAATTGGCCGACCATGCCCAGGAGAAAGGCCTCTGGTTTCTTCAAGAAGGTCTATTTAAATACCTTTTTCATTTCATTATATATCATCTCCCAGTAACAGGTTTCACTGTTACTTCTGAGTAACATGAGAACAGTACATCCATCCAGGTCTGCCTGAGTGACCAATCACATTAGTGTGAACGACTGGTATGCCCTATAGTGCTGTAGACTTGTCCATATATTATATGCCTAACTCTGTGGGTAAGTATGCCTATGGACACTGGCACCCATGTTTTGTAGTGGCATTAAATTAGTGCATGAAGTGTGGTCAATATAGTATATTGTGTTAGCACAACCTTTTATATCTAATTGAAAGGCTTTTTTTGTACCAAGGTGCTACCTCAGTGTGATATGACACTTAAAATACTGCACTAACACTATGGCCTTTACACCAAATCTTATCTGATTTTTGCGTTCAACCGTGACCACATACCAGGCAGTTTTTAATAAATATAACAAAATCAATAGATGATCAAATGTTCTCAGAATTTCTTAGAATTTTTTACATATCAAAGTAGATGATTTTCACAGCTAATAAAGCATTTATATTGAAGGATGACCACCTACAATTCCTTAAAAAAAATATGTTACACTAACCAGCCCACTTCATAGCTTCATATTTAGCTTTATTTTCTCGAAGGGAGGCCCAGTTAATGGATTGCTTTGGATTACTGTATCCTGACTTCAAAGCACCGGAATGACTTTCTTCATAACGAGTGGTTCCAAAATCTTGGTGTTTAAAGCCATCTGTTAAAACAAAATTAGAAAATGTTTAACCAAATCAGAACCTATCAGATTATGCAGCTTAAATTAGTTCTTGGGAATTCAGATAAAAAGTTTAATTATGAACCACAGAACAGTTTCATTTCCCTGCAATCTAAAGACAAACTATGTGAACCAATACCATGTTTTATTTTTGGATGCATCACAAGGCCAGCTTTATGAACTCCTCTGGATATTCCTACACTCCCTACACTACTAGCTTTCAGTTTATAAATGTCTCTTCAACAGAGTGGATAACTCTAATCTGGGTTTTATACAAGCAGAGCAGTCTGCAGAGAAAGCTTAAATATAAAACACATATCAAGTTTTAAATTCTTACCTTTAACATACCTTTCTCCTGCGTTGCTTTGGCTGCACCTCTCAATAAGATCATCAATCATCATTTTGGCTTTTGCTTGCTTATCATTACCACCAAATATCTTTATTTCAGCTTCATAATTGCCCTTTACAACCTAAATGTAAGGTTTTTTTTACTTAGTAGAAGAATCAGATATTAGATTCCTGCAATATACCACTCTAAAATTGTCTTTCTGGGTACTAAAAAGTTATTTGATAAGTACAAGTAAGATTTCCTAAACCACTTGGATATCTTGCAGTCAGAAGCAATATATTAGGCTGAAAGTTTTCCATTTCTAAATATGCCTTGCTTCATTACAATGAGAAAAAGTAACATAATAGATAGGAGTCTAGTACCTTAGGCAGTTTCAAAGTTACATTAACTTTTATCAGAAAATTAAAGCAGTCTTCTCATATTTCGTCCATACATTCTATCAAGGTGTGGGGACAGCAGGATTGTCATTACTTCCCCCACCCTTTGTGCACCAGCTGGCACTAACCTCTGTGCAGTCAGCAAAAAGTGAGAACACTCTGCGGCCAGTTTACATATAGTACTAAATTATAGTGTCATATGAATGAATACACATACCCTACCACATGACTGGGATGACTTTGATGGCATTAAGTTTCAGTTTCTTCTCAGATCATCTTTGCTTGTGAACCAGAGATTGCAGTTTATAACCAAGTCTGGTTTAGTTTAACAACCAACCTACAGAAACTATCACTTAATCTGAAGCTGCAATAACAATCCAAGATTAGGAGAAAGCAAAACTAAATGATGCCAAAGTCCAGTTCTGGCCACACAGGAAAGGAAGCAAGTTGGGGCTCACTCCAGCTTGTGCATATAGCACTAAACCACAGTTTAGTGTTATGTGTGAGCAATCTATATGTGGATAGGTAGTATGTGATTAGGAACCCTGGCACAACCAGAATTTGTAATTACAAACATGTGCACACACCCACACACACCTGGATCCATGAAGAATCCACTCACTTCCACAGAAGACAGGGCCAGAAGATATGACCATGCTCTCATTCAATGTATTAACTAGATTAACTAGAGTGTGCATAAAATATGAAAAAGGGTATATACCCAGGGAATATTTTATAACTCATATTCAGCCCTTTCTTTAAAATCCAAACAATATAAGGTGAGAGTGTGCTAACGATTTGTCATCTCCTAAAATATTTTCAAATACTCTAGTAAAAAAAGCTGTGAGCTGCATCCAAGTTCTACTCAAACTAGACTCACTGAAATGTATCTAAGTTAGCTATGCCCATTAATTTCAGTGGGTCTACTCCAAACATGAATAATATTGGATATAATTTTTGAACTGATATGAATAATGTATCCATCTACATTATGTTTGCTTTATTAATTTTTTTCCTTACTAAATAATTTCAGTTGAAAAATCTTTAGCTGTAGGAAAAACTTCTAAGCTATTTATAGAGTATGTTAAATTAACAATTTTAATAATGTTTATTAATATATGTCTAACAAGCTGCCTGTGTAATTTGATTCAAAAGCAAGTCTCATTAAGTTTAGTGGGGCTTGCTCCCAGGGAAGCTGGTATAGAACTGTGGCCTAAATAAAAACAAAATAGATTTAGGACTCTGGTAAATTTTCCAGAAAATCTGCATCATCGGCCAATAGTCCCAGTGGTTTTCAGCAGAACCTTTGTTCTTCATTGGAAGTCACTCCTTACCCATCTGCTGGCACAATCCATGTGTTTTTGATGATGCTTACCAAATGTTGCACTAACATAATGTACAATCATAAATAGTACTGAGGTTTTACTTGTTTGGGGGAAATGCTTGGGGTTTAAAAACAGTATAGCAGCATCCCCCCCCAATTTAAGTTCAGTTAAGCACTACTAAACTGATTCAAGTACATAAAGTACTACACACTAGACATTTTCTCCCCAATTCCTTTGTTAATTGCTTCGTGATCACAAATATACACATGACCCCACTCTTTGCAAAGAAAAGCAGTTATTTTGCAATGCAACAACCAGTCTTTTGAGTAAAGACTGGGTTTTTTTAAACAAACACTTAAAAAAAATAGTGCCTCACCTGTATTTTACAACCTGATGATTCCTGAAGCTCTTTTATTTTACTTCCACTTCGACCTGTTGCAAAATTAAAATACATTCGCAAAATTTGGCCACATTCCTATTTTAGCTAAATGTTTTCAAAAATAGAACAATGCATACTGCTACTGGCAAAATGCAAACATTATTTCTATCACAAGTAAAGGAAACAAGGGCAAGAGTCTGAAGGCATCTAAAGAGGGTGCAAATTTTTACATAAAAACACTCAGAAGTGAAGCTGAGCAATTCTTAGGTTTTCCCCAGATGAACAATTCCTATCCCTATGTTAACCAATATTTTGTTGCAAAATGACACAATGAACTTATGACATAAGAACACCAGTATAATAGTGGTAATATTTATGCAACTTTCACATATTTCAGTGAACACGCTTTTCCCTATGTACAAAGCTAAACTAAACCATTTAAAGAACACCAAAGTTTGTAAACATGATCATATAGTATTAGAGATTTGGGTCCAACTCAATTACAGAAAGGGATTTTTGCATGGGGCTAAAACAGATAGTCTTAAGAATCATGGAGGTCCCTTAGACACTCTCTGTACCTTTGACCGCCTCCCTCTGTCAATCCTCTTTTGGGCCTTGATACATATGCATTTCCTAGGCTTACTGTTCCATGTCCACAATGAACAAAATTCTGCTGCTGCTTTTCCTTTTTATTGGCCACCCAATTCACGAAAAGGAAAATATTAGGGCTGCACCATTTTGCACAGGGAATTGCAGGCATGAGTTTCCTTTCCATTTCTCTATCTCCAGTGACAGTTCATTCAGATTTGACATCACTTATGTTGCAAAAGTGCTAATGACTATAAAGTCAGCGCTCTTTCTCTTTTAAAGAGAAACTAAGTACACCATAGTAATGGTAAAAGACCCCTGACAGTTCTTTTCAACACTATAAAGTTCTTATTTCTGGACATCCTTAACAGTGCAATCCTGTTCATGTCTACTCAGACTCAAGATCCACTGAGTCCAATACTTATTCCCAGGTAAGTATGTATACATTTGCAGCCTTACAGTGCAAATCCAACAGTGGGTCTACTCAGAATTAAGTCCTACTGAATTTATGGGGCCTTTCTCCCAGGTAAGTGGGGTTAGGACTGTGGTCTTGATAACTTTTTAGCTAATAAATCTATCTTCCCTCCCTGGCCCTTTCCCCTGTCATAGTGCACAAACATATAACTCCACCTCTGCACTAGCAGGAAAACACTGTACAAATGTAGCAAGCAAAAGGCATACACTCGTGAATTCACAGGGTGCTCTATTGAGTTGACCTTAAAAACAGCCCTGCGACGTTAGAGGGTGCTATTTATTTTCTGGGAGAGGAGCCTATTTGTTTACCCAGCCACTTTTTCTACATAGAGTGTGCACTGTTAAGTGGTATATAACCCAGTCTCATAAACAATGTGGTATTATACAATTTACTATCCAGGAGGCAGTCCAAATTCAACACGCTGTCTACTGCAATCAGCAAGGGAGTCAAGTCCAACACTGAACGACACGGGAGTCAGAAGCCTTAGGATTGTTCACAGCAACAACCCGCTTTGCCAGGGAAGGAAGGGCGCCCCCCCCCGTTTGCGCTTTTGTGTGTGTGTGTGTGTGTATATATATTATATATATATAGTTTGGGGGAAGAGGGGACTTCTCTCCACCCGCCCCCCAAAAAGAGATCACTCCAAGTTTCCCCTCACGGACAGCCACCGCTACCTATGAGGGTGCCCACGAGGGAGTTATCCAGGTGGAAGCACAGCGGCGGCGACCCGGCACGCTCCCTGCCCGCCCCTCGGAAGGGGGCTCGGGCCCGGTACTCCAAGGGCCCCGACTGCCACGGCTCGCGGAAAGGCGCCGGCCGCGAACCCCATTTCCTCCCGCCACCGCCTCTTTCCTCCTCGTCGTCTTTGCCCGCGGAGCCACGTTTCCCACTAGCCCTCGCCGTCACCGGGCGCCACTCGGCCAGAGAGGGTTTGGCGGAAGCTTGGCGGGCCTCGTCCTCCTCACTTTCCGCCTCCCAGTCGGACATGGCGGGAGAGGGGAGCCAACAGGGACGGTACTGCCGTGAGAGGAAGGGAAGGAGCCACCCGAGCAGCGGTTGTCAACGCCGCCCTCGCGCCACCAAACCGTCGCCTCGCCCCGCCTCTCCGCGTGCCCCAATAAACCGCCGGATTTAGGCGGCGGCTCGGATTGGCTGGAGCGCTTCTAAATTCCTCGCGTGTGATTGACAGCGCGGGCAAGCGCCCTCGTGGCTCGCGTGCGAGAGGGAGGGGCTTAAGGCGGAGGCTTGTTAATAGGTAGCAGAGCGCAATTCCCTCCAAAATGTCGCTGGTAGGACAGTTCCCCTCAGCTTGCCAAATGGTCCAGGAGGTGGGGAGTTGTTGGAGAAGCTTCTTCTTAAGTGCCTCGAAGAGAGAGTGGTCCGGCTTTTTCGTCGCGCGCGAGTTTTACGCACACTCTTTGTAAGCAATGCTGAGGCAATTTATTTCTCCACAGGGTAAATACTGTGGTGCTGGGCGGGTGCTGGTCAGAAATCCCGCCAACGGGATCATGTTGAGTGGAAAGTAAATCTCGAGTAGGTGTGCTTCATAAGTCTTAAGTATTACCTAATCCTGGTGTCAGACTATTTTGCGCTTCAGGGAAGGCTAACTACTTGCCCCACCCACCCAGCCCATTGCTAATTCCAATTTTCAAAAAGAGATGTCTTGGTGGGGCGGGAGGGGGGGGGGAATGAAAAACGTGAAACTGCTAAATTTATTTTAAATGGCAAGGATAAGCAATGCAACAATCTTTATTTTTTCAAATGCAAAAGAAAATGCTTTAGCACACAAATCATTGTGAATAATCTTGTGAACTGCGATGTTAAAAGTTAAGTCTGGTAAAAGTTTCAATTTCAGGCACATCAACACCTCACTTTTCCTTTGCAAAATCTGCCACCAATTCCTTTAGCTCAAGTGCTTGAGGATGTTCAGTTGGTATAGTTGCCAAGCCCCTTTTGCAACACTTTTCAGCGTATGCAAGTTTTTATAAGGTTGATCTTTAAGAAACCGCATTCACCATTTGCTACTGACACTGGCAGTGTGAGAAGATGCGTTTTTGTTGTACTATGAAGAGAAGTAATCCTTATGGCAGCATAGACTTTGGAAGTCTTCAAGTTATTCCTGTAAGTTCACAGCACAGATCTTCAGCATCAATATCTTTGTGCCCATTTATGCATCAACGGTTTTTCTAAATTATTGCAGGCCTTAAATACATCTTAAGACTGTATATATATCATATGGGAAGCCAACTAGAGAATTAAATTGTCTCAGCTGTTGGAACCTCTTCTTCAACAGATTGTATGACCATGTTTAAGACAGCATAGTAGAAACCTACTTTGAATTTCTGCTTTGGATCTTGTGGTGTCTCTGGGCCTCATACTCCAATTGGTGTTTATTATTTTCTAACTTGTTTTGTCTCAAAGTCTGGTAGTAGTCCTAGCTCTTTTGCAATCTCACTGGCTTTACACTGGCAGCCCACAGGGTAATTATTGGTCATTTGCAATTGGCTTGTAGCTGAATTTAAATTGGCTTACTTATTGTGTAGTAGCTTGCCTGTAATATTGACTTCAAAAAGGGTGTTGTATCATGTAACTTTCAAATTGCAACAGCAAGGGCCTTAGCTGCAATTCTAGAAGTATTGCCAGATAAATCTTTACTCCACGAACCCAGAAATAGTACCTCAGGTTAAGAACCTTGCTTCAGGATGAGAATAGAAATTGTGCGGCAGTGGCAGCAGGAGGCCCCATTAGCTAAAGTGGTACCTCAGGTTAAGAACAGTTTCAGGTTAAGAAAAGACATCCAGAACAAATTAAGTTCTTAACCCGAGGTACCACTGTATATACTACCAAGATGATATTTCATTTGTTTCAAAGCATCAGCCCGACTCTCCCACCTTGTTTCCCTCAATGGCTTAGCAATCATGCCCAAGTCTGATACATGGCCAGCTAGAATTTGCCGGCTCTGAGTTGATGCAGAGAAATAATTATAGATCTGTTGAACCAAACTGAAGAAAATAGTTGCTTCCAGACAACACTGAGCAGTAATTTTAATCTTAACTTTTGTATGTTTTAAAGTATGATTGTGATTTTTTTCTTTGTCTTTTATGTTTTTGTTTACTGCTTTGAGGTTTGTTTAAAAAAATACAATCAAGCTGTGTATAAATTTTATGAAATCAATCAATCAATCAATCAATCAGCCATTGACTACCAAGTTTAAAGAGTGTGCCTTGTAGGGAACAAAAAAGGCATATGAGTTTATATCTAGGACTCTATTTTGTATGCTATTTTCTTTGCCTTTCATGTTACTCCCATTATCACAACCTTGGCCATGCAGATTCTCAAATGGTAATCCCACTTGCTAAGCTGTCCAAGAAGAGTTTCTGTCATAAAGGGGCCTGTAGCCTCTTTAGTGGAAGAAATCCCAAGAAATGCTCCCGTTGTATGTTGTTCAGTCCCAGCTCCTGCCAAACTAGCAGTTTGAAAGCAAGGTACTGCTCCGGCGGGAAGGTAAATGGCGTTTCTGTGTGCTGCTCTGGTTTCGCCAGAAGCGGCTTAGTCATGCTGGCCACGTGACCTGGAAAATCTGTCTGCGGACAAACGTCACCCTCGGCCAGTAAAGCGAGATGAGCACCGCAACCCCAGAGTCGTTCGCGACTGGACTTAACTGTCAGGGGTCCTTTACCTTTACCTTTTACAACCTTGAATGGGGTTGCACTCTCCCTGAAGGAGCAGGTTTGCAGTTTGGGGTTGCTTCTGGATCCAGCTCTGTTACTGGATGCTCAGGTAGCCTCAGTGACAAGAAGTGCCTTTTACCAACTGGTTCAACAGCTGTGGCTATTTTGGACTGGGAAAAGCTTGCCACAGTAGTTCATACATTGGCTACTTCAAGACTGCATTACTGCAATGCACTGTAATGCGGGGCTTCCCTTGCAGAAGCTGCAGTTAATGCAGAGTGCTGCAGCATGATTGCTGACAGGATTGAGTCCTAGTCAGCATATAACACCTGTGCTCAGAGATCTGCACTGGTTGCCGGTTTGCTGCTGGGCCAAATTCAAGGTGTTACTGTTAGCATATTAAGCCCTTAACAATTTTGGACCAGTTTACCTGTGATCAAGTAGGTGGCTTTGCTGTACTTTTCAGTACCTGCTAAAAACATTCCTGTTTAGATAACTCAAAGGTCAATACTGTGCCCCTCTGAGTTCTGTACTCTAGATACCTGCCTAATTGGCCTCATGATGGCACCAGCCCCAATATTACCTTATTAAGTAAGTCTTAACTACTAATTAAGTTTTTTAACTGAAATATCTAGTAAAGCATAGTTACTACATGCAGTACAGTGGTACCTCTGATTACAAATTGAATCCGTTCTGGAGGTCTGTTCGTCACCGGAAACCGCTCGTAACCTGAGGAGCCATTAGTGAAAGTGCACCTCTCGCTGCACACGCGCCTCTGGGTGCATGATTTCCACTCACATCCCAGGGCAAGTTTCGCAACTGGGAGCGGCTACTTCCGGGTTACCGGAGCTCATAACCCACAGCATGTGCAACCAGAGGTACCATTGTACATGTAAACTTGCTTTTCTTCTCTGCTGCCTCAGTTTCTAGAAAAGCTCTCCTCTTGGGGCGTTTATGATTGTACCACTATTTAGCTGGGAATTGTGCTGTATACACGGGGCAGTTTATTTCTTGCATTCCATGTGTGCGTGCTTTTGCGTTGTCCATAGGGCGTCCTCATCCAAGGCTCCGTCTGCCCTGTACATTAAAAGTTGTATCATACCATTTGAAACATGGCTTCCCCCAAAGAATCTTGGGACCTATAGTTTAAGGTTGCTGAGAGTTGTTTGGAGGCCCCTTGTCTCTTCACTGATGGGACCCAAGTGGCAGTCCATAATTCTCCCCATTTAATTTATTATGAGGAATTATAAGGCGAGGAAGTCACATAACTGTGGACATAAGTGCCTTAGTGCACTTAGTTCATTGGTGGCCTTTTTTTTAAAAAAAAAAATGTGTGACAATATTTTTCTGGGTGCGCTATCACCCTCTACTGTTGTTAGTGAGGCACTTCTCAGTGCTGAGGCTGAGAATGGCAAAAAATCATTTTTGTTTTTAAATTAATCTGTTTTGTGCAAGTCTGGTATGTTGGAAAACTTGTATCTCAGAAATATTTTTTAAAAATTGGTCAGGCACAAATGTAAACCAATATCTGCATGCATGCCCATAATAGACCTCAGGTTTCCAGAACTTGGAGAGGATGTGCTACAGCAGGTGGGGCACGTGTGCACACACACTTTATCCCAGTTTTGTTTAAGTCTGGCAGATTGTAAAACTTGTAACTCTAAAATGGAAAAAAGGCCATAGGCAGGTAAACAAATGCTTGCACTCATGCCTGCAATGGACCTTGGGTTCAGAAAGTACTAATTGTGGGGTGGGAAAAGCAACAGAGAGTTCAAACATATCCCATCAAGCACCGCCTGCTACTGTGGATGACAAACACTATGACAGAGTTTAGTTGAAAGTGCATTTGTAAGCAATATTGTTTAGTTGAAACAGGTGCATAAAGACAGTAATATGTTAGCATTTCTAATATGGGTAGGTAATCTGTTACTGTGTGGGAGTATACATCTGGTGGTTTAACCCTAGCACCTGTGGAGATCTTTAGGTGCATCTGATGACTAAAATATTCACATTCAATGTGCATAGTGCAGTGAGGTTGCTGAGCAGCACAGAATGACTTGGGAGTCTATTGAGTTCACAGGACCTCAGGGAATTAGGAGGCAATACTGAGACGATGTCAGAAGAGGGGATAGAACATGGAATAGGAGGAATATAAAAGGAAGCAATGTAATAGGAGGCTTCTAAGGCCAAGGAGAACACCCCAGTACTGATTAACGGAGAATCAAATGGCATACAATACCTGCTATGCTGATTCCTTAGCTTTGACTGCATCGTGGCTAACCAGAGGTTGAAGACTCAGACATAACGAACTTATGTGACGTGTTCCACTAGCATTTATTTAAGTTAAAGAAAAAAGCATATACATTATAGTTATTTTAACCTGTTTTATTAACAACAATATGGATTCAGTTTATCATGAAATTACAATTAACATTGTATTCTAATATAATGGCTTAAGCCATTTTAGCATCAGTGGAAATGTCCCTTATATTTTTCCATTACTGTCATACAACCAATCTTTAGGCACTTTCCCCTCATATTTTAGCCAGTTTTAGTTTCTCATAACACACCCAATGGCCAAAGGTTTTGTTTGTGGAAGTATTCCATATCTGTTTGAATTACTGGAAATTTTATGAAAACCTAGGAAACAATTTAAATAGGCATAACAATTTTTGATGTTGCAGTCAATTTGAACAATATTAAAACAATTTTGTGGTAAAGAAGGGTGCTGAAGCTCAGAAAGGCAAATCTAATTATTCTGCAAATAAAGCCAATGAAGTTAACAGAATCACACCAGGTCAAAATTGGTCTTCTTATGGTTATTTATTAAGGCCCCAATTCTAAAAACGAAAACAAAACATTCTTGTGTGTGAAATGTTCATATATTTAGGATGGACTAAGGCTGTGATTCTAAGCACATTCACAACAAAATCTTATGCATTGCAGTCTTATGCATTCAGAAGCAAGTAAGTCCCCCTGGCCCAGTTCAAACATAAAACTAAGCCAAACCATGGCCAAGCATGAAAGAGTGAGTGCGTAGATATTCACAGTAAAAATCAGTTATTTCAGTCCTGCTGCTGCTGCTCGGAACTAAGTCATAGTTTGGCTTAGCAATACAGCATGTCCAAATCCGGGCTGTTGGTTTGTCTCTTACAAACCTCAGAAGATAAGCCAAGAACAAACCTTAGCTACAGCTCATGGTCTGCACGGGGTGAGACAAACCATGAGCCTGGGTTTTGGCATAATGCCAAGTCAACATGGCTTTGCTCTGGGTAGCACAACAGCAGGACAATTGTGGGATGGGGGAAGCAAAATTGTTACGGTCTTTGCTGTATCAGGATGCCCACACATTCATGTTTAGGCATGCTTTGGTGAATGAGTTCAACAGGGCTTACTCCAATGTAAGTGTATAAAAGATTGTAACTTTAGGGCCAAACTACACATTACATACACATTAGCCCAGTATCTCTTTGTTCGTTTCCCTCTTTAATAAGCCGCCTCATGAGGGAATTATTGAGAATGTCGAAATACCAGGCAGAAAGAGTTAAGCACTGCCTCCCCACATCACATTCATTTTTCTGCTCAATTATACATTCCAGTACATCTTGTAGAGAACAAGGGCAGCAAGCTATCATATACACCTTTGTGTGATGTAATTTGGCCCTTAATAGAAATAATTCCCATTGAATACAGCACTTATACACCATGCTTCAGCTTGCTTTTGCTTATATATTTCATTTTTCTTTTTGCTAAATTTTACTGTGCTTTAGCATAACACTTTTATTTATCTGCTTTCTGTTACTATTTGTGCATTAATTTTTAGAGTCAACATGACATCTGGATTAATTTAGGGAAGTATTATTTTCCTCAGGAAATAATTGGAACAATGTCATTCACACTTTAAACAGATGCTTAGGAAAACTTGGAGCTCAAACCTGCATTTTCTTAACCTTGACAACACTTGTTGAGGTAAGCTAACAGAATTTTTGAATAGTTCAGAACTACATATAGAAACTCATGGGCAGTACAGTTTTATAAAGTGTTTTGGATTGATTTGTCTGGTCAGATGGACAGAAGCAAGTGCCATTGTATTTAATGACAGCAGTCTGTTTAGGTATGAATATCTCATACACATTTACTGTGGTTAGTGTGATATACTGAATTCTAAGTTTGAACACTGTTATCTTTATTTAAATAAAACTATATCATATGAGCAAGAAGAAAATATATATTTTAGATACTATCATCAGAATTATTATTATGTTCAGTTCTTTCTTCAACTTGGAACATGTGACATGCCTATCAAAATAAAATTAATCGTTTACATTGTAATCCTCAAATCGTTCGGAAGGATCAAATTATTCCCTCCTGTTTTGTTGTTTTTACAGCTTTCATATGCTCTAATACACAGGGAGATTGACAGCTCTTCAATGAATAACAATGGAGAAGTTCATTCTGTCCCTGCTCCTACACTTCATTATCATTGTGGTGAGTTCAGTAGTATTCAACATGAAAATTTGGTAATTATTTCAGCAGGAGGAAAGATGACCCACATGCTATGTTGTGCATGTAGGAACTCCCATTGATGATATATGAAATCCACACTTGAACATTCATATTAAAAAGCAAAACCTTCACATAATTGTTTTTTAAAATGTACCAGTGTAATCAGTGTAACAGTAGAAAAAAGACCATGTACATTTAGAATAGCATTTGCAAATCCTGCCAGTGCAAAGGGGTGTGTGTGTGTGCTGGGGATGGAGTGAGAATACGAATTGTTAGCTGTAACTTTGCAAAGGTATTCCTGATTTGTATGTATTTTGAAAGTAGCCAACTTTCAAATTATGTGCATAATTAAAACAAGGAGGACTCAAGCATGTCCTCTGATTAAGGCAAAAATAGCAATTTCTGGTAGGTGAATCATCTAAGCCAAGACAACCATAGTTGCCTTGTAGTAGCAACCCTCTCTAACCCATAGCTGAAATGGAGCTCCATTTAGATGCTGTTGTCTCCATAGACGTAATGGAATGATATTGCATGTTCATCTATTTAAAATGGGAAGCAGGTCTAATTATTTGTACACGTGTTGCTTGCCTTGTGCCTTTGCTCTAGCTCCTTTGTTAAGCTAGATTTCACATAAAGCACAAAAAGGCACTATTAAACATTCAGTACATAAAATAAAGGTCTATTGTCTGTATTCTATTTTTTTTAATAGGGAAAAATAGCTTTGGCTGGATAAACTGCAGATATCTAAATAAGGAAGTATTTAAACTCTTGTCTCGGAACTTGTTTTGACAGAAGTATATTTTATATAACAGAGGAAGGAGTGACAGGCATAAACTATATGCTCCTCTCCCTTCCCCCCATAGTTTGCAACAGATGCAACTCATCAACACACCTCTTTTTGCTCTGCTTTTGACAAGTAGATGGGCAGAAATGATCTGTTGGGAGGACAAATTTTGTTTAGGCACCTCCAGTTGCCTCCTTGTAAATATATTTTGCTTAGGTGACTCCTTGTAAATATTCTGGAAAATCTGTTTTTGTTCACATAAACATTTTACAGCCATCAACTTTCAGCAAAAATTATACAGCAAATTGTAATGGTAAACTGTAGAAAATTACGTGGGAAGTGAAAGACAGCCATGTGCTTCAGTGTGCCTTCTCTTTGTATTTACCATGAGCTTTGACCAAGCAAAAGCTGCAGAACAGCATTAATCATCTGCAGGTATCATATGAATGGCACAGTATAAACAATTTACAATTTGTTTGTACTTTCACATAAGATTAAGAGGAAACATCAAGAAATTTATTTTGTATAAAAGAACAATGGAGGCAGAAACTACAACAGATGTAGAGTAAACAGTTCAAATTGTTTGCAGTACAATCTGCAGCATTTAACCATGATTAAGACTCTTGTGACATTTTTATGTATAACATCATTCTCAGCAGGGCTGGCTTGTAAACGATCACATGCTCTGAGTGAGCTAGTAGTGGCATCCTTCAGTTTGTGGAATGCCTTTGGAATCACTAGAGAAGGTTGAGCACAGGACATCCTGCTCATGAGCATACACAGAATGTATATTTCGGAGGGGGGGATATAATAAATAGAAATATTTGTTACCAATGGGAAGTGAGATTGGAATGTGCTTATAGGCTTTTAAAAGATTTCTGTGGCAAAGCTTAGGTATGACATTGTAAATATTTACTAGTATTGTTGCTTCACATTAGTCTTAATAAAATTTGGGAAGTAAAATACATTTTTTGGGGGAGGGGGGAGAAACTTCAATTTCCTGGAAGCTGTGAATCACAAACCTCTGTGGATAGAGTTTGGGGACAAAGACTGTTCTGAAACATCTATTCGAAAGTCACACCCGTTTCTAGGTTCCCATTGTTAAAACCTCTACGGGCAGTTCTGTAAACCTTTCTTTCTTCCCAGCACACCTTCCAAGAACAAATACTTGGAGGATCTGACAGGTAGTCTTCACTGTCAGATGAGTTGTATTTCCTTAGTCTTTGTGGGGAGGACAAATGATTAACCCTTCATTCCTTCTTTCTATCTACATATTTTTTTTACCTGTGCTTGTGCATACTCTTTTTATTTTTTTCCTTAACTCTTGAAAAATAATTATTCTATTTTCTCCCTGTTCTACTTTCCACTGTTTTTCTTTTATCTCTCCAACCTCATACAGTACTTCTATTCTCCCCAATCTTTGCTTGTGCTATCACTCAGCCTCAGAACTGGAGGACTGACTACATCATAAAAGGAGAAGATATTACATCTGAAGCAAGCTTCTGTTTCTCCCTTGTAGAGATTTCTGCCAAAATTCTTCAGATTCACAAGAGGACCATCAATATGTTCAGAAAGTTTGAGACAAGAGAAAAATTCACATTGAAGGTCATCCCTGATAACTTGGAATTGTGTACATTTCATAGCAAAAGGGGAAAAAGGTCAGTCCTAACCTAAAAAAAGTGCTGTGCAAAATACTTTGTCTCAGTCTTATATCTCCAAAGAGATACAGACACTAAGGAAGCTTGCAACTAGCAGCCATTTCTAATCTTTTATTATGGGTGTTCCTTCGTTAGCAGCTGCATATAGTAGTTTTTGTTGCAAACATAAGTGGTCTAATTCAGGGCAAATATTTATTTTAACCAAAAGCAAAGTGCTTTTATTATCTTGAGAATTTTACTTGCGTACTTTAGAAACATGGTTTCTACATGTTCAGATCTGTTGTTTAATAAACCTCTAGCATTAGTTTTGTAGATTACTCATTTATACCTACTGTACTAAATGAAAGAACCAATGTACTGCAGATATAAATTGAATTTTTCCATCTCCTAAACATGCATTTTCATGCAACTAAAAGATATGGACTCATACAACTGCCTTTCTTTCTGATTAATTTAATTTTTTAAAAAATCATTAAAAGGGCTTTCAAAATAGTCCATGCTCTGATATGTATGACTGAAAGGATTACTCAGCATGTGAACAAAATCCACAAAATGCTATTTAAGTTTGACATGAGGCAGGCTGAGAGCATCTGCACCATCCCCTGGCTTGCAAATGCTTTGAGATGATCTTGACATTCCAGTCCTTAGAGAGTCTGTAGAGAGAGTCGTTTCCACTAATGGGTGGGAAATGCCTTCGAAAGTCTCATTTTCTCTCTCTGCTTCCAATTCTTCATCAGTTATAAATAATTTTGATTCCCTCCATCTGCTGTATAATTCTTGACTACCTCTTGAGCTACTGGTGTCACTACCAGAAATCTGTACATTCAGTTCTTCAGCTGTTGACTGTATAAGGTTTTGAACAGATAGCGATTTCCCTATATCCATTTGTACTATTGGTTTCACTGAGACCAAGGGTTCCCCTTCTGTATCAAGGCTTTTTCTCCATGAGAGATCCTTTGTCACACTGGACTGTGCAATTTTTCCATTATCATTTGAAGCAACAAGGCAAGCGGTGACATCAGAAGTATTTTCCTGTGTGCTCACGGGAATAACATGTATAGGCTCCAGCCTATTGTTATGCTTTACTGATGAAAAAGGTGGTATCTGTAACGTTGTAGGTGTTGTTGGCTTAGATGTCTGGTGTATTTGGTTTAGTGCATTATTAGCTGATAGAGTTGCAGGTCCATCATTTGGCACCTGTGTGGCTTGACTATGCATAGTTGGACTAAACGCATAGTAAGCTTGAGGGTTAAATTCATTTGGTGTCAGTATAAGCTGTAGGCCACATGGCATGTTGACACTGGCTGATCTGGATACACATCCACTGGTCTGGGCAGAGCTAGACAAATCTTTACTATCTACAGGGCTTTGATAATCAGAAGTTTGATCACATTCAAAAGTTGGCATTTGAAATGAAGCCAAAGTCAGTGCAGATACAGATCCTTTCTTCAAGACCTGTTGGTAGATATCTAGCAGTGAGTCTAATTTTGACTCTATGGATTGAACCTGGTGGTGGAAGAAGAAAATTGTCTATGAATACCAAATATTATAAACCAAGCATACATATAAATAATCATAGAATATTAGAGTTGGAAGGGACCCAAGGGTCATCTACTCCAGCCCCCTGCAATGCAAGAAGCTCAGCTAAAAACATCCATGACAGATGGCCAACCATAATATCTGCAAAGAAAGGCTAGTTAAATTTTGGTGAAAAATGAATCCATTCAAGTAGCTCCAGTGAAATTTTACCCAAATGTATGGAACTTGTGGAAATATTTCTGTACAGCACTTATGCTGTGACTACAGTTTTCTAGGCCAGTTCTATTCACTTAAAACTGGCACAGTCCCACTGACACAACAAAGAAGAATAAAAGTACAAAAAGCCACTGACACCTTAGAAGAATAATTTTGCACACGAAATGACTTTGGTGTAGATACCAGAGGAAATTATTTTACTTTCCATATATCAAACATGTTTTAAATTACTGAAATAGTGATCAATGAAATAAAATGGGACTCGTGATCTTTGAGAGTCATGTTACCTGTTTTTCCACCTTGACTACGCGTCCTAGCATGCTAAGGTCATCAGCTGTCTCATTCTCTGCAGTATTTTTCTCTCGACTTCTTTTATCAGAGGCAATTTGTCCCCTTCCAAGAATCTGGTCAACCCTGCAAGGTAGTTAAATATACACGTGTGCAAGATCACTTCAACAGGTAAGAGTACTTTCATTTTGACCCTACAAGCAGAATTTTCATTTTGGAATGAAGGTGCATTCTAAAAAAATGGGTATAGATTCTGGCTACGATGAAGGGCTTTTTTGTTTCTACTGCACACAGTGATTTCTCCTTTCAAACAAATGACTGTCAATTTTATCTTTTGAGTTGGCCAATTAACTATGGGGGGAAAAGGGAAGTACAGTGGTACCTCGGGTTACAGACGCTTCAGGTTACAGACTCCGCTAACCCAGAAATAGTACCTCGGGTTAAGAACTTTGCTTCAGGATGAGAACAGAAATCGTGCTCCGGCGGCAGCAGGAGGCCCCATTAGCTAAAGTGGTGCTTCAGGTTAAAAACAGCTTCAGGTTAAGAACAGACCTCCGGAACGAATTAAGTACTTAACCCAAAGTACCACTGTAGTTGCCTAGAATTAGTTTGCTACCTGTCAGAACACTGATCAGAGTTGTCGAGAGTGACAACTATCTGTTTAGTGGTTAATGCACAAATATCTGTAGACAGTTGTCCGCTATTGTTTTTAAATCTGATTTTTTATTTCAGACACAAATGAACTTGTGGGCACAATCTGCAAAAGCTCAAGGAAAATTAGTATCAAGGAGACACAGTAGTGTTAAAACACAAAGCTTGGTTTTTGCCAAGCTAAAGATAAAAGGCAGTTTATATGAAGGAACTTATTTGTAAAAGGATTTCCATCCCTTACCTTGATTGAAGACTTTTAATTCTGCACAACATATCCAGGTGGCCTGCTGAATACTGTTCTATGACATCTTTAACATCATAGGGACGCAAAGTTTCTTTAAATTTCCTTTTGGCAACATGAAATTTCATGATTCTGTACAAGAAATACGATCTAGATTAATTATCCATATGCACTTTATACATCAAAACAAGGCCATGAAAGTGGCCAATCAATAAGCTCACACAAAATAATCAGCAATTCTAGATAGGCTAAGGATGATAATATTTTTACTGAGAACTATTTAGGAAATTAAATGTGCTTAAGAAGCTCCATTCCATGGGGTAGTATTCAACTAAATATTTGTGCTAGTATTCAACTAAATATTAGTGCTAGTGCAATGGAACTCATCCCTGCCCCTTTGCTTTGTACATGACCTGCACTATTTCTAAATATATTCTGAAGTGTTGGGGAAAACCTCAGAACACATTTAAGGGACACAAGGAGGAAGGAGATGGAGAAAAATTCTTGTGCTGATGTAACACTTCCCTTAGCACTACAACCCATTATTTCTACTGTACTATGATAAATGAAAATATAAACAAGAAGTGGGGAACCTCCAGGCAGTGGGTCAAACATGGCCTTCTATCTGGCTCTCGTAACTTCCCCCCTTCCCAATGCCATAACCCCTTTCTTGCTACACTCCTCACTGGCCTACTTCGCACCTTTAACTGCCTTTGCCTGGAACTGGGACAGTGCCTCTTGCTTGCCAAGATACAGGATGCTGCATGGTATGTGGGTGTGTGCAGAAACCCCTGGCTTCTGCACGACTAATGTGGTCAACTATTGCAAACTACTGTAAGAGTTATAGCCACTGTCTCACCCTGTTTTGGCCATGAGCCCACAAACTACAGGCATGCAGTTGCCAGAAGGTTGGCCCCAAGAAAATGTGGTTCTTGGGTTGGAGAACATGTTCCACTCTTGATATCAACTGTCCCAATATCATGCCTATACTGAAGGATAAGCACTTTCCATAGACTGAGAGAAACTTGTGCAGCTTTATGCGAATGTAAAAGCGAGATTGTTTTCACTAATGCCAAGAAATAACTCCATCCCAAATCACTTCATTATATTCCTCAAATGGACCTGTGTTTTCAGTGTACCTCCGTCACAGTTATGGCCCCAGCTGTACTGTACATTTACTATATTACACTATCACATGGAAATTGTTCCAAAGATTTTCTTGTGTGTTATAAAAGGTGCTTAAATTTTCATTTTGCAAAAGGAAACTTTGTGTATTCATTTTGCTTCTCATTAATTATTAAATTGTTACTGTTTATTTGAGTTAGACCAGCAGCTTATTCATTTAATTGCTTTTGGTTGTTTCTGTTTTAAACCCAATCCTAGAACACATTCGCTGAGGGTCTACCTCCTCCACTAGAACCTTTCTTTCATAACTCCAATTCATCATTCCAATAAAAGTTGTCAAGCTTCAGCAACTTTGGGAGGCTAGATAGTTTTGATTATGATGAAATGAGGCAAGTAGAAATCAATTATAAAATATATGTTTTTCTCTTAGTAATCAGGGAAGAAGTACTTTGCTGCTGGCTTATTTCTAATGCTATTTTATTCTGACATATTTTCCAACACAATTTATGAAAACACTACATAATTTGTCATCAGTTCAAAAGATTAAAAAGCACTTTTCTGACATAAGTATTGGTCAACTGAACTATTCCTTACAGATGGCAATTTGCATCATTTTCAATACAACATGTTGATGGATATGTTCAGCAGAGCCTATACTTCCAAGTAATGTTAGATTTAGATAAACCGAAATTTCCTCTGTACGCTTCATAACATACTATTTGGATCATAGAACTGAGAGTGGAAAAAAATTTGCTCGAGATGCCTGTGACAAAGCAGACTCTAGTCCACATAATCTTATGACACAATAAATACGTTAGTAATTAAAGTGCCTCAAGATTCTTAGTTGAATTAGAATGGTACATCAGATAGAGAGCACTGACATACTGTTGCCAGAACTATTTTATTTGCAAGAGGCAAAGCAAATAAACCACTCAGTTTTTCAAAGCACTATTCTAGTAACCTACTTGTCTTGGACTACATGTGTTCTAATTTTCAGCATTTAATCTGAGTATGGTGCAAGTTCTTTTTCATATATACTGTACATTAAGTATAGTTATGTTACAGGCACCTGCTGCCCTGAAAACCCAATAGGCAAGGTAGAAAGAAGTGGCCTAAATTTCCCTCTTCCATCTCAGTTAACAGATGACTGTGTAATCTGAAGTGCAGCTGGACTTCGATTCAATCAAAGTACAGTGTCCCTACAATTTGTTGTGATAGTATTTCTTCTAGGTACATCTGTGAAGTTTGATGTGTTTTCTCTTGTTAATGTATTTGCCACCTACCTGATAGCTCTGATTACTGTTTTAAGTGCAGGGGTGAGATCTTCTACTGAGACATCACACTGGCATCCTCTTTCATCATATACATCATCTGTAGCAATACTGGCTTCAGCTGCAAGAGAAATTCCGCATAAATGATATGCATACCTATAGAGAATGCAAGGGTCAATTAAAGTATGAAAAGGTCAAATATTCTAAAAGCTGTCAAACTCAAAATAATCTTACTGGAGGGAATAATTGGTCTTTACAGAAAATCAAACCTGTAACTGTTTACAAATGCTTACTGGAATTCTGTAAAGTAGGCATGCAGAAGCTTAGAAAAGAATAGAATAGAGTGTGCTATACAGCTCAAATAATTGAAAATTCTGTTAGACTCTATATGGAACATTTCATTAGACTTAATTTATTCAGCAAAAAATGATGTTTTGGGTATATTGGGCTTCCCAGTGTCTTTATAGGAAGTCACTCATACAGATGGATGCTGGAAGTGGAATTGGAGAAATCCCTGATAGTTGCAGATGTCCATTTAAATTCCACTCCTATGATATAAAGACTAACAGCAGGACAAAAAAAGTGTATTTTGTGAGCCTTTATGTTTGCCAGATTTATCCTTCAAAACTGGAAGGACAAATAGCAGTGGTCCAATGGCCTTGCTGCACTTGCTAGAACTGAATGCATTGCTTATAAATGTCAGTTTTATTTGGATTATCTGCCAGGACATTTGGATAGCATATGCCTACTTGAATCATAGAATTGTAGAGTTGGAAGGGACCCTGAAGGTCATATTTTCCAACCCCCTACAATGCAGGAATTTCAATGAAAGCATCCATTACAGATGACCATCCAACTTCTGCTGAAAAACTTCCAGTGGAGAGTACACCACCTCCTGAGGAAGACTGTCCCACTGTCAAACAGCTTTTATTGTCAGAAAATTATTCCTGATGTTTAGCTGGAATCTCCTTTTTTGTAATTTGAATCCATTGGTTTGGGTCCTAGCTTCCAGAGCAAGAGAAAACAGCAGAGCCCCTCAAATGGCAAAGGATGGGGTAGCTGGACAGGGCTGGGCAGAGGGACAACTCCACTTCATCTGACCTCTCACCAGGGCTGATTAGGGCTTTAGTTCTGTAAGATAGTGTAAGTTTCAGCAATATTTTTTGTGGTTTACCTTGGCGAGAGTGGAACTATAAATGCAGCTTTCATTTTTTCCTTAGAGTGCTGTTCTTAGAGTGAGCAACAGCCAAGGTATATCTGCCTACTCAACAAAATAGAAACACTTTTATCATCCTATTTGCTTGTTTTGTGAGAACTGTCAAATGCTGGCAGTAATCAAGCATTGATCAAGGTCTAAAATCCTCTCTTCTAAGTTCTGCTGATGTGCTGAAAGAATGACCAAAGTCAAGTCCCATTTCAACAGCTTAACTCTTTGAGGCCAAAAACAGATGCATATTCCAAATAGGTTTTTCGGGAGTCCTGTTTTCAGAGGCAATTTTATTAATTTTGGGGCTCAGAATTATTACAGGCAGATATATTTGCCTATTGACAGATTATTGGGCAGTGGCACTTCCACTCCATCAAAATCCTGCTTATTCCAGAACAGCAGATTGGAGTTTGGGATCACACTGTTAGCCTTATCCTTCATGAATTTGTCTTTTAAAGCTGTCTATTAATGACCACTAGTCATGATGGCTAAATACTACCTCTTAGGTCAGAGGCACTATGTTTCTGAATATAACTCAACTGCAGCAGGGTAAACTAGGGCTGCCAAATTTTAGCCACATACTCAGCACCCCACATTGGATTTCTTACTAATATTTATCTGAGAATTAAATACTAATTTCTGAAAGCCTTTGGCACATAAAGCTTTTTTATTTAATTAAAACAAAATCCTTCTGTTTCAAATAATTATGCAGAATTGCAAGATGTTTTAAAAGCCATAAGAGCAATAGTTACATGGTTAAAATGATAACCACATTTTAACTGTAACTTAATGATTCCATCATGAAACAGTAGGCTATAGTCACCATACTGTGGCTTTCTTTGCTTTATCTTCCTTAACTCTGGGTAGTTTCTCATACAATGCTTTGAACTCAGGCACTGCGGTTGATTCACCGGAGGGTACCAATCATACTTATTCCAATGTCCTGTGTACTTCACAGATCTGACTATGATGGGGAAGGGATGGCCATAGGATTGTCACCCCCTTTTTGCTTTTTAACTCAGAAAAGCAAAAACTTCAGCTGCTGAAACACTATGTGTTATGGAGATGCAATGATGCATCAGCTGCAAAAAAGCTGGCAAGCCTAGGTAGGCAACACTCATTAAACAGACACCTGTCATTCTTACTATATGTCTTGTAAACCATGCAGATCTATCAGGAAAGTGTATTATATATGAAAATTATTCATTGTAAACCACTAAGGAACTGAATAGAGGCTGACCAGAGAGCAAGACAGTTCAACTGAGAAGAAAGTGTTTGTGTACAAAGGAAAATAGTCATTAAAAAGACATAAATAATATAAAAGGACAAGGGAAGAAGTAAATTGAGGATGCCATAACAGTGTTTCCATTTTTAAAAACAAGTTTCTAACCCTGATGACTGCAAAATCACACTGAAGGCAATGAAAGGGCAGAATTCATGTGAGCTTACAAAAATAGGAATGGAAATCAAATGCATCCTTGTAGAGTTCTTTTTAATTAATAACGTGAAATGTCTGTGCACTTTCTCATGATGGAACACTTTGATGGGTTAGTAAGTTGCACCACCCCTTCAAGATATATTGAATACTAATTATCTCATATAACGGGCTGGAAAGATTAAATGGTTTGGATACAGATTAAATAGATTCCTTTAGGAAAAACCACAAATTCAAACTGAATAGGTTTAGAACATGGCCTACTACCAGCACGTAACAAAAGTAGCTTTAAATGTAGGTACTGTTCACAGTAATAAAGAGAACTAAAAGTAGGCAAAACTTTTTTTTGGGGGGGTGACACTTTTCGACTTCCAGATGAGTTGGTCAAGCAGACCAAGGAGGTTTGTTTATTTTGAATTAATCCAAAAGGCCTAGAACGTTCTATTTGGCTCAGTTTGTCAGATCTCCCTCCTAAAATATTAGGAATCTTCTGTAGTGCAAAAAGCCACACAGAATTCATCCAGCTTTTCTGCAATCTCTTTTAAGAAATACCTTAACTCTTTTGTTATCCAACCAGCTCTGTAGTTGGCTTCCTGGTTCTGACTGTATTATTATTATTATTTATTAATAATAATAATTAGGCAGAATGGGTCTTTTTTAAAGCAATATGCTCTTTACATTTTTCCCCACATTGCTTATTGTCTACTTTCATTTCTTTTGTCGAAGTTCTCTCTCTGCATGTGTATGTATGTGTCTCATTTGGGTAAGACTTCCATTTTCTGAAAGAAACTTCCTTGACTCTGCTTGTAAACTACTTTGGTGTCCTCTTGGACTTGGTGGCACCCTTTCCAGTTTGTAAAAGGTAAAGGACTCCTGAACAGTTAAGTCCAACCAAGGTTGACTATGGAGTGTGGTGCTCATCTTGCTTTTCAGGCCAAAGGAGCTGGCATTTGTCCACAGACAGTTGTTCGGGTCATGTGGCCAGCACGACTAAACCCCTTCTGTCATAATGAGACATCGTGATGAGTGCCAGAGCGTACTATATCCCAGGTAGTATGAGAGACTATCACCAGAAGGATTTCATCCCTCCGTTGTACACGGGTACAATAGGGTTTGGAGCCTGCCTGTTAATGACCAGATACAGTTGGATAGGAGAGAGCCCATACAATCTTTGGACTGTCCCGTATATGTGAAGGTACAGACACATAAAGTACCTTTAAATTAAGCAGCAGTAGGAGAAGCATGGCTTCAGCAAGATTAGGATCAAAGCACAGAACCTCCTAAATGTCTGTGCGGCTTTACTATGATGAAAATCAAATTTGTGGTTGTAAGATGGATAACTACAATGAGTAACACACTTGGTACTTTAAAAAAACAAATAAACCTTACTATCTGGCACTGGCTTAGGCTGTGAACTCTTCAAACGCAGGGAAGGTCGGAAGCGTGTTCGGTCATTGAAGCTCCAGCTCTTTTGGACTTTTGTTGGGCTGCCCTCTGCCGTAATATCAGTACTTGGTGATCTCCTGTCACCAACTGAAGCTTGCCTGTTCTTGATACTCTGTCCACGTGGGCTAGCCATCCGTACCCGTTCCTTAAAGCTCAGTTTTTGACTGTGAAAGCAGAAAATTTATTTTACTTCATACTTCATTCCAACTCACTGTAATTGTTGTACAGTGCTGAATAGATGTACATATATGTCCCAGTCTACTGAACAGGGTGCACTCAGATGGTTATATGAATCTATTATATGTGTGGAGGGGGAGTCACCTTTCATTTCAAAGGAATGGCTGTGTAAAACAGCTCCCTTCACTGAAATGAATGGGAAAGCTGTTCTGGAAAGAGAGATAATTTCATGCCAGTGCATGAACCCTCCCACTTGGATCATATTGCTGGTTTGGGGTAATAAGGCAAAGATCCTCAGGTGCATACTCCAGTCTTGTGGAGGGATCTCAGGAGGAGGAAGAATTGTGGCCTTCCTCCCCTTTGCAGTGGCTCTCATAGGTTTTGGCGTGGCTAGCCCTTCACTCTAAAATGTTTCTGCTAGGGAACTGTATATATATATAAATATTCCCCTCAAATAAGGGACAATGGGTGCATGTACAATTCCTATTTTCTGTATAATTTTATTTTCATTTCATTTTCAATATACTAGGGATTATAATCATTTTGTGTTATCTAATGAGTAAAAAACATATTGTTTACGTCCTATATTATAAAAAATGAAATAAAGTAAAATAAATATAAAAGCTTATCAAATGTCATAGCAAAGCTTCAGTTTTAAACCTTTAGACAGTTGTAACTATGTCTTAAAGTAGCATAGCATAAGTCAGTGCATTTCGAATAATCTAGGAATAATATTGTCAAGTGCTTTTTTGCATGCCATTTGTTAAGACTTACAGCAAGCAAGATTATTTTTGTTATACATGCATTTCCCCCCCAAAACAAGACTTTAATACTCCACAAACATTATTAGCAAACATTACATTTCAAATTCCGTATTACAACACTCATTTGGACAAGACAAAAACAAACATTAAGAAAATTAACAAAATATCTAATAAGTATTATCAATGAAATGAGTATTTCACAAGAGTGTGACATACACTGGTGAATTTCTTGCAGCTGATAGCCCCAAAGCACACTAATGAACTGGGGTTGGAAAATCAGTCAACTGTTAGCAGATCAAAGGTGCTCTATAGCTTCAGATTTCACATCTAAACAAAAACATCAAAGATGCAGGCTGCTTATTATTGAATGATTCTCTTGTTTACTTGCAAAAAAAAAGGGCATTTAGAAATTAGAAGTTGCAGAGTAATCTTAGTTCACATTTTCATGTGAAATATATACATTACTCTCAACTGAACACTAGTAATGTTTGCATAGTGCAATCCTTAAAAAAATTTACTCAGAGGTATGTCTAAATTAAATAGGACACTCTCTAGTATGTGTGTCTAGGGTTGTAACCAGTCACTGTACATCAGTAAGACACAAATGGAGGTTCCACGTTGGAAGAGATGTGGAATGGTGCTGGGGTTCATAGATTTAGCTCTGCCATTGCTCTTTGCTTCTTGAATGGGCAGTTGCAAGTGGAAAAATCTCTAGAACTCGACCAGATTTTACTGTTTTCTGCAGTAAGAACACAGAGTTCTTGTAGAAGCAAATCCTTAGGGGCCATCAAGATACATGTGGCAGAGATTGTCTGCCTGTTGCTATAGCTGCTAATCAAGTTGAGGTCCTGTCTGTTCCACTTATGTCATGGTCCTTGCATCTTACTGCAGCATGACAATACAAAACATTGTAAATGGAAGTGTGTTCTAGAATTACCGAGAAACTTTACAACGTACTGTTCCCTATGCCTAGCTCCAATCTAAAAAGGAAATGTTCTGTATGAGAATATAAAATGAAATTATGAGGCACCATTGTTATGATGTTTATAGATAATAATAAAAATTGCACATGCAACTTAGTACATCTTATCCGCAGTGCAAGCAGAGATCAGGCAGGAGATCATATGCAACAAATCAAGCACATGCTGGACAAATGGAGGGAGTACTAAAATCATATTACCACAATTTAATATTAGAAACATAGTATAAAAAAGTTCTTAGTTGCTGAGAGAGTACCTGTTTCCAGAACTGTCTTAATCTAATCTCCCTGCTTAACCATAAAAGTGTCCATTTTTAAATCCCTTTGGTTCTTATAACATGTCATTCCCCTTAACTATTGGGCAAGAGTCAACTAAAGAATTCCATCAGCAGAAACTCTACACAAGGATATCCATTTGTTCAATGAAGCTTTCCTCTCCCCCCCCCATGTTGGCTCTGAGGGTGTCAGGAGAACCCCCAGAATTGGACACGGGGGGAGGAATGCTCAGTGAGGGAAACCCAAATGTTTGTCTTGATGGAACAATAATAGAATTGTACAGTTGGAAGGGATCCTGCGGGTCATTAGCCTATTGTATTTTTTTGTGTTTATACTCTGTTTCTTCTTTTTTCCAAAACACTGCTGCCTACATATAGCTCAGGTTATATACTTTGTTTTATTTCCCCCCCTCCAACTGCCCCAAGGATATACTTGATAGGTATAATTATAATAAATATTTATTGAAAGCTGGAGACTGAACTATGACTGTGGTAGAGAGTTATGCAAACATAAATGGCAATCAGAAACACATAAATATAAGACTTCATATGATTTAGCATATGGAATTGTGGAGATGTGCTATGAAGGCCCACCTCCAAATCCCCCTGCCCCATTGCAATGAATGCAAGGCCAGAGCACAACTTATACTCACTATAGGAATGCCAATAGAAACAGCCAGGATAAAGCAATATTTTCACCCTCGAAATGAGAGATGGTAAAACTACATACAGCTCCAGATGTGGAACAACCCTCTAGGCTATCTGCAAGCTATCTTCCAGGAAATTCAGATGGTAAACATAAAAAAGAGCAGTGTGCAAGAAAGAAAAGTTCCATCACGTAAGCAATTGTCTCTCATACAGAAGTATTACTTAGGACCTAGTATGGTCCTCTGCCTAATAGAAATAAAGATGAGGAAACTTCTGTAGATAATTTAATACTTGCCTTCATTTGGATTACATTCTTAAATGGCTGCTAAAAGCAAAAGTTACTCTTGTATTTTTTAAGGTTGAAGAGTAAACTGAAGAATTATTCTGTTTTGTTCTCACTGAGTAAAATAATCATAATCTAGGGAATCTGCTTACAGCTAGCTTGCAAATGACATTATTTGAAGTTCATTAAGGTTCATAGCTGATTTTATGAGGTCAAGTCGATAAGCTATAACTACAAACCAATGAAGGCAGATCAACATAACTGGGTATCTCCTACAAAAAAAGTAGAACAGTTGATAGGTCTGGATATTACTCTGAATATTGTTTCAAGTCACTAGATCTAGCTCTTTTTCCCTTCCAAATGCCTTGACTGCTTTTTTCTTTTGTTATATTTTACTCCTGTATCTACACACTGCCATGTTTTTGTGAGTTCTGTATTTTTCTGCTTTCTCCTATATCTGTAGGCAACACTAGAGGTCGCTGTGGTATCATAGCAGAGCTACACAGGAAAACTGCCGATTAGATAGATAGATAGATAGATAGATAGATATTTGTATGTGATTGTAAGCTGTTTTTAACATATTTTAGTTGCTGTAATCCACCCTGGGACCTTAGGGTGAAGGGCGGGTAATAAATTTAAAAACTACTAGTACTGCTAATAATAACAATAATTTTGCTGAATTATCGTCAACATTTGTGGGATAGAAGATGTAAGTAGGCTCAGACCTGATTCACACACTGAAAATGCAGCTATGTAGAAGTTGCTCTGTTGTTCCACCAACTTTTAAACACATAACCGGAAACCACAAAAATGAGGGGCTGCAATGGTGTGATGAAAACCTCCTAGGACTACATAGGGTTTTATTTACATAAACGGTTCGCTGTGCATGTGGAGCAGTATCCACAATGATATGTTTTAAAGCACCTGCTCTGCCACTCATTCAGTGTATGAATTAGGCCTTAGGACCAAATCCATGAAGCAGTTATCATGCACAAAGTGCATTTCCAAGTTCTACAGAAGAATGACCTTGATCAAATTTTGTTCCCAGTCATTGCCTTCTCATAGATTTATAACTGCTATAAGCAATTTGCATGTGCAAAACCAGGTGCCTTCTTCTGCCCCACTAGCAATAAAACATGTCTCTCCTGTATCATTCTCAACAGCCACAGCAGGCGCTAGAACTCTCCAACAGTTTGACTTCACCCCCGAAGGCATTCTTCCATTATCTCCTGAGACAGACACATGCCAACAATGAATTCTTCCTTTATTGGTTTTTTTAAAAATCAAGAATCATTTTTATTTGATATTACTTCTTGGAAACTTGATGTACTCCCCCCCCCCTTTGGCAGGGAACAGGGGGATTTCCCCCTTGAGATCCAAAAATAGTAATTACTATTTTTGGTTAAATGGCAAAGAGGTCAAGAGATTCCAGCTGGAGTAAACAACTGTTTGAACATGCAGTTCTGCACACTGTACACTGCACTTCACCTACCACAGTCCCCACAAGCTAGGCCACAATGACTCTTCAGAAGTGCAAAACATCTACTACTGTAATTGCTTTGCAAGTGGTCTGTGATTATAGCTGCCTAACTTTACAACCAAACAATGTGGAAACATCAAACACCACTATTGCAAAAATTATATTGGATTCAGGAAAACTTAGTTATTAGAATCATTCATAGCTATTTCTTAGCTCAAGCATATCAGACGGAAGAGCACAAATAGTCTTAAACTAAGGCACTGCAACATCACACTTGTCCCATTGTGTGGAGTATTTAGATTATTGCTACACAAATCATAAGAGGCAATTTCTTTGTGCGTGGCTATTTTGGTATATAATTGCAGGCAGCAAGCAACAAGGAAAATTACAAGCAATTGTAGTGGGCGACCCAGCCAAATAATGAAGAACCCTTTGAAGAGTAAAAACTGTAAAGCATTAAGAAGGGGAAATAAACTCTTCATGCACCTGATGTTAGTTGGCATTCCCAAATATCATGTGAATAGACAGGATGCTGGATACCTATGTTTCCGAGAGGTGTACATCCTGAAGAGCTTCTGTTTATTACTATAAAGCTTACTAGGAGTGAGGGGAAATAGAGGATCATATTACTAAGCATTCCATGTGAGGAAAGGGGTTAGGTTTTCTGTGTAAGGCAAGTCAGACCACTACCGTTTTTGTTTATTAAAATTTACAAGCCAATTGTAAAATGTAAGATTGCTGTGTCAAACAGAAGTCAGAATTGTGATTATAACGAAATGTATCCAGAAATGACAGTCAAAAGTCCTGAACATTCATCTAAGACAAAACTCCTGCAATGTATATCCAAAGACAGGTTCAGGATCAGAATATATTACTACAATATAACAGAATAGTAAAAGCCCATCTTCCTAATGGAGTAAAATTCATTTCTCTGTTGACAGCCCTCAGTAATTGATAACCTATTTAAGCTTTCAGCAATCTTATGTAGGTTATATGTCAAGCTATCCTTTAAGCAAAGCTTCTTGTGAACAACAAATTTTAACTGGAATGTGTAGAAATTGTGGTTTACCCATGGTCAGTACAAAATATATTGTCCTTCACCTCAGTTTCCAAAAAGAGTAAACTGAAGTTCAACTGACAATGTATGTTATGCTCAATAGTTTGTGCAGTTTTTCCATTAAAAGGGAAACCTATTTGATAGTCACAGTCATAAATATGCAACACCTAGCAAAACAGAAAATCTAAAATATTGTTTATTTAAAAATAGAATTTAAAACACATCAGTTAAGTGTTAACATTACTAAGGTTGTATCCATTGGTGTTGCTTGATGATAAAGCTTCTGTCCGCAGTACTGGAAGGAAGCCATTTTCATCTGTTTCCCTTCCCCGCTGCACCACTCCCAAATCTGCTCTGGAGAGGCCCTTACTCCCCTAAAGCAGATTTAGGGGGCTGCATGGGAAACCATTGGATACAGCCCATAATATCAATATTACTGCCTTGTTACTTATTTAATATTTTTGTGCCTGTTAATATTAATGCTGCTTTGTTTATTAAAAGACTAAACTCTGTACATCATAGGTGAGGAACCAGAGGCATAGAAGCTGAATGTGGCCCTGCAGGTCCCCCTGTCTGGCTCTCAGGACTCTTCTCAGAGCACATCCCATTGCTAGACCATACCTGCTCTCCCCAAGCCACACCTCATCTGCCCTGCTTCATGTCTCCCTTTGAGTGTTTTTGCCTGCCTGGAATGTGTCCTTGAACTGAGGTAATGCCTCTGAATTTTGTGTGGCTGGAATGTATCCTACAAAGGTAAGAAGAGACACATACATTACTCCACTTACTTTTTTCTTGTCCTAAACACCACTGGCTCATGGTTGTCCATGAGCAAACATGGCCCTTCGGTTAAAAATGGTACCTTGTCCTTGGACATAGATATTCCTGCACACTGGCTGAGAACAGCATCTCAAGACATGGCTACTCAAGTGACACTGGCACCATTAAGTACCACAAAGCAAGTCACATATGCTTACCATAAGAATATCCCCACTACATGATCTGTTTCTACACTCTAAATCAGGAATATTCAGCAGCTGCTCAACCCATATAAGAATTGCTAAACAGAGCAGCTCCCATGAAGAAAATTTGAACTGGGAATTTAACTTTCAGTAGCTGAAAATGCACCACAGTATGTTGCAATTATACTATCAGTTAATGCAAAGTATCAGATTATAAGTGATGTAGGCTGATATATGTAGGCCACACTTTAATAGCTGCTAGGAAATATGGGCTACTGATTCACCACAAGAAGGCATAGCTAGCCCCCACCCTCTGTGGATCACTGGCTTGGGAGCTTAAGTCCCATTATGCTTACTTGGTGGCTTTGGGTGATCAACAATTTCTGAGCCTTTAACATGGGTATGTTGTCAGTTAAATGAGAAAATATTGTATATTGAAATATGTAATACAGAAAATAAATAATACTCAGCCTGGGATGCCAACTGAAGAGTATGTTGTTTTTAAAATGCTGAAGTCATATTTACAATAGATATATGGTTGTTACATTGGTCTTAAAGCAGACGTGGGCCACCTCTGTGTCTCTTGGCCTAATTTCATGCAGGTGGTAAGTAGGGAGGAAATGGGGGTAAAATGGGTGTCAGGAAAGGAAAGGGTGGGAGCCTCACCTAACCAACTCTGGCCTTACCCGTGGCTTGTGGTATGCAGTTCCTTACCCCCGAGGGACTGCAGTCTTCAACAGCAAAAAGGTTATCTACCCCTGTACCTAAAGTATGATAGCTACTACAAACTAAGAACAGTGATGCCTTTTATTAAACCTTATTTTCTTATGAATGTCTCTTATCTCTACAGTAGTCTTGTATTTCTTATTTTTCAAGTGTATATGTTTATATGAATGTGAATGAAGAAAATTAAGTTTATATGATTTGTTGAGCTGGGTCTAGTCATAGCAAAGATCAGGTTTCCTCAACCCCAGCCCTCCAGATGTTTTCAGACTACAATTCCCATCATCCATGACCACTGGTCCTCCTAGCTAGGGATCATGGGAGTTGTAGGCCAAAAAACATCTGGAGGGCCGAGGTTGAGGAAGCCTGGCAAAGATGCTTCAAGATCTTGAAATATCTTAAATATTAGCTCCATGAAAGTTAGTGGGAGGTTTGTGAGTAAATTCCACAGGCCTTTTGGAATATCTTAAAACACTGTTTTAGTTTTTAATAGTTATGGTAGTAACTTGAGTGTGGCAACAGTGCTGACCAAGTTTTGTTTATATATCAGTTTTACTTACTTCTAGACAATGGATTAAATGTGCATTAGCAGTCAGGCTAATTATATACATAGAATCATGGAATTGTACATTTGGAAGTGACCCCAAGGATCAACTAAATCCATCTGCTTGCAATGGAGGAATCTCAACAAGTGTTCCCTTATCCAACTTGAAACCATACTGAACCCTGCTAAACTTTGCAAATGTGCTAGCAGTTTTATTGCTGCACCACTAGGAGGACATGTGAAAGAGAACAATATGAAATTGGTTCTGGCAGCTGTTAGGAGAAGTGGCTCTCACCCAATCTTGAAATTTCTGACTGGGATCCAGAGTATAACAGGATTCCTGTTGCTGGTGATGAAACAACCAACTCCTACACAAAAGGAGAACATTTCCTTTCTCTAATCAGCAGTGGGAAAGCTCTGACTGCATATGCAGTTTCCCTTTGATGGTCCATAGCCTCCTTTTTAAGTAATGCATTTCACATTTGGAGTAATGTATCCAAGGAAACTTTGATCTTGTATTTGCAGTATACCTTACCAGTACATTAAGAGCCGTAGATGACTAAAATTGCTTTAAGAAATAGAGGAGGGGTGCAGACCCTATGGCCCTCAAGATGTTGTGACTACAATTCCCATTATCCCAATCATTGGCCATGTTGAAAAAAGAGGAAAAGTGCAAGCCCAAAAGTAAAACAAAGAGGTTCTAACTTGTCTCTTATGTCTTGGAATAGAGATCTTGGGATCTCAAGGTGGATGAGGTCCATGTGAGAAGGGCCATTCACCTTGCTTATGTATTTCTGACATACAAACGTTACTAGACCAGTGTGGAATTGAATCACAGTGAAAGAGATTCCATTGTGCTTTATGAATTGCCTTAGATGCTTTAAAAAAATCATACAAATTTATGTATAAAAATAGGTACATCTCTGGCTATTAAGCATGATAGTTAAATGGAACCATGTTCAGAGGCAACATACTTTTGATTACCACATGTAAGGAGCAAAAGGAATACCTTCATGCTGTGATTGTGATCTTCCAGAGATACTTGTCCAGTCACTGTTGAAAATAGGATACTGGACTAGATGGACCTTGGCCTTCGATTTTTATTATGTGGACCCTACTTACATCAGAAATCCTGCCAGTGCATAAATGCCTGACAGTGTTTATCCTGCTTCATATAATGGGATCCTTCAAAATTCCCTTTTCATCCTCAAAACCAGATGACTATTTTCTTATAATATAGAATAGTGGCATGTTCACCTGCAGGGAAATTTGAAATGACAGCAGCCTACCCAGCATGGTCCCACTCTCTCTAGGCAGTCAGATTGTGTGGTTGTTAGGATTGTCAAATGATGTTTGCTTCTGTGAGTTTAGACAGCAATAGGAGTGAATATGCAGAAGGCATGGATCTGGAGGTTATGACAATGACATAACTCAAAGTGTGTGAAAATGTTCATCCACTATTCAGGTTTTAGTCATATATGTAGTATTTTCAATCGATCACAACTACACTATTTAGTTAAAAGTTATGTCAGTTGGTGATTTAAATTATTAAGTAATTAAATTAGTTTTGAATTTATATACAGAAGTGTCAATTTAAAAAGTTGTACTGGGGAAAACCATCATATACAAGACATCACCCTCCTTCCTCAGACTGTTTGCTTGTTTGTTTAGGTATTTCAGTTATTTATAAACCACTTAATTACTGACGTTTCTAAGAGGTGTTTTCATGTGTCACAAGGGATGATTCATCTAGCCCTAATTCATTATCCTGGATAGTAAGAGACAAATGTCTTTCAAGTCTTGATCAATCATTCTGTTATCCATTGAAGTATAGTGCTAGGTTCATACTCCTGCAGAATCCATTATTAAATATGCAAATGTTGCTAGGCATCTGTGGATAATACTGAGCAGTATTCCGTTCTCACAATATTATTTTGTCTAGAAAAATTAGAATTCTGTACTTAAATCCTTCCCATTACTGGATCTGAGCATGAGCTTTTTTAGTCAATACTGTGCCAATATATTTGGACCCCGCATTCACAGAGATCTGCACCCATTCTCAAACAACGTTTTTTATTTTTAAAACTATATGCATAGAAACACCACAAACCTGCTAGATGCTTCCCCTTGTTCTTTCCTTCAGGTGTCAATAACGGAAGAGAGAAAGTTTGGGAAGAAAGAAATTTGTTATGCTGGCAGTACCGATTATGATGTGGTTACAAACATTATTAGATAAACGCTATATCACAGCTGGCTGTGTTAATCAAATTAATACATTTAATAATAACATTTTATAAAGCAAACACAAAACATTCAAGCAGGGACTAATATAACTACCGTGACATCAGAAAAAATATTTGAACGGCACCTCAAGGCATGCTAAATGCACTTAGTACATACCATTATTGAATGAGTTGGCAAAGCACTTATTTAGGCAAAATGCAGGTGCTGATATACAGATAACAGAAAGCTGTAGGCTTATTATTAGATGCAGATATCTGTTTTAATGGAGCACATTTGACTTAATAACTGGGACCTGAGATTTCACACAGAGGACTGATGTCAGATAATATTTTTCCTTGGCCAGAAGTGTACTGTAATATATTTAGTCAGACTATGACTTAACTGTTTACATAACTTAGATAACTCTTAAGTCTAAACAGTGATTGTCTAAAACACAATTAAAACCAACATTTCTGGCCTCTGAGAACAAAATATTTTTATTTTGAAGCTTTTAGGAGTTCCAGTGGAGCAATCATGAGCTTTGTGCCTGCCAATTAGATGAAATTTACAAATCAGCTTTCTGTGCCCATCCAAGTGGGGAAAATGGAAGAGAAGACAAACTAGACGGAAACATAATCTTTCTCTGCCACCCTTTGTCTTTTTAAACAGTTGCATGTCTCCCCATATTTTATTGTTGTTAGGCAAAATAGCAGTAACAATTATAGTTTAGCCACAACAAATGGGTCTTGAGAACTCCACATAACTTTCAGTTCCCTTCTGTAAGAAAGGTAGTACACACCAAAGTCTCAGCTCTAGAAGAGAGAGTAAGGAATTTAGGAGTGTATAGGATTCTTGTTCAGAATCTATTTGTTTTCCATCTTCACTTATTCTTACAGCTCAAAATGGTTTGGTGACAGTTTTTAAAGCAAAAGAAATAACAAGAATTGCTGTGCCATATGAAAACATGCTAAAATCCATTCCAAACTTCTAGAACTTTCTTCTGGAAAACACTTTCTAATGTAGATAATACAAGCATGATTTTGTTGTCATAATTCCTAGAAGGATGCCCAATTGATATTGTTGTGTGTGTGTTTGTAATTAAAAAGCAGTACAGTCATACCTCATGTTACGTTTGCTTCAGGTTGCTTACTGCGGCGACCCGGAAGTACAGGAACAGGTTACTTCTGGGTTTTGCCGCTTGCGCAGATGCGCAAAATGATGTCATGTGCATGCGCAGAAGTGGCGAATCGCGACCCGCGCAGACACGGGCTGCGTTCTTTTCAGGTTGCAAACAGGCCTCCGGAACGGATCCCGTTCACAACCAGAGGTACCACTGTATTTTGATTATTCTTTAATATGGAATTTCTGCAATAGGCATGTTTCTCTCAACCAAATTCTGCCCTCAAATGAATAGGGACTATTTCTTTGTTAACTATGATTATCTAACAAGGAACATATATGATGAAATGATATTGTTATCTGCATTTCCATTACACATAGAAGTAGAAAGCTACGCATTTCTCTCCCACTGAAAATAGATGTTTCCCAGGATTCATATCAGTATGACCCATCTAATGGGAATGAAGAACAGCCGTATCAGTTTTATTACTAACACCCTCCTACACAGGTTTCTCACAGGAAGAGGAAACATGTGGAATGTAATTGACAGTAAGGATAACATGGTGACATTTAAGCTTCTGTTTATTACAAAGAAAAAGAAAAACACAGCAGCTTTATGCAAAAAGCACAGTACTGCAAACTGAAAGAAGCAGCAAATTGTTTGTGGTGAATTAACCAGTTGGTTGGGTTTCATTCAGTCTTTTCCTAATCTGAATAGTAACAAGACAAAACCTCTGCTGGTATAAATTAGTGTGGTCCTTTGACCTACATGCTGTTTTTACGCCTGCTTTTTCTTCTAACTCTAAGCACAATTAGATTGAGAGAAACCAATGGAAGTCAGCAGGTCTAAGCTGCTAGAAATCGACAATAAATAATGCAGGGGTAGCCAGTGTGGTGCCCTAGAGATTGGAATAATATATCACCAACCATGTGAAGTAGGATGAATTAGCATTAACTGAGTCCAACACAGGTAATATTTTGCCTAGATGCTATTAGAAGATTAACTTCCAGCAGGGTTTTGAGGGCCTGGTGGCAGAAAAAGTCTTCTATTGCTTTGTTGTAATAATGGCTCAGAAACAAAAGAAAATGGGAATCCGATTTGTCATTATGTTTGGAGGATGTGTAATTGTCTCAGTTTGCTACCTAAGTTCCTTAATGAATGGCATTAAAAGGGGGGGGGGGACAACAAGACAAAACCACACACTGATTTTTATAAGCTCAAAACAGACATCAAGTACAGCACCAGCTGCCAAATTTTTACCTACTTTGTTGGGCTGCAGGTATGCAAGGCCTTCAAATGAGGCTTCCAGGTAGCAATGGAAACGGATTTCTCATCAGCTGCATAACTACGCCATACACACTACATGTAGGATATATGATGAAGAAAGGGAAATAAAGGCAAGAGGGAGCAGGGGATGAAACAAAAAAGAAAAGAAAAGCATATTAGTATACCAATACAAGTCATGGCTTTTTTGTGTCATTTGTAGCACTGATACATGCCTAAGGGGTGGAAGAATACTTTCATAATATCGCCAAGTGGCTGTCAGGTTTGTTCGTCTGCAATCAGTAGCATAAAACCACCAAGCAGCCTTGTGAAAAGGAAACAACAGAAAGCACAAAGGAGCCAACAGTATATGAAATGAAAGCATTGTTATCGCTATGGAAAATCTGCATTTTGTTCAAGCTGGAACCAATACCTGTTACTTTGGCTTAAATAATTAGTTCCGTATGGTTATGCTTGCAGAGTGCAGTGAAGATTTGGTTAGGTATTAAAATTCACAAGAAAACTGTACACAAGAAAGTCACAATTTCAATGGAAGGGCTCCCTTCATTTGTGGAGAAACTGGAATCCAGCAAAGGTTTCCTGCTGAAGGAAGAGAAGGGGTGGGGGCAGTTTTCACTTGATTTCCCTCCATTCCCTTGCAGCCCCCAACCCACCTCCCATGATGTTACAGAGGGTCTCCCAACCTTTTGGAAGGTCGTGCTAGGGGCTGCCAAGCAGAGTTCTGTATTCAATCCTACAGTAGCTTGGGTTGCTCAATAAAATAGAAGGACTTATCTACCACAACTTTAAGAAACTATTTTGCTGCTCTCTCTCTGTGTGTGTGTGCATTTGACATTTATCTCAAATGATTTTAACAGTGCATTATAGTCAATATCAAGTTGCATTCTCATAAACCTGGAGGTATTTAGCAACAACTGTTAGTTGTTTATCCTGGTAATCAGCATTTGAAAATATTACAATAAATAAGATTAATACCAAATACAATTATCTTGGAGAACACATCTTTTAGTGTGATGATAAACTTTATATGGTATTTTGCATACATTATTCTCAGTAATACTGAGGCCATGTTGTAAATTCATGGCTGAGGTAAGATTTTGAACTAGGAAGCTCCCTGCTCACACTTTCAACCACGACACTATGTCTGTACACTACTAAGCATATCATAAAGCTAATAATATATCGTATGAACAGGTTATATTTCTAGGATAGTGGTTTCTAGTCCCAATTTTTCAAATTTCACATTCTTACTATTCATTTTAGTACAAATCAAGAGATTTAGATCTGTGCAAAAAATAACGGCCTTCATCATTGGATGCCTTATGCAATTCTAAGACAAAGTTGAGCCCCAATCAATATGGCCAGGTCTTCCAGTACCATGAGGCTGTGTCTGGCAGTCCCTCTTCACCCCTCTGCCGCTCCTATTAGGACCTGGTGCATTGGCAGAACAATCCTTGCTTTTTGGTTGGCATGGCTCTTTCATTTAGTTGCCCTCTCCCAATGTACGAGCCGGCAGCTCAGGCTATGCACTCCAGCCGGCATCAGATATATGCCATGTGTTGCTCTGCTCATGGGATGCAAGATAGTGCTACTGCATTGCAGCATTTGTTTGACTGGGTGGCACCAAGGTCTCAGGCAAGAGTAGTGAGTGATATGGTGGTGAAGTGTTGAAGGGCAGAACTCTATATGCCTTGCTCCCCCTACGTTGCCTGTTCCCCTCAGGTGTGGTGGAGTTAGTGTTGGTTTAAGATTCAGCTGCCAGTCTGGTAAGTTTCTGTATGTGGGATGGGGGTGGTGGTGTCTTCTTATCTTTAGGCCATGTCTGATACCATTAAAAGCCCTTTGTGGTATTTCTGCACTGGTCCTTGGGGAGCAGAGACTTCAGGCAGAGGAGGCTGTCTGTAACTACTCTGTCTTGAGTTCATCAGGTGTGAATCCTGGGCTAAATTGACACTACTAGTTAACCCTGGCAGAAAGTGAGATGGCGGCTCACCGTCACTGCTTGGGCTGCCATTCTCAAGTGTGGGGATGAACCTGCAGTTTGTAAAGTCCATATTCATGCAGGCTCTTAATTGACAGTTGCTGGCTCATAACAGTATATAGCTGCAATTCAGCAAATATAGAAAGTGAATTCCTATCTCTTCCCTCCTTCACACATTCCCTCCACACATTTTAATATTAACCCTGTTGAGGTTTTGACAGCAATATGCATCCCTCCCATGTTGTTACAAACCATGTATAAAGGAGGCTCCCATGCTTGCCAGGAACTGTGCACAGCCTGGAACTTGTCCAGTGGTCATGTCAGCATAACAGCTTTGATAGGTTCCCTTTCCTCCCAGCTATCATTCTGTTTGGGGAGCGGGAATGCTCTGTGATTGCTCAGACCTCAACTTCCAAGGCAAGCATAAATGACAAGCTGAGGAAATGACTTACTGATCCCCAAAGAGACATTTGGCAGTTGTACTCTGTGGGCATGATCCAGCATAATTCAGGAATCAGTTCTGCCAAAGTTTTTCAGAGGTTTTCAAATCTGGTTTTCAAAGGAATAATGTGTGTGCGCGCACACACACACAAAGAATGGAGAATTGATTCTAGGCTCTTAAATAATAGCTCAGGCAGCATACTAGACAATCGCTTTGGATATAAACCTTGATTTAACTGGGTGTGAAAAAAGCCAAGCAACACAACATGCAGTATTCAAAACAGCAACGAAGTGAAATCTATTGCACTAAAAGGAAATGTAATTAAATGAAGCAGCTGTTTAAAACATCAAATATGCTAACATTTCGATTTACTTTGTTTGATTCCTTCTACACATCAATGCCACCACTGGGAAGGTGCCCATAATTTTAGGCCAACAGCTATTGTGATCAATCATTCAAACTGTTGTAGTGAATTGTTTGGACAGAGGTCTCTTCCTTCAAACTGAATGCATTTACCCCCTGGCACAGTGTCAGAGACCCACTACTAATAATTAATTGAATGTGGGCGATGGTGCTGTGCCATAATTTAATCTGACATTTATTTATCAGTTCTGGCTTTTTATAGAAAACTATATTGTAAACTGTGTCATGCAAAATATCACACAGTATGTATCTTTCTAGGTCTTCTGGAGTGATTATTTCTTGAAAACACTACATACAGTGTGTTATGCAAGCACTGAACATGAGACATGTCAAGCACAAACAGCATCTATTGACATCAACAGGAATTCAGCAGTAAGTGGTGGATTGTAGCCAAGAGTTTAACAGAGAACATACTGGTTGTGTGCATGTAAAGGTAAAGGTAAAGGTACCCCTGCCAATACGGGCCAGTCTTGACAGACTCTAGGGTTGTGCGCTCATCTCACTCTAGAGGCCGGGAGCCAGCGCTGTCCGCAGACACTTCTGGGTCACGTGGCCAGCGTGACGAAGCTGCTCTGGCGAACCGGCACCAGAGCAGCACACGGAAACGCCGTTTACCTTCCCGCTATAAAGCGGTACCTATTTATCTACTTGCACTTAAGGGTGCTTTCGAACTGCTAGGTGGGCTGGAGCTGGGACCAAATGACGGGAGCTCACCCCCCGCGGGGATTCGAACCGCCGACCATGCGATCGGCAAGTCCTAGGCGCTGAGGTTTTACCCACAGCGCCACCCGCGTCCCCACATGTGTGCATGTAGCCCTCTTTAAAAAAATCTGAAATAGTGCCATTCAGCCATTTAGTAGGAAGGCAGGCACATGAGGGACATAATCTAGCCCCTACCCTTGAGCTGCAGATTGGCTTGATTTCAGGTTTTAAAAAGAAATACATGTGAAGCACCCCTGCAACTTGATGAATCACAGTTTTTGTGCATCAGTTTTTGTGCATGATTTCCCATCCAGTTTGGATTGTGTGTGCAGAAGTCCAGTTCCATATGTGCATGGTTCCTAGCTAGATGGGAGGAAGATATTTACTGCAACATGCTGCACCATGGCAAATAATCTGGATAATGTTTGCATTTCTTTTACAACTTTGCATGATACGGATTATAATATCCCTGAACGAAAACTTTTCAAAAAATCTGATTCATTTGGCACTTACTTGAATTAAACTGGCAGCGGGATTCCTTCTTTTTTCAAAATGTTTCTGACGATGCTGTTCCTGTACTTTTAATGCAAATCCTGACCCAAGAATGCCCTGGAGTGCAGTACAGTATGACAAATATTCATGGTTAGGATAGTCGTTTTGGTAAGGGGTTAAGAGCATACAATCTTTAAAATCATCTAGAAGTGTTACACATACAAGTAGCACCTGCCATAGTAAGCATGGCTCCTCCACTCTTTGGATACTTGAAATAACACATTGGACACAATCTGGAGCAAATCAAGTGTGTTTAGTGGCCAGACAATACAGGGTTGTGCCCATTCTCTACAATATAGGGAGCAGAGCAATTTAAAGCACAGTAGTGGTTGGTGGAAGGAAAGCTGTTGAAGCTTTCCCTTGCTCATACATTTCCCCTGAACAACATTTCTTCAGGTTTTTCTATCTCAAAAGGGACTCAAAAGTCTTGGTGCCCAGCCAGGAGCAAAATGAGGACAGGCAGTTTTTGGGGGAAAGTGCAGGCAGAAGAGGTGTTCACTAACCCTCTCCTATCTACAGCCTGTGTTTTGAATTGTCCCAGTCCAGTTTTAAAGCAATTCAGAAAGAATCTACCATCACCATGTTTACCATTTACACCTCACTGCTCAGTTTGGCTCTATGCCCAGAAGTGCATGCTATGTTGCCAACTTGTGTTTTCACAAGTTTTCCATTGTAAAGAAGGGATGATTTGGCAGGAAAAAAATGACAGGTGAGAGGAGAGTGATTAACCTTTTTTTGCCTACTCCTTTTCTCCTACACCCCCCGCCCCAATATGTACACCCCCCACCCCCACATGTATTCCAGTCATTTTCCAATATGTGTATGGAACAATGTAGAAAGGGCAATGGCAAATGGAAATTGCAAGGTGCAAATGACAGAGCTCATCTGTGAGCTCTTACCTGCAAATCACTCAGCTCCAGTGCCCCTTTGTAGAAAACCAGGGGTTAGTTTAAAAATGTGAAATAGCTGAGTAAAAGGAGGAGAAACCTCTGCCCCATGCTGCAGCCCCAATACAAGTGCATGGAATGCTGTGACTGTTTTTACTACTACTACTACTAATATATTTATACCCCACCCATCTGGCTGGGTTTCCCCAGCCACTCTGGGCGGCTTCCAACAAAACTGTAAAATACAATAATCTATTAAACATTAAAAGCTTCCCTAAACATGAAATGAAAACCATATTGGGAGCTTCAACACAATGTATGGTTTAGCCCTAAATATCAGTGAAATAACTGAAAGAGCTCAACTGGGATTCCTTTAAACTGGACTTAAGTGTGAAGACAGGAAACCTGCAAATTCAGCAGCACTTTCGTTTACTTCCACCAAACATATGTCTTAAGGAAGCATCACAATTATGCCACATAATGTAGTAGTATTTTTCTCACATTCCATTTGAAAGGTTGAGACTGAAAAATAGTGGCTTGCCTAAAACTAAGTGAGCATAGGGTGATTTAATAGTTAAACCAGTGACCTCTAGGTAATAGCACACGTTTTTAACCACTGTGCTATATCACCTTACTCAGTGCATATCACTCTATACTTCTGAATAAAAGACTTGTATTGGGCCCCAGGGGTGTTTGGGTTATTTATTTATAGAAGCAAACTTTTTAGAAGTACTGTATACAATGATCATTTAAAGGGAACATGGAAAATATTCCAAAACATGTTACTAAAACTCACAGCTAGGTGTCAGTGTCAGCAGGCAGGCAAGCTTATCTAGGTTCACAAGAATTTCAGCACAGATTACACAGTTTCCTTCCTTCAAGACCAGTAGTTAGCAGCTGGATCAGAAATAACATTTCTGACTTATAAACTCTAAGGTAAATCCTTCACTTTAATTATTAATATAACACAGCATGCCTACAAGGCATGGAAACAATTTGGTTAATTATATCACCATTATTATTTTTTTGCATCTCAGCTGAAATAGGTTGAGAATATTCATAATTATACTAAGAAGCTCAAGAGGATAGAACAGTGTGTTCCCTAACCTCCTGCAAGACGAGTAAAATTTCTTCTGGATGCTTTTTGACAATCCAAAAAACATTACAAGGATAATATCATTACATTTGCCAAAAAAAGCCCTGACTGGATCTGCATGAAAATCACAGTGATATATTAATTACTAAATCTTCACTGCAGATCACATAACCACACAATGACGTGTGTTTTTGGACGAGGCAGATATATTTTCCACTGGGGATATCTGTATTGATGGCAGGAAGCAGTTTCTTTAGCCACTTCAGATCCTGCCCACATCAACCATGTAGATAGATGGGGAACTAGGGTGGACTAAATCTTGTCATTTATGGATAGTGGGGGCTGAATGTCCCATTCCCAATAAGCCTCACTAACATGCCTCACATAAAAAGCTGCCTACTGCTTATGGAACGATATATGGGTACAATATTACCAAAATAAATTCTGGGACTTATCAGATAGATTTTACAGTTATCACAGGACAATAAATGAGCTTTTAAAGCAGCTTCCAATTTTCCGCATTGTAGATTGCAGAAGTGCAGTGCCATACAAATAACTGTCCCAATGTTGTTTCCCATGTATGCCAGCTTAAAGAGTTTGAAGTTTTGCAAACAGTTGTAAAGATACTCACAGCAGGCAATGCAAAGAAAGAAATGCCAAGCAGTGCAAACCCTGCAGAAAGTAGCCTTCCTAGCCAGGTGAGGGGGGTTTTATCTCCATAGCCAATTGTTGTCAATGTGATCTGAAAAGAAACAAATATAATTCACTGTGAGAAAAAAAGTGGGTGGCACAGATGTTGATAATTTTAACATTAACTGGGCAATATTCACAATGGCAAAATGATAAAAGAGTAACCAAAATATGAAATTTTCCTGGTCCATACGTAGTGATTTGAATGGGGCTTGCTCACAAAAAACCACCTCATTCCTCAAATTAGTAGTTAAGTACGGACCTCTGGAACAAATTGGTGTCCACTGGGACTGGTAGGATTGGGAAGGCAGGGAGACTAATAGCAAGGGAGGCCAGAGCCAACCAATTCCCATTTTGTCTTCCTCCTCATCCCTGTTGAGTTCTACAAAGGCAACATTGAACCTAAGGAGGAAGTTGACAGGCAGTACCGTCCCATGGACTGCTTGTAAATAAGAAGGCAGCCAGGCTAAGGGCAGAATGAGACTGCTGGAGCTGCCTCCGTTGCTTTAATCATAGACCAGCTTCAAATGCTTCAAGCTGTTTTTGATATTTCCCCCCTTCTCAGAAACTGGATGTAAGCCTGCCTGCAGTTGGGAAGTGGCCTGGGGGTGTTGTTGCGGTGAATGAGTGGGCATAGAAAGGGTTAACTCCCCTCCTGGTGGCTGATTTTTGCTTGCAAAGGCCTCCCACACTTCAGCAACTAGATCTAAGAATCTACACTTGCACATGCAGCATGCCAATTTGTTAAATAGCAGAATCGGATTCCCTTGAAGCAACTGCATATGAACCCTGAGATAACAGAGAGATTTAGTTCAGGATTAATCTGGGTGTCTAAACAAGTAGATTAGTTGAAATATATTCTCAAATGAGAGACACCAGAGAAGTTTAAAAGACCAGGAAAACCCTCAATTAGGTTTTAAGAAAATACCATAAAGTGTGTATACAAGGCCATTCAATGAAGTTCATTTGGAAGGTATTTTAACCATTAAACCATGCCCATCACTGTAGATTTTAAGAATGGCAACAAATTCAGAAGTACATACTACTGGAGACCCTATTATAGAGACAGTTTAGCATAATATTTTTTTAAGAATCTTCTTTTAGAGGAGAAACAATGACTTGACTTTTTTATTGCGAGGAACCTACGTCATCAACCCTTTTATTTGCAGGACCCCTTGGGGAGGGAACTCCTCTCTTAAGCTGCAATTTGTTTTTACTCTTTAAATAACAGTAGAGCTTTCCCTGCTGTCAATACTGCTGTGTGAAACTCAACTGTATAACTATCATGGGCACATATTGTGCAGATCCTGTGTGAAAGATACTCGGAGTCGAGTGTGGATTTCATGCTCTTTATTCAGCTCATAGTAATGAGGAATGAGAGCTCCCCTGAAATGTCTGTTTTATATACATTATTTACACAATGGGCCCCACGTGATTGGCTAATTCCAGGATTCACCTGTAGGCCAATCTGGTTGCGGGTTCACTTCCACCTAGAGTTGGGTTGGGTGGCTCCTGCGGACCAATCAGACTGCTGCATTTTGGATTCTATTGTTCTAGGACCAATCAGACTGCTGCATTTTGGATTCTATTCAACTCAGTACATAACACTGTGCTACCATGACTGATGACAAGACAGAATGGTATCTTACACACCCCTTCCTCTATTCCTCTGATATGGATACAGTGCCCTGATTTCATTTACCATTAACTACATCTGCACAGAGCTTGAATGGCCACACCTAGGCAACCAGATTGCATGCTGTTCCACATGCAAATTTGCAAAACAATGCTGCTTTGTTTGGTAAAAAAGGTCTAAGCCAGAGGTTGGATTCTATCTTGTTTCATCAGTGCAAGGACTTATGCTTGTGCAATAGAACTTTCCCTCTCCTCTGTCATTGTGCATCCAGTGCCCCTCCCCAATTTCACAGGATAAAATCTGGTCTGGAGGGTTAGGGGAACCCCCTGAACAGTCTTAGGGGGTGCAAAGGGCAGGAAGAGGGGACTTCTATTTTGAAAGCACAAATCCTTGCACTTGCAGAACAACTTAGTTGGATATCATCCATAGCTGTGTCCCTGAGGAAGGGCTGTCATTTTACTGTTTTGTAAGCTATAATTACTATTAATAAAGTTTTATCTTTCAGTCCCATCTGAGACCTCTTATTTTGCTTCTGCATTCAGAATCTTTCATTGACTGCTGCTTTGCATAGGTAAAAAGGGGTCAATCCATAGCTTTGAATTAACCCTCTCCCCCCCCCCAAAAAAATTACAACCAAGTCCCATGAATTTATCTCTTGATTGGCTTAATAAAAATAAATTATATTTCCAAAATAAATGTAGTGATAGCAAAGACCTGAAATGTTAACAGAGGACTAACAAATATCTTTCCATTCCTTGATGGCCTTGCCAGTTCCACAAAGTTCTTTCCTCAGCAAATCAGCATCAACCTGTTTTATCAGGAATGGACCTGAATAATCTGGCCTTCATCCAGGTTGCTATCACTGCCAGACACTGGAGAATAGAGAGATGTTTCCAAGCTACATTTGAAGAAAAGAAGAGGAGCTTATGAAAAGGATAGAGCCAGCTGTCATCTATCTTTAATGACACTGCTGGCTCACAGTCTCCGCAGCAGATTGATATACCATGGGTCCTGTAGATCTTTATATAATTGCAAGCCCTTAGAAAGAAAGAACAGCAGCACTTCTCTCTCTCTCTCTCTCTCTTTCTGAACAGCATCCAGCCTGTTCTTTCACACGCTCAACAGGTTCTGAAGCCCCCTGACAAGTACATTACACCTTTTAAGTGTATCAGAGACTCCTTGCCTCCTTTGAGCCCTGCTGCAGGGTGGTTCTTGAGCGATAAAGAGATGTCACATCTTCACAAGTCTACTTCTCAACAGCGGACTTGTTTTTGCCTCAACACTGCAATAGTGTGATTCAGAAGACATTCAGATTGTGAACTAATGTAGGTTCTAACATCCTTAGGGCAGAGCCTTTGCTTATAATTCTCTGAAGCACAAAGTACACCGATGGTGCAATATAAATAAAAAACAATAGTAACGATGAAAATATATATATATTTTCCTCAACTTGGAAACAGTCTAACTAACTTGTTTTCCACAACAGCAATCTTAACTTTATATTTTAAACAGGTGTGTTTGTTGGCAGTGCATATAAACCTGGGACCGATGACAAATTGGGAGGGGGGAAATGGGCAAGAGTGATAAAACATTTGTATCCTTAGGAGCTATGGGGAAGGGTGCAGCAGGACAGAAGGCCTGGTCCCAGGGTCTCACCTACACTGAGCAGCAGCACCAACTTGCCCTGGCTAATTGGGAAGGAGAGAATTTGCAGGCCCATGCACAGCAGGCTGGAGGCTGCGGTAGGAAGAGACAAAACAGCAAAGATTGAAGACACCGACTTGGGATTGGAATGGCCACAGCATCATTGATTACGGGTGTAAGTAGGCTTTGGCATAGGCATTTGGTATGTATCCTGACCCAGTCAACCTGGCTGATATTCCATCAGGATTGATCAGGATCCCACCATCATGCAGATCTATGGGGAGATCCCACCACGATGCCACCTGGGGTGTTCTGTGGCCCATTGGCCTCCCATCTGGGCTTTCAGGCAGAACCCAAGCCCTGGACCCTTTTACCAGGCTACCCTGAATTTGACCCTGAAGCAGTGGAAGGGGCACCCATCCCTTGCACTAGCTTAGGCTAAGGATCCATACCCAATGCGTTTTCTCTGTCAAAAGTTGTGCCAGTTACTATGAGGAAGGCAAACCCTCAGACAGGCGCAGTTTTTTTGCAGGCAAAGTTCTCCCTGGCCACAAATACGGTGACGGATTAATTCCACAGCAAGGCCATATGCATGCACTGCTTGTGTACCTCCAGGCAGGGCCAATGAATGGGTGGGTGGGACATCTGGTTTTGACGGCATTGCCCATTTGCAGCGCATTCAGCTTTTAAACCCGGCAGCAGACCTGACAGAAGCCTGGCTCTGACAGGTCCGCTGCCCGAGCGAGAGCCCTGATTGGCCTGCAATCGCCACTGCCAGCTGAGAATGGTAGGTGGTCTTTATAAAAGTCAATTGAGCAAAGCTGGGCAGATGGTCTCACTTGCTTCAAAGAGGATGCCACTGGAGCTCTTGCTGTGAAAGGAGACACTTGTGCTGGAACTGCTGCAGCAACTGCAGGAGGGATCTGATCTGGCTGCCCATGTTTCACACCTTCATTTCTTTTCACATGTTTCTTAATCAAATGCCTAAAGACTGAATGAATGATCTCTCATGCATAACCTGTATTACTCCTGGTTGCAAATGTATAGGCATCCATGAATGAAATGGTTATAAATAATGAATTGTTATTATTATGGTTCCCAGAAAAACATTGCAGTATATGTCACAGACCATTTGAGTAACATATGGCTAGAATCTAAGTAACTGTAATTAAGGCTGCATACATGCAACAGTGCCAGGAAACTTTTATGTTTGAGATTGTAAGCTGTTTTAAGCTGTTTTTAACATTTTCTTTTAGTTGCTGGAACCTTAGGGTGAAGGGTGGGTAACAAAATACTACTACTACTACATTTTATCCTAGAATCAGTGTAGATTGAGTTATTGTTTTTCCCCTATGTAGCCCACATTCTATACCTATTGCATATTCTTTGCCCATGAAAAGCACTTCTTGAAGAACTGGTTTCATTCTGGAAAAAAAATTCATTACAGATTGATTGTGTATAACCTCTCAGTGTGTCTATTTGAAAACAGATGTATGCAGTCACGGCAATGAGGTGTGAGAGGGGGGTGTATCCACACCTGCTCAATGATCTTGTAAACTGGCATATATCAAGATCAGGACTTCCTTCTGCATTCACCTGGGGCATGCACAGGGAGGAGAATGCTAGGATAATCTAATCAAAGGGAGGATTTTCAAATACACATGGTCACCCTACCCCTGTGGATGACAGAAACTAGAATCAATCAAGACTGAAAGCAACATTTTGAAGTGAAGTATGTACGATTCCAGGTTGATTTGTGTGTGGGTTAGTGCGTACACAGCCTTATGTTATTGAGAACTTCATCATTTACCTTGCTGTGTGAACAAGAACTCATGCTTATCTTTCTTTATTTCATAAAATTTATATACTGCTTGATTGTAAAAAAACCCAACCAACCTGCAAAGCAGTTTACAAAATGTACCTTAATTTTGTATAAATGCTTTCGGCAGCTATGACAAAACAATTAAAGGGCTATGATCTGGAATAAGCAAAAAAATCTCGCTCTCTCTCTCTCTTTAGCCCTAAGTTTCTATTCTAGAGAATTTAAAATTCCTTTTGTTATGATCTTCAGTAACAGAAACAACTTCGAAAAGGTCTGGAACTGGTATATCCAAATTATGATAATATCAAAAGGCTCTTAATTCCCTAGGTATGTTATTTAATGCAGCAAAATTTATTTCAGTACACTACGGTTAACTGTTAATTAAGCAAACAATCCAAAAATTAATCAAATGTGGTTAAGTGATGAGTGTCTTTTTATTATAATACAGCTGCTCTAATTAGTGAAATCTGAAATCTTAATTAACCATACCAAAGGGACACTTATCATTTTTATCCACAGATCATTCTGTCATGTGGGACTAATATGCTTCAAAGCTTCAAATACCAACACAATTCAGCTGCTGCCAATATGACTTAAGGCCTTCTTCTCTGATTATGAACTGGTTTGCATATCACGCTAAGCCAAACCATGGCTTAGACTGCAGGCATAGGCAAACGCCAGCCCTCCAGATCTTTGGGACTACAATTCCCATCATCCCTAGCTAACAGGACCAGTGGTCTGGGATCATGGGAACTGTAGTCCCAAACATCTGGAGGGCCGGAGTTTGCCTATGCTTGGCTTAGAGATAAATCATAGGCTCCAGGAAAGGAGCTCCCTGCCCCTTTGCTCCTTCCTGGTCATTCTGCTTCTGTGCTGCACTGAGCTAAGTCACAGCTGGCCTAAGCATGCTATCTGAACCTGACTTACAAAGTAATAATGAGCGGTAATCAAGATTTGTCCTATGGTTTACAGCTCATGTTTGTTTGGGGGAGTTAAATCACAAGCCCTGGACTGGATGATACACCAAGCCAAACCATGACTGCATAGCCGCAGAATGACAGGGCAAGAGCACAGTGGCCAGAATCTCCTTTCCACGAGCCTGCATGGGAGCACTTTCATGCTAGGTCATGGTTTTTAAATATTGCATAGTCTAAATCATGTAGTTCAGTTGATTCTGTACTTACTGTGCCCCACCACAGAGCATCTGCATATGTAGAAAATTGAGCATTTGTATCTTTTTCAACCAGGTAGACGAGGAAAGATGAAAAAATCAATACTAAAAATCCTATGTACCAGGCGGTGATTAATTCCTATAGGATAAAAAAAAGAGTATTAAAAACAAGTATTTTGACAACCTATCTGTACCAATACCATTTATTGGAATATTTGTACTTGCATATTCTGTAGTTACTTTATTAGTTACATACAAAAAAATTCCTTGTACGCAAATTCTCCTTATACATTACAATGTATAATACTGTTTCAGGGCCAAGATGCAATTTGCTTCTTGAGATAAGCCTAAGAGGTTGGATGTGCTTGGCAGACCTCCATGTCATCACAAACTTTTTAAAAGTTCTCCTCCATCTCAAGATGCTTGCTATGCAACTTGGCTTTGCTGTTCAAGAAACAAGGGACCAAAGGCCCTCTGGAGAAGCAGAATGGGTTGCATGGTTCTTTGGATTATGACTACGTAACAGTGATTAACAGAGCAGAGATACTGAAGTCTTAAAAGTAAAATGTTTCAGCTTCCTCTGCTCCAGTGTCAAAGGGGGCTGTAGCCAAGATGGCAACGTTCAGAGGTGTGGCATCTGCTGTAGGTAAGTGATTTGAAGTATTATATTCTAGGACAAGGGCATGGGGTGTTGTTTATATATCCATATGTTTTCTCTAATGTTTTTGGATCAGATGGTATCTCTAATTGCAACAGCGGACAAGTCAATGCTGCCATGTTTTTTTCCAGTAGTTTTTAATTACCTGGAGATTCATGTGGAAGGTGATTCATAAATTAAGAAAATGGTAATAATAAATGAGAAAAGCTTATGTCACAGGTTTGTTAGGTGCCATAAAACTCTGTGTAGTTTTTGCTGCAACATACTGACACCACTATTACTGTGGAAATTGATAAATCAGAGAGGCTGTGATAAGCTGAACTGTTCCTTTTTTCTCATTGATTGGGAACACTTTGCATAGGTCAGCTATTCACACATACCAGGGTAGTGAATGTTTTCTGGCAAGGAAGTCAGATTAATATCTCTCCAGCCCTTATTGCTTACTTATATTTGACTTGTATCTTTGAGTGTTAGTTGTGCATCCATTTTGTTAGCCATACTGATGTATCACAGTTTTATATTTGCAATCCCAATCAAAATGTTGCCAGGCCAAATTTGAAAGGTAGGCAGGCCTTCTCACCTGTCAGTTATCTGTTGTCAATATGAATACGGGGACCTCAAAGTGTAACATGGACTGTTAGAAAGCCCTTTTGCAAGCAGCCCCATGTTGCTCTTAAGCCTGTCAAAAACTGAAAGTCAAAGAGCACCCCAGGGTTAGGGTTTTCAGAGGTTTAGAGAGCATTGCTGGGCTGTTTGAAAGACCTCTTGCAAGTATTCCTGTGCTGTTCTTTAGACCCCACCCCCCAGTATAGTTTAAAGAGCCATGGATTGTTTAGTTAGCCAAAGGCCTGTGGGAAGAGGAATGCTTTTGCCTGGTGCCTAAAGATACGTAATGAAGGCACCAGGTGTGCATCCTTGGGGATAGCATTCCACAAGAGGGTGGCTACCACAGAAAAGGCTCGCTCTCATGTTGTTACCCTCTGGACCTCTTGTGGAGGAGGCACATGAAGAAGGGCCTCAGATTATGATTGCAGGGTCAGAACCAGCACTTTGTATTGGGCCCAGAAATTAGTTGGCAGCCAGTGCAGTCGGGCCAGAATTGGTGTAATATGCTCAGTCCTCCTTGCCCTGGTGAGCAACATGTTCCAGCATGGGAATGGAAGCACACAGCCAAAATGAGCAGGGCTACTTTGGCGCTGTGGGCCAATTCCTAGCAGGGCAACTTGGCGCAGCCATTGTAGAATGGAACCCCCACCCATCAGCTGACATCAGCCTCCATCAGTGGCACCAGTTCATTAGCAGGTGGTTTTTGAGAAATGGCGTCACAGGTTATATCTGACCCCATGGTGAGGTGAAGGGTCCCTAACCGAGATATACACACAAATGTGAATGGTCGATGCAGAACAAAAACCACTGCTACAGGATTCTGTATTTCCTTTTCTTTCTTTTTTTAGCATGAAATACATGCATGAATGACTGACAAAATTCAGAGAAGTGAAGGATATGAACAGGCCCTTACCTTGCTATGTGCATAAACCACTGAACCTAACAATTTCCAGGTTCCTCCTCTTCGGTCCATGCGCACCATGCGAAGGATCTGTAGGAAACGAAGACTTCTCAGTGCTGATGTTGCAAAAATGTTACCCTGAGTTTTTGCAGAAACAACTGCTATTGAAGCGATGAGAACAATGATGTCTGAAAGAAATACATTACAAAATACATTAATTTACGCATATGGACCAGTAATAGCTTGATAGCATATTGTCATATGCTGGGTGAATTGGATGGCTTTGTATGTTAAGAATATTCTTTAACAGTCTTTATGCTGAAAGAAAGTGAATTGTAACAACAACATCCCTATAAATGCAAAAAATACAATACTATAAAATGTTGCATTGACCAGTGCTAAGTTCTATCAAAAGAAATGCCCCTTTACTCAATTTACAAAAATACACACTTTACAAGAATACATACCAGTAATACACAATCATCTAACCCAAGTTCTTAGACAGCCTCCAGTTATTTCAGGCATGTGCTCTACCGTCCTCATCTAATTTGTGTGTGCCAATTTCATGGGACCAAACTTTTAACTGAAAAGGATCTAATATAAGTATCTCTCACTAAAAGTTCTATGTAGCTCACATACCTAGTATTGGGAACATTAAGGGAGTTTTCAACAATGCTTAATTTTTTGTTCTGATCTATGGGTTGGTTGGTTTTTAACTTGCAAACGTGTATGTATGTATGTTTTATTTATTTATTTATTTATAAGTTACCCTTCACCCAAATGTGCCAGGACAGAAGATTCATTTACCTTAAAAACCATAATTAGCAATATTTGAAATGAGAGTAAATAATAGATTGCCCAGTAAACACCACCACCATCAGGAATAAAGTAAAGCACACTCCATCCACAATGTACTTTACCCCACTCCATTGGTTGAAACAGGTACATCTTCACTAATCGGCACAATAATGTTGAAGCTGGGCACACCTCGAAGGGGACATAATTCCATAAGTGTGGTGCCAGAGCAGAGAAGGCCCTCCCATGTACCCCCATGCTTTGAACCTCACTCAGCAATGGGATCACAAATGGGGCCTCCCCTGCAAATCTCAATACACAGGCAGGTTGGTATTGGTGGAAGCATCCATGAATCGCAAAATAATTGGCAACCAGTCAAATTGTAATAATTTGAAGAGTAGCTATTTAATTGGAAGAGCCCACCCTTTTCTGCTCCTGTTAATAGATGGAATTGTTAGCAACACATTTGCCCCCTTTGGCTACCCCTTCACTGAGAATAATCGGGAGCAGTGATAATAACTGAAAATGCACCACAGGGATGGAATCATCATGCTGATGCAATAAATTTATAGCAGCAGTTCTTGTATTAGATTAGCATTCTGCTGACATACTAGCTTTTCATTGGCAAAGCTTTTATGTAGGAAGGTACAATTCCTTTATCTGAAATTTGAAAGTCCAGGAAAGGGTGTATAGCACACTTTGCTTATATATTTGAATCATTTTACTTTCCATTAGATTAGCATCTATTCCAGTCTCAATCTAAACCCACTGACATGGGAGTGACAGCTTAATCTACTCAGAAATAAGTCCCACAATGCACAATAGGGTTTACTTCCTACTAAGTGTTTTAAGATTTGCCAGTGTCATATTGGGAAGCAAAATACTGTATTTATTGGGATAAACTAATGTTTACAATGCAGCATGTGAGCTTTTGAGTTCACAGTATTCTATTTCAGACTAGATGAACTGCCACATGACTATTTGTTGATACTAATAAATTTAATATTTTACTGACGTTATGAATTTGTTATAATGGACCAGTGGAGCTATCTGATTTAATATATGTCCATGGAGCTTACTTCCATGGAGCTTACTTCCCTGTTCTAGCCACATTTCAAATCATTTGCACCTTTCCCCAAGCAAAGTGTTGATAATGAAAAAGCTACCTGTTTTGTTATCTTATAGGCAGGGCAATGGACCTGTTATTGCCATGTCCTGAGTTTCAGATGCTTTATTGTAGCTCCCTTATTGTAGCTGCTTGCCCTATTGTAGCTGCTCCCCCCCAAAAAAAAAATATCTATGGGACTATTTAATCATGTTCTTAATGAAGCCCTGAAATGGGAATGTTTTCTGAGGTAAGCTACCTTTCCCTGTGCCAATTCTGGAATTTCCCGCAAGATCCACTTATCCCAAGTGATTCCATAATTCAGAGGTTACCAAAGCAGGAGTCACATTGCTCTAATAACCTTCTCACTGTCATGGGAGATGGCAGCCAACTCTTGAAATACAACCCTCAGTACATCAAAGGTCTGAGATGGATGAGTGTTGAAAGCATTTTGCACCTTTCAGAAACTGGCGTTTAGATTAAATTTAGAGCTTTCGCATGTCCTGACACACTAAAAGTGGCTGGGGTTTTTTTTGGGGGGGGGGCAAAATTCAATGCTGTTTCTAGATAAAGATCAAATTCAATGGGAGCAGAGGTGGTAAAATTTGTTCCAAATAACCTTTCAATGCAGATAGTCATACACTGATGTGCTTGTAGATGAGGTTATTGTCCTCACGGAATAAATTCCACATGTGGAATAGAACCTCCCCTCCCTCTCCTCTCCCAGCAACCCCCCCCCCCCCAAAAGCTCTGAATGCCTGGGAGAACCACTAGGGCAGATATGGAAAGGGAAGGAGCAGGACACAAAATTCCATTGTGCAGTTGGAAGTCATTCCATGAGTCCAATGACTTCGTTATACACAACCCGTGATTTGTGTGCGTATGTAAAAAATTGACAAGCAAAATACAGATAGACTTTGAATTGTTTACGTTTCAGTTTCGTTGTCAATTGCACAGTTGTATTTACGATTTTCTTTTTTAATATAAAAAAAAGTTAAACAAGATTTTAAACCAGCATTAAACAGGCTTTTCATCCTTCTGGGCTCTGAATTTACCCCACAATTTTAACTACTATTTTTCACACAAACTACTGGAAAAGTCACAGTTAGTTTGAATGTTGTGTGTTGGCCTTTTCATAGCTTGAATTGCAGAGCTATCTCATTGTGTAGTGGGTTTGACTACTCTGAGCAGACCTAGGGATTGTAATTCAAAACCATTAGACTTTTAAGCCTTGTTCTGAGGGCAACATGTGTGTGGGGTGACTTTGCCCAGCAGCATGGGGCCCGGAAAGCAGTGTGTGTGTGTGTGTGTGTGTGTGTGTGTGTAATGCTGTATCTCTTTGCAACTCTTGTGAGATCTCGCAGAATGCTGGGCATCCTGCACGATTTTGGGAGGTGCAAGAGGAGCCGAGACCTTAAAAGGCCTCACCCATGAGGATTTGTGGCCATTTTGCCCTACAAGCTTCCCACCCACCTGCTCTTGGTGCTAGAGCCTCACTGAACTAACTACCCGGGTCACTGCTTTACAAGGCGAGAAAGAAGTTTTTTCCTTCCCAAATTGAGTTGGCCCTCAGTTGGAGTTTTTACAGCCTTTCCCTCAGTGACATAAAGCTTTGCTTACATTAGGTGCTGAGATAATTCTGTACTTTTGTGGGGCAAAAAGGGCATAGTAAAGGGGCTCCCAAAAGGGGCCTGAGGAAAGGTTTGACTAAGGCATGCTACCTGGCTGGAATTTTTCACCCTGACCACCCAGTGAGAACCTGGATGCCTGGCTTGCACCACACCTGGGTTCAACGCTGGGTGATCACCACGGATGGGATAAGGGTGGGGTGCCATGCTCTGCCATTCCACCAGCATGGGCTGACTGGAATGAGGCAACAATCCTTGCCTTACTGCCATGCCAACCCTGCTTACCTGCTGTAGTCATTAAAGTTTCAACCTGATTTCACCCATCACTGCTGCCCTGTTTCAGTTATTACACTGCTCTCATGGGTCACAGAACGCATCGTCTCTCTATACATATGTGTAAGAGAAGAAGGTTCATCATTTTATAAAACTTGTTAGTAGTCCTTCCAAAAGGATTCCATATGCCACCTTCATGTTATTCTTAAGGTATTTATGGATTGCACGTTACTAATTTTCAGACTAGCTATTTATTTTGTGCACAGATGGTACGCTTATGTTATTCCGGGCTTTTATAGATTTCTGCTTTCATACTGATTTTATTTATTGTCTACGGATATTTGCTTGCCTGATAATAGACATGTGTTGAAATGTGTTGGGAATTTTAGCCATCAGTTCTTTGTGGTTTCTGACTTAGAAGTGGCTATTTTTATTGCGGCTGCCCACTCCTTATTTGCTTTTGACATGATTTCTCAAATGTGTACTAAGGCCTGTAGTTGCTTTCCTTACATACTTCATGTGGCATCCAGGGAATTTGCATTCTACAAACACTACACTGCTGGCTTTGCAGGTGATCTTCTGTTTAATGTACTGAGGCTGGTTAGTCATTCTGTTTCTTAAGGAGCTGGTTGCCCTAGTATTACTTCAGTTCTTAGTTTGTGTAGGTCTGGAGCCGTATTCCCCAACCCGGTATTGTCCAGGTGTTTTGAACCATAACTCCCATATGCCCAAGCCAGCATGGTCAGGGATGATGGGAATTGTAATCCAACAACACCTACAAGCCTCTGTGTCTTAACTAATTTTCTCAGGAAGGGAGTCTGAGGAACTAAGGCAAATAGTAGCAAAGAGAGAGAAAATTCTAGGCTTTCCAAAAAGATAACCTGCCTAACCTTTTGGAGTTCTATGAGAGTGTCAACAAGGATATGGACAGGAGTATATGTTGTGTTCTTAAATTTTCAAAAGCTTTCAAAAGCTAAAAGCAGTCGTGAGATGAAGGAGCAGGTCCTCTTATTGATTGGTAACAGGTTAAAAACCAAAAAGCACATTTATCACAATGGAAGGATTTGCCACAAGAGCTCAGTATTGGGATCTCTGCTTCCTTAATTGCAGTTAAATGACCTGATTGGCAGAGGGGAGCAGTAATGAGGTGATAATGAGTTTGCTTATTGTTCAGGATGGTGAAAACAAAAGAAGATTGTGAGGGGCTCCAAAAGGAGCTTTCCAAAATAGGTGAATGGCCAATGTGATTCAGTGTAAGCAAGTGTAAAGTTATGCACACTGGAGCGAGACACCCTAACTTCATATATATGCTTATGGGGTCTGAACTGGGTGTTCCTTCATTTGCTTAAACCACCCACTTCAGACCTGAGGTAGTTTTCATTGAAGTTGCAAAAACATTTCAATCTGCAGATGATGTTTTTGTGCGTGATCTGGAGGAATTCCATTTTAAATGAATGTGAGCATCAGTGGGTTGATTGTAAAGATCTGTGACTATCTTGTTTTTTATGTGACAAGAAGAACATCCCATATGATTTGTAATGATTCTATTAAGTGCACATTTGATGGTGGGATGGATGGTTAGTATCATTCTTAAATTGTTCCAAACTTTTGTTGCTCGTGGTCCAGATGACAAAGGATGTCATAAATGCATCGCCAACAAATGAGCAGCTTGTTGGTGGGCTCCTTAACTATGACTTGTTCAGGCTTCTCAAAAATAAATTGACATAAAATGGAGCCATGCAGATGCCCAGGAGCAAACTTAACTAAGTCATCCTTAAAGAGCCCACCAACAAGCTGCTAATATGGTGGTGATACATTGGTGACATCTTTGTATTGGTGAACAGAATCGGTAGCAAACGAATGCTAGAACTTACTTAAGGAGTTATTTTCAACTAAGTTACACTCAGAGTAGGCCCAATGAAAACAATGTACTTGTTAGTCATGTCCATGAATTCTAATGAGCCTCCTCTAAATCTACTGCACAGAACCAAAGAAAAATATTAACTCTGTCCCGCCATCAAAGTTACATGCAACAACACCACTGAAAATTAATATAGCCCTTTCCTGGATGATAGTCTTGTCATCAAGCAAAACAAAGTAACCACAAACAATTCATGCAAACTACTGTCCTTCCATTTGCACAAACAAAGTATGTCAAAACAGTGTTCAGATTCCTATATCCTGCCCAACATTTACTTTTAGATGTTTACATTTACTTTTACATGTTTTACATGTAGCACTTTTCTGTTTTTTAAAAACATTTTTTTATTAAAGATTTCTTGGTTTACAAAAGTATGTGCAATGTCTCTTCTTTCTACAGATCAGTTTCATTTGTTGAGACATTAGTGTTACATTAGGAAGAATAGGGGGGAAGAGGTGGAGGGAGCCATGGTGAGTGGGGTGGAGTTGGATGGCGATGTTTCTATTTTACTTAATGTATGTTTGGGGTTTTGTGTCAGCATCGTTTGTGCAGGTTCTCATTGCTGTTCGCTTGTTTTCCTTTGGTGGTGAGGCAGGTTGGGGTTGGCCTAGGGTGTGGTTGTTCGTTTGTGATTGGCTGTGGTGAACTTTGTTTTCGTGTGTGAGTGGGGTGGGTGGGTGTTTTTGGATCAGGTTAGCCATATTGATTTGTATGCTGTTGGTGGATTCTTGTTGCTGTCTTGTTGGGCTGTGTATGTAATAAAGGGGAGCCATTTTTCTCTGTTAAAGAAACTGGATTTACCTGCTTAAAGCCAGACAAGTTATGATTAATCATCACCTACTAGTAAAAAGTAATTGGCAAGGTATCTTCAGGAAATTCTCTGAATAAATGGCTCTGTCTTGATTTTTGCAGATGTTATCATTTTAGCCAAAAAGTCTCTTGAGTTCTCAAGAACATATACAATACTCTCTGGATGGAAATCCTGTTAATTATCAACATGGGAAATATTAATTACCCAGCCTCTTCAGTTTTACAATTTTGTTTCAAGTTGCAAGACAACTTAGTGTTTTATGATATGAGAAACTAAAGTGGCTTAGATTTCATAATAATCCTGAGTAACAACTTGGACTGGGATGTGAAAATTGATTTGAGCTATTGCTGTGCAATACAATAATAGTGTTCTCTGGTAGCAAAAATTCGGGGGGGGGGGGAAGGGTGCTACATTTGAATTACCTACTCAGTGGGAATTTTTGGAATGCATCTCTTAGCACTCAATGCACTTCAAACTACCTTTAATAACGTGGAAGAAAGCAATTTCAAGAGGCCATTACCCCAAATATTATTGCTTTTTGGTCTGTCCCCCCCAAATGGGGACAGCTATTCACCTTGGTTTGTAAGTCATCATAGTTCTACTCAGAGTAAATCCATGCCCATTAATTCCAATGCCTCTACCCCTGAGTATGATTCACAACCCTTTGTGTTAAAAGGAAAACGTAGACCACTTGTTAAACTGAATTGGCTGAAATAAATAATCCAGGATAGAAAGAAGCTTGTAGGAGTCCACAAAATTGCCATGTATGCTGGTAAGCGGATGGTCTTTTCCCTCCCGACAGCAGCCTCACACAACTCATGGGATGCTATTACAAAGCCCTCAAATTTTTATAACCAAACTTGCTTCAAAATAGGGGTGGAGAACATTTTTTCACCTCATTTCCCTCTGGGCAACCTTCTCGAGACCATGTGCCAGTGGTGGGCAGGGCCAGAGGCAAAAGTATAATATAGTTTTGTGTAGTACAATTCCACACACACGGACTGCCCTGTCCACTATCTAGACAAGCAAGAGGCATGTTCAGAGTTCAAGGACATATTCCAGCCGGACAAAAACACTTGAGGTGTGAAGCAGGGCTAATGAGGGATGTGGCCTGGGGCCAGATAGAGAGGTCTGGGGGCCACATTCAGCACCCAGGCCTGAGATTCCACACCTCTGCTTTAAAAGATAACAAGTCCCCATCCTGCCAGATGGAATTCAAAGGCTTGCAAAGAGACATATTTATGGGAAGGCAAACTGGAGTGGCTCAGCAAATCTGAGGCAGTAGCAATGAGCATGCCCAGACACTGTGAAGACTGGGAACATTTTGGAAGCTGAGTTCCAGCCAGCTCCCTCTTTCACTTTCCGTTGCTGAGTTCAACTGCTGCCCCTTTGGCTCATGCACACAGGCAAATCCAGGAAAATCCAGCCTGTGGTACTTACTGACAACAAGCTTAGACACTTCTGCTCAGAAGTAAATCCCACCGAGCGCAAAACAACAACAACAAAACCAAAAAAAAACTTTCCCCCAGGTAGATGGATCTACTGGGTGTTCAGGAGAAGATGGGTGAGTTATTGGGGCTGCCCTACCACTTAAAATATCCCCTTAAAGCAAGTTCCCCTAAAGTCAACCTCAGTCCTGCAGTTGCAAGGAGGCAGCCTGACAAAGTAAGGCAAATCTTCCTCGCCCCACTCCCTCAGGCTTTCCCCTCACCTGTCCTGACAGAGAGAAAAAAGGACAGGAGATAATATTCTCCCCAGCTTAAGCACTGTCTTAAACACCTCCGAGTGTGCATATACAACAACAACAACAATCTTTATTACGGTCCAGAGACCCAACAAAACATTACAAATCAATACAGAGTTCATACAGCCTACCTCCAGGTGCATATGCGGATGTTAGTGACTCAAAGGATTGCATATTCCTATGCTGTAGCAAGCTGGCCCAACAAAATACTTAACTGCCTCAGTTGTATCTCTTATTCTGATATTAAAATAGTGAAATATATGCTTATACCAACCAAACACTACATGCATTTTCAGGTACATATTTACAGAAATACACACAGGATGATGTCCAACAAAGCCATACCCAGATTCATGAGTATCAATGGACCTACTCTAAGGTATTTTAAGTTATGTGGAATATGAAACATCCACATATAGGTCATTTCCCACCTGCATTGCTGCAGCATGTTACATAGAACTGGGTGGGAAACCATTTTCTGCCTGAGGGATGCATACCTTTGTGGCCACATCCCAATGCAGGGCACAGCCAGAAGCAAACATAGGCGTGTCAGGAGACAAAGAGTAGTTAGAATAATGGATGTTATTCTTACCTGTGTATAACAGACTAAATCCTAGATTTGTCTGCCAGGCCCCGCCCTTGCTCTTTAATTCTTGAAAGCTCTAGCTAGCAAAGGAATTCTGTAGCCCATCTATCAACGTTGGCTCTTCTATTTTCCAAACGCCTTCCAAGCCCAGTTCACTTTGCTGCACGTGGCAGGACAGAATTTCAAACAAATACATGCTCTCCCAAGCCCACATTCCCAGCATGTTCACACTCCTGTCTCAGCTACGTCTATGCTGGCTTGGTCATGCCCACAGAATGGAAGATGGCCGGGTTCCCAAGAACATGCTCTACAGTGAGCTGGCGTCAGGTACCAGGCCTGTTGGCAGACCAACTCTGTGCTATAAGAGGTCTGCAAATGTGACATGAAGGCTGGCAACACCAACCTTGCCACGTGGGAATCCCTTGCGGACAACTGCGGTGCCTGGAGACAGACAGGTTGCATATTCATAGCAGGGACCAGAGGCAAAAGGACTGCTGGGAGGAGCACAGAGAGAAGAAACGCCATGGTGCCTCTGCAGAAGCACAATTGTACGCCTTCATCTGCCCCAGCTGCAACAAAACTTGTCTCTTCCGCATCGGTCTCTGCAGCCACAGCAGACGCTTCCAACAGCTTGACCTCACCCCCAAAGGTGCACTCTTCCATTGCCCCCCCCCGGATGCCAAATGTTATTTTCTTTAAAAGTGTAAATGGCTCTGCTTATTTTGCATTTTACTGTATATACGTCCGAATCCTCCTCCAGAACTGAAAGTGAGAGCCACTCCTTTATGAGGGTAAGATCACCTAAGGCCCACTGGGCTACTTCTCTTCTTTTTGGGATGTGGAGGTGGGTAGAGAGGGGTTACACAACCACAAATGATTGTACAAAGAAGAAGCAGCAGCCCAGTGGTCAGGGAAAAGAGTGAAAACATTTTTTCACCTGAAATAGCCAGGAAGTTCTGAAAACCTTTCCTAGCTATTTTCCAACTTATTGTAGTTGTTTTTAATGGGATGCTATTATATCGAATTTGGATCTCTAAAAACTTTGCTATAATTTGCTTTGTATAGGTCTTCATAATGAAAGCTGAAGGCTATTTTGTTTGTTTGTGATTGTAAGTTGTTTTGCATGCTTTCTTTAGTGGAAAAGCAACTACTTTATAGGTGTCCTGTTTAGGGTCATCAATCAAGGGCCCAATTAAGATAAAGTGCATTTACGTTCTCTTGAAATAAAAAGGATGTAAGCAAAGTAAAAGTTTCTTTTCTTTGGACTGCTCATCTTAAGTGATGTAAGAAACAGCTATATTTACATGTACCTGTTCAGTTGATGCAATTTATTTTTCTGCTACGTGTGTGCTGTGCAAGATGCTGAAGATCAGCCATGACATCATAATAAAGCACAAAAGTAAAATTCTTCACTAGAATACTATGATGTATTTCCTGTGACTCATCATACATGCCTGCTGTAACATCATTCTTCCTCAGGTCCTCACAATGAAATAATCCTCCTAAAAGCACAATGCAACCATCCCTGAAAAAGAATACCTTCAGTCTGGGAAAGGAAGGCTGAAAGTTCAGAAAAATGCTCTCAACATAGTTACCGGATCTGCATGCATTTGTTTCAGAGGAGAAAGAGGGGAAGATGCGGGCCCGTATTATACAACAGCTAGCCGCAATGGCCCGCTTCTATGCACCATTGTTTGGAGGGCGGAATCTTATCATTACCAATACAGTGAGTAGCGGTTTATTGCTGGGAATTGCAGATCTAGTCCAGCAGTCTTTGGAACGAAGGCAAAATCCCAAACACAAGTGGGATGTTGAACGTGCATCTCACATGTTTATAACGGGATGCACCATGGGACCGCCCCTACATTACTGGTACACCTTGGTAGACAAACTAACCCCGAGAAAAGGACTTGGACACATCAAAGTTGTCATCATCAAGGTAACAATAGATCAGCTTTTTGCTCCATTTTTCGGGTGCTGGTATTTCATGACAATGGGACTACTTCAAGGTCACACTGTAGCAGCCAGCTGGAAGGAATTTAAGGAGAAATTCCCGGAGTATTTCTTAGCAGAACTCACTGTGTGGCCAGCAGCTCAGATGGTCAATTTCCTATTTCTTGCCCCTCGCTATCGAGTGCTATTTGTGAATGTAGTGACCTTGGGGTGGAACATATATCTTTCATATCTCAAACACAGAAGTTGAGGACTGCAAGGAACTGGAAGCAGAAAAGTGAAGCACAAGTATGCTTCTCTGGACTGAATGTGTTGGCTCAAAATACAAACAGATTTGATGCTGCCCCCCCTTGGAATTTTATTGTTACAGTCTGTGCTTTTTTCTTTTTTTAGATAAAAAGGTATCAGTACTCACCATGAAATTGTTACAGTAAATGCCACACTTTTAACATGTGGGGGGAAGGCACTGCGTTCCCTGGAGTACCCCCAGAAAAAAAAGCACTGATTGCAGTCCTTTTCACAAAAAGCAAGGTAGAATAATGTTTCCCTATCCTAGATTCCCCATGTATATGTTTTTTAAATTAAACGTAATTCATTTATTTCATAAAAATTATATACTGATTGATTGTAAAAAGAAAACCCTTGAAGATGGTTTACAAACAGAATAAAACGATAAAATCATCAGTAAAACCCATTAGAAACAACTATTCAAAATACTGTACACAGACTAGGTTAAGAATCCAGTCCTAAACTGAACAAGGGGCTCCCTTGTATTCATTCATCTCAGAAAATTATATGCCTTTTTCCAGCTATTAGCAACTGCTCAAAGACATTTACCTTAATTGATCATTTTTAAAATGTACAAGCACAGGAGAGGTTAAAAACCAAGAATGCAAGTGGTTGTATTGAAAGTAGCCCTCAGGAGAATGTTCTATCAGCCCAAGGATTTCTCCTTGTGAGGGAATGTTCTTCCCCTCTCCTCTCCCATCACCCCCTAAATCTCTTCTGGAGGTTCTCCCAACCTTCCAGAGCAGATTTGGAGATTGCTTGTGGTGCATGCGAGAGAGGGAAGTCCCCTTGAGCTGGTGCTAATCCTTGTGCTAGTGCAACAATTTAGTTGGAACACCACCCAGTTATTATTTCTGAGTAAACACACAGTGTAAAGGACTTAAATAATTGGGGGGCGGGATTTGCCCCAGGAAATGTATACAGTTCAGAATTTTTCAGCCTAGACTGAGTCATAGGGCAAACATTTCAGATGTAAATGCCCCAGGAAACCGAAACAAAGTGCAATAGAGCTTTGTTCGAGGAAACAGAGGGCTTATCCACATTTACCTTTTGCACCACACTTTCCAGGCACAGGTCCTGCTTTAAAGCTCTGTGTTTGAGCTTTTTGTCGTTCCCCCCATCCCCAGTTTCCCCCCAAAAAACTCATGCTTTATTGCTCAATCGCAGCAATCGTCAATTTGGGTTACCCATGGATTGACATTTGCTCTGCTCTGATTGGGTGCCAAAGAGCAGGTTTTTGCAGGGAAAGTTCCAGAGCCAAAAAGAAAAAGGCGCCAGGACATATAGCTTTAAAGTGCAGTCCTTGTGTGGAAAGACAGGAGGAAAAGTAAATGTGGGTAAGCCCTAATTCAGGGGTCAGCAAGGTTTATCTTGCCTGGGCCGGATCGGTCCCACGGAGATCCTTCCATGGGCCGGACCACATGCGTGTGTGAGCACACCTGCTCGCGATTTTCTGCATCTGTGCAGACCCGGTTTTCGGCACCACAGAAGCGAGTCCCCACGCCGCGCAGCACGTGAGTGGGCAGCTCGGTTTGGGGGCGACTTGTGGGCCGGTCAAATGACCTCCACGGGCTGCTTCTGGCCCATGGGCCTTAGGTTGCTGACCCCTGCCCTAATTCATGTTTGCTCAGTTTATGTAGCTCAGTCTCCTCCTCTGGCTTGGGGACATACTACAAATTATTCTTTCCAGATTTGAACTAACAACACTGCAGTCCAAACCCCCTTTTTGCTGGACTGCACAGGGTTGGGTTGGGCAGAAATGTCTCTCTGATCACCCATGCTGACTCCCACCCAGAGAGAGATGCCAGCATCACTCAGCTAGTGTGGAGCTCCCCATTTTGCCTGCCGCATGTGCGGGTGAGAGTACCATTGGCAAGGTCCCCACTATCAATAGCCTATGGAAATCACTGAAATGGGTATTCAAGGGTCAGAGAGGGGCTGAGCCAGGCCAGTATCCACTGAATGCTGAGCTGGCCCTGCTGCTATCACATGACGGCATTGAGCCCAATTGCCAAAGCAAATCCACAGCAATTTGGCTGCCCACTACATTCAGCCCTGGTGGGAGCAGCATGGTAGTCCCATTACGCCTGGCCAGAGCCTGGATTGCACCCTTACTCTTGATTTAGGAATTCTTGGCTGGAAAAATAACAGCAGCATCTGAAACATTTGCACCCCTTTCACCCATAAGCACAGGGGCAGGGCTGGTCCGTACCCCTGGGCCGTGTGAGGAAGCAGATTTTGTGGTATAAATGGGGTAATTAAAATGGCCAATGATGTAGTTTATTGTTCTGTGCTTGCCACTGGGGAACAGAATTTTGAGTTTCTGACTCAAGCACCAAAACATCTTGGATCATCTCTGCCTCCAGCTGCTTATTTCTTCATGAACAGCCCCGTGTTGGTGAGAGCATCAGAGCTGCTTACATTCTTCTCTTGCCCACTTCCAATCTGTTTCAATTGTGCAACTGCACAGGAGATGGTCCTGGTGGATTGTTCTCAGAAGCTGAAGTTGCTGTTGTTGCTTTAATTAAATTTGGGAAGCATTAAAGGAATGGAATAAAGAATAATCGCTTGTCACAATTCAGGAAAGATAACGCATTTTTTTCAAAAACAAGAAACCCACAACATGACTCAACAATCAGTAAGAAGGAAGGAACAGAAGGCAGGGAATGAACAGCCTCAAGAACCTCACAGCTGGATCCTCCTACAGCAGGATGATTTCCCCAGCTTCATACTGACATGATTGGTACGCTGGCTGGTTCTCAAATGCCCTCTTGTCCTGAAGGTATGGCCCAGAACTGAATTAGTTCTGGTGAGGGCTTGCAGGTCTCCACAGATCAGAGGTAAAACACACACCTGAAGGATTAAAGAATAGCTTGCTAATAGCTTACAAAACAGATTAATGTGCAGTGATGCATGCCTTTAGCATAGGAGCAAGCAGAACTGCCATGCAGACTAATTTGCTAAACAGAATTACTGGCTTGGGTTGAAATTACTATACTCTGGTGGACTTATAAGGAATGCAGAAGAGAGAGTGTGGAAAAAAAGACCCTCTGAATGTACCCTCTGCAAGAAATCTGCAGACAGCAACAGCTTCTGTAGTAGTTTGCTGGTCAGCTGCTTGAGTCCACTATAAGGCACTGGTACATAGGGTTGGGGGGACCTGGAACCTGAGACTCTTACTAAAGAGCTTTACTACATAGCAGACTAAAGGTATGGTGTGTGTGTTGCACTAGCTGCGAAGATAGCATCACTCAGTGTGGGGCACTAGCATCACGACTGGTGCTGCTACCACTTAACAGTTGTAAACTCAGCCCCAGGAACAAACCTGCTGTGCCTCAACCTCTCAAGGGCATCCAGTGTCCTCCCCCCTTCAGTGGTGCTTTGTTGTTGTACTATCATATAAGCCACCTGTGTCCACATTGACCTCCCCACCTGTTTACTATAGCAGCTGACCTAGGAAATTTGCGCTTGGACACAAATGCAAGCAATTGAAAGGCATAATAATATTAGCAGCAAACGTGCCAGCTGTTTTAATATCAGGTGGTGCAAGTAGGGGATGATAGCAAGAAGTTGGAATGTGGTTAAAACGCCCATGTTAAAATAAAGCACCCAGCATCATAATCATAAGCTTTTAAGAAGAGTTCTCTCATGCCATTCTGCTATTATAAATGCATGAATGCTGCTGCTCAAACTTATAAATTCATCTATTGTGATCTGAAAAGGTAACAATTATCTAGTGAGGTATAAAGAAGGGAGGGCAGGGGGCGGAGAACCACCTTTCCCATATACACATAACCTCTAATGGAATTTTCTAATTAGCTACAACAGTTCTGTCAGCAGAGAGGACTTTAAATTCACACAATTATTTAAAAAAAGGGGGGATGCTACACTTGCTTAAACAAAGCCTGACACTCAAAACTGAACGTATCATGCTTTTAATTAGAAATTAATATTTCAATTAATTTAGCATCGGCATGAGCAAGGTAAAAGAGAGGCTCATTTGTAGCCTTGTCTGTGTCAGGCATGTTCATATTTAATCTATTTTGTTTATTACATCTGCATTCCCGCAGCTGCCTTCAAGAACAGCTAGGAATGGTTGTCCCTCATTTTGTCTGTTGAGGAAGGTTAGGCTGAGAGATACTGACCCCAAGAGCTTGCCGGGCAATATCAGTAGTAACTCAGCCAGCCAGCCCTTCTCGTCCTGCACCTCTTTTTCCACAGCAGGCGCCCAGGGAAGTAGAAAGATCAATTAGCAGTTCCCCTTGCAAGTTCTCAGGCACCTCCATTTTCTCGTCCTCTTTGCCATCTTCCACAGCTGGTTTCCAAGGGTCAATCAGGAGTAGCTTCTTGGGGCGCTTTCTTCTTCCACCACTTGCACCCCAAGAGTAAAATATATTTTAATCAGCAGCCCCTCTTCAGCTTCAGCCAGCTTGGTATCTTTTTCTTCCACCGCTGGCTCTTGGCATGGAGTCACGCTTTGTTCTCCCTGGAGACTTCTCTCCCACACTTTCAGCTGCTGCATCTGCTGCTCATGGTCACCTCGCATTTGCTCCCATTGTTGCCTTTGGTGCTCATGCATCAGCTTCAACTGCTCAAGGACTGCTGTTATTCCTTCCTCCATTTTTGACTTCTAGGCCTTCTCTCCAGGAAACACAGATTCCACTTCTGACACCAGTGTTACAAAAGCCCGGCGCTTGTCCCTCTCTCTGCCAAGCCGTGGCAAAGGTGCATGGGATCTCAGGCACGCACACGGGGTCTTGTGTCCCTTTTGAGAGTAGAAGACACGGTGGAGACTGTTGTGCTTTAAGAAATAGGGTTTATTCACCTACTTACACCCTCTGTCTGCTTGGAGGGGATTCAGATCTTACAGCATGGCCCAAAGCTTTGCAGGCAGTCTTTCCTTCACCCTCACCAAGATGGATCTTCCCTTCTTCTCAGAAGCCAGAGCCCACCCCCAAAGAAGTTACCCTGGCAACCTTCCAAATATCCAGTCTCTGGTCACACCTGGGGCAAGTTGTTGAAGAAGACCCTCAATGGCTATTGTAATGCTAACAGCTCTTCTCTTCCCTCAGCCTGCCCAGGAATCCCCTTGCAGCTTATATTCTCCCTGCGTATCACAAAGAACCCCAAATCCTGGCATTTATTCATTTCTAGGATTTACCCCAAATCTCTAGCAATATGAATTAAGCCCATGACTCCCCAATCTTAGCATTCCACTTTGGATCAGCCCTTGCACAGATATAAGAAGTCCTTCTGTTCATGGAAGGCAGCCTTATGAAAGGGGCTATCTGTGATCTAGTGGATAATTCTGCTCAGGAATTGCACACCAGCTACTAAGAGAGAGAGATATAACGTGGAAAACTATAAATCGCCAAGGAAGGAACTTGGGCAGCAATTCAGAACGAGTGAAATTGATGCACTTATGCATATGTTGCTCTTAGCTGGATTGTGGCCTAAGTGTGCAAATCAACAAAACATTTACTTCAGAATAATTTTGCTAAATTTAGTGGGACTACCCAGAAATGGAATGGTTATGGCTCTGCCTTCTTACAGTAACTAATAACAGCTCAGAACACTAGCCAAAAAATTCAGACTTGAACAAAACGTGGAATAAGAAAAGGCTCACAAGTACACATGGTCTTTCAAAAGCATGGTTCCTTACCTATAAATTATAATATGGGGTACAATCAAAGGTGCAGTCTTAACTATCTCTTTCATCAGAACTGCCAATCTCTCTCCCTGTTCTCAAATCCAGAAAACATGTTGATAGCAGCATTTTGCATCAGAAAATATGGCAAAGGAAGGAAACACTCTGAGGTGGATTGTAAAGGCAGATCATCATTTTATTTTCCAAAGTGATATAATGGAGGCATCATTGCCCATAGTGTGCCTGCTCACCCCACTGTTCTCTTTGTTCACAGGTTTTACAGAGACTTTTACAGGAAATGTTTCGAATACCTGTTCGATCAGAGATGATAACACACCCCATTTCTCACTACCTCCCAACAACTGACCATCCTTGATCCCCCCATTTTTGCACACACATCCCACAAAGCATTTCCACCATGACTACACTAATGAGATATGGTATACACACCCTTCACCATACTGAGAAAACCTCTTAATCCCTTTTTTATTATTTTGTTCTTTGGTAGATTTACTGTGGGAGGGGACCATGGAAAATTGCTTCCCTTCCCATTCCACTAACAGAGCGATTCATGGGGCAAGGTCCTCGGCTCCACGATAGAAAACATGCTTCAGATGCAAAAGATCCCAGGTTCAATACCTGACGCCTCTAGGTAGGGCTGGGAAGACCTCTTGTCTGAAACCCTGGGGAGCTACTGCCAATCATTGCCAACAGTACTGAGCTAGATAGATAATGAAGACTGAGGCATATGGATAATGAATACCGCACTGGGTAGTTTGAATCGGTATAAGGCAGTTCCCTATGTTCTATGAAGATTAAAGCCAAGTGATAACCAATGCAACTAAGAGTGCTGATGGAGAGAGAGATTCCATTGTCCTGGTTAAAATCTGGAATTTAAAGCCAATGAACCTAGAAGTCACAAATACTTGGGCTATTCACAGGCTGCTTGTGGAAATGGAATTATGTACAATCTTATGTGCTATCTATGACATCAGTAATGACAACTTATTTATTTATTTATTTGATAAAAAATAACATTCCTCCCAATGAAGCCCTGGGCAGCAAACAATACGAGAAAAAAGCCCAGTTAAAGGCAAACTAAGTATCCTTACAACTTATAACCTAAAAATTGCCAGAAACAATATCCTTCAATCACCAAATGCCTGGGTGAACAGGATTTTTTTTAAAAAAATAATAATAATGTTTTGTTTCAAAAATGTAGAAACAACAACAAAATAGAGTTACATCTTGTAATCACTAGCAGAAGCTAATAGCTTTCTTCTTTATGTGTAGGTAAGCATTTATGGAAGATCCACTGCAACTTGGGGATTTTCTGTATAGTTCATCATAATATTACAGTACTTAGTCTCTTTTCCATAATCTGAGGAAAGGCTTTAATAAATGTCGATGTATATGTCCCTAATGTGTATATGATAAAAAAATCGTATCACCCTGTATAAAAAATCGAACGTTTTTGCTTCAGCTTTTTATTTTGCTAAAATTTCAGTGTCAAAAGTTCTGAAATTGTCCAACTGTTGGTTACTACCCTGAGAGCAGGCATCAACAGAGATACTATTAATTTCTTAGATGCCACTTTCTCATTTTGTTCCTCCCATACCTAATGCTGGTGTGACATGTATAAGGGGAGTATTTTGCCCCTGAAAAGTCCCCAAGCCAGAGGAGGAAACTGATCTGCATAAACTGAACAAACATGAATTAATCTCCTTGAATGAATCTCTCTTGCATGACATTCATGTTTCCTGGGACATTTGATTCTGAAATATTTGCTCTATGGCTAGGCAAGGCTAAAAAAAAAAATTGTGTGCATTGCTTTGGTGCACTGCTTCAAGGGACAAAGGGACTATTTGCAAGGGACAAAGGGCTTTACAAGAGCTCCACCTGGCTCTTTGCAAGCTCCTTCAAGAGTCAGCTGGCTTCAGAGTTGCCTATGGGAAACTTCATAGCTCGGCCAATCCCAGAGTGTTGAAGTCCGTGCCTATCAGCTAAAAGGTGCTGACTTCAAGCGCCACTTTCTGCTGGAATCGGCTGCACAATGGAGATCCCCATGGAAACACTGATCCCAGGTGGTTTGTTCTTAGTGCCAGTTCAGCAAGCCTCTCTTGCCAATGCACAACCAGGAACACACTTTAAAGAAGGACCTACTTTTACATTTGGGAGCCCATTTCTTTTATCATATATTGGTATGGTGGTACTGTTCCTGCTGTGACCCACCTTGGATCAGGCTGTGGGTCCCAACCCATAAGCTGAAGACCAACGTGATGTCAGATGCAGCGCAGGTGGGTGTGGTTTGGGGGGAACGACCTCATAGGCCAAATATTTATTGTAAACAGCTTAGACGCTCTATTCCAATCAAGTGGTATATAAATTTTGTTGAATAAAACAAATGCTGGGTTAAGTTAGGCCTGCAGGATGAAGGTTCCCCATACCATCATTAAGAGATCATGGAGAACCAATAGAGTTGCATTCCCTTATCTCTGATCAAAGTCATTGATCAGGGTGACCAAGGCTGTTTTGGTGCTAAAATTGTGCCTGAAACCAGGCTGAAATGTGACCAGATAACCTGCTTCTTCCAGGTATACCTGCAGGGGTGCCTGCAGGCCACCATAATCTATCTGACCAGATGCATATTCCAAAGCAATATTTTTTCTTTTCTATTGGTGATTATGGACAATCCATGTACCCATCAAAGGCACAGCCAAATATAATCTAGGATCTAAATTAAAATAATAGCCAGTGGAGTCCTATCCTTCTGTGACTGCTGTAATTCATAACGAGGTTAGCTATGGTTAAAAAACTTACCTATTACACAGAATGGTTTCCTTGCGAATCTCAGCCTTCCCTGCCATCCACGGTACCGACAACAGCAGCCAGCGGACCAGATGCGCATGATAAACTCCAAACCAAAGACAACAATCATGACAGACTCCTAAAAGGGTGGGGGGGATAAGAAATACAGCCAGTGAAGTCAGCAGCACAGAAAACTGAAGCAAATACTTGTCAGTATTGGCTTAATTCAATTTCAAGCAGCTGAAATATAATTGGGTTTTTGTAAAATCTAAAGGATTGCATTGCATGCGACATCAAAAGCTTTAAAAAAGATTGAATTTTCATATAACACAAGGCTGTAGGGAGAAGATTGCAAAAAAAACCCCCAACTCCCTACACGTAGAAAAGTAGCTCCTCTGGGAGATGGCAAACCTTGAACATTTCTCTCTTACGTGCTTTTTTCTACTGACAGGTAGCACTTGCATGGGATTGTGCAGATTGTACTGTGCTGAACCATCTTTTTCACCTCTACAACTAACAGCAGCTTGGGGAGGAGCAATTTAAGGTGGGGAAATGACATGGGGGGCATGTATTAGGATGAACCTTTTTACCAACCACCATATGGCCCATTTTAAAATTCTGCCTTCCCCTTACTTCTGCTTTTCATCAAATAAAAAGATGCCAGATTATCCAAACATAAATCTCCAATGTCAAGTTGAAGCCAATTTTTATTTCTTTCTCTCCAGAGAATTAAATATGGGATGCTGCTGCAAAAGTCACTGCTTGCATGAACACCGCCCACCTCTGATTGTACAGTGGTTGTGCAGGCTTTTGCGGTGTTTCAAAACCCTGCAGAATTGGTTTGACAAGAGATGGTAGTGAAATGAAAGAAATTGATGCCTGGCCGGCCCTATAATTAGGCAAGACAAAAGGAAGCCGCCTTAGGCAGCAAATTTGGGGGTATGGTTCAAGGAAAACACATATATTATTCATGTTATGTTTTTATCACCACAGATGGCACCATTTGGATGTTCTGCATTGGGAACCAGAGCTTCTGGGGCTATCTCAGAGTTAGTGGCTACATTCAGATGACAGATTTTCCCATCTTCCAAACCATGGTTTGGAGGACTGGGAAAGTGGTGCCTGCACTTCCTCTCCCCCTTGCATGCACTTCTTGGTTTGTGAAACCACAATTTGCTGTTTGTGCTTGAATCTCGCTGTCTTGGTTGGGAGGGCTTGCTCAAACCACTAGTTTGCCCTTTCAGATGTCACGAAAAACTGTAATACAAGCTTCCTCAGCCTCGGCCCTCCATATGTTTTGAGACTACAATTCCCATCATCCCTGACCACTGGTCCTACTAGCTAGGGATCATGGGAGTTGTAGGCCAAAAACATCTGGAGGGCAGAGTTTGAGGAAGCCTGCTGTTGTGCGTGTGAAGGGAAGAGGGAGTGCACATGCCACATTCCTAGTCCTCCCCTCCATGGGAAACAGTTACGCTATTGTGCCACCTTTAAATCACTTTAAAATTGTTGACTCCGGACTCAGCACCTATGCAACTGCCATTTGATGGAGACTTACTCCAATCATGCATGTTTCTGAAGCATTCTAAAACCATTTTTATTTGACCATGCTTTTGATGATCCGTGCAGGTAGGATTTTAATACACGTGTGTGTGTGTGTGTGCGTGCGCGCGCACACACACACACACACACACAGTTACTTGCCCCAAGGCCTCACAATAGTCAGGGTCAGAACAAGTATATTCAAAACAGATGTACAGTGACACAACTTCCAACAGAAATCAGCTTCCAGGTTATCAATATCACACTTTTTTTTTTTAAATGATATTTTATTCAAATTTCCAATACAGATTACAAAAGTAATAAGATAATAAAAAAGAAAACAAACAATAAAGAATACAGAATAAAAAAAAGATAATAGAAAGGACAGTAAAAAGAGGAAAAAAAATAAGTCCATCTTTCAATTTCTTACTTTTCATTTACTTGTTTCCCTGACCTCCTCACACCTCCCTTTTTGTATTCCATTTTGAATGGTTAATTCAGCAAATCCTTTCCCTCTTTGTTTTTATCTTGGTTCTTTGTCTTAACATATTATAGCCTTATATTTTCATCTATTAACAAGCCATTTTTACATACTCCTTTTTAACATTGTTACTAAAACCACTTCATTTCATTCCGACATCATTTTAACATTCATTGATTTTACAATGTTTCTGTAAATAGTCCTTAAATTTCTTCCAGTCTTCTTCCACCGACTCTTCTCCCTGGTCCCGGATTCTGCCAGTCATTTCCGCCAATTCCATATAGTCCATCACTTTCATCTGCCATTGTTCCAGAGTGGGTAACTCTTGTGTCTTCCAATACTTTGCAATAAGTATTCTTGCTGCTGTTGTGGCGTACATAAAAAATGTTCTATCCTTCTTTAACACCAATTGGCCGACCATGCCCAGGAGAAAGGCCTCTGGTTTCTTCAAGAAGGTATATTTAAATACCTTTTTCATTTCATTATATATCATCTCCCAGAAGGCCTTAATCCTTGGGCACGTCCACCAAAGGTGAAAGAACAGTCTCTTTACATTTCCAACATTTATTATCGGGCAAATGATAGATTTTTGCAAGCTTGACTGGTGTCATGTACCACCTGTATATCATTTTCATAATATTCTCTCTTAAGGCATTGCATGCCGTGAATTTCATACCTGTGGTCCACAACTGTTCCCAGTCAGCAAACATAATGTTATGTCCAACATCTTGTGCCCATTTAATCATAGCAGATTTAACCGTTTCATCCTGCGTGTTCCATTTCAGCAGCAAGTTGTACATTCTTGAAAGTATCTTAGTTTTGGGATCTAACAGTTCTGTTTCCAATTTTGATTTTTCCACCTGGAAGCCAATTTTTTTGTCCAAATTGTAAGCCTCCCTTATTTGATAATAATGAAGCCAATCTTGCACTTTATCTTTTAGTTTCTCAAAACTCTGCAATTTCAATTTATCTCCTTCTTGTTCCAATATTTCCCAATATTTCGGCCATTTGGCCTCCATATTGAGCTTTTTCTGAGCCTTTGCTTCCATCAGTGACAACCACCTTGGGGTTCTATTTTCAAGTAGGTCCTTATATCTTATCCAGACATTAAACAGTGCTTTTCTGACAATATGGTTTTTGAATGCTTTGTGTGCTTTAACCTTGTCATACCACAAATATGCATGCCACCCAAAAACGTTATTAAAACCTTCTAAATCCAAAATGTCTGTGTTCTCAAGAAGCAGCCATTCTTTCAACCAGCAAAAAGCTGCTGATTCATAATAGAGTTTAAGGTCTGGCAGGGCAAATCCACCTCTTTCCTTTACATCAGTTAATATTTAAAATTTTATTCTGGGCTTCTTGCCCTGCCAGACAAATCTAGAAATATCTCTCTGCCACTTCTTGAAACAGTCCATTTTGTCCAAGATTTGCAATGATTGAAACAAAAATAACATTCTTGGCAATACATTCATTTTTATAACAGCAATTCGGCCTAGCAAGGAAAGCTTCAAATTTGACCATATTTCTACATCCTTTTTCACTTCTGCCCAACATTTCTCATAATTGTCTTTAAATAAGTTTAAGTTCTTAGCGGTCATGTTAACCCCCAGATATTTTACTTTCTTAACCAATGTTAAACCTGTCTCCTTCTGAAACCTCTCTTTCTCAATCGGTGTTAAATTTTTCTCAAGTACCTTAGTCTTTAACTTATTCAACTTAAATCCTGCCACTTGACCAAATTCTTGAATCAATTCCAATACTCTTTTGGTACTAAATTCTGGCTCCTGTAACGTCAGTACTAAGTCATCTGCAAAAGCTTTCAATTTGTACTGTTTGGCTCCGACCTGTATACCTTTAATCAAACGGTCCCTTCTGATCATATTTAGCAAAACCTCCAGGACCGAAATAAAAAGCAATGGGGAAATTGGGCAGCCTTGTCATGTCCCTTTCTCTATCTTAAATTCCTCTGTCACCACGTTGTTAACAATTAGTTTAGCTTTTTGTTCTGAATAAATTGCACCTATACCATTTTCAAAACCTTGACCAACCCCCATCCCCTGAAGATTTTTCTTCATGAAACTCCAAGAAATGTTGTTGAAAGCTTTCTCCGCATCTACAAATATTAATACTGCTTTGGTGTTGATATTCACTTGCAATTTCTCCAAAATATTAATTATATTTCTCGTATTGTCAGACAAGTGTCTACCCGGGAGAAAGCCAGCTTGGTCTTTATGTATCTCCTCCACTAATACTTTTTTTAATCTTTTAGCCAAAATATCTGCAAAAATTTTGTAATCCACATTAAGCAGGGATATGGGGCGGTAGTTCTTAAGTTGTGTCTTTTCGGACTCAGTTTTTGGTATAAGTGTAATATAAGCTTCTTTCCACGACTCTGGCGCTTTTTTCCCCTCCAAAATTTCATTACAAACCTCCTTTAGTGGTTGAATTATCCAATCTTTCAGAGATCTATAGTATTTTGAGGTTAAACCGTCCGGCCCTGGAGATTTGCCCAACTGCATATTCTGGATGGCACCTTCCACCTCCTGTTCTGTAATTTTATAGTTCAACATTAACTTGTTTTCTTGAGAGATTTTTTGTAGTCCATTTGTTTTTAAGAATTGGTCTATATCAAACTCTTTCTGTGGCCCTTGTGTATATAACTGTTTAAAGTACCTCTGGAAACATTTTCTAATTTCCACTGGATTCTGAATATTCTTTCCTTCCACTTCCAAGTTGGTAATGGTGTTAAGTTTTTGTCTTTTTTTCATTTGCCAAGCTAACAATTTTCGACATTTATTGGCCGATTCAAATGTCCTTTGTCTCATCTGTTTAATTTTCCATTCTATTTCCTGATTCATCATCTTCATATATTGAACCTGATATAACTTTATTTCTCTCAGAATCTCTTGTGACTTTGGTTTCGCTCTCTGTTTCTTCTCACCCTCTTTTATTTTTTACAAGATTTTGTCTTTTTTCTCATTTTGAGTTCTCTTCTTTATTGCATTCTGTTGAATTAGAAACCCCCTCATGACTGCTTTGCTTGCGTCCCAGATTACTCTTTTTTCAATGGTGGTGTTCATATTTATCTCAAAATAGTCTCTCAAGGTTTTTTGGGCCTTCTTGGTAACCTCTTGTTCTCTAAACAAGGTGTCATTCATCCTCCATCTGAAGGATGGTGTTAATTGGTGTTAATTTCATCTCCATTTTCACAACATTATGGTCGGAGCAAGTTTTAGGGCAAATTTCCACTTTTCGAGTCTTAGGTGCCAGTCCTCTAGTTATCCAAATTTGGTCAATTCTTGTCCATGTCATTTTGGCTTCAGAGAAGAAAGTGCCCTCTCTACCCAAGGGATTCTTTGTTCTCCAAATGTCAATTAAGTCCATATTGTCAGTCATCTCAAAAAAGGTTTTTGGTAGTCTGCCATCTTTAGTAACTACCTGTTTCTGTGCCTTGTCCATATTTGTGGATACCACTCCATTCATATCTCCCATCATGATAATGTTGTAATCCATATAGTCCAGCAATGTCTCATGCAACTTTTTGAAGAATTCCGATTTCCCCCTCATTTGGTGCGTAAACTCCTACTATCAGAAATTTTTCTCCTTGTGCTTGTATTTCAATTGCCACAAATCTTCCTTGTTCATCTTTAAACATAAATTTCGGTGATAGGCTCTCTTTTGCATAAATCACAACTCCCCTCAACATCACACTTGTGTTGGTTTGAAATGATTGAGGGTTCGTGAGCTAGCTTCAGCGGACAAAGGTACTTGAAAAAGCTTATTAAGCAGTTTGTCAAAGAAACAGAGGATAAGATTTATGTTTTATTTGGCAGATGAAAACATTTCCATGTCCAGGATAAAGCTGTTCTGTATCAGATGGCTAATTAGTTATCCTTACAGGATGGGGACTGCTGTAGGGCCACATTAGTAAGCACGAAAAATATATTAAGCACAGGAATTATTGGCAAAGAAAGTGGTGACCCACCTTTTACCGCCCCCCCCAATACATCACTCATGTTTTTACTCTGTAAGAAACCACACTTCCTTAATCAGTCAACTGAAGGGAGCCATCTACTGCTAAACAGGCTACCTTTTGCAAGCACCGCTTATTTGTTGATTAGAGGATAATGACGGCCAGCTAATTTATTAAACAATACCTATTAGCTGCATAGCATTTCCCCATCAAAGTGCTTTAAAGCCTACTTTGTGAATGTGCTTGTAGCTTCTGAAGCTTCTGACCAGGCATAGGCAAACTTCGGCCCTCCAGATGTTTGGAACTACAATTCCCATCATCCCTGACCACTGGTTCTGTTAGCTAGGGATGATGGGAATTGTAGTCCCAAACTTCTGGAGGGTCGGAGTTTGCCTATGCCTGCTTCTGACGTTGGTTGGCTAAGCTCAGGGATGGAGACCATCCCTTTCTGTAAACTATGTTGAGGTTTTTCTGTACAATCAAGCAGTACATAAATTTTATGAAATAAAATAAAAATCAAGCTGGGGACTGAATGCTGCCGAATAGGCCTCTCTGTCTGACTCTCATAAATCTCCCCAGGCCACATCTCCTCTCCCCAGACCGCACTTCTTTCTGGCTCTTCCAGTACTTTTGCCTGGTTGGAAAGTTTCCTTGAGTAGTGACAATGCCTCTTGTCTGCATAGATGGAGAGATGTGGGGGGCTGTAGAAATGTCTCACATTTGTCTGGCTGGAATGTAGCCTACTCTACAGAGAAGACTCACATATGCTGTCCCACCCTTTTCGTTTGTCTGGTCCCACCAACATTGGGCACCCCCACAAGGGAATGCAGTCCACAGGTTGAAAAAGGTTCCCACCTTGCTGGCTAAGCTGGAGTCCAACTCACATTAAAAACTGCCCAGAATTGACGACATTACACTGCTTTTGAAATCTCTGCATTGGAGACAGGAAACCAGAGCAAGGACAGGTGTAAAGAAATCTCCTAACAATGCACATGAGGGACTGGATGTTAATGGAAAGGGAGAAAAAAGATTGCTGGAAGAAATTGGGCAAGGCAGGCAATTGGCTAAAAATAGGTGTCTAAGGAAACTATGGCTCATGGTGAGATAGAACTGAAGAAAGAAGATGTCAAGGAGAAAGCAGAACCAAAGCAGAACCTCTCATGCGGCCCAGGAACAGACTGGGATGTGCACTATTGGCAGGGAAGGAAGTGGGCAAGCAAGGGAGGATTGGGGAATGGGGATTAGGGAGTCTATGAGCTTCAGAGGGACTAAAAAATCACTGAGGCTTTCTGTTGCCTTTAAGCAACTCTGAAGCTCAGTGTGTTCTCAGAGACTAGGTACTGCCTTTGCCTGTTCAGTTAGAAGAGAAGTTTTATCTTTGATGTTGTGCTCTGGGGGCCACAATTTAGGCAGGCTACCAAGTTCATTGGACTTTACTACAGTGGTACCTCGGGTTAAGAACTTAATTTGTTCCAGAGGTCCGTACTTAACCTGAAACGGTTCTTAACCTGACGAGTGCTTTCACTAATGGGGCCTCCCGCTGCCACTGCACTGCTGGTATGCGGTTTCCGTTCTTATCCTGGGGCAAAGTTCTTAACCTGGAGCAACCACTTCCTGGTTAGCGTAGTTTGTAACCCGAAGCATCTGTAACCCGAGGTACCACTGTACCTGGCAGTTGCTGCCATTTTAGTGATGAGGTTCATATACTTTACTAAACTGTTTTTAGAAACTCTATAGGTTCCCATTCATGATAGATACAAAATAAGGAAAAGTCATTATCAAGTTCCCAGAAATGCTTTTTAAGAAGCCAAAGTGAACAATGCACATGATCGTTGAGGAGTTTCTTTTTAAAACTTGCACCCATTAGGCCAGCCTAAGCTATTTATATGGCAGCAGTAACATCACATCTAGAGGATTTATTAGATTAAGCAAATATATGGAAAAGCACTAGAAATGGAATCTATCTAGCAATAAATATTCTCAACAATATCTGACATGTCAAATGATCTTGTCATCTTCAATTGTAGGATCGGAATGAAACAAATATGACTTAAATGGGTAAGTGACACATTCACAGTGCCTACATTGAAGCAAATGGAATATATTCCAGCACACTGGAATCCCAGTAAAATACCCTTTGCTGAAAGAGTCACTTCACAGAAGCACAGAATCCTAGAATTAATCCTATAAAGCAAGTTTACATGCTCAATGTGTACTCTCTGATTCGGAGTTTCATAGGTTCTCTGGTGTATGAAGTTCTCATGTGAGCAAATTTCACCATTCATTTAGGTGGAAGAGGCACCTTTTGAAAAGGCAGAATTTTTGCTCTGTCAAAATGAACAGGGACCTCCTTGTAGAAAAGGAATATGCTTTGGAGCTCCTGTGCTTGCAAGAAAGAGCTAGATTAAAGAGACCGTGCAAACAGCCACATGGGGAGGAATCCTCTTCCATAGAAAAGTATGAGTCAATTTTAAATTCCAGTAATAACACAGCATATATTTTAGAATCCATGTCAGAAACTACTAGGACATCTCAACCAGGAAAGCTAAAAGTGAAATTAATCCCTAAATGCTTCCTACTGTTTGTTTTTTCTTAGACTAATACCCAAGATATTTGTAAAGAGTAAGAAACAGTGTACTCATATTTCTTTAGTATACTGTTAACATCCAGCCTTTCAGTTTAGGATGTATAATCTGTACTAGTATTAGGACATATCATTTGCAGAGCTTGCCACTAAGCAAATGTGTACTGAGCAAATGTATTGAGGAAATTCTCCCTCAAGTCTGATACTGGTTTGTTTTAAGGCAGCCTGGAACTAGAGTTCCCATTTCAGCTTCTCTACTACATTACTGGAGGCAAGATTCTTATTTTGCATAAACATACATGTTATTTTTTAAAAGTGAAACCCACACACCTTTAGCTTCACACCAACCTAGAAAAATAGCAAACACCAAAGCCCCTTACTTAATTGCATCAAAGTAAATCCAACTTAAAGATTTTATCAAATAACTAAAAGAAATGAAGGCAGAAAGTTGGCAGGTGCATGGGAGTTATCTAATGTTTTGCACAGTGTGACATGGCCAGAAATTGTGGTTCGGTTTATTTTAGCACAGTGAGTTCCTGGGTCTTAGAGACAATTCCATTTCCATGTGGCTAAGGTGGCTGGCCGAACAAAGCTAGAGGAAACAGAAATGTATGTAGACATTGTGGGATAACCCACCTCATATAACAAACATGCTTAGGTCTAATTAATACATGAAGAGGTTAATACCACAGAGTAAGCTGTCCTGCCAGGCTTAGCTATATACTTCCCACACCTTGGGAGGAACTAGTTGATCAGCCTTTCTTCTCTTCCAGTCTGCCTGATAAGCTCAGCATATGAAGAGGTTTGAGCTGTTTGCTCCAGCTCAACTGCAGGCTCTCATCAGCAAGTCTTGAGACCTACAGCAAACCTTTATGGAACTAAAATATCCACCTGATGAAGTTAAACAATGGATCAACAAAGCCAGACTGATACCCAGAGAGAACATGCTGCAAGACAGACCCAAAAAAGAAAACAACAGAACACCACTAGTAATTACATACAGCCCTCAAGTTAAAAAACTTCAACGCATCATCAGAGATTTACAACATCTCCTAAACAATGACAGTTCTCTCTCTCAAGCTCTGGGAGGAAGACCTTTCATCGCCTACAGACAGCCACCCAATCTTAAACAACTCCTCACCCACAATAATACAACAACCAAACTTAACATGGAAACTGGTACCAGAGCCTGCAATAAACCCAGATGCCAACTTTGCTGCCACATACACCCAGACAACACCATCACTGGACCCAACAGTTTTTAGGTTTTTAAGAAGAGTCTTTTTAACTATCTTTTTAAAGAATTGTTTTAATTTATTTTGACTACGGCAGACCAACACGGCTACCTACTTGAATCTTGAGTTCCTATACAAGTAATCTAGGAACTTTTACCACTTTGCAACTAAGCTAAGTTTTACTGCCTGTGCAACTTTCTGAAGCACATGTATCTGACTTGGAGAGTTTGTACGTAAAGAATTTTTTTATTTACCAAATGTCCGGTCTTTTCCTATGCTAGGGGAATGGGGGAACACTGGATATAAACCTTTTAAGGGGGCATTTTGGAACTCACTTGGAGGGGCATATTTTAAAGGTTGAACAGCCTATATTTTCACACTTTACTGCATATTTTGTGACTTCAAATCTCAGCAAAAAGTCCTTGCTCCAAAGTTGGATCTTATGACCATTCCTCATAAGGCTTGGTTTCCAGATCCTTGATAATCTTGGTTGCCCTCCTCTGCACATGTTCCAGCTTGTCAATATTGTTATTAAATTGTGGCACTCAGAACTGGACACAGTACTCCAGGTGTGGTCTGACCAAGACAGAGTAGAGTGGGACTATTACTTCCCTTGGATACTATATTTCTGTTGATGCAGTCTACAATAGCATTAGCTTTTCTGCAGCTGAATCACACTGTTGATTCATGTTAAATTTGCAGTCTACTAACCTCTCTTGCAAGCCTGAACTCATTCTGAGGTATAGCTTGCCTGATCTTCTCCCTGAAATGGTTAGCAACTCATGTATACTCTTCCTTTGCAATCTCTGCAATCTCCCCTTTCTTTCATTTGTTATATACACCAATTTTTTTTAGATGTCTTTCATTTTTTATTTCTTTTTGGAATTGTCTGTGTTGTCTAGCATTTGTGCCTTCAATATTTCACCTTTAAGAATCTCCCATCCATCTCTGACTTACTTCTCTTTCTGACTATGGGATCTCATCCAGTTGTCCCTTAAGCTTTTTGAAATCAAGTGCAGAGTGCATGTCTGACTACATTCAGCTTTCTCTTGCATATGAATAACTTCTTCCCAAGGTTCCCGATTACTTCCACCTTGTCGATCACTTCTTTCCTCTTGGTGAGGATGAGATCCAAAATAGATGATCCATTTGTTGTGTCTTCTGCCTTCTGGGAAATGAAGTTTGTCAGCAAGGCAATTGAAGAATTTGTTGGACCTTACATTCCTGGCAGAGTGTGAGTTCAAACAGATATCCGAACTAGGTTTTGAACTAAGTTAATTTGCATAAGATAATTTGTATTGGGAAAAGTTCTGTTTCTACTGGAATATTTTCTGATGCCCTTGAGAGTGATCTAATTTAGCAAGTTTATTTCCTTTTGTATTTAGTAAACTAAGCAAAAAACTTTGAAATCACCAAGCTTGCCATTATTATAGTTGTGTTTGGCACCCACTCATTGTTACTAATGAACATATGAAACTGATATTTTTCCCACCAAAAGTAAAGCACTGCAAAATCTCCCATTTTGGATTTTTTTTTCTCCTGTGGAAAATTTTCCACCACACATCACTGAAACAGGGATCCCTTCATGGAAATGGATGGGACTCCCATGTAAGCATCAAGCATAAATGGAACCTTGGCTCTAAGTGATTGTGTTATCTTAAACTTGTGGGGCAAATCTAGCACTATTGTTTCTAATCAGACCATCCTAATTAAAGTAATCATGGAACTGTAGAACTGACATTAACTTATTTTAATCAGTGCTTGAGTAAGAATAAGAAATGTCAGACCAGCTACTTCTCGATTATTATATAATTAGGTGTTTTATTTGCTAATTGAGCTTATTCTCATTTTATTATACTTATGCATTTCAGTAACTGCAGCTAGGTAATATGAGGGCTGCAAACTCTAATTGCTTTAATTGGAGGATTTGCACACAGGAGGTTTAAAACTGTGAATGGTAATTTTAATCTGTATGGGGGAAATTTAATTGGTAGGGTTAAGTGCAGTCCAGGTACCATATTATGTCTGGAATACTAGAACCGTGGTTCCCAACTTTTTTGGTATGGTAACCCACAACTCCAAATTTACTTGGTAGAGTGAGTCATTTATTTATTTATTTATTTATTTATTTATTTATTGTCACATGAATTTTTAGATTTTCAGTAGCCATCAGCTTGACTCATTTTAACTGTCTTGCTGGGTTTTTTTGTTTTTGTTTTGCCTATTTCGTAACCATTATGTGAGGCATCCAAGCTAAAACCTATTTAACAGATTAATGTTAAGTAGTTAACATATTAATTAATTGTTGAAATATTTCTAGTACTCACCAAGTTATTCACAGGTTTCTTTTTACGGGAATGCAAGAACACTAATAACCTTATTGCAGGGTATTGCTTCATAAACTATAAAAATTATTCTTAAAACTTAAAGCAGTGTTAAATACAAAAATTATGAATAATGTCAATAGTTTATTCATCATAAATTCTATGTTGGAAAGTATCAGTGGGATGACTAAGCTTGCCTTTTGTAAATGTAGGTCAGTGTGTAGTTTGATGGCTGTTAGACATAGATCCTTAGTAATAGTGTGCCACTTAATTTTGTTCTCATGCCTGTCATTGCTGAAAAACCTGTCTCTCGTAGACATGTACTACTAAACAGCAGCAGCATGGGTATTGCTTCATCAGCAAGCTCTGAAGGTTCTAACACATTGCAGTTCAATGCATTGTTGTTCTTTTTGCACAAATGCAGCTTTGTGACATCAGTTGTAAATGGGTTTCACACCCAAACTTCTGTTTCTTCAGCACAAAAGTAGTAGACAAACCACGACTAAGCAAACTTCACATCAGCCTGGGCTCAACTATTAACTAACCCTGGCAGCAGATCTGGTGATGGTTTGTCACAAGATACTCCCTGTATGAGTACCTTGTGGTGAAGTGTCATTGGACCTGCTGTGATCCACCAGAGAGTGTCCCCCAAGTTTTAAAATGTAAGACTTTGTTCTGCCAAGTGTCAGCACAGCATTCTAATATGCCAACCAAACAAAAAGTTGGAAGAGGTATTATTATACCAGTTAAGGATTAGAAGCAATATGGTAATTGTTTTCGATTTGCTTATAAAACCCATGACTCACATGCCCAGGCTTCACAACCTACTTGCAGGTCACGACCAACAGGTCAGGCAGGCAACACTGTACTAGGTGTGTTTCGAGCTAAGGTCAACTGTGAATGTAACATCACCCTCCAATTAATTAATGGAATTAACATCTTGTATTAAGGCCACAACATTTACTCAGATAATAACCTCCCAATTAATTTAGAGGGTGTTCCTGATTAACTTGACAACAGATTTGATTTGTTTTTAAAGTTCAATATTTAAATTTTTCAAAGCAGCCCATATGGCAGGCTCCATCCTGGAAGTTGTAATATTCTTACGTGGGTCCCTTGTGCATCTACCCAAAGGGTTGCACAGCTTCCTGTTCACCGTGCACAACAACAGATGCCAAAGGAACAACTGAACAGTGGCTTCGTTAAACAGAGAATGAACAGGACCAGCTCTGAGGCCAGTTTACCCAGAACTGAAATGCGGGGGGGCTGAAACATGAACACAACACAAATCCTACCCACCGAGCCACAGGAGAAGCAATGGTCACAGTTTCTTTTAACCCTTTACACACCATATACCACAGAAGGACACATTCCTCCTTTTCTCACAAACAAGTGAGATGGTGCTTGCTTTGAAACCTGTGTGCACCGTGTAAAACGAGGGTTTTTTTGTTTTGTTAGAACTGTGGCTCATTTGCAAATATATTACTTTATCTTTTAAGCTTCATACACTTGAGAGATTTATTTGGGTGACAGCCCTAAAACACTTTCCACACTCCTATATCTCTTTATATTGTTTTGAGTTGGCTCTGGATATCAACGCACAACAATCTAGTGCAGAGCTTTCCAAATTGTGTGTCGCGACACGTTAGTGTGTTGGCTGCAGTGTGTGTGTTGCGCAAACACTCCCCGCGCTCCTCCCGGGGATGGAAATTGGTTCAACCTCCGATTTGCTAGTAAAACTGAATTACTGTGTTGCAAAATGATGCATGTCTAAAAAGTCACTAACATTAAAAGTTTGGAAAGTCCTGATCTAGTGTCTAGGCAGCTGTTGCCAGGTCTATGCTCTATGGAGCAGTTGCAACAACCGGGGACCATTCCCCTTCCACTAGTTTTTGTGCCATCGCTCAATGTAGACTGCGCCTACATGGCAAATTCCTTTGCTAATCCCATTTCAATCCCCTCCTGGTTCTAGAAGAATGGTTGGGGAATCATCTGGCCCTTTACTTGCCTGATCTACCTCTTCTTCTGACCCATCTTGTGCTCCACCATTCAGCACTGAAGTTTCCCCTGCTTCCGACTCTTGTCTCATGGCCGGAACAGTTTCCCACAAATCACTGACCCCCTCTCCTGAATCAGACTCCAGTCCCCCTTCCAGTCCCTGACACGGAAGAATATCTGGAAAAGTTGATGGACATAAAAGTGGCTGCCACACACACATCTCTTGAAAAGGGACTTTCATGGGTGGGAAGTGGCAGTCGAGTCCAATTTTCTGGTGTTTGCAACAAAATGTAGAGATTATATTCTCCTTTGTTATGGGCAATGGATGATACAGTACCTGTATATTTATTTGTGCCATCATGCATGGCATGAGTTGATGGGCTGCATACAGCTAAGCTCTACTTAGGGAAGAACTGAAGTTAGACTAATTTCAGTGGGACTGCATGATGGCTTTAGAGATCAGTTAAACATATTCTCCTGACACCCAGCTACCACAGATTCTGGAAAGGAAATTTATGAACTTGACTCTATGATCATATTCATCAATTCATTTGTGTCTTTCTATTCAGCACTTCTGTTGATCTGAGCCGAAATAGTGCTTACAGACGTTAATAATCAAATTGTATGCATATGAAAGAATTGACACCTACTGATTTCAGGAAACAATAAGGGCATTTCTAAAGCTCCCAGAGCTCTTTTACATATGAATATGTCATTGCTGCTTTGCTAAAGAAAGCTGTGGTATTTCACAAAGTAACATCATGGGAGGGGAAGTTCTCTTTAATTGTGGTGCTAAGTAATATGCTAATAGAAATCAAAGAGGTGGTCCAAGATCAGATGCATTTAAGAATGTACTCAACTCTGCCACTGAAATCAATGGGACTTCTAAAGTACTAGCTCTGGCTGGATTGTGTCCTTTGTGATTACTGTTATATTTCACATAGGCTATTGAAATGGCTTAAATTCCCTTGCTTCTCTGTTGCCTGAAGCAATAAGTGCTTTCCTTTGGAAAGACATTAAAACTGCTAAAACTGTTGTTATTGTAGTTTCCTCATTAATTAACACCACTAATCATTAAAACTCTAAATAACCTTTGGTTAATTTGCAGAGTACATGCTGTGACCATCAAATTCCCATAGTTCCAGTCTGCTAGAGAATCACAAGGCATATGGATAAAAAGTAGGGGGAGGGGGGAACCCATTGACATAAATTCCCTAATCTCAGAAGAATCATGGTTGATTAGCTATGCAAAAATAAACCTAGCAGTGGAATGTGAAAAAAGATTAAAACAATCCATTTTCTGTTATGTTATCCACACTCTCACTTTTAATATGCACAGTTTTTGAGGCTGCCAACCAGTTTAAATATTTTTAGCTGACTAACCATTTAGGTTTAAATGTATTAATTATTATAATAGAATTTGCATTTTACTTAGATGCTGAATGTGAAATAACCTAATTATAAAATTAGTGAAACCAAAAGGGACTATTAGTCACAAAGTTTAGTTCTATTACATTTATCTGGGATTCTGAGTATTTCTTAGAGTGGCAGAAGGTGAAATTCAAAGTGTTGAAATGGGTGGTGCCCACATGATCCCAAGGCAGGATGGATGCGCAATGCAGATAGTTGGTGGTAACTATTTTGACACCACTGATGCATCTTTGGAAGGAACAGGGACTTGTGCTCACCAACCACCATCTCTTGCTGCTCTTGGATTGAGCCTCTGTCGTTGACCATCTGTTAGCTTCCTAAATGACATACAAGTGCGCAGATAGCCCACTTCTGCACTGGGTCATAATCAGCACTGCCATCTCTTATTCTGCTGATCATCTATGATGGAAGTGCCTGGATTAGTTTCTCCTGCCCTAAGCAGGTATTCAGTTCTGTCAGTGACAGCAGCACCAATAAACATGTTCAATGTTTTACAATGGCTGAAGAATCACTGTATCTAGATGCTGGGCGCATTTGATCCGTAAGTACAGTGATGACTATCTTCAGTATGGATTTACTGAAGGATCTGACTTATAACCAAAGTCCCTGTGTGTTTCATGTTGTGAAATTCTAGCTAATGAATCTATGAAGCCTGCTAATCTTCAACGTCATTTGGAGACAAAACACGCACGCTCCAAAAATAAATCAATGGTTTTTTGTGGAGTTGAAGAAGGGGCAAAAAAACAATAGAAAAAAACTTCTCAGGAGTTCTCAGGAGAATGCAACCTTAGCTTCTTATGTGGCAAAATCATTGTCAAAGCAGGAAAGGATCATATTCTAGGCGAGGAAGTGATTCTCCCTGCTTGTGTAGCTATATGCAAATGAGTACTTGGTGAGTCGGGAGGCTAGGGAAATCAACACATCACCTCCTTCGAGCAACATTGTGAAATGAAGAATATGTCTAATGATGTCTAATGATATAAAACAGACTCTCACTTTAAGGGTTCAGACTTGCAACTTCTTTCCATTGCAAACTGATGAAACCGCTGGTATTACAAACAAAGCTATCATGCCTTTGTACACTATGTATGGGAAGAAAAATATATGGAGGATTTTTTTTTACTTTCATGTGAACTTGCACACACTACAGCAGAGTGCATTGTTAAATCCCTAAGTGGGTTTTGCTGTTGTTGTTGTTGTTTGCTGTTGCAAAGAACCACATTTCATGGGAGAAATGTGTGTGTCTGACAACAGATGGTGCTTGTGCTGTGTCAGAGAAAATCAGTGGACTTGTTCATCCGTGGTGAAGTACGACTTTCCTGACAGATTCAAACTTTTCATGTGGTCAGTTGAACAACTTTGAGTGGTTGTGTTTGGTAGCCTACTTAGCAATCTTTTCACCTACTTGAACACTCTCAACACAAGCCTTCAAGGTAGTGATGAGTATATTTTTTACATTGAAGATAAGATTGAGGCAGTGATGTAAAAATTATGGTTAAGGGAAAGCTGAGTAGAAGGTGGTAGCCTCAATAACATCCAAACATTGGAGACATTTCTGGAGTCCACTGAGAAAGAATTGATACCAGAAGTACAAAATAACATCAATGAGCACATGCATGATTTAGTATGACTAGCTTCAGATATTACTTTCCTGCACCAAATCCTGAAAACTCATGGATAAGGAATCCTTTTTAATGTGGTGACGTACAACTAACAACTCTATCTGCGGAAGATACACTTGTTGATGTGACTTCTGACGGTTCTTCGAAATAATTTTTCTAAGAATGTAGACTAGCTCATCCTGGGTGAAGGTTTTTCCTGATTATAAGCAGGTGAAAAAGCTTTGAAACATCTAGTTTCATTCTGTTCCACATATCTTTGTGAACAAACATTTTGGACACTTTGTTATATAAAGAATAAGCATAGAAATTGGCTCAATGTTAATCTAGATTTGAGATTAAAGGTAGGAAATACTGAACTGGAAGTGGAAGGGATTGTTTGGGACAAAAAAAGGCATGATTTCTCCCAACACATTTAGGTTTAGTAGCTGCTAGATATGTCCTAATTTGTTAACTCGTAATACATGTTAGTAAAATTAAATTCATCTTCCCCCCTCCCCTAAATCATTGTCATTTTTGTGAGTAATATACTAAAAAACACTGCCCATAAAATTTGTGATAACTAAAATCCATTGCTTTTTAGGGACTACCCCACACTTGCTCCAAAAATTTGCTTCACACAAAGATTTCAAAAGTAGAGGGTCCGTGCCTTGGCTTTTGAAAAACAAGGGGTCTGTAGTACTTCGCTAATTGGGAAACATGGAGCTTGATAACTCTTACCTACTCAATAGTGTGGAAAAGCTCGAATCTGTTTTATGAATTATCTGTAGGAAAAATATCAAAAATTGGAAAGTGTTTCACTCTCCTCATACCACATACTAACCCCTACATCAGTAATTTCTCTTTACCTTCTCACTGATTTTACATGGCATGCTGTTTACTGAAGGCTGCTCTGACATTGTCCTCCCCCTGAAAAAAGCTTGTCACTTGATTTTTAAAGTTTTAAAATGATAAAATTTAACTGCTAAGTTTTACCTGCTTCTAATTCATATTAAGTAGGTGATTAATATGTTGTATTATATATACTTCAAGAGAACAATGCCTTGGATAAATAAGGATGACTCACATTTCAACTATAAGAGGAAAGAACTCAGACAATGATTTTAAAACAGAGGGAACACAGAGTTAATGTTGAATTCTATCCAGCTGGATTTCTAACAGTAGGAAAAGTGGGGTCATAAATTTTAAAAACACAAAAATTTGGAAGAGATTTATAAATGGAACATAAATCACTACCAATAAATTCCCAAGAGTTCCTAGTAGAATATCTCATAAACATCCAAGCAATCCATTCCTATGTTTACTCAGAAGTAAGACTATCCGAGGCTTTCAGGGCTACTTAATTCCAGATGAACATGCTTAGATTCCAGTCTTGGAAAGTGAGGGTGTAATTCTCAAATCCCCTGCACTAGAGCTATCCTCCCATCAAGGCCGTCAGAAGAGGCATATGAGGCAAACCAGACCAGGGAAGAAGGGGTGAGTGAAGATCTACATCAAGAACAAGGGGTGGGAGAGAGAGATAAATAAAGATCTACATTAGGAACAAGGCTGAGAAGACACCAGCAGTGCTTCCTATTTGCCAAGAGGACTTCTGCAGTGGTGGCATGGTGAGGGCTGCCAAGGAGATCTGGCCTCCAAGGAGCATGCTGCTGTTGCTGCCACCAGATCTACTGCCCCTATGGATTCTGCCACCTGAAGATGGTCACCTCACCTTGCCCCATGGGTGGGCCAGCCCTACTTCCCATTCTCAATAGCAGCATAGGCAGCCAAACTTCACCAAACACCAGGGGTACCTGGTATCTGGGATTATTGCGTGGTAGCCATGCAGCCACCTCCAAAGGGTCTGCAACTGGTCAGTGTAGTCACAAGTGTTTTCAGACTGGAGCTATAAACCTCTGTATCCTGCTGCCTCTAAATGCAACTGCAAGCCTGGTAAGGAGCTGCTATGCCGTTCCAACAAGATGCAGCCTCCAGATCCTTTATAGATATTACTGCACAGCTGCTCTGCTGAGCCATATAGGTGGGGGAGTTGCAGCAAGGTGTATCACTTACAAGTTAGTTAACTGTGCCTTAAGGATTTTCTAGTATTTATCAGCCACACAATCAACCTTCACAACAATTTGATGATGTTAATAAATAGTGTTAATAAATAGTCTTAATACATGGATTAGATATAAATGATTTTGTACCATTTGCACTAGAAAACAGGTCTTACCACAAGTGCTAGTTATTCCATATCAAAATTAAGTACAAATAATTTTGCTAAAGATAAAGTAGCATTTATTTGCCAATAGTTTTTTAAAAATATATTTTTTATACATATCTGGGTGTATCAAAGTCAGCCTACTCAAAATTGACCCACTGAAATCAATGGGCAAGGCACTTAAATCCATTGATTTCAATGGTCTACCCTGAGTGTAACTTAGTTGCATATTATTCGCTTGTCATGAGCACGATATCTGCTCAAAGGTTCAGTCAGTCAGTGATGGGAAAGGAGCTCCTCAAGAGCTCAACTTTCGCCAATTTTGAAGTTCTTATGCCTAGCAGCTGTTGGAAGATCCAGCAGTGACACTGGGTATAAGATGAAATACTCAAAGGGCTGGTTGCTCGTGCCAATCTTATTCATTTTTAATCAGCCTGCTGATTTACAGCATGCTGGCTCTGTTTCTTCAATTATGTAGTTTGTTGCAATCAAGGAGACATGTTTTCCCCTAAACCATTTTACTTTTGCCTCACAAAATCAGTAAGCGATTCATGACTGCAGGCTTACCCACAAGCAGTGGGGATGAGGATTCATATACTTTTATCAATGCTTGAGGTTTGCGACCAACGTGGGTGGAGGGGGGAAGCTCATGCTGTAAGCCTAGCACCATAAGTTCAAAAAGGGCATTGACGCTAACCTGTAAATCAGAGTGAGGAACCCCCTAGCCTAGCCCACAGGCCAATCTTGTCCTTCCAGGGGAGTCCAATCAGACCTACAATGCCCACCGGTCAATCATCTGATACCATTCTGATGGGCAGATGTTGCCAGCTGATTGGTGGGGTTATGTAGCTCAATTCTGCACTGGTGGGAAACCCACTAGTTTCCCACCGAGAACTAGCACGCACAGCCAAAGCATCAGTATTCAATCCCCTGCTTATCAGTTTAATCCTGCTCAGTCCCTTGTCTCCGCTCATCAGCAGATAATGACGAGCAGCCTTGTCCACAGTCTGAGGTGGAGATATAAATATCTGGCCTACTGGAGAAAGACGTTTCTCCATCCCGCTGTGGATCACCTTTGAGGATTATTCCCTGGGACGTTCAGATCTGGTGAAATTTGCTGGAACCAGTCAAAAGTTAATGCAGAGGAGAAGAAACAACATTGCTCCTCACCCAGGCCCTGCTCTAGAACACAGCAAGCATGAGTGAGAGACTGCTTGTACATGAAGCTGTAGGAGTTGAAGCTAGAGAGGGAGGTTGTGTACCACTTGCTACAAAGGAAGGACCTAAACAGTGAGATGCATGTACTTGTTAAGTATAATGGTTTAATTGACACTGAAATGAGAATGCCTGAATGTGTGTTTGTGAAAAGGTTTAACATGGGGATTTTCCATGAGGTTATATTGAAAGCAAGAAGAGCTCTCTCTGAGCTGCAACTTGTTAATGACCTGTTGACTGTTTTTCTACTCTGTGCTGAGAGTGAACCTTTGATCATGTGATGAAGGTATTGAGTAGCAAATTCGCCATCTTGAGAGGTTGGTGGCTGTTAGTATTTCTGAACTCTACAGGGAGAACAATGCATGTAAATGGCTCTGCAAGACATGCATAGCCTAAGGCCAATGAAGGCTGGAATGCAGACTGGAATGGGGGAGAGACACAGTTTGGATTTTTGGAATCTCTTATTTCTAAGAAGATGTTGAGCCTGTGCTGGACAGCACAAGACACTGCATTTTGGTTGTATCTTTGATGCTTATGATGTTTTTGAAGAGTTCTGCCAGTAAAACTATGAATAATATTTTTTTGGGCCTGGACACTGTTTTCTTCCAAAGGAGTCAATTCCTATGCTTTCAGTCACTTCAAACTACACAATATTAATATCAGCAACAGTGTTGGCAACCTCTCTATTTGGGGTGTCTTTGAAGGCAGCCAGGGAAGTGGAGCTATTTCACTGAGCAGCAGTTTGTTTAGCCACCGACATTAGCTCCAATTTGTTTCCAGGCAAAATTCAAGGTGTTGGTGCTTACTTTTAAAGCCCTTTACAGTCTGGGCCCACTACACCTGAAGCACACTGGGGAGATTATAATTCTACCAGCCAGGAGGTTTTTCCTTCTTGCTTTTGCTTCCAAATATACCCCTTCCTCATGCTGGAGAAAAGGAGGTTTGGAGAACTTCTGGGAGCTGTTTCTTCCAAGTGTGTAACTGAAAAACGGCACGAAGAAACCAACTGCAATATATTTAAAGAACGAACCTCTCATCTGCCAAAATCCTGCTGATGCATATGGTCTGAGGAAAGATTTTTCACTCCTGCCATCTCGGCTAACATCTCGCATCTCAGAGATGAGTGGAAGTGTATACTTTTAATATTTTTTGCTCGATTCCTTGGGGGTCAGTGGAAAATGTGATTCTCTCCCTTTCCTTTCTACCACAACTTGAGAGTATACCCAATCTGTTGACACTTCTGTTCTGCGAATGATGCCATCTGCCGCAATGCTTTGCAGTTATCCCTCTGGTATCTTCTTCCAAGTTTTAAGCCTTTGCAGAAAACACTTTCTTCCAAAGTTAATTGACACAGTGCTGTCCCATGAAAATTATCTGCATGCAGAGTATTCCACTTACTGATTCACTCTTGATGTTTAAAATTGATTCAACCTGGTTATAACAGTGTACTTTACTCAAGACTTTGAGATGGTCCACGTAACAAATTACTGCTTATTAAACTTATTAAGCATGCTCTTGGAGAGTAGCTTGCAAATGCTTTGCTCCTCTGTAGTGTTTTTTTTGGGGGGGGGGTCCTGCTAAACTGGGGTTCGGTTTAGCATGTCATCTGAACTGGGACTCCCTACAGCTCATGCTTAAGTAGGAGCAAGTTAGCCATGAGGCCCAGTTCCGATGACAAGCTGTGCTAACCTTTATTTACCTTCGTTTAGTGTGATACAGTAGTAAAAGGAACGAAGTGGCTGGGAACAAAGTAACTGTGAGCTCCTTTCAAAGAGCTCCCATATTTGTGTGGTCTTGCTAAGCCATAATTTGCCTTAATGGGTCTTGTGAACCAGGACTGTGTGTGTAGAGAGAGACCTGCTTGGTTTGCACAGTGTATTAGCAGCAGTTTTATTATTTGCTATACTGCGTTTCCACTTGAAAATTATCTGTAACTTCCCATTACTGGATTTTATTTTTGACCACAGGGCTTTAAATTACCTACCATATTTTTGAACATTATAATTTATTTCAACTATGCTTCTGCAGCTGCTTTTGTTCCTATCTATTTGACTTGCCAAGTATCTGACTAGCCATCTAGATAGAATGCCAAATGTTTTTATAATCTTTTGAATTTGTCAGAAGTTTATCCGCACATGCACTTACAAACACGGTGCTACAATTGTACAAGTGTCTCTTGGATTTATTTATTTATAAGATCAAAATGTGAGAAGCAGTTCGTTTAGGAACATTTAAAATTTATTTACAGTTTAATACAAAATAAACCTTGCCTTATAAACAATCTGTAGCTCACAGAAGTAAATAAATAGTAGGTAGCAAGTCTGGCATATTGCAAGCATGTGCTCCTGCTTGTGATGCCAAGAAAAAAAGCTACAAAAACTGGACTGGAGCCCAAGGTAAATTCATGGAAGAAAAGCTTCTCCCTCTACTGTCCACCTCCTGAAAAACCATTCTGGAGGTTGGTGGGGCATCCTGAACAATGTAGGACAGGAGGCACTTGGGAATTTGGTGAATCCCAAAAGTGGTTTGTAAGATGATAGTTTTACAGGTTGTTAAAGACACCATTGATTTCTGAAGTTTTTCCAGGATTCTGTCATCTGGACGATGAAAAGGGGTGACCTTTGGTATGCCCCCAGTTCTTGGGGGAACTCATGCTCCATGATTAGAAAGGCAAAGTGTTCAGAGGGCTCAACTGGTACAGAATTATCAGACGTTTAGCTAGATTTTACTCGGTCCACTGGGAACCAAAGTAGGGCAACTTGCTGGAATCCGGATGGCTCATTTATTACAATAGTCTTGCATAGCAGAGTCTAGGCACTACAGTTGTCTAATGCTGGGATGTGGTGCCCTACAAAAGTTGTGGACTTCAACTCCCACCAACCCAGGGCTGATGGGAGCTGTAGTCCACAACATCTCATCGGCTACTCCTAGTTTAACGAAATCAGCTGTGCCTGCTGCTCTCAGAGACCCATAAGCCGCTATCTCCCTGCTGTTTACAGGGTTGTCAAGCTGGCTTCTGCCATGTGAACATGAGCACCTGATGCTACCAAAGTGTTAAGAAGAAAAGCACGTTCAAGAGTGGCTCCCATGCTATTATAATAATGTCAGAAGCAGGGGCTTACTTTAGTCCCCTAAAAGCCATGGGATTAAGAATACCCTTTGCACTGGATTGCTGATTTAACTGTTAGTGGTCTAGACAGTGTAGAATGCTCTGGAAATGATTGCGCTTTCAGAATGAATGTGTGTGTGTGTGTGTTATGAAAGTGACTGAAGGGCTTATAGATGTATATCAATAAGCACTTAAGAGGTATAACATGAGAAGCAAAGTAAGAGAGCTTTTAGTACCAACTCTATTTTAAAAATGCAGTTTAGTGATGTATATTTTCCAAAATACATCATTTTCTCTATATCTTTCTATTCCTACACACATCCACTGAGTAATCATTTCCAGGAAACGGTTTTATTCTGTCTCTGAACTTTTCCAGTCCCCTTTTCTTTCCCCTAGTAAACATGACCCTTTGTTCAGTTGTCTAAATATAAATAAAGGAAACATCACTGCAGTTTGTACATTTGAAAAGATGAGTTTTATCAACTTCTTTCCATGGTGACATATCAAAAATCCAAGCTTAAGTGGTAGGGGAAGGAAAGGATTTTATTTCATTTGAAACATACCAAGCAACATTATTTTTTATATATAGTTGGAGTCTTGTATTACTTTATATCTTTATGTTGGGGGGTGGGGGGGCGGAGCAGTGGCCAGCTCTATTTTGTTATCTGCCTCTGTGATATCAGCTAGAAAGACGTTGTTTCATTTATTTATGCACATAATAAGACTAAAGGCTAATGGCATAAGGAAAAGTCAGATGCTTTCCTTCTATTTAGCTCACTGCTTTAAAATTACCTAAAGAAGGATTTTTTTTAGATATTTGAAGATTTCAAAATAGAGACCTCAAAAATATTTTAAATTAAAAAATGAGGGATTCAGGTCTAAACTGATTACACAGAAGTATCAACTTCACCATATACTGGCAGATCAGTCACTTAAAGCCCAAGCTCCTAGGGGCAAATCTACACTGGTTAGTTATAATGTTAAAAATGTGTTATAAAAATGTGACACCAGAGGGTCGCTGAAGAGCAGCAACCTGTCGTCAATGCAAAACTGCATTGAGAGCTATATTACTTTTTTAAACAGTGTTTTTAGAACCAGTGTAGATCCAGCCCTGATCTCTGACTAATTATGAAACCATTATTATTATTCATTAAATTTCTCTACTGCCCTTCATCCAAGGATGACAGGGTGGTGGTTTACAATATAAAAATACATACCACAATAAGAAACAAAAACAACAGCCCGTTTAAAAGGCCATAGAATGTTTAATTAGCCAAAGGCCTGGGAAAAGAGGAATGCTTTTCCTGGCACTTTAAGATATGTAATGAAGGCTCCAGGGACACAGAAGCAAAGGACTGGTCTCTATTATTTGTTGTTGTTGTTTAGTCGTTTAATCTATTATTTTGTTTAGTTGTTTAATTTATACACAGAGCTTTTAGAGCTTACTGCTGGTCCCTTGGTGGGCCTTATATTTTCTTGGGAAAAGTATCTAAACATTGAAATAGAGGAATCTGAATGGAAATCATGGTGGTCAGCTAGGCCTCATAAGTCTGTTTCATCATATGTGAGGGAATGTTCCCTCAAAGTTGTGTACAGATGGCATTGTCTACCTGTGCAGATGTCTCCTATCACGTCACAGTCAACACAGGATTGTTGGTGAGCTTCAAGGGACATTCTTCCATCTTTGGTGGGAATGCCCTCAGGTCTCATTATTCTTGTCTCAAATAGATCATGAAATACCTAAAACAATTAAATCACCTGTTCAGGTCTCCCCACAACTGTCATTACTGAACGTATTGACTGGTAACATGAAGGCTAGTTGCTCAAAAAGAACTGTTGACATGGATGCTAGCTGTAGCTAGGATTTCAATATCTCAGCAATGGAAAACCTTGAAAAATCAACATTTGTCTTTATGGTATAAGAACTTATGGACTTTGGCCATTTGGGGAAAAAAACACACACAAATTGCATGTCACAAGAGGGCAGAGGACCCAGAATACTTTTGCGTCATCTGGTAGGATCTTATTTCTTATGCTTCAGACTTAGATGCCTGACATTCACTATCCATGCCAGCTCAGGAAATTGATTTATATTGGTGTTACCACTTCTTCCTATTATTATTATTATTATTATTATTTTTATTTGCTTGCTTTGCATATGGTATGATGGAATACTCTGCTACTGCACTTTTGGGCTGCTAGTTAACAGGCATTATATTACAAATTTAAAAATATGCTAAGATATTGTACAATGCACAGATTGTGATAAATCACCAATGGGTAAGGTAAAAGGCTAAAAAATAACATCAGCATTTTTAAAGCTCTTCATGCAAAACTCTGGACAAATTTCAGTGCTCTTGACAATAGAACTTAAAATATGGTATTACGGTGATCCAAGCAAAGCTAAGAGAAATTAACATATTGATGCCCCAATCCAGTAAGAGTGATCATTATACAAAAGCAGGCTTAGAATAAAATAATCATATAGAGTTGGAAGAGACCATGGGGGTCATCTAGTCCAACCACCTGCAATGCAGGAAACTCAACTAAAGCATACATGAGATGTGAACACCCCACCTTTGCTTAAAAACCTCCAAAGGAGGAGAGTCCATAAACTCCTGAGGGAGTCAAAGCAAATTTTCTTTTTTCTTTTTTTTTTAAAGCACAGTTATGAGGTAAAGCATAGATAGGAGATAAATTATAAGGCTCATGGACACTTTATATAAACGTTGAAATATTTTTTTAAAAATCAACACAAAAGGGCAGGATCCAAATAAGTGTGTGTGCGCGCTTGCTTGCTTGCTCTAATTTAATAATTAGGACCTGTTATTTTGACCACTACCCCCTTCCAGTAATTAGCAATGTTACTTTTTGAATGGCAGAACTCAGTCCAAGTTACAAAAGGATGGAAGAATACAGAACAACACAGTCATTAGGCACTCCACTTAAGTGGGGAAAGCAATAAAGGTTTAATATTTTGGATTGCATAAAATCTAGAATTACTCATTCTTTACACAGTCACTTTCCTCTCCCATTTAGTTGTTTGTTCCATTTGTTGATACCGTCACTGACTGCAATGTTTCTCTCCCCATCCCGCCCCCCAGTACACAAGCATTTGCTGCAGAGGTGGTCCTCCTCTGCCTGTACAAGTAAACATAGATGTTTATGCCAAAATAAATCTGTTCATCTGTAAAGTGTTTGTTGTTTTGCTCCAAAAGACTAAAGAGGCTACCCTTCTGCGATTTTGTCTCTATTGCCAACATCATCCATTTGATCTCCAAATGAAAACTTCTTTCCACTTGCCCCATGTATCGCAATCTTCTTTATATTTTTGTACGCTAATTCCAAATAAAGCAGCTCTGCTGTATGGAGACAGCATCATTGGGCTTCCCAAAAGGGGAGAACCTTTCGAGAGAAACTTAAAACTCCCCCAAAGACAAGAGCGAAGAACAAAAGTGGAGCTAACAATAGTAAATATGGCCAGACCTTCATAATTTGTAGCTAACAACCACTGCAAGATCAATAACAATAATACGGATTTGCGTATTTCTCATATTTTCTTCCTCTGTACTTCAGTAAGCAGTGATCCAGCAGGACAGCAAGAATTGCACACAAGAATCACAACCCGCATTGCCTCTTCTAGGGAGTCAATTATCTCATGTCCAATTGGGTTTTCTGGATACTTTTAAATTTCATTAGAATAAACATCTTTCCATGGTGGTAGAAAGAAAAGGGCAGCATATCATGAAAGCCTCCCCCCCCAAAAAAAGAGAGAATATATTGCTTGTAATACTGTGCCATTTTGTCATAATTGTACAAACCTCTGTAAATAAGAATTTTGCTTGCTGGCAGAGACCTGCTATGCTAGCTTACTGGCAGGAGGGTCATTGCTGCTTATCAGGAGGAGAAAGGGGAAGCAGGGAGGTTGGTATTTTTGGTTTCTATGGAAGCCGCCCAGAGTGGCTGGGGAGGCCCAGCCAGATGGGCGGGGTATAAATAATAAATAATAATAATAATAATTGGTATGCTGCAGATGCTCTGGAAGGAGACCAAAGTAGCTCTGGCTGGTGTGTTTGCATCATGCTGACCTCCCTGCTGCCTTGCCCCTCTCACTATGCAACAACAACCTGCCTATTGAGAAGCTAGCATAGCAGCTCCACCTTATCTTGGTGAGCCACTTCTGCCTAAATAGTATATTTAATTGTACCTCGGAAGTTGAACAGAATCTGTTCCAGAAGTCCGTTCGACTTCTGAAACGTTTGAAAACCAAAGTGTGGCTTCTGATTGGCTGCAGGAAGCTCCTGCAGCCCATTGGAAGCTGTGGAAGCTCTGTCGGACGTTTGGTTTCCAAAAGAACATTCGAAAACCGGAACACTCACTTCCAGTTTCCAATTGTTTGGGAACTGGAACGTTTGACTCCCAAGGAGTATGGGAGCCAAGGTACAATTGTATTTCTCTAGAGATATTTAGAATTCCTCCCCCTCCCACCCCGGTCCACCCCCAGTATACATCTAGATATACCTGATGCTAACTTTTTATTAGCAGGATGATATCAGAGGCTTATAATCTGTCATTAATATACCTTCTGGGTGCTATGGAGAAGAGGACTATGGTGACCATGTTTCAATAGGATTAAAGCTTCTATCTACAACAGTTTCTACAGATTTACTTTTCCCCAGCAGTTTGTTGTAGTTATGGGAAAGTCTACAGTTGGGGAATGCTGCCCTTCTTCGTAACTTCTAAACGGGCAGAATCCTAATCTTGGAACATGGTCACCTCCAAAGAGACCCCAATAATAATGTGTCTGTTTCTGGAGGGTAGGAGCAGAGAGGGCCTCATAGACAAGTTCCTCTCCTAGCACAAAGACTTCAGAGTTTAAAAAACCATATACAGTGGTACCTCGGGTTACATACGCTTCAGGTTACAGACTCCGCTAACCCAGAAACAGTGCTTCAAGTTAAGAACTTTGCTTCAGGATGAGAACAGAAATTGTGCTCCGGTGGCGCGGCAGCAGCAGGAGGCCCCATTAGCTAAAGTGGTGCTTCAAGTTAAGAACCGTTTCAGGTTAAGAACGGACCTCCGGAACGAATTAAGTACTTAACCCAAGGTACCACGTTATATCTTACATCAGGGTTGGGTATCCTTTTTTTGCGCAAGGACCACACTCACCCTCGGTCAACCTTCCAGGGACCACATACCAGAGATGGGTTTGACCACTTCATGTGCATGTAGCCACACAGACACATAGCCTTCTCCCACTGATCTGTGATTCGGAAGGGGTGATGTGCATCCTCATCAGGGCTGAACAGAGAGGTTTAAACCTCTCTGACCACCAGAACACTATGTCTATCATTTTATTTTATTTTTTCCTGCCACCAAAATTGGTAGACTCTTGGGGGGACAAGGTAAATTTGCTTGTGGGGAGGCACACCAGCCAACCAGGTTGTAGGTTTGCCACCTCTGAATAAATCTCAAATGAAATATGACTCACCAAACACCCTCCTAGGAAGTAAGAGTTCCACTTAACAGGATGGGCCTTACTTCAGAGAAAACTTGCATAATAGTGTGCTGCTATCATTTTTTAATTTCTTTTCCTGCTGCTATTATTTTTTTATTTCCCAACATACTGATAAAATACACCCTAATTTACTAAGGATATGTATAAAAATATATATAATGCACTTTCCAATCTCTGAATTATTATTATTATTTGGTTCGTAAAGTTCACTTACCAGAATGAATAGGCAACTAGTGGCAAGCCAGGTATGTTCAGGAATAGTAGAAAACACTGATAAAATCAAGCAACCGAAGACAAGGAGAAAACTGAAAAACAAAAGAATGTAAAAATTAGCAAGGACCAATGGAGTGAAAATAAACTTTAAATATATGAAACAGTCAAGTTATCAGAATTACTGTATTTTTCTGTGTATAAGACTATATTTTTTCCTAAATTTTTGAAGTTTAAAATAAGGGGTTGTCTTATACACGGATAGTGCATAGTGCATTTTCTTAATTTTGAGTCCCCCAAAATAGTGGGTGTCTTATACACAGGGGCGTCTTATACATGGAAAAATACTGTAATTACGTCTCCATTAGAGCAGGGTGCTGGCGCCAGCATGTGCAGCTTTAAATCCCCCAGGAGTGGACCTGTTCCCAGCCCTCCACACCAGACTGTCATTGGCCAATCTGGCAGGCTGGTGCACAGGTGAATGTCAAGCTGGAAATGTGAGCAGAAGCTTGCACTCTGGCCGGGGATAGCCCCAGCACCCAGCTCTCGAGTGTCAGTAAGGACCATTTGCCAGACCTGTTCTCTCTGCTGTCCCCCCGAGTCCAAGAAAGGAAAAATGGACACTTGGAAAACTGACAATACAAAAAGGGGCAAAAAGACACAGATTGAATGCCCCTTTTCAAGCTGACGGGCCGTTTCCTCTATCTATGCAGGCATAGTTGCCACAAAATACCCAGATAGGGGCTGATACCTTTTCAATTATTTGAGGGTCATTCTGAGAATGCAAACCATGGCTGAGGATACAGCTGCCATAGAATATGGTGTTAGGTTCTCTAATAACCCTCACACTAGGTAGGATCCAGAGAACAAGGGTATGTGGCTGGAATTGGTGGGGCCCAACATCAGAAACAGGCCTGTGCCAGCAAAACCAGGAAAACCCATCCCTGGAAGCAATTATTTCCATAGGGTGTGCTGGGAATTCAGTCAGGGTGCATGCCACAGGTGAGTTATCGCTTGAGTGTAAGTGGTGCCTAGGGTTCTACCCCTGGACATCATGCAACAGGAGCCACACACCCTTTCATGGCTCCAGGGACTTTTGCCCTGGAGCCCCACAAAAAGATGTGGTTCCTACAGCCCCAATGCTAGTCTTTTCTATGAATATAACAACATGACCTTAGGAGCTGAGATCTCATGAAAGCAAGGAGCATTCACGTAAATAAGGGTCAGTAAGATGGATGTGTCTAAACATCTGAAGAACAGATTAAATGTATTTTTTTATAATAACACAACAACAGCAACAACAGCAACACGATTGTGGCAACTGTGTCTTTTCCCTTTAATTGAGCTTTACGGGAAGGGCTGAACTCCCGAGAACATTAAACTGTTTGCAAATCATGTACTTTGCTACTGCTACAATTCAACATTTATGAGTATTTTGCTTTCACTTTGTTAGCCTTTATTGTATGATTTCATGTGCTTTGCATTTTCCAGCTCATTAATATTGTCCTTGATCCAAAAAACTGTACTACTAGTTTGGTACACCCAAGGGAGCTTTCGATTTATATTTTCAAACAGCAGAGGCAACTCCCAGACATATTTCTATGTGGCAACTGCAGTTTTGAACAGCGGGGTCTGCTGCTAAAGGGGGAAAGTATAAAACCCTACTTTGTATGTCTAAATCCTCTTTGGCTCTCAGCCATGAAGGGTGAGTATCAGAATTGAAATGGGAAACAGCATAAACAGCTACCAACAGAGATATAGGCACAAGGACCCAAACTGTACAACAAACATCTGTCTTTATTATCTACTCAGGTAACAATATTACAGGGCCAACTAACATCAATAAAAACATCAAGGGGTCATTCACCAGCTTATCTTCTGCTGTGAAGCATGCCACCATCTTCCAGCAATGGCACACTGCATTTTTACATAGGGCAAATAGAGAAATAAATGGGGTTTGCAGTTCCTAGGATGCCATTGCAGAACACTGATTAACCTCCAAGGAAGCCATTTCTCAAGGTTTGTGGATCCTTAGGGAATAAGGGCCCTCAAGGAGATGAAAGGCCCTCATAGTCAGGATGGGGGTGAGGCAAGCATTATGATGGGAGGGGCAGAACCGAGTTAGCTGTGATGCAAATGGTCAGTTAGTTAAGTATTTCTATTTATTTACTTGATTTAGGGGTGGGCAGCTGCTCCTCCCCTGCACCCCCTGGCTACGCCCATGAACGCCCTCAGAAGAGTTTCAACAGAATCTGAGACTTAACACCACTGTCCAGTCTAAAGATGTTTGGATTATCATCCATGCTGTTATTTTAGGCATCTACTTTCTGGACAGCGTGCTAAAGTTATGACATACTTTGAACCAATGAAGGCCTTGATTGGATTTAAAACTGGAGTTAAAATATTTCTTTGAATAACTAGATACTTTCACTAAAGGGTAAAAAAGCAAAAGCAAAAGAACAAACAAAAGATTGGAGGACAATAGCCTATTAAGGCAACCTAAACTGTGTGTGTGCTGGTGTGTTTTAAATAGCTGACTCTAGACCCAAATCCTGGCCAAATTTCCATGATGCTAGTGACTTAACTGCCTTTGGATACATGAGCCAAGAGTCTTTGCATATCTGGATACTGAAAACAAAAACAGTTCTTTTTCATGAATTGAACACAAATCCTATGTTAACAAGATCCAGATTATTATTATTTTTTTTTAAAGTTGACTGCTAATAAGATTGAATAAAAAGAATCAAGAACCCACACTGCACTGACTGGGCTCAAGGCTTTCATTTGCTGACCTGGGGCTCATGTGAGAGGAATGGGATAAAAATTTAATAAAACATTATTATTATTATTATTATTATTATTATTATTATTATTATTATTAATTTACTATTTGTCCCCCACCCATGTTAATTTGCAGACATGTCCAGCACTTTCAAGCTCCTTTTCTGAAACAGTTTTATTTCACTAGTAGAGCCAGCAGCCACCAAACCTTCTTAATTTTGGTATTTCCTTTTGGTAGACAGTTTGAAGCAGTAATTTGTAATAATGTCACATTTTATCATGCCAGGTATAATTTTGGACTGGAACCATAAAAAACAAAAACAAACCTCTCAGTAATCCATTACAGCCAAATGCAATCACAATAACAGTTGGTTGGAAAAGCTAGTGTAATTTTAAAATAAATGACTGGATATGAAGAAAAAGGGATGAACATCCGTAAATCATGAAAGCTCTTGTCATATTACTGAAAGGAGCATGGTGACATCTCATGTGCTGCTAACAATAATATGAATTCTTTTTATTTCACTAAAATCTCTGTTTGACGTTAGCTTTGGCTGCTGTTTCCTGTTCAGCAGAACCTTGTTGAGAGCATGCACTGTGAAAGAGAAAATCTGAAAAGGACACAGGAAACAGGGTGGAAAAAAAGCACTTTCCACTGTTCTCAGAAGTTACAAATTATTGCTGCCCATAGTTAAAGCTATTTTCCAGTCTATCATTTTTAAGTCTTGTGCAGAACAAAAGGGGATGTGTTTCTTCTAATATCCCAGGGATGGATTCTACAAGATGCTTTTATTGGACATGAAGAAAGTTGGAGAGTCCTTCCTAACCCAAACTCTTCTCTAGGGCCCAATGATCCTGCAACATTCCTTTATAAACAGATTCTGAACTATGGCCTCATTTTATGAACTTTCATTTCTGAAATATAATGTAATGTATTACATTATTGCATTGTAGGGACTGGTTTAGCTGTGATCTCTGCACTGCAGGGGCAAGCCTAGATTACTCTTCCAACTCTTTATGAGGATATGGTTTGGGTCAAACCATACTTTCCTGCATTTCAGTTAATTCATCATAATATGGAATTGAATATTGATGCTGTAAGTGCTTTGTCCAGACCCTGGACATACAGTGATACCTTGGGTTAAGAACTTAATTCATTCTGGAGGTCCGTTCTTAACCTGAAACTCTTCTTAACCTGAGGTACCACTTTAGCTAATGGGGCCTCCCGCTGCTGCTGCGCGGTTTCTGTTCTCATCCTGAAGCAAAGTTCTTAACCCGAGGTACCATTTCTGGGTTAGCGGAGTCTGTAACCTGAAGCATCTGTAACCTGAAGCGTCTGTAACCTGAGGTACCACTGCAATGGGCTTTTATGACCCCTCCTTTAGATAGCCATGTGTCAAGCGCACCACCTTTCCCCTGCCATTGAGGGGACTGGAGCTGTGCAACGTCAGCACACACACACACACACACACCCTGCAGTGTGTGCACAGTCCCCCATTTACTCCCAAAATCTGCTTCAGAAGGGTCCCTCCAGATCAGATTTGGGGAGTACATGGAAGGCTGCAGGAGGGAGAAAAAGTAAGGCACCATTGGATATCACCCATCATACTGTTACATTACGTCCCAAACAAAACACCAAAAATATGTTTTGTTACCTATTATGTATTCCAGTGATTTATGTTGAGATATAATAAATACTGGATTAACATATTAAATAATATTAATATATTTTTAAAAATAGATATTGCAATTATCCCTGCCAAATGCATTTCTTTTATAATGCAGTATGCTTATGAAGAGAAGCAGTATCAGTGCTTTCTTTTTTAATGATAAAGATTCTAAACAAAAAGTGAATTACAATATGAAAGTAGAGTTACAGGGTCTATTAAAAGTATGTACAATAGTACAGCACAGAGCAGGTCAACACAGACAACTGTTTTGAAAGTATCCGGCATTTAAGCCAGTGTTTTGTAAGTATAGCTTTTTAGGAATGAATACTGGAAAAATAAGTATATTACAAGCTGAAGCATTAATATTCATGTTTTGACACTGTGTTTGACAATTATAGTGGAGATTAATGTTTGGATTTAGAAACAGGGTGGAGATGTTTGCCCTTGTCCTATTCTTCCTCATTTTAAAGTTCTAGGAAAACAATAGATAAGCAGGTTTAAACTCTATAAAAGGAAAGAAATGCAACTACCAAAGCAAGCTGCCCAGACAAGGAAGGGTTTTTGAAGACCATTCAGAACATCAAAAACCCAAGACATAAAGCATTGGGTGAATTAATGGCGTTTGCAGTACTGAACCTTAGCTATACACAAGGCTGTCCATGTTTGGGGTCCCTTGTGGTAGAAACTTGAACTTACTCTTTTATTTATTTAGTTTAGTGAGCCACCCAGCCCACAAATTCACTTTTTGTTTTTAAATGTTTTGCTGATTTTACCTTATGTATACTTGTGTTTTTTTTAAAGTCTGGTGGATTTTAGCTGTGTTTTATTATGCTTACAAAAGTCTTCTGATTAAGTAGTCCGTAAATCTTTCTAAACAATAAACAAACAACACCCGTCTCAACAGGAGGATTAAAATATACTTAATTTTCTCTGGAATGTGTCCATTATGGAAAAATGGGTGGAATCCAGACTGGATGTGAAGCATTGTGGTTCTGCTTATTTTACAAAAATGTACCTGCTGCCAATGAGGCATGCGGTATAGAATACAATACTGTATCTCTTCGTTTATAATGCTATTCCATGTTAAATGTCGCTGAGAGGCAAACTAAAAAGTGGTAGGATCTTAAGTCACACTAGAAGTGGCTGTTGATTGCAAGATAATGCTAAGCAGGATGGGGGGCTCCTCCGAGTTGAAGCAAGGTCTCTCCTAAGTGTCCTGAAGTGGGGACATCTAACTCTCTTCTCTTTAAAAAATGCTGGAAGCAGAATGTCTGCAAAACTTAAAACACTTCTTCCCAAGCTTGCCACATAAAGGAAATACAGTGGTACCTCGGGTTATATACGGTTCAGGTTACATACGCTTCAGGTTACAGACTCCGCTAACCCAGAAATAGTGCTTCAGGTTAAGAACTTTGCTTCAGGATGAGAACAGAAATCGTGCTCCGGTGGCGCGGCAGCAGCGGGAGGCCCCATTAGCTAAAGTGGTGCTTCAGGTTAAGAACAGTTTCAGGTTAAGAACAGACCTCAGGAACGAATTAAATACGTAACCAGAGGTACCACTGTACTGTATAGGGTGGGAGAGAGAGACCGATCTTTTGATAGATCCTCCTTCTAACCATAGGCAAACATTTTACCAGGGCTTTCCAATCCCAGTGCTTTGAGGAAAGAATACTGTAGTTATATAAAGTGGTACCTCGGGTTAAGTACTTAATTCGTTCTGGAGGTCTGTTCTTAACCTGAAACTGTTCTTAACCTGAAGCACCACTTTAGCTAATGGGGCCTCCCGCTGCTGCCACACCACCAGAGCACGATTTCTGTTCTCATCCTGAAGCACTATTTATGGGTTAGCGGAGTCTGTAACCTGAAGCGTATGTAACCTGAGGTACCACTGTATTGCTTTGTTGCTAGTTCTGCTAGTGATGGTTGCTTGGGAAATGCTTGACATTCATATCCTTTCAACCTTTCTGCCACATGCCCACACATACACTCCTGTCAAATTAGCTTTGCAATTTGTTTCACAAGTCTGAATCTGTTTTTTCATTCATCATATCTCCTTGGTACTGGGATCTGCCTTTCTGAAATTTTACAGGCTACTTTCCTAGGAGCACCACGGGGGGGGGGGGGAATCCACATCAGGATCTTTAGCCATAAACACACAGTTATCAAGTGGCTTAATTGTTATGGATTGCTTTTGCTTTCTTTAACCAACCCAGACTAAATTTGATCCATAATTTAGCAGGTTATCTCCACTCAGGAGGGGCAAATATGCCTGAAAATCTCATCCAATTCTGCTGAATTGGCGGGGGGGGAGGGGGTTATAAACATGTTTTGATTTCCCATAGTAGTGAATCAGGATTCCTATTCAGTTCCCAAACGGAAACAGACAGCCTCTGAAGCAATTTGGACTAAATCTTGCTCTTATCCAAAGCAAGACCTGAAGGAAATCTTGGAGTTGGTGGCTCTCATAACTGCTGCACATGCAATAAAACTGCAGCATTATCAATTTTATTTACAGCATTCATATAATATACATAATAATAAATATATTCTTCCTTTGTCACTTCCTTACAAAGTAATGTTTACAAGCTTGACACAAAGCTTACTTTACAGCCCCAAAAAGCTATTAATTATTACGACTTCACTCATTACTTTTTGTACTTGGTCTCCAGCCTTTCTCTAGAAAAATAAGAAAACTTAGAATAGCCTTCTTTGTACCTTCTGTATTAATCACTCTACAGTACAGTGGTACCTCGGGTTACATACACTTCAGCTTACATACACTTCAGGTTACAGACTCCCCTAACCCAGAAACAGTACCTCGGGTTAAGAACCTTGCTTCAGGATGAGAACAGAAATTGTGCTCCGGCGGCATGCTTACAAGATTCTGCCCACTGCTTTTTTTGGTCAGGGTGGTGACTTAGCCATTTTCATCTAAAAAAAACCCCCCAACAACTACTACTGCAATTTGCCATATAAACAACAGATTTAGGGGAAGCAAGCAAGAAATGTAATAAGCATATATCTCTGTCAAGAAAATATATCACAAAGGAGACATGAAATGACTGCTGTCTTTGATGAAGAATTGCAGCATTTTTTCATTTAAAATATTTATACCCCATCTTCCCTTATAAAATTCAAGGTGGCTCACATGAAGAATAAAATAAAATGCAGCAAACTCATATCATTATCTAAGACTGCAACCAAGACTTGGTTGCAAGCTCCGTTCAATGCTGTGGGACACAGGAAGCTGCCTTATACTGAACTGATCCATCTAACACAATATTGTTTATACCAGGCATGGGATACCTTTGGCCTGCAGGTCAAATTAGGCCCAACAGGGACAGTGTTAAGTTGTGGGTGAACATATCAGACGACACAGCGATTCTTCAAACAGCTCTTGTTTATTTACAGGCCAGGACAGAACTGAACTGAAGGGTTCAGTCAGCCTGCTTATATAGAGCTCCAGTACAATGTAACTGTAACAATTTTCTAAAACTATCCAATCACTGAACGTCACTTTCGATCCCTTATTTGCATAATTATCTACAGTATCCCCCTGCTGGCCCAGGGTGAGAACTTCAGTACATAACAGACAGTGCTTTCCTATACCAACATTGTGGAATCCAATGTACCCAAGGATATCCCATGCCCTTTTAAAATATGGGGTGGTGGGTTTTTTTGGGGGGGTTCTTGGGTTGTTGTTTTTGTGGTTTTATATTTTGACTTTATTCTGTGAAAAATCCTGAGGTCTCCGGGTATAAGATGGTATATAAATTCAACAAACAAACAAACAAACAAACACAATTTTAAGGCAATTTTCCATTGTTTAGGCCAGTGGTTGCCAAACTACCCCCCCCCCGCAATGAACTGCTTGAAAATTGCTGAGGGTCTGTTGGGAATTATGCATAATAGCTGGGAAATGTGTACAAGTCACTGCTCGTGGAAGGAAAATGTGCACATTCACATCCTAGTGAATGCAAACAATGGCTGGTTATTATGTGCATTAACTGCTCTACTTACCCCCATCTTCCCTCCGTTCCCATTGAACGGGGCTTGCAACCAAGCCTTTAACATACATACTGTGTTCTGTTCTCCTTTAAACAGTGGAATGGAATTCTTTCTTTTTTTTTAATGAAAAGCCAAAATCTTACTCAGTCTCTTACCACTTTCCCAATACCTTTGGTACACACACGCCAATGAAAATTCAGCTCTAGCAGAAAATACATTATTCAATTCATACTTAACATGCTGACAAGCTTTGATGCAGATCTTGAGAAGGGGATCCTGCAATCTGACTTAAAAGAGGCTTCACTGTTTTCTCTAAATTGTCTTCTTGCAAAATTCTAGTTAATTTCTTAGGGGAAGCATATACTACAATCCTACCTTGAATATGGGCTTCTCATGCTTCCTATTCAAGAGCGTATGGAGAAGTTGTACCCTATTTTAAAAATATTCCTGAATTTCAGCCCCCATTTGTCTCTAAAGATAAACTGAAACATTTAAACGCCAAAATCCAGACGTTTTTGTCACATCAGTTAACTGGAGCATAATCTCAAATAGAAATTGTATTGAAATGGTGAAGTAAGGGGGGAAAGACAAAAAAATTGTGTTAAATTTGATCACCAAACGTTTTATAATGTCATGTCAAGAAGTAAGATCCACTAGCGTATGAAATTGCTTAAGCTAGTGGCCTCTGTCATGATCACTGCATTGAATACACAGAGGCAGTTCTGTTTGTTTATTGAATCCTGCATGTAATTCATCCTCCTATAAATTTTTAAAAGGAAAAGGAAATATTTATGTCAAGGTTATCTTGGCTAATTTCTCTCTAGAGATAAGCTGTTCTTGTTTCAGTGCCCCTTGAATGTACTCTGGCTATCTTTAATGCAAAGATATGGACTTTTAGATAAATGGACAACTGTAAATGTGTATGATAAACCAAGATAAATGCTCTCATCGGTGGTTTAAAAGCATTTATCAAGAGCAAAACTACTGTGTCACTTTGAATGTGATTATATAGCTGTGCAGTGTTAATTTTAGCTGCTTTTAAAGGAACAGAAACAACAACTTCTGTATTTTAAAATTAAAACTGCTGAAGACTGTAGAAGAAAGCAGCCAAGTAAACACTTTTATTTGAAAAATATATTTATGGGTATGTGACTGCAGCTTAATAGATTATCCCCAGGAACATCTTTGAGGTTCTGATTTCAATAAGAATATAATGCACAGTGGGAATACCTGTGTTACATTGATGTTTAATACCCACAGGGGTCACATGATGTGCAAGGATCACACACGAGTGCTACATACAACTTTAATGCCAGTGCAGATGTCTGGGAAAACAGATTCTGATACGTCCATGCATCATGTATTTTACCTATTTTACCAATGTTTTTAATAGGAACTACCCTGGGGGACGCGGGTGGCACTGTGGGTTAAACCACAGAGCCTAGGACTTGCTGATCAGAAGGTCGGCGGTTTGAATCCCTGCGACGGGATGAGCTCCCGTTGCTTGGTCCCTGCCCCTGCCTAGCAGTTCAAAAGCATGTCAAAGTGCAACTAGATAAATAGAAGGTAAACAGCATTTCCGTGCGCTGCTCTGGTTTGCCAGAGTCATGCTGGCCACATGACCCGGAAGCTGTATGCCGGCTCCCTCGGCCAATAAAGTGAGATGAGCGCCGCAACCCCAGAGTCGGTCACGACTGGACCTAATGGTCAGGGGTCTCTTTGCCTTTACCCTGGGTTCAACTGCCCTGAATGTCACAGTCAAATTTAATTCAATGCCGAAGAGGTAGATGCATGTCCTAAAAAACTCCATGGTACTGCCTCATCATCACAAGTCCATGGTTTTCAAACTTTCCAGCTTCTTGGAAACCATTTTCATCTCCCAAAGGCCCCCTGCATATCTGCCATCCGCAAAGCTGTAGATCATGCCAGGTCATAGTTAATACAGAAGTTCTATACTTAGATCAGCAGGGGTTCTCTGGGTATACCGTGATTGCTCCACATCAGAGTACATGACCTAGAACTCCATGTAGAAGTATATGTTTTGGTCTGTCTCTCTCACACTCAATGTAGGAGCAGATGCTTCCGGTCATGCAAGTCACTTCAGAGATCATCGGCATTCCTCATTTCCCTGTTAAATCACAAAGGCTAGCCTCCCTTACTGGACATTTGCTTAACTGCAAGAGGGCAGAGTTTCAACGAGTCTCTAACAGTTATCTGATCTGGAAAGACTGAGCATACTTGGAGTCTGGAACAGCCCCACAGGGGTAGGTTCCACACCTGATCTAGGTGAATTCATCAGAACGCCAAAAAAAAAAATGCAAGGATGAAAGCAGTGGACGGTGGCAGAGAAGGGGAAGGTGGCCAAAAAGCTAGTGTGATGCAAATACTCCTGGTGCTCCACCTGGTTTGTTTCCACTGTGCTGTCCACTCCTTGCACCTTCTGGTAAGCAACAGTGCCCCAACTGTTGGGAAGCTAGAGTGGCAACTTCGCAAAATCCGTCGAGTCACTTCTGCTCAAAATGCTGGTAAGATCATAAGGGAGGTGTTGCTTGAGAGGCCCAGACTATTTGAGAAGGTCAAAATTGCCACCCTGGACTTCAGAATATACTGGTAACAGAATGTTTCCAGATAGCTGTCATGCATTCTGGTCCACTCACACCTGCCACTAGATGGGTGGCTGCATTCTACATGAGTTGAAGTTTCCAAGCAGTTTCCAAGGTAGCCCAAATTAAAGTGAATAACAGTTGTTTAAACCGAGAGTCACTGGAGTGAGCATCAGTGATAGTAACTAGGTTCCTAGCTGCCGCTAATACATATTTCCTTTACATTTTTTTTTTGCACTGAACTCCACCTTCCATCACAACTGCCATAAGCAGCAAGAATACAGATGTAGCAAAGTCCTGCAAGGGGGGGGGTAGCATTAGGGTTACACCCTTAGCATGTATGACCACTTTTTATTATGTTTATCATATGTAATTAAAAAAAAATTTACTTCTCTGCCACCTTGAGAGCTGTGTGGTATATGGCAACTCGTAAATAAAAATATTGGCAGATTTAAAACAATTGATTCCAAATAAACAAACAACAATAGCTTACTTAAAACCAGCAGCTTAACATTGAATTCGGAAATATTTCATAGAATCGTAGAATTGTAGAGTTGGAAGGAAACCCAAGGGTCATTTACTCCAAAACAAGGGTGGACAAACAACAAGGATGCCTGTTTCAGAGTTCAGCTATAGCCAAAGTTATGTGAATGAGCCATTTGCTACAAACTTTCCCAAACTCATTTGTCAAAGAAAGAAAGAAAAAAAAAACACCATGAAAATCTCAGTGGGATTCCAGCCAGATATTTCTGAAACATTACAGCAGCAAGGAACTTTTATTCTAAAGTTGTTGAGCATTTTCCCAAAGTAGAGACTAGGAGCTCTGCTGCATACTGAGGCAGCTGTAAAACTCTCTCCCACAAGGCTAGTGTCCCAGGGCACAGCAGCAGCAGCAGCTTCCAGAGTTTTCAATTTCTATGCTAGTGACTTTTTCTTTTTTTAAAAAAACCCCATAAACTCTACATCCTTTGAAACAAAAACATTTTATCAGTGGAAAAATGTGAATAAATCTCCTCCCCGATGATAAATCAGTAAAATAGATATGGAAACTTCTAGATTGCAAAGTGCTCACATAGCTTATCTAAGTGCCAAACATTTTCTCCACAGAGCCTTTCAAAAATATTCGAACATGCAAAAGGGTTTCAACGTCATATATTTACACATTCTCTCACCATTGGAGAAAGCACTTCCCCATAGTATCTGAGGTTATCAACATTAATCAGTGACACTTGCTTGACACGATTGACCCATTTTAATGTAATTTTAAATATGCTAGCTTTATAGTGTCACTCCCATAAAAAGATTTCCCCAGGATTTGATGCAAAAAGAGAGAGCACAAGGCATTATCTTAGCATGCACACAGGGTGCGAGCAATGCTTTCTCAGAAACATTTTAAAACATACATTGCATGTCTGGTGCTGTTCAGGTTTTCATAAACTGATTTTCTCCTCTCTTGGTGTAATAAAATAAACTCTTACGCTCCAAAATAGTGGAATTATGTACCTGTAATGGTTCTAGGGGTTGCTCGTGCGTAAATCGCCGCCACACCTGGCTGGGTTAACTGGGTGAACTCTTTCTGTCCGGACAGCCATTCACCCGTGGCAGAATCCGTCAGTGGGGGTTTCTTGAACTTCTTCCAGCAAAGAAGCTCTTTGACGCCTAGTCGCCGCCTACTCTCCCTGCGCGGAAGCCTTCTGCGCAGGGAGGGTGTGGGCAGCGGAGGACCCATGCTCTCCCCGCTGGTCTCCAGCGAGGAGTCATGGAGCCACCTCACCGATTCCCCCATCTGCCCCCCTTCTCCACTGGTGCTACGCTGATTTCCTTCCCCAGAAGATGGGCTGCTTCTCTCCCTCCCGGGACGCTCTCCGGAATCCCTCTGGAGCCCTCCCTCTCCCTCTGGCTCCGATGGCAGTTCCCTGACATCCACCTCCTCCCCAGGACCCCCTCCACCCCCGGCGCGATTTTCCGATTCAACCTCGTCTCTTTCCTCGGCCGACGATGCGGGGAATCCCCTGAAGGAGCTGTCACCATCCTCTGAGGATTGAAAACCAGCTTCCCACCCGCTCCGGTCTCTTCCCGCAGGGTGGACCTCCCAGTCTGATTCTTCTCCCTCTGACACCTCCCCTCCCTCCTCTTCGGAGGCAGGAAAACCCACAAAGTCCCCTTCGTCGTCTGTGGTTCCAAATTCTTCCTCCCAGAATCTCGCTAGTGGTTTTGGCTTATCCGGGAACAAACTGTGGAATTCTCCCACCAGATAGCCGTCATTGATTGATTCAGCGGGGACCCACGTGTTTTCTGACCTGGATTCTCCCTCCCAAGCTACCAAGTACTCCACCTGGCGACCTCGCCACCTTGAATCGAGTATTTCCGTGGCTTGGTTGCGGTGTTCCCTCTCCTCTACCAGCGAGTGGGTGGTGACTCCTCCCTCCCGCCCCGGAAATTCCTGCCCCTCCCTGTACGGTAAAAGTAGGGACCTATGGAACACCGGATGTATCTTCATGCTGTCAGGCAACTTGAGCTTGAATGCCACGGGGTTCACCTGCTGTGTTACCTCAAAAGGCCCCAGCCGCCTCAGCTGCAACTTCTTGCACCCTTCTTTTAGGGGTAACCCTTGGGTTGACAACCACACCCTGTCTCCCCCCCTATGGCCTCCCCCTCCCGACGGTGCTTGTCCGCCTGCCTCTTGTAAACTTCCTTGGCCCGCTCCAAGTTCATCTTGAGTTGCTGGTGCAAGGCCTCCATTTCTTCTACAAACTGCTCTGCCGCGGGTACACTCCATCCTTCCTCCCCCCTCCCCGGGAAGGCCCTGGGGTGACACCCATAATTGGCCATGAACGGGCTCATTCCCGTGGACACATGTTCAGCGTTATTGTACGCAAATTCAGCCAACGCTAGTTTCTCTACCCAATCGTTCTGTCTCTCGCTGACGTAGCAGCGTAGGTATTGCTGGAGTATACTGTTTGCTCTTTCTGCTCGTCCGTTGGTTTCCGGGTGCCTCGCCGTCGAGAAGCCCACCTCGACCTGTAGCAAGCTCATGAGCCAGGAAGTAAATTGTTTCCCGCGATCCGAGATTACCCTCGAGGGAGCCCCATGCAGCCTGAAAATGTGATCCACAAACAACCTGGCTGTCTCCTCTGCCATCACCGCATGTGAGCAAGCTATGAAATGGCACAAATTTGTCAGTAGATCGACTACTACCATGACTGCTGTCTTCCCCCTTGCCTGGGGCAAATCTGTCATAAAATCAATGGACACCACCTCCCAGGGCCTTCCCGGTGTAGGTAAGGTTTCCAGTAACCCTGAGGGGGCAGCTCTCTCCCCCTTTGCCCTCTGGCATCGGTCGCACCCCTGTACATATTCCCTTACGTCTTCCCTCACCTTTGGCCACCAGAACTGCCTGGTGACGAGCAGCATGGTCTTGTGCTGTCCAAAGTGCCCAGCTGTTGGGTTGTCATGGAGATGTTTAAGTACCTTCCCCCTCAAGGTCTCCCCCGGTACATACAGTGCCCCCTTATAGTACAGTAGCCTTTCCTTTTCCTCAAACCCTCCATGGTCTTCCCTTCCGTCCCGGAGTTCCCTGATTTTCGCTTGAGCGAACGCGTCGTCTCTAGTAAGCCCAGCCAGTTCTCGTTTCCCAACCAACGCTCCCCCACACACCCATCGGTCCTCGGGAAACACGTGTCGGATCTCCGGCGGTCCCTCTCCTTCCATGTACTCCGGTTTCCGGGAGAGAGCATCTGCTCTTACGTTTTCCTCTCCCGGCACGTATCGGATCTCGAAGGAAAACTTGGAGAACTCCTGGGCCCATCGAATCTGTCTCTGGTTGAGCACTCGCGCAGTCCGCCAGTATTCCAAGTTCTTGTGGTCAGTACAAACCTGGATCTTGTGCCGCGCCCCTATCAACAGATGTCTCCATTGCCGAAAAGCCGCATAGATCGCAAGCAGTTCTCGGTCATACACTGTATAGTTTTGCTCTGACTTGCTCAGCTTCCTTGAGAAAAAGGCACACGGCCTCCAGCCCTGCTTGGCCCCTGGCTGCAAAAGGACCGCTCCAACGGCTCGGTCGGACGCGTCCGTCTCCAGTCTCATGTGCTTCTCCAGATCAACGTGCAGGAGCTGCTCTTCCGAAGCAAACGCCTTCTTCAGTCTTTCAAAGGATTGCTGGGCACTTTCTGTCCACGCGAACTTCTTTTTGCTACTGAGACAATCTGTGATGGGCGCTGTCAAGTGAGCGAAGTTCTTTATGAACTTCCTGTAGAAGTTGCTGAACCCTAAGAACCTCTGCACATCCTTCCGGGTTTGGGGGGCTTTCCATTCCAGCACTGCCTTCACCTTGCTTGGGTCCATAGCTAGGCACTTGTCTGACAACTTGTACCCCAGAAACTTGACCTCTCTGGCGTGAAATTGGCATTTTTCCAGCTTGACCCACAACTGGTGCTTCTGCAGTCTCTGTAGCACTTCCCTGACGTCTCTGACGTGTTGCTTCTCATTGTCCGAATAGATTAAGACGTCATCCAGAAAGGCTACGCAATTCCGGAATCCCTCTGGAGCCCTCCCTCTCCCTCTGGCTCCGATGGCAGTTCCCTGACAGTACCCAAAGGAAAAAAAGATCTTATCTCCTCTTACGAATAGTACAATGGAATCTGAGGGTCATAAAAACATAATTTAAATACTTTGCCTGGTGCAGTGGTTCAGCCCTACTTGTGTAACTGCAGCAGCCACTACTGGGTTTGTGGGAGAGGGAACTGTAAACAGTGGTTATATAGACCTGCAACTCAGAGTAACAGTTCACAGCTACCCCACAGCCTATGACAGCTTATGCTATAATAAACTTTTTCGTCTTCAAGGTGCTACATGACTCTTTGTAGTTGTTTTCCGCATCAGATTAGCAAGGCTATGGCTCTGAATCTTTTCAGAAACCCTTTGGCTCATGAGGAGAAACTCTGTTTTGCTCCTGTCCCCTGCCAAAACATTCTCCTTACCTAAGCATTTGGGAATTTTACCCTCCCACCACCTCACAGGTTCTACAGGGAATTTCTTAACGTTATGATTCTAGGGTTGCTTCCAGATGACATATTCACTGATTTGTTTGCTTGGAGGTTAGATGACGCTGGTTGTTTATTGAACATGCACTGCAATATTTCCGTGGGGAGGTTATATTAGTTTTAATTGCATAATCTGAATTTGCCATTATGTGGCTGAATCCTGCCTGAAAACAGCTACAGTCTGGAAGCACCCTAGAAGCAAAATACAAGGACACTATAAAGTTACCTTCTTAAGAAAAAGGGCCTTCCTAAACGTCTGAATTTCCATTTAAAATTACAGGAGAGTAGCTGAATATTTGAAATGTCACCATGTATAAAGAGAAGGGAAATGGACTCTAAAATGTTGGTGATATGCCTTGATTGAACTAAACCTTACCCAAGACATAGTCACTTTATTTTATAAAAAGCTATATGCAAGACTGACTTATGGTTCTGCAGCTAGTAGATTCTTCCATCTTGAGTCTACTTATTTTTGAACCAATTCAGGCAATAATATAATTAAAATGTTGGGCAATACACTCACTTTCTAATAATAAAAGCTATTGGAGATAATTTAAATGCTTTTATAAATGTCAGCCTTGTTATATCATTAATTTTATATAACTTACCATATCTTTGGGTTTCCCCCCAATTAGGTGATTAGAGTGCTTACATATTTTGTTTGCTGCAATGAAGAATAAAAGTAAAATTGACTAGGTACAGCCAAAAAAAAAAAAAAATCTGTAGGAAAAATTGCTTCAGCAATTAAAACACAGAAGCCAGCAGTAAAACTGCCAGAGAAGTAATGTAATCTTAATGCTGAAAGAGTGAAAAACCATCAAGGAAAACAAGCAGAAATTAAAAGCTGAAAGAAATTAAAATGCAACTGGTAGCTGATCCTCCTCTTCTTTTTACTTCGTTTTACTGCAGCAACCCAGTCAGATGGGCGGTGTACAAATTATTATTATTATTATTATTATTATTATTATTATTATTACATAGCAGGTTGTCATGTATCTAAGCATCCAACCTCTGCTGAAAAACCTTCATGGAAGAAGAGCTTACCACTTCTTGTGGGAGTCTGTTCCACTGCTGAACAGCTCTTACTGTCAAAAAGTTCTTCCTGATGTTTAGTTAGAATCTCTTTTCTTGTATCTTGAATCCATTGGTTTAGGTCCTAGGTGCATCAAGTACCACCTCTAATGACCTGTGGCCCTCAGACATCTCTTCAGATCTTTGTATAATTAGTGTGAAGGTCTGAAAATAGTTTTCAAGCACATTCAACTGAAAGTTTGTAGAAACACTTCCCACCATTCAAACCCTGAGAACCCAGGGTTCCAGCTTGCAGGAAGGGTTCTAAATATGTTCAATGGAACACATTTAAAACCCTCTTTAGACCTTCACACCAATTGCATAAAGGTGTGAAGAGCAGCCTAGAGACATTGACAGCAGAGATTGTATGTGTATGAGTTCCACCCCATTTAACCTTCTGCATGTTCAGGACGCGGGTGGCGCTGTGGGTAAAACCTCAGCGCCTAGGACTTGCCGATTGCATGGTCGGCGGTTCGAATCCCCGCGGCGGGGTGCACTCCCGTCGTTCGGTCCCAGCGCCTGCCAACCTAGCAGTTCGAAAGCACCCCCGGGTGCAAGTAGATAAATAGGGACCGCTTACCAGCGGGAAGGTAAACGGCGTTCCGTGTGCTGCGCTGGCTCGCCAGATGCAGCTTCTCACGCTGGCCACGTGACCCGGAAGTGTCTGCGGACAGCGCTGGCTCCCGGCCTATAGAGTGAGATGAGCGCACAACCCTAGAGTCTGGCAAGACTGGCCCATACGGGCAGGGGTACCTTTACCTTTACCTTTATGTTCAGGAAACACAGTTATTATATCAACAGTAGCAGCAGTGCTCTTAATTCTTTGGTGTTCACAGTTCCCCAAAAGGTTGAACTGTGTCGAAGAACTGACAGGGATTATTATTATTATTATTATTATTATTATTATTATTATTATTTAAAGATTTAGGTACCTTTATGAGTTAAGAAACTTTGATCGGGCTAGTAATACTGATATGCACCACCCAATCAGACGATAATGAAGAGAAGGCAGCTGAGCTGTGATCAAAGAAGTGATCAAAGAAACAGCATGACAATACTACAAAATATCACATACTAGGACTTTTCTTTTGGGATCATTTGACTTCAGTTTATCTGAGAGACAGAGCTATTTGTACAGTGTAAGATGAAGGGATAGACTTAACCACATCAAATAGGGATTACATAACTATGAGCTCTGTATCAACCTAATGTACTAAAGCTTTGTGGCTAGATATACATGATATATATAGTATTCTCACATTCCATTCCTTTGAACAGATGTTCTTTGGGGAATTATAGTTGGGTAGCCAGATGTTTCCCAACCCCCCTCCCCAAATCCATGAAGTACCCCTCCACAAACCTTCTGACTTTTTCTTTCAGAAAACCCAGTTCACTTTGCAGCTTCCTTTGTTTATCGCATGCACAAAACTAGGCATTGGGTAGTATTCAACCAAGTCTTATTCAGAGTAGATCCACTAAAATGACTATGACTAAGTTAGGTACGCTAATTTCAATGAGTCTACTCTGAGTAAAACAAGTTACACTACAGGTACATTTAGCAGCCTCACAGGAGGTTGAGGAGAGGCTGAATGGAGACCCAGGTTCTATCGCTGTCATCTCCAGTTAAATTAAAAGGATCTTGTAACAAGGGAAAGACCCAGATGCAGGAGATCTACTGCCAGTCAGAGTAGATAATATTAAACTAGACAGCCAATGGGTCTGATCTACTCTAAGGCAGCTTCTTACGCTCCTGTGCAAGCAAAGTAGGCCACATGAAGTTCCCAAAACCAACCATTGGACGCTTTACCCAAAAACTACATGTAACTTGCACACAGTTGCATTGGGAATGTGATTTGGAGTGAAGCCACTAATTAAACCCTTTTCACAATTGGTAGGGAAAATAAGATGACTAATTAAGGAGCAGTTCATCACTATTATCCCAGTCAGTCTGAACAGAAAGCAAACAAAGTTTCTAATTAAAGGTACAATAGACCTGAAAAGCCTCAAAAACATTTTGCTGGCCCACGATGCATTTTTAAGTGAAAAGTTTCACTGCAACCAGGTTGGAAAATAGATAGTAGGACAACTTAAAAACCAAACATTAGGATGCAGTGAGTTGGCAACAAGCCTTCTAAAATCTCTGTCCCAATTGGTATCTGTCCTGGATTTGAATTGGTTTTACATATGTGCTCTAGCTTTAAGCTGTTCCCATATTTAAAACTGTTTTATATACAAATGTTTTTAACTGTTTTTTATATTTGCAACTGTTTATATGTCACTATATTGTAAATTGCTTGAGATGCCTCATGGGAAGTGATTCATAAATGAAATAAATAATAGTATGGATTTCCTGTAAAAAGTGAGTAAATGAGGAATAGAAATTGCGAGCTAAATGGTTTGTGTGAGACCAAGCTTATATTCTGTGTTATCTTATAGGCTGAATTTGAGGGTTTTCCAGTACTACCTTTCAGTGACAATATAATAGGAACTACAGTGATAATCTAACTATGTGTATGACAATGCCACCCTCCACATACTTCCTGTGATGCCAAATCCTGGATTTCTGCCATGCTGCAGTTTGAAAAAATGTGCCGCTTGGTATATATCTCTCCACATAAACTGCAACTCCATCCCTGAGAGTGAACCAAAGTTGGCAGAAGATCATGTTCTGCACTTAAGCAAAATATATTCTTTACTATCCATTTTCCATTGTTCCAGCCAAGAATGTTAGGAAGCCCTCTTTTCCCCTCCAGTTCCCTTGCTCCTTGCATACAACTTTAATTCTTTCCTTCCTTTCTGTTTTACTCGAGAAGATCATATCTCATCTTACTCCTGTGATGGCTGCTCCCCAAATGCTGTTTTCCCTTATCCCCCTATCAATTTTCCTCCAATAGTTACTCTTAAGCCCCATAATCTTTTAATTTATGTCTTCTCTACTGGTTAGGCTGATTTACAGTTAAATGCTCTTTACTGTTTGCAGTCACTGCAATCCTTGAGTTTCATAGTCAACTTGCATTATAACTTACATCAAAAACAGCGATAAAAGACACAAATTGCTTCCTTATATCTAGTTTGTTTTGATCAGATTCCCCAGCACCAACACACACACACACACACACACACACACAAAAGCTGTGACACATGAAGTATATTCTTGGGTTAGGTTTTCGTCAAGCTTTTTTCCACTGGGCTGTAAGAGATATGGCTCCAATGAACACCAACAGATTTAATTTAAAGTACATGGTAGATACATGAACACAGAGAATTTTAACCATGCCTGTCCTTAACATATATCATAGACTCTTGTCTATGAAAACTCATGCCATAGTAAGGTCTTTGGGTGCCGTAAGATTCTTTGTTTTGTTGCTGCTGCAACAACAGGCTAACTTTGCCACCCTTCTGGAAAGTCTAACTTATCAAAATAAAAGGTAAGAATGTTTTGTCCTGTCAGCTGGAGGACTAGGATGAACAAAAATGACAAAATGTCTTTTCCCACCCACAATCAGGGCTTTGGTTTGGATCCTAAGTTAATTTAAGAAACTTCTGCTTTTCCCCTCTGTAGTCATCTTTCCTCCCTGAAAATACTATTTGAAGAGTTTGGAGCCATCCTGAAAAGAGAAGGTACCAGGTTTGAGGAGGCCCTGGGAAAATTGGCTTTGTGCAGCTGCAAAAAATACCATCCTGGTGAGGGGTGAGGGAAATTTAGATTATGGCAGTGTCTGCAGCCACTTTGCTTGCCACTCTTGTAGCTTGTCCCCTTGTCTCCACCTTCAACTGCCCCCCTCCCCAAAAACCCCACCTACCAGACCACGTGGAGATAGTCACTCCCAGCACTCAGCAGAGAAGTATTGAATTAAACAACTAAAGCAGCTGACACCATCTTTCAATAAATGGGAATGCCTCTGATCCCCAGCAAGGGGCCTACAGGTAGTGTAGCAATGCTGGTGGTGGTTGCAGGTGCTTCAGCCAGTGCTTCTCTTCAGCATGACTAGGCAATTCTTTCAAAGTGTGTGACATCAACAACTCCACTGCGCTTCAAGCAAACCCCCAGCAATTTGCCGCATGGTGGATGCTGATGCCATGCCTGCTCTTGAATGGGGTGTAGGGGCCGCTCCACTTAATTTTGGGCAGTCTTCCCCTCCCTGAGTATGCCATCCCATGGAGGGGTGCATTTGGCTGCTAGGGTGGAGAAAAGGGAATTGGACACCTTCACTTGCATGAACTCCCTTGAGTTATTTTGTAATGTCACAGTATTTGAGGTCCCACTAGGTCAGGCATAGGCAAACTCGGCCCTCCGGATGTTTTGGGACTACAATTCCCATCATCCCTAGCTAACAGGACCAGTGGTCAGGGATGATAGGAATTGTACTATCAAAACATCTGGAGGGCCGAGTTTGCCTATGCCTGCACTAGGTAAATAACTTTAATAATGATTAAGCATATTTTAAATGAATGGTCATTTAAGGTTAATCTGGCTGCGAAATCTAGCAGATAATTGACAAACATGGGCTTTCAGTAACTTTATACAACCCTGTGAGCTTCTTCTGAGGAGCTGAGATTTACATCATTTTTATGAAGAAGTTGGCTCTGTGTTCCTGACTGGTCAACTTAATTTCTAATACAGATAAAGGCTCACATCAGTGTCCAAATTGATGACAGTCTGAAAACTGTAAGGCAATGCTGCAAGTAAAATCATGGCATAAAACTGCTGAGTCAGTGCCAGCGTTCCACCGGCTTCAAAATTGCTATAAAAATGAAACTCTTGAGGCCAAAAATTGTCATGATGTGTTGCTTTAAATAGATCAAAATGGAAGCTGTTAAGAATACCAATCCAAAAATAATACTATAGCAGGCTCATGGAGACCTTGGTACTAAGAACCACTATTTATTTATTTATCTATGCATACTACCCACCCTGTAAACTGCTTGAAAAGAAACAAAGGCAGTATCCAATTTAATAAGCACACAAATGAAAAAAATACAGATTTGTAACTGTTGGGCATTATGTTGTCAAGAATAAAATAAAAATTGGGATCAGTCATTGATTATTTATCCCAGTATCGTAGGTGTAGCCTGATACCTTAAACAGCTAGCAGAGACCAATTCAGTCTGCAGTTTCCATATTCAATTCATTGATTAGGGATCAATGAATCTGTCACTTTCAGTTTCTCAGTTTTCCCATCTTAAGGTCAGTTCTCCACATTTCATATCAGTTTTCTACTTGCTTTTTTTTTAGTCTTCATAACAAACCACCAGCATTTTATTGTATTTCTCATAATATATACATGCTTGGCTGGAATACTATTATCTAAATATTTGCAAAGCAATCTTCCCTAATATATGATGTATGATGTTTTACCCTAGTATATGCATTTTTGTACACTGGAGAGTTGCATTGCAAAATTCAAAGAAGTGTGAATTTCAAAGAATTGTTGTGTTTTGGTTTGTGTATTATTTTGGAAACTGCAAATTAGGCAGAATTGCCTTTAAATGTGAACGTAATTTATCCTGCATCCCTATTGGCATTGCTTCCGAACAACCTCTTTATTGAGCATTCATCCTCAATGATATAGAGTGATAGACGGTTTCAGAAGAGTTGTGCTTAAGGAAGCAGAGAGGTTCAGCAAGCAGGGAGCTGGAACTCCAAAGCCAGCATAGTGGTCCTGATACAAGTGAAAGTGTCTTTTCAGAAAGAAAATCTTATTGTGGCTGAGCATTTGTCACTAAGTGCTGAACCTGAGAAAAGACTTCACTAGAGAAACCAACCCTGCTCTGTGATTGCCGGCTTGCATAGATAGAAGAGGAATTAATGCCGTTATTTTAAACAGAGGGTTAACTAGATGATGACGACTTACATATTCCTTAGTAGCTATGCAAAGTTTAAATAAGGCATAACTTGCAACTGATGCTGGAAACGATTTCTTCCATACATTGTGGAGCTGTGAAAAGGTAAAGTAATACTGTGCAAAGCTTATTAAAAATATTGAAACTGTGATTGGTTATTCATTGCCTTTGAAATCTATAGTAATACTTCTGGGTAGTATGAAATATTAGAACAATGCATTTTAGTTGGGAATTTATTAATAGCTGCAAGAATGTTACTAGCTGCAAAATGGCATATACCCACTATTCCTACAATAAAACATTGTATATTACAATGAAGTCTAAATTAACATAAATGATAGGATTGAGGGAAGGGAAACAGAACAAAGAACACTTTCAAAAATCTTGTTCCCCTTTTACAACATTTATGAAATAAAATATTCAACTGACACCCTCTCTGGATTCCCCTCTGGCTGCCCCCCTCTCCCCAGGAAGGAAGAGGGGAAGTGGGAGACCTGCTTCCCCATCTGGAGCAGCCATATCCTGAGAAAGGGGGGTATCTGTTTCCTCCAGCCCCTGTTTCCCAGTCTAACTTCCCAATGTCATCATCCTGTTCCCCCACATCTGTCTCAGCCTGCCATGCCATCCCTAAGACTGGTGACACCTTGGGACTCATGGCAATAAGGTACTTTGTTTATTTGATACATTTAATCAATTTAAAAGTAAGTAAGATATAACAAGGGATGGCGGGTGGCGCTGTGGGTTAAACCACAGGGTCTAGGACTTGCCGATCAGAAGGTCAGCGGTTCGAATCCCCGCAACAGGGTGAGCTCCCATTGCTCGGTCCCAGCTCCTGCCAACCTAGCAGTTCGAAAGCAGATCTAAGTGCAAGTAGATAAATAAGTACCGCTCCGGCAGGAAGGTAAACGGCGTTTTCGTGCGCTGCTCTGGTTCACCAGAAGCGGCTTAGTCATGCTGGCCACATGACTGTACGCCGGCTCCCTCGGCCAATAAAGCGAGATGAGCGCCGCAACCCCAGAGTCGGCCACGACTGGACCTAATGGTCAGGGATCCCTTTACATTTAAGATATAACATCTGAAGTTTTAAAATTTAAGTCTGTAGCAACATCTTACAATTATATATTTTCATGTGATCTTTAAAGTAATCACATATTTATTAATCTTTATCGTTTTGATATTTTGTTTAAGCTCTGACTAGATCTAGACACATGAAAGAAGCGATTCAGTTAAACGTGCTGTAAAGTTCATACAGGGAAATCCCGTTGGTGAAAAACGGGACTACACAGCTCCATCTGGTGTCACAGCGTTATAACGCATATAAAGCGCTTTAACTTAACGAATGTAGCTGAGTCTTAGGTCTCAGTTATGGGTCTCTCACACCAACACTATAGTAACCACGCTACTACAGAAAGAGGAGTAATTAAGGAATTGTTTATTTTTAAGGTATATGGTGGCAGCAGGAGTTTACTGGGAGGGTTAACTTAAAGATATATAAACTCCCTTCCCACCCAGCAGTTCATCTGCACTGTATAGTCAAGGCACAATTTTAATGAGGTTCATAGAATCACAGAAGCTACTTTTAAGAGTGATGGCAGATATATGAATGGCTACTGGATTGTGGGTAAATGTTTTCCATAATTACTAAAGCACAGCATCTATTCCTGTATTTTTCACCAGCAGAGTTAGGAGGTGAGATTTAGATTAGGGAAAGGACTCCCTTGCCCAGTACCAATGAGGTGATCAAAACTGTTCCAACGTGTGCCTGTTTTAAAGTAAATAAAATAAAATGGATTTCCTGCATCATGTCTGGTTTCAGTACTCTAAAGGAGGAGGAATCGCTATTATAATTTAAGTCTCAGGATGTACGCTCGTTAGGCCATTCACTTACATGCTCAGTGATACAAAAATAGCTTTAATTAGTAGAGGTATAATTGTTCAAGCCAATCCCCTCTGTTGGAATGGTTAAGTCTTATCATTACTAAGGAGGATGACCTGAATTTTTCAGGTTCATTTAAAATGTAATATGTTAACAATGCTACTCCTATTATGGACATTGGAAAGGTAATTAAACACTAAAATGGCTACTAACGCGATTAAGCAGAAAATGCAGTTAGGCTATTACTAAACCTATTAGAGCTGCTGCACACACAGCCTTGTTCAGTAATAAATCACATCTGATTTTGGGAGGGAGAAGTACTGTGTAAGCAGCTGGCTTCTCACAGAATATATATATATATATATATATATATATATATATATATATATATATATATATATTTATGGAGACCATCTCAGTAATGACTGCTGCAAAGGACCAAGTGAACGGATGAAAGTCCCAGTCCACCAAGATTGTGGTGACCAATTATAAGCACACTGTTATACATAAAAGCACAGCATTAGAAATAAAGCAGTAAAAAGCAGCAGATAAAAAAACAACACAAAAGAAGCCAAAAAGAGAGAACACTCAGTGGGACACAGTCATTTTCATTGCCCATGAAAAAGGCCAAGCACACCTTTCTAGGCAAACACTTCAAAAAATTGAGCACCAGAATTGTGAGCACCGACTGTACCCCAGGTGATATGGAAGAGGGCCTCTGGAACAGAGCTGAGTTATTGGGCAAGTCCATAGATCATAGAATTGCAGAGTTGGAAGCAACCTTGAGGATCATCTAGTCCAACTTCTATATGGAGCCATCAGGGATTGAACCTGCAACCTTGGTGTTCTTAGCACTACACTCTAACCAACTGAACCACATGGGACAAGGTGATTCCAAAGGTTCTCTGGCCCCAGGCTGTTCAGGGCCTTATAATTCTAAACGGGCACCTTGAAGTGAGCCCAGAATATATTTTTTTTGCAGTGGAGTTGGTAAAATACCGGAGTATTGTGTCCCATTCTCCCACTTCCCTGCCGGAACATTATGGACCTATTAAAGCTTCCAGACTGTCTTCAAGAGCAAACCCACAAAGCTGGACATCTCCCTCCCCACCCAGTAAGAAAAATAGTATATTAATTTTGATGTTGCAAAGTAATGGGAAGGAATTCAACATCACACAAAGGCATTTCTTCCATCAAAGCAAGCATTTTGGCTTGCCAGATGGAAGAGTCTCCCTGCTGTGTGTTCCAGGGGGTCTTCCCTGCACAGACAATTGTGGGGGGCATGGGGAAAGAAAGGGGGGAAAGCCCAGTTGCACAAGCAGAAGTCCTTGCACAGTGCTTCAGCTGATGGGACTCATAGGTTGAATCCCACCCATGGTGCGCTTTTTAAAAATGGCAATGAGAATGACAGAGGATACATTTCTTGTCAAAAGCAGCAGCTACTATAGTTTAAAAACATAATTTCAGAGATTCAAAACAATGTGCTTATTTAGTTTTTAAAACTGCATTTTTTAAAAACAACCCAATGATCTTTTTGTTACATTTCCCCTGTTGAAACTTCACACACACACAATTTCCACTATAATTTTGTGTCTTAATTAAGCTATATTTCTTACTGAAATGCCCCAATCAAAACTTAAATCCATAATCAACCTTTATTTTATGTGTGAAGACCTAATGTACAATTTTCAAACTGCTTCTTATAAAATTATCCTTACATCTTCAGAAAGGTAACGCTTGAGCAAATGTCTTGAGATTCTATTGCAGGTAACAGGAGAACTGCACTCTTTGCCCACTGAACCTAACAGGTGCAATTTGTTTTTGAGTATAGTGGAAATGACCCCAAATCATTTTCAGCACCTAGTGGCATTACAAACCACAGCATCTCCCTTAGCTTTTCATATACCATATGTGCTGGGAACTTGTTGCAGCAAACCTCACTCTTTGAGAACATGTGCAGCTGGATTTATATAATACATAATTTGGGCTCCATATTCCAACCCCAACATGTGCAAGCCTAAGGAATATGAGTTTCCCAGACTGTATGCTTAAATTAAAACTATGTTCACATTTGCACCTTGAAACGCAGTGAGGTCATTTCCCCCCACTGCATTTCCAGGCCACAGAAAAGCCACAATCATATCACACCACAATGGAACCGTGGCTTCCATTTCTGAATCAGATGGAAGCTGGTTTGAGGAAAAGCACCTCTAAGAGGAGTATTTCTCCAAAAGCTACAAGTACACAGATGGATTGTTGCTAATGTCATGTGAAGTAAAAGGTAAAGGGACCCCTGACCATTAGGTCCAGTAGTGGCCGACTCTGGGGTTGCAGCACTCATCTCGCTTTATTGCCCGGGGGAGCCGGCGCACAGCTTCCGGGTCATGTGGCCAGCATGACTAAGCCGCTTCTGGCGAACCAGAGCAGCACACAGAAACGCCGTTTACCTTCCCGCCGGAGTGGTACCTATTTATCTACTTGCACTTTGACGTGCTTTTGAACTGCTAGGTTGGCAGGAGCAGGGACCGAGCAATGGGAGCTCACCCCGTCGTGGGGATTCGAACCGCTGACCTGATCGGCAAGTCCTAGGTTCTGTGGTTTAACCCACAGCACCACCCGTGTCCCAATGTCATGTGAACCTGGCTTTAAAAAAGCCTGTGGTGGGAGCATGCTGGCACTGTAGTAAACAGCAATGTGAATGCTAGCACCAGAGGCCTCAGGTGGGAAGGGCCATAGCTTAGTCATAGTTGTAAAACATCATTTCAACCTATAAGATCTCAGGCTCAGTGTTTGGTATTTCCAGTTAAAGGATTTCAGACAGAAGGGTGGTGTGAAAAGTCTTCTTCCTGGCACTTCTGGCATTGCTAGTCAAGGTAGATAGTGCTAGGGCTAGATGCTCCAAATAGTATGAGCTGGCATAAGGCAGATACAAGTGTGCTCATTCGGATAGTATTCTGCACTTGTGGTATGGCGGAAGTAATCATATCACCTGAAAGAGCCACATAGCTGCAGCTTGTATTGTATGACTGCTGTAAATTAGGGCCTTGGTATTTGGCAGCATCCATAGCCTGAATCTTTCCAAATAATTGAAACAGTTAAGGAGTCAAGGCCAGCCCACATTTGACAGTGCTGTGTCTCTTGGTCACTCCCCAGTACAATCAAGAGATGGGGTGAAAGAGATGTTTGTGCAAAGTTATTAAAACATTTTGAATTAGGAGAAAATACTATTTGGTAGGTTCTGTAAACAGAATGAATCTCATAAATTACAGAGTTATGCAAAAGCAGTTTCACAGTAAGTAGCATTATAGGTTCTAAAATTAAATGCAAATACAACATATTTTGGGCTGGGGAGAGAATGCAAAGTTAGAGGAGTTATTATTCTTTTTTAAAAAAATAAATGGGGCAGAACATGTTTGGAGCCTGCTTTAATGATCTCCTGATTTTTCTAAGACAGCTAAGTCTTGGCCTCTGTGGTGTGCCAGCTAATTTCATTACTGGAAATGGTAATTACTACATGCTGTTAGTATGAGTGCAGGAACATTAAATGTCTTTTCTTCAGTTATCTATAAATATAAGGTGTTTATTTCCCCCTATAAATAATTATCATTACTCCTTCTCCGCTAGTCCGATAATGCCTATTGTTGCAATATCTAAATCTGCTTTGAGAGCCCATTTGGCTAAAGGTATGAATGCCTTATTTAAGGAATAAATGTCTTAAATAAATTAAAATAGTTAATTTGAAACTGAAATCTGACACACAGGGCAGACTCGATAAACACTATTTGTTTTGTGTTTTGTTTGTTTAGAGAGTGGGAACAAAGCCAGCAGAATTATACTTACAACACTGAATGGTGTTTTACTCTACAGACATATCATTTATTATCTGATGTACTTAGAAATTCCTCCTATATGTTCTTTCCCCTACAGTCCTTTAGACCCACTGAAGATTATCAGTTAAATCCTCAGTTGTAAGATGATCTTATCTTGCACATCCTGACAAAGAACTACAAAGACTGATTCTATCAGCCCCCTCTCTTTAAAAATACCAGACTGTGAAGAGCTTAGATGGTTTCCCTACCCCCACCCCAATATAAGGTAAAAGAATTATTTTGAAGGTTGCATTGGAATCAGCAGCAGAAAAACATTTTGCATTTAAGTTGTATAGAGCATAATTTGTATGCAGTACAATTCATGCCCAAATCAAATTACCAACAGAAAATAATCCTATATGCAACCTATATCCATTCATGGATAGTTTGCCACTGATTTCAGTATATTTGGCAACTTATAATTCATTCTATTACATAACCGTAATATTCCGTATTTGTTTGCTTCCTCCTTAAATCTGACGACTAACTGTGACTAAAGGGCTGGTGATTATTACTAGAATATGAACTGAATGAAGGACAGCATACAAATGTTTTAAATAAAATACACATGTATCAACTGACACAGAAGGTATATCCAATCCCTCCTTCCTGTGCAACTGACAGAATGCTGCCTAAGGACTCAGCTACACAGCTAAAAATAAACGTTTTAAATGTGTTGTAAAGTGGCACCTCTGGTTATGAACTTAATTTGTTCCGGAGGTCCATTCTTAAGCTGAAACCATTCTTATCCTGAGGCGCACTTTCACTAATGGGGCCTCCTGTTCGCATCCTGGGGCAAAGTTCACAACCAGGAGCAGCCACTTCCAGGTTAGCGTAGCTCGTAACCAGAAGCGTTCGTAACCAGAGGTACCACTGTACAAATATGACACTAGATGGCTATGCAAAATTCAATGTATTTTTCAAAACATTTTTTTTAAAAAGCATTTTCACAGTGTTTTTTTTATATGTGTTTTATATGTGTAGTTTTATTCCACCTAACTACATTAGGGATGGAAAAACATTGGCCCTCCAGATATTGTTGTACTACTACTATTTCTTTATTAAATTTGTATACCACCCTATACCCATAGATATCAGGGCGGACTACAACTCCCATCATCCCAACTATTGCCTATTGCTGTCAGGGACTGATGGGGACTGGAGTAAACAACATGTGGAGAGAGTCACAGGTTCAAACTAGGCATGGTGCGAGGGATCTATGATAAGGATATCTTGTTATATTTCATTTCATTTTAGTAAGTACTGCTTTGAAGACTGAGGAAATGGTGTCAGGGGAGGTGTCTGCACCTCTACGATGGGGGTGGGAGTAAACGCAGGTATACTATCTGCAAGTTTTCCACATGAAGATAAAAGCAGCACAGGGATGATTTACGCTGGGGAAGCAGTACAGGGTAAATGGTAAGGCTTAAATTGCCACAGAGGGTCTTCTAATTATCTATAGAAAGGAAAATGCATGAGATTTTCACTAGCAGTTGGTGCCTATGCCGGCACCGCTTCTCCACCAGAAGTGGAGGTGGCGGGGCACCTATTGGGGTGGCACCTCAGGGGCTTCTGCCTGAGGCAACTGCTTTACTTTGCTTCACGGATGGGCCAGTGCTGACAGTAGCCATGAGCAAAGAAGCAGAAATGAAACCTATAAAATCAAGAAACCATATGCAAGCAAATGTAAACATGAGCTGTCTAAGTGCAATTGAGCTAACACAATATGTAATTAATAATCCTGAAAACTGAGTATTAGCAGTGGGATACTGAGAAATTGAAAATAGCCCTTCCGTGAAGGGAGAGAATAGCTCTTCTATTAAGTTTTCCTCCCCCCCCCCCAGCATCTTTCTGAGCCCCTACAAAATCTTTTTCATTTCATTGTCTAAATGAAGGCCATGCCTTTTACGATTAGTAGTTTAATACAGAAAGAGATGTTAATCTTCGGCTGATTCTATTAATGTAATTTATGTAGCGGTTTTCTAATAATGTGATGTTAAGCAGAGCACACCAAATGTATTTATGTCTTTTCTAAGGATTTCCTTTGTGGTGAAAATGCAGAAGTATCTTGCATCCACAATCCATATTCATTCTCTCTCTGTGTGTGTACATATGTATGTGACACACTGTTCTTTTTGTCTTCTATTATGAGTAATTTAAAATTTGCCAGATTGCCTACAGTTGGATGTCCAAAACTCCCACTAATTTCAGTGGGAGTTGAAATAACATTTCTTAGGGCTAGAATTTGACCTCATTATGGACAGAGATTTGGACGATTACAGCACAATTCAAGCCAAGTCCATCACTTAAATTTCTATCAACTCAACTTTTTGAAAATACAGATAAGAAGTGGGGTTGCAAACTTTAATGCATTAATCAGTGTAATTAATCAACTACAAGCTTTAATTTTAGTTCAAAATTGCTACTCCCACATCATGTTTGAGCTCCGTTCCCTGTACATCAAACTCGGTCAAACAGAAGACATATTTTTTTTCTTTTAGTTTTATCCAAATCTAGGAGACATTTTCCCCTACCTAATGTGAAAACTACAGTGGGTCAACAAATCAATAGGAAGCACTGTAAATAGTATGTATGTGATAATACAAAAACATTTTGAATATTCAGTCTCCAATCATATAAACACTTACTTTTAAGTTCCACTGAACCATGAGGCATGTCTGAATTCAGTTCTTCAGATGTCCAGTTGAAAAAGAATCTTAGGTACGACAGTTAGGAAAGGCTCCTATAATACCCTTGACAGCTACGGTCATCAGTCATAGTAGACTGGGCTACTTGAGCCAATGATCCAACTCAGTATAAGACAGTTACATATATAATCAGCACTCATTTAAGAACCAGCATCATGAGACAACAAGCTCTGAATCTTGATTATACAATCAACTCCATTGTTTACATACATGAACTAAGGACTGATTTCACACGGTATTATAATTGCACATGGTAATATGTTTGCATATTAGGTGATAGAGGCCCGATCGGTTCATTTTTGGACAATTCATTAAATTACTCATGCAAATCTGCCCAAATTAAACTTAGAAAAATCCCCTCCTTCACTGGCTCTTAGCAAAGGAATAATTCGCAAAGCAAGCAAGCAGAGCATTTCATTCACAGCGAGAATAAAAATGCCTCTTGAATCAGTATTAATCTTGTCTCTAAAGCGCTTCCCTACAGGGTGATTTTAAATAATGTCAACAGAAGCCTCTTACCTAATGCCATCTGAGTTCATAAGGGAATTGTTAGAGACAAGAAGTGAATACTGTAGATGAAAAGTTTTTCTTCCTCACTCTAATATTTCTCCATTCCACAGTTGCCATGACAATCACAAGAGAAAGGGAATTCTGTGTTTACATTCCATTGTAACGAAACTTTTTCCAGAGTAGGAGCAGCTTTCAGTCCTTCATAATAATAAACTTTGCCTTTTATTTTCAAAATTGTACTCCTGCCCTATTATTAGGTTCTTGAACTGCAAATAAATTCCACATCTACTATATAGGAATATTGCCCTGGGGAACTTGTCTCACCTGTTTTAAATTGGAAAACTATATTTCAGCATTCCAAATACATGTATTTACTTCCTTGACTTTTGGGGTGCATTTCCCAAATTTTGCAAAGTAGTAGGTATGGTACAGAATCCAACTTGTTTCAAAACATAGAGACGAGGCAAGTACAAATGATTCTTGATGCTGACAACCCTGGAGCGTCATTATTAGCGTGTTACCAAAAGCAATTACATTGTTGCTAGGTTGAAAAGATAATTGATAGCATGACTAATAGAGAAACAGGTGATCCAATGCTAAAAACCAAAAAAGGCAAAACCAAAATTATCTCTTCCTCTAGATCTAGCAGAAACAATCTGTAATAATGTCCCAAATTACTGTCATGTATTATTCACACATACACTTTCATTCTGGTCTTTTCTCTTTAACTATTAAACAAAGAAACCAATTTCCCAGTATCCCGATTGAATCTATTTTCAGCAATGAACCATCACCATAAAAATTAGAAAATGAAACTCTACTAAAGCATATAAAATGGGAAGTAGTCTGTCCCTTCTAGTTTTTTAAAATGCTGATTTGATGACCATCTTCAGGTTCAACTCAAAGCCACAACGAAGAGTCTTAAAGGCAAACAAATTTATGATGGCGTATTTTTTTTTGTACATCAGACTACACTTTATCAGATATATCTAACGAAGTGGACTCTGTCCATGCAACTTATCCCATAATAAATTTGTTCATCGTTCTCAATATGAACAGGAGTCTAGTGGCCCCTTAATGACCAACATGGTTACCTCTCTTGAAACTCAAAGCCAGTGCACATATTTGCTGAGGCTGCTATTGGGGAGTGTGGAAGCTGTAGCCCTGTTCATATATTGCATAAGATCTTTCCAAACTGCTCAAAAGGCTTCTGACAAGAGTTTTACATGCCATGCAAGCTTTTCCCATACAGCTATACTCCAGATGTTATGCCACCATTTTCCAGTGCCAGTTTCCTCTAATGTTTTCCACTTCTGAACCATGGTAGTACGTGCTGCCACTAATAAAAGAATTAATGATGTCTTCAATTTCATGGGACCATAATGCCTGTGCCTAAGGGTACTCCCACCACATATGAAAATACGTTCCTCTATTTTCATATCCTCTTTCACAACTGGAAGATTGATTGGAGGTGATGCAGGGAAGTTGAACCAGTGTATAATGCCATCTGTGATTTATTTTTAATGCAAGCTCCCTTGTTTTGGCTGATATTGATATGTTTAACTATTTCCCCTCCAGACCCTTTCCCATTTATCCTCCACAATTTTCTCCTGCAAGTCTGCTTCCCATATACACTTCAAGCTATTTAGATTTCCAAATTCCATGTTTACTAAGCTCCTGACACAAATCTTTTGCTGTTGGGCCCAGGTTAAAAAACAACAACAACGTTTTCCATTTGTGTAAATTCACACGTTGCTTGGGTCTTAATCACAGGATCATGCAAAACTTTCCAAATACAGTATGGTATACCTGAAACCACTCTATATTCAGATCTTGGATTGCCAATTGTAACTGTTAACACATGATTGGTCTGTCATTAGGATAGAAGTCCAGTATGCGATAATAACCCTTGGGACGTAACTTAAGGAGGGCTCTCTGTATTGATGAGTCAATAGCAGAGTAATTGGAGAGTAGACAGGGATATATTTTTCTGCCATTTTCCCCAAATTGCCAACAAACATATGGTGAAGAGGTTATCTTTTTTTTTTTTGTAATGTCGCCACTGACACTAGACCATAAATAAGTGGGACCTCAGTGTGGTTAGAATAAGTTTCCATCACACATACCGAATGCATACGAAACACCTCAAAATAAGATAATGAGTTGGGAAGCCCTCATTCCCACACATTACCCACGTTCTGAAATAAGCTGTATCTACACAATAAAATATCTATTTTATTTTTTTCTGAAGTAGTAAAAAATAGCCTATCTACACACACACACACACACACACACACCCCTAAGGTACAGTAAGCCTGCAACTTACATGGGGTTTTTGTTCCCAGCCACTATTCATGTCACTGGAACGCATGCAAGTCGGTTCCATCTCTGCCTGCTTTCAGCGCAGAAAACAGTGTGCATGTCAGCAGTTGTGCGCATGCTGGTTGTGTGTGAGTGGGGAGGTGCCTGTATAGTCAAAATGCATTGGGTGCAATGATGGGTGGGATTACCAAAGTCTTTTCCCCAGACGCCCTCCCCCTTTCTTATTTTTTAATTATTATTTTTTGCCGAGTGCACAAAGCAGAATGTGCACAAGTTAAAAGTGCACAAATTTTAGGCTTACTGTACTTTTAAATCTTATCTTCCTATCTCTCCTCAAAGTGCTCTGAAGATTCGTTCCCTTCTATTTCAGTTCTGTCAACTAAAAGATGCTTAAAACAATTAGCAAAATAATTCAAAGTTTATTCACAACCAGCTGTACCGCTAGTAAGCGTGGCTTGTTCACAAAACCTTACTTTAATCTGAAGATGCACTTTAATTTAAAAGCATCCATATTACACAAAATCTGAATCACATTGCTTATTTCTCTCTGTCCAGAAAGTTGTATGCCATAGCACTAAAGTGAACTCCAAACATAGGCAGACAAAATTGCTCAGCTAACCTCATGACTAACATTAAGGCTGGGCTTTAAAAAAATTCTGTATGGTATATGCTATAAAAATTCAGGTTAGTTGCATGTACAAGTGATGATTTTGTGCTAAAACAGAACTGTAAATGCAAATGTTCTAGCAAAGCGTATTATTTTATGTGTTGTTTTTCTTGGGCTACTACTGTATCTTTAGTTATTCACTTAATATTGTTGAGAAAATGAGGAATAAATCTGAATCATACCACTTTACATATTAAATGAACTCTTTTGGAGCAGTGCCCATGCTTAATCTGAATGCTTAGAATAATAGTGTAAGACCTAAATAAAAAAAATAGTTGGGCCACTTACCGTTCTGCCATCTTTTATTCTCTGACAACTACAAAGGGCAATTGCCTCCAAGTCCTTGTGGGAAATCTTCAGGTCTGCCTAATTAAGTCTAATGCCACAATTACCAATGATCACAACCTTTGTGCTCAAGCATTCATCACAGCTAAACTGCATTGTCACAAATGGCTCTCCCCAGGTTCTCTGTATTAAGTTTGCATTCAGGGGCATACACAACTGCTTATCAAAGCATGTTGGAAATGAGAGAAATAAAAGATAAAGTCCCATAAGTAATGAGCGTGTGTTGTTTCGCTGGATCAGAACGAAGTTTCAACTAGACTAGCATTATGTTTCCAACAATGCAGAGAGGATTGGTCAAACATAATAGCTAAGAATGTTTTGGATAAGCTGTAACAGCCTGGGCTTTATCCCAGCCTGCCACTGCTGGAGACTGAACACTGCCATCTTTGAACATTTCTCTTAAGATTAAATGACTCCCTTTAAAAAAATAAGCTACATGGTGACTTTGCACTATTGGACAACATTTCTGATCACACAAGGCAGGGCACTCAATTTTTCCTTATCCCCCCCCCCACCTATTACAGTTCCCCACGCCCCTGAAAAGTTGCTCTTGAGGGTTAAGGGGCTCCATAATAGAATGAGCAATGGCTCAGATGGCTGCAGCAGGCAGGAGCAAAAGTTTAGTGTCCCGCCTTATGAGAGCAGAAGCACTTTCCGCTAGTGCAGTTGGCTCCCAAACCCCGCTTGCCATGAAGCACTTGAAAATTTCTCAAGGTCTTTGCAAACCATTTAATATTTTTTCTGTTTGTTGTAGCAAGTGTTGTGGGCTGTGCTAGATACAGTGTAATTTTTAATCGCATTTTTACAGACATACTGCAGATCACAGGGTGAGAAAGCCTGAGCTAGGTCATTGCCACCACTGGATACATGCCAATGAGCATCATCTTTAAAGGTCATTATGCTAGTTGACTATAATAATACCCTGCACTGATGAAGCATGTGGTGTGGGAAGAACTTTTTTCTCTCTCTCTTGGATCAACTGACACTCCAGACTCTAGCCACCTTGGATTAACCTAGCACCTCAGACTATTTCTACAACACAATGTAAAAACATCCAAAAATATAATTTCATTCACATCTCAAATTTAATTTAGAAGATGCAAGAGAAAAGCATATCAAATAAGATAATAATGTGCATAGTCAGTAAAAATTTGACTTAACACAACTTCTTAAACTCCTTCAAGGGTGAACTTCACAACTGGTTTTGTGATTATATATATATATGGAAAATTTCTCTGTTGTTCATATTCTTGATCATATTAATTGTCCTTTTCTGTACCTTCCAACTCTATAGCATCCTTTTTCCTTTTTTTTAAAAAAAGGAGTTAGTTGGAACTTCACACAATATTCCAAATGTGAACATACTACAAATTTATATCATGGGTTGAATCCCAAGGTGCATTCTGTGTATGGAAGTCTTCTTTTATTCACAGTAGATTTCATGTTAGAGTGCTGTGTGAGAAAAGTAAAATCCAAAGATGTTATTGAGCTTGTGTAAGAGCTTGTGTTTGTAGAAGAATGCTAATGGATCCCCCCCCCATTTGTGGGTTGTTGTTTTTTTGGATCCAATTACTGGATTTATCTGGTATAGCTGACCTGCAGGGCAAAAGATGGGTAACCTGGTTGTCACATGATAATTGCAATATTCAGCTCAATGATCATGAACCAGCTAGAAAGGGCTAGAAAGGCAGATTAAACTCCATTATCAAAGGCAGAGTATTGTACACATCAGTCCACTTAAGGCATACTAGTCTAGCCTGAATCTCTTGACATTTTCTGTGAAATTATTTCAGTGGTTACAGTTAGAAAAGGTCTCCCACATTTTGTGTATGCAAGTGAACAAATGGTAAAAAACAACTGAGAGTCTTGTCACATCTTAAAAGCTAAGTAATTTATTATCGGATAAGTTTTTGTGGACTTCATCAGATGCATGAAAGCTAATGCCATAATAAAGCTGTTAGCCTTTAAGGTGCCACAATACTCTGTTATTTTTGGTACAGCAGACTAAGACAGCTACACTACTGAAATATGTTTAAAAAGCCATTGTTTGCTTAAAGGATACCTTCATATTGAACCATCTTTTAAAATCAGGATCCCTATTATTCTTATTCTTTGCAAAATGTCAAAAGCTAATTCCTTACTTCAGTTTTGTACCATTCTGTGACATTTCACTCTCGTTGGATAAACTATAGTGTCAAAATTTAACAACGTTGTGTCAAAATAAATCTTGCATGTCAAGCAACAATCAGAAAACAGGGTATAAGGAAGCTGATAAAAATACTCAGATGCAACTTCTACTGGTAGAATTTATTCAAATAATAACAGTGAAAAAGAATTATAGGGCAGTATATCTGCAGCACATTATCAAATAATTACTGTGTTTGTTTAAAATTCATTCACACATGCAAACTCATACTTTGATTGCCAAAATAAAGAAATAAAATATAATCACTTGATCCAGAATCTAAATAACTTCGACCCTGGGTTTTTTAAATAAATGAAACTGCTTATTTCCATGTATGCATTAGATCAATTGATGAAAAGCCCTTGGGGAAAATTTCAGTGTCCAAATGGACATCTGAGCTGATTACCATACTCAAACTGTTTTCTAGATGTGTGTTTTACACTTAGTCTGGAATTCCCACCAGCGGTGATAACACCAGTAAAAGTGGCAGATTATTGTGTACACATCATTAGGAGAGCTGCTAATGAGCTGTTGTATCCTGGCATTTGGATAATTCATGCAACAGTTTTGATACTGGTGAAAATTAACAGCTTTGTGCTGCTTGAAGTTGCTAATTGGTATAATACTGTACAGTAGAGTCACATGGCTGATTCAGATGCACCACTTGCTAAATCACAGCATAGCATTATGTGAATGAGCCTGGCCTTGCTCCCCTTTCCAGCTAGTGCACTTCCACCTTGTCCAGTGTAGCCGCAAGATGTTCAGAAGCGTTTGCTTCCATTTTGAACCATAATTGATGTAGCTGGCTTAGTTTCACTAACCATAGTTAAGGTTATCCAGTTTGTCTGAGGTTTGGATGATACAACAAGCTGCATTTATTATAGTAAAGGGGATTTGAACCGCCGACCTTCTGGTCGGCAAGCCCTAGGCTCTGTGGTTTAACCCACAGTGCCACCTGCGTCCCGCATTTATTATACTGGGAAGTAAAAAATTTCAACTCCTCCTCCTTGTGGCTGCTCCAGGTGAGCAGTGCACTAGCCTGGAGAGATTCTAGGTTTGTTTTTGTAAAGCAGAATCAGCTATTGTGAAATACCAGACATAAACACCTGCAAAACTTATCATGGCAATCTCTGTGTTGCTATGATAGACCTGTTCAGACTCACTCTGCAATGGATTTACCTTACTTTTAATTACAAACTTTGCAAAAGCTCAAGGGCGCCACAATTCTAATTTCCACAATTCAAATAATGTTTGAGTACTCCCACTATTAGGGACACCGCAGAGCCTAGGACTTGCCGATCAGAAGGTCAGCGGTTCGAATCCCTGTGACGGGGTGAGCTCCTGTTGCTTCGTCCCTGCTCCTGCCAACCTAGCAGTTTGAAAGCACCTCAAAGTGCAAGTAGATAAATAGGTACCGTTCTGGTGGGAAGGTAAACGGTATTTCCATGCACTGCTCTGGTTCGCCGGAAGCGGCTTAGTCATGCTGGCCACATGACCTGGAAGCTGAACGCCGGCTCCCTCGGCCAATAAAGCGACATGAACTCCGCAACCCCAGAGTTGGTCACGACTGGACCTAATGGTCAGGGGTCCCTTTACCTTTACCTTACTCCCACTATTTATTTTTTAAAAAAACCCTTCCCCTCTTAATAATAAACAATTAAGAAAATGTCTGTGGGGGCAGGATGTGGGAGGTCAGAATGACATGAGCCCCATTCAAACACACATGCAAGGAGAAGCGGGGACACATTGGCGAGCTCCACCTATCATAGCATGTCATTTCTATCAAGTTTGAGGGCGAAGGCCGAGGCAGGGCCCTCCTCTGCTCAATGAGGCTCCCCCATTGTGCAGGGTCTTAAATCACACACAGAGCCTCCATGGGTGGAGGAGACTTCCCCCCTCAAAACCATTCAGTGGGGCTTATCTTAAGGAAAGCATGTATAGGATTGCAGCCTAAGGCTATATTCTCCTCCCATTACCCAATCTTTTCTTTACACAATGTTTATGAGTTAAACAAGAAAAATTTGGAAAGAGGAACGATAACAATATATAGTTTAGTATTCTCTTTATCACCAGTCTCTGCCTTAACTACAGAATGTGCACAAGTGTGTGTTATGTCTGTGGAACATGAATTTACCAACGGATCAAAAAAACAGTTATCTAAATTCTGAAATGTTGTGGGCAACATAAATGCTCAGACGTCAGTGCTGACAGCCGGCTAATGCCTTATTTTAATTACACACCCTGCAGAAGCTCAGGTGCCTCACGCTTCTTTCTGATTCCCACAATTAATGTTTGAAGAGCGACTCATGGATCTCACCAATCAGAAGGTCACCTGGAGTCTCACTTCAAATATTACTTTAATTGCAGGCAATTAAATTGTGAGGAGTGCAAATTGAGTTGCGAGGTACTCAAAGCTTCTGAAAGTCATGCTGTTAAAGTAATGTATGAATTGGCTTGCATAGCTCACTCGTGCTGCCATTTGCTGCTGTGTATTCTTTCATTTTTGGTCAACCGACGCCTTCTGATGTTGTCCATTATCTGCTGGTTTTCTTGGCACACGACTGCAGCTTTTTAGAAAAGTTGCCACTGAGTGCAGAAAGCCAATCCAACTTCAGATTAGGGGTTTATTTATTTATTTTAAACATTTCTCTATAGTGCCTTACTGATCAAGTATTCAAGGCAGCTATTGAAATAAATTAAATGAATTTTAAATAAGACACTTCTTTGGGGAAAAAATAGCCCTTTTCAGGCACTAAGGAGACTCACATGGTTAGAATTATGTAAGGGGAGAAGAAGGACATGCTAGCTAATGCCATCTGTGCCATCGTGGTAGCCACTGAATACACTCATGAGTAAACCCTACTGGAAATGTTGGTCGTTACTTCTGAGCTAAACCTATATCTATATCTATATCTATATCTATATCTATATCTATATCTATATCTATATCTATATCTATATCTATATCTATATCTCCAGTCTTATTCTAGACTGGGCTGCAGATCTTATAACTGGTTCAATCAAGAACTTTTGAGAGGAGGCACTAGAAGGATTACAGGAATATAATAAATTATTAGGGGGTATGATAAGGACAGTAAGAGGCCAAACAGAAAAAAGAGGAAGCAAAATAAACGATGGGGCTATGAGTGTTGCAAAGGTGCAGGAGAGGTCATAAAGCAGAAGATACAAATGGAAAGCAGATTACACTGGGCAACAATTTTTTACTTTTTGAATGTTGTCTAGATTTCTACAACTGATTTAGGGTATTTTTGCACTGCTGAATCAGGAAATGGCATCCGTTTCTCTCCATCAGGTCAGGTTTTTGTGTTATGTTGATTTGAAAAAAATCAGATCTTGTGACAAAATCTATTACATTTTTGTGGCATTATCAGCTGATTTTTGTCAACACATATCATCCTAAATATGTTTTTAAGAGAAAACAATGTTTTTCCAACAACATATATTGATTACCTGAAAGGAACATTGATTACTGTAAACTGAATGGTGGGCATTGATAAAGGTAAGTATACGTAAATTGCATGTTGCTTCACCATTTTTCAAACTTCAGGGCCTGAACTTCCGTTTCTTGGAACTCCTGGAATGCTCAGTGGCAGGGAGGTCTCTCTTCAGAGTCCAACAGTAGTCAGCCATCATGACTGCGTCCCAGAGACCCTGATACCTGGTCTCCATCTCTTTCATGTCCTGATGGAATCTCTCCCCCTGCTTGTCACTCATTGAACCCAGGTTCTCAGGAAACCGGTCCATATGTGAAAATAGGTAGTGCATCTTGACGCTCATGTTGCAGCCCAGGTTTCTGAAAGCAGTCAGCATGTTGTTGACAAGTTCTGCGTAGTTTCTGGCTTTATTGTTGCCAAGAAAGTTCTTCACTACCAGAACAAATGCCTTCCACGCTTCCAGTTCCACTTCGTTCATTGAGTTTCCGAACTCTGGATCTCTGATGAGCTGACGGATCTGAGGACCGTCAAAGATGCCAGCTTTCAACTTCTCCATGGTCAATCCTGGAAAGGCCTGGCACAAGTAAGTGAAGCAGTCACCATCCTTGTCCAGAGCCTTGGTGAACTGCTTGATTAAGCCAAGCTTGATGTGCAGCGGTGGAAAGAGTATTCTGTCTCTGTCCACCAGAGGGTCGTTGATGACGTTCCTTTCTTTGCAAGGCACCAATTCCTCCCACACAGGCCAGTCCTTCTTCATGTGATGCTGAGCGCGGTCCCTACTATCCCACATGCACAGAAAACATGGGTACTTGGTGAAGCCAGACTGTTGTCCCAACAAAAAGTTCACCATCTTCAGGTCAACACAAATAAACCACTTATGCTGATCATAACTAATTTTCTCCAGCACATGCGGATAGCAGCCTGCCGCCCAGCGCGAGGAACGCTCTGAAGCAGAGCGCCCCTCGCGCCGGGCAGACATCTGCAGTGTGGGGAGCCCTGCAGGAGTTCCCAGCAGGGCTCCCCACGCTGTGGATAGCAGCCTGCCGCCCGGCGCGAGAAGCACCCTGAAGCAGAGCGCCCCTCGCGCCGGGCAGACATCCGCAGCGTGGGGAGCCCTGCAGGAGTTCCCCGCAGGGCTCCCCACGCTGCGGATAGCAGCCTGGCGCCCGGCGCGAAGAGCGCCCTGAAGCAGAGCGCCCCTCGCGCCCGGCAGACATCTGCAGTGTGGGGAGCCCTGCAGGAGTTCCCAGCAGGGCTCCCCACGCTGTGGATAGCAGCCTGCCGCCCGGCGCGAGAAGCACCCTGAAGCAGAGTGCCCCTCGCGCCGGGCAGACATCCGCAGCGTGGGGAGCCCTGCAGGAGTTCCCCGCAGGGCTCCCCACACTGCGGATAGCAGCCTGCCACCCGGCGGGCAGGGCGCGCTGAAGCAGAGCGGCCCGCGCGCCGGGCAACCATCGGCTAGCCCCACAAGCTCGGGGGACAGCAGGGAGGCGCAGCGCCGCCATCCCGCTGTTCCTCGACCTGGTTCGGTTTCCCCGACCTGGTTTTGGGGGGGAAATAAAGGGAAATTTTTTTTCCTTTATTTCCCCCCCAAAAAACTAGGTGTGTCCTATGGGACGGAGCGTCCTATGGGATGAAAAGTACGGTACTTCATCGCTTCATAGTTCTCCTTCAGTGTAGTCGAGTGAGCCAGGGGTATAGAGGCAAACTGGTTGCCGTTGTGTAGCAGAACACATTTCAGTGATCGCTTGCTGCTGTCAATGAACAGTCTCCAATCTTTGGGTTCGTACTGTGGCACTCCAAGCTTGAGCAGAAGCTGCGCAATATCTGCACAGTACACCAAGTCCTTCTCTTCTGAGAAAAAACGGACGTACTCTTGACGCCTGTTGCGGAAGAAGCTGATGCGAGCACTGTCAGAGAGGAGGTTTTTTTCCTTCAATCTGGATGCCAACAGTTCGGCAGAGTCCTTTGACAAGCTGAGGTAGCGAACGAGATCATTCAACTCCTTTTGGGAAAATGGATGTGGAGCATCATCTTCAAGAACCACTTCTTCTTCCTCATGTCCTTCAACACTGGAGGCATCTTCGTCACTAATGTCAGGAAGTTCTCCGAAGATAGGCACTGGAATTTCATTACAATGAGCTACAGGACGACGTGCTGATTGAAGATCAGGATACTTGAGGCTGCTCCGGTTCTTTCTGTTGATCCCAGTCACATCAACAGCGCAGAAGTAGCAGTCAGTGACATGGTTTGTCGGCTCCCTCCAAACCATGGGAATTCCAAAGTTCAGACTCCTCTTGCCATTGGTCCACCCATGTAGAGTCTCGGTGCATGCCTTGCACACCATGTGTGGCGCCCAAGCTTTATCCTGGTCACCAAGTTTAATACCAAAATAAGCATGGTAAGCATGCCTTATGAAATGCCGCACCAATTTATGGAAGATTTCGCGGTTTTATGACTTCAAACTGATCCCTTTTCGACATAATCACCCAGAACTATCAGACCTGAATACTTCTTGTCATTAAAATAATCATTTCCAATTAAAACAATTATTCGACATGGCATTTTACCCCCACCAACTTCTTCTAAAATGCTCCACACAAGCGTACATGTGAACAAAAAGGTAAAAAAACGACATGTGGCCATAGCTCAAAAACTTGACCTGATTGAGCAAAACCAATGTGATTTTTGGATTCAGCGCATCAGATTCATCCTAAATCAACTGAAAAAACGCACACAACAAATTTGTGGTTGACCAGTGTTATCTGTACTCTGGAAGCACAGAGACAGTGGTAAACGTCTATCTGAGCAAAGTGAAGGATACACTGGGCATAACTCAAGGAGGTGGTGGAGATTTGTGATCAGAACTCTCATCTCTTTCCATTTTATCAAATAGCAGCAACTGAAACTCTGTCTGTCTCTGTGTTTTAAGCTTTCCGTCTTCCGAATGAAAATCACCCCCTCTAAAGCTGCTATTTGTCCTGTGTAGGTTTGTAGGTGTGTGTGTGTGTGTGTAAAGTATACAAATAAAGTTTCCCCTAATGGTGCATACAACCATTCTGGTATGCGTGAGAAAGTGAGGGAGAGAAAGATTATTAAAAAAACCCACCACTGAGGAAAGAACCCCCCCTCCAGAGCAAAACAGTCCCAATCTGCCCTCCTCCAACAGCTATTTACTAAAATTTAATGATATCGCAGATGTAATCACAGCTCTTTGTTTACTTGTCTAATTAGGCCTGTATATAATTTTACTTACACCGAGTGATAATGAACTAAGTCACACTCGGAGCTAATCCGTTGAAATAAACGGTTACTTAATTCCATTGATTTCAGCGGCTCTACTCTGAGCGTGACTAGCACTGAATATCACCCATTGTATTTAATAATGCATTTATAGAACACGAGTTACAATACTGCTCATGACCTGCGGTGTTTTCAAATAACACCTAAACTGTGGAACAAACTTCCAACTCTCGAGGTTTTGAAGTGGTATTTTGTAAATAAATGTATTATACAGTCAAATCATTGCCGTTTTTATTTGGTTTATATATTAGATATATCTTATACAAAACGTTCTACCTCAGAGCACCAGGAGTGGCTTTCCTGGTAGAGTGGAGCCACAGCAACAGCCTCCTGGCAGCAGTGATGCTGCCACTTAAGAGGAGGGAGAAGGGTGAGGTAGCAGTGAAGCTGGGACCATACAGGTACACTGGTTTGAGGGCTGGATTGGCTTTGCTAGTGTCCCTGTGCAGCCATTACCTTGCTTTTCCCGCTCCCGGTAAGGGGCAGTGATGCTTACTGCTGCTACAGCTGCAGCTCAACTCCAATGGACAAGCTGCTCCTACTGCACAGGACTACAGCTGATAAAAACACATGTCCTAAGTCAGGTAGGAAAATGCATTGCACCTGATTTCCCACTGTGCAAACCACAGGGTCACATGCTCCTCCTCTTTTGCACGTCTACTTTCAGTTTTAAATAAACCACAGCTCCATGTAATATCTGAACTCGGGAGACGGTGATTTGTTTTAAATTTGAAAATCAGACAAGATCTAAAACCCTGGTATATCCTGATCTGTTGTAGCTATTTTGGGACACTAAGATTGCTGTCATAATGATAGCTCCCGATTTTCCCCCTCTCCTGTGAATACTGCATCAGTTATGTTATGTTGTGTGTGTGTAATCCTTCAAAGAACTATAGTGTAGGTGTCATGGTAGTATCGTCTTTTGCAGAAAAACAAAACAAATCAAACATGTTTTCTGGAAAAATAGGACGTATTGTTTCTGAAGCATTTATGAAAAGAACAACCTTTTGCAATCTGTTTTGGCAAACAGCTGAGCTTTCCTTTCAAGCCCTCTTATAAGTGAGCAAAGAATAAATGTTGCTGAATGTCACTCTTGTCATCTGTTAAAAACCATCAAGAGGGAACTTACTTACATTGCTTAATGAGTCTAGTGTGGTAAACAGCTATTAGACTGGGACTAAGTTTGGATGCTGCATTGAACTATGGTTTAGTGCTATGTGAAGAAGCCTTGGATTAGTATGCTCCCCCCCCCCCCTTTCCTCCAGTGCAGCCATCAGGAGGACTTTGGAAGCATTTCCTTCCATTTTCAATGAATGCAGCTTGTCAATAACGTTTGAATTGGGAGGAACTGCTACTAGGTTTAATTATGCTTTGTCCAAACAAACTTCATAACGTAGTTTACAATCCTTGCTTGTTCAGATTAACCATTGTTCATGGTTTGCACATAAAGTCAAACCAAGTGAAAATGGAAACAAACACTTCCAAAGTTTTCCTCACAGCTGGTGCTGTACGGTGGCACCAAGATTTAAGATTCAAGCCCCACATTCATACAATGATACAGTGGTGCCTCGCAAGACGAAATTAATTCGTTCCGCAAATTTTTTCGTCTAGCGAATTTTTCGTCTTGCGAAGCACGAAATCCCATAGGAATGCATTGAAAATCAATTAATGCGTTCCTATGGTCAAAAAAAGTCCAAACAAAGCCAAATTTGGTACAACAAGAGTTTATTAAGTGCTCTTTAAAGTCACACATACTGTAAAGAGCATTTCAAAATTCAAACCCAGAATTTTTTTAAAAAAACAGCAGAGTGGCCCAATGGTCACAAAAAATCATAAAAATGCAGAAAAAAACACAAGCTTCCAGATTCTTGCAAACCCCTCCCCAACACCAAGTCCTTGAATTCCAAACACCCCAACCCAAAATCCAAACCCCCCCAAAAAAGTTTTAAAAGCTTAACTTACCAAATGGCTGCAAAAGAAGTTTTGGAAAAGCTTCAAAAATCACCAAAGTCTTTAAAAACCTCAAAAAAGGCTACTATGTACACTGCGTTCTATGAGTTGCTCCTCGAAGTCAAGTCGCAACTGTATTAACGGTGTTAAGAAAAAGGAAACAAACTTGCAAGACGTTTTCGTCTTGCGAAGCAAGCCCATAGGGAAATTCGTCTTGCGAAGCAGCTCAAAAAACAGAAAACCCTTTCGTCTAGTGAGTTTTCCGTCTTGCGAGGCATTCGTCTTGCGGGGCACCACTGTATCAGGATTTAAAAGCATCATTATTACAATCCCATATTCTCCTCATAAATGTCACATGTGTGGGGTAGCGGTCATATGTGTATCGTGGAACTTAAATTTCACTATGGAACCTAAATTACTGGCACCAAACTTTGTGTGATACTTGTGTGATACAAAAAAAACCCCATTTCCCCACACACCACTACTCATGGTCATATCTCAAAGGGATCCTTTTAGATGGCCTATCCATGTTCCAGAAATGGATGCTAAATCAATTTCCAACTTCCAACATATAAACAGCCACTGAGACCGTGTCACCTCTGAATGGGCATATTTAACACTATCCTCAAAGTGACTGTGTGATATACTTCCACTTTCCAGCTTTTATTTCCATATTAAATTTATATAGTTGGCAGGGAAATGAGTAGACGTAAAATATCAGAGTGTTGCTGTTTCTTAATTCTCATTGAAGTCAAATGACCGGCAGAATTCGAGACCAGGGAAAAGAGACGGCGGAAGAAGATTGGAAGAAATTTAAGGACTATCTTAAGAAACATTGCAAAATTATTGAAGGCTAGAACGATGTTGATTCAGAAATTAAGGGGTTAAAAGGTGTAATGATTATGTGATTAAGAAAAGAAAGGCTAAAAATTATATAGAAATTAGGGAAAGGATTTGCTGAATTGATTTAATTAGAGAATGGAATACAGAAAGGGGAGGTACGAGGAGGTCGGGAAAGTAAGTTTTATGAATATAAGGGACGGAAATTATACTTGTTTTGTATGTGTTTTGTTTGGATTGTATGTATTTTTATTGTTTTTGTTTTTTTATTGTTCTGTTTTTTCTGTTTTATATAAATTCCTAAACCTTAATAAATATGTTATAAAAAAAAAATAATAATTCTCATTGAAGTCAGACTAAGCCAGAAGCTATAGTACAAAACTGCAACATACTAATGGTTGTCAAAATATTTTTAAAATATATCTGTATTAGACTGATCTTTTACCCAGAGGGGCTTCATAGATATCACTCACAAAACTTGTAGCAATTATGCTATGCAACAATATCTTTCCATTTTTATTTTAGGAAGCTCAGAAGATATGCGATCCTTTAAACTGGTTGAATTGTGCTCCCTTGATTTATTTATGAGCTGATTCACATATTGGTGAATCAAACAGTTTCCTGGATATGGAAGTAAAGTGGAATTGGGCAGTGTAGGTGTACGTTGATTATGCAACGTCCCCAGTTCCTGGAATTATTCCATCCAGTTTTGAGGAATATCACTTGAATATACATGCATCCAGTGTGACTCAGAGAAGACAGCACGTTCTGTGTGACATTTGTCTGCTTGCTCCTCTACTTCAGATAAAGAATTCACCAATATGCAAGCCATCTTTTAGAATAGGTTTACAGTCTCCTTTATAGCAACATATACTCTCACATGAATGAAAAACTGCAGATATTTAGCACAGTTTCTCCTTTGGGACTATTTACTTCTCTTCGGTTTGTTCATTTTGTATATGACTTATAATAACTTCATCAATTTCACCGTCTCCCTCTCCCCAGGGAGATAACACTTCAATGGTATTAACCTTCCCACAGCATCTTTTATACATAATCTGTATACAGAGAGGATGAACAACTCAGTGTATTTTTCAAAGTTCCTTCTTAAGGCAGTATTATTGAACCATAAACTAATTTGTCTGCATTACAGAAGAACATAGGGCGATGGAGATTTCAAATGATGTTTTTCAGATGTTTCCCCTCTCTATTGTTCTTATCCAAAAAATGCTATAAAGAAAGAATTTGCTCGAAATTCCAAGTTTGAATGATACCAAAATAGCTCATTGATGCAGACCAATGAAAACCCTGTTTGGATTGGGTTGTCATGTATTTCTCAGGCATAACTGGCTCACTATGTAAACTGGATATCCCTGCAGTTTCATGGAGTTATGCAAAGATTTATGGGGAGATTTAAGTCCCCACCCATATAAGTAGCTGTTTTACATTAAGAGGAAGAGTTGTCACATATAGCAATTTAAAGCAGCGTCCAGAGGATGCTTCCATACATACTAGCCATAAGAACAAATGACCAAGGAAATTCACTAATAAGGATTTGAAGCCCTTCAAACATCTGCATCAGGTGTATCCAATCTGGTGTCCCCTCCAGATACTGTTGGACCCATCCCTGATCATCAGCCATGTTGACAGGGGCTGATGGGAGAGCACCACATTTGTCAATCCCGCTGAAGATATTGTTGGACACTATCTCTCATCGGTCACAGACAGCTTGGCCAATACCAGGTATGATGGGAACTGTAGTCCAACTTTCTCACCATTGTCTAGGACTGGTGAGGAAGTACCATGAACCAAACCCTACAACTCGAATGACTAAAAGAAGCAGGAAGAAGGGTATTAGGCAGGATACAAGTCCAGCTGATTCAGGAAGGGCATGGGCAGTGAGCATTGATATTAGTTCAGGTGGACTTTTAAAAACCACGAACGGTTCTTAAGAATGGGGAATGCAATCCATGCCATTCAGTTAAAGCTGTGGGTGCTACATAAAGGTTGGATTATGAAATCATTAATATTAGTAAAGGGAAAAAATACCTACTGGAAATGATAATAACATGTTACTATTATCTTTCATATACATGTCCAGTGTAACTGAAAAAGAAGCTGCTACCGCTATAGAATATCTTTATGTTTTTCTAGCATACACATTTGTATTAATGATGCTAGATAATATAACAAATTTAGTTGATCTCTAAGGTGCTACTGGAAGGATTTTTTTTTTGTTTTGTTTCGGCTAGATAAGATGACATCCTTGCAAATGAGGGGTGGGTGGGACTTGGGATACTGAGGTTATATGATAGACTGTTTTTTGTAATAGTAATAACATCCCCCTTATGTAGATTCACAGCATTACTGCCAAAGACCTTTTTTAACTGTACTTCCAGTCAGTCCAAAAGAAATAACCACTTTTCTTCACCCACCCTTCCTTTTCCTAACTTATTTGAAAGAATCGCTCTAATCAAGCATAAGTGTCTACTATTTGTTAGTTCCAGAAGAAACATACCATCTATGTAATTCCATAGGGTCAGCACTATGCTAATATTACCAACAACACATCCATTGAATACCTATTCATAGCTGTCAACTTTTCCCTTTTCTTGCGAGGAATCCTATTCGGAATAAGGGAATTTCCCTTTAAAAAATGGAAACATTGACAGCTATGTACATATTCTTGTGAAGCAGACGAACCCATCAAATGTATGGCCACCACATGAAAGGCAGCCCAGGTTCAGCATTATGTCCAAACTGGGCCACTGAATAGTGGCATGGAAAAGTCAATCAGGCAGGGCCCTGATTGACTCCAACTGCAGAAGCTGAGGCTGCTGAAGAGGCCAGAGACCATCTTGATTGTTTTTTTAGTGCCATCCCAGGTCATCAAACTTGAGCTTCCGCAGCCATTGTCCACCATGAAACACCATTGGCAGGATTGGCAGCGACAGCAGCAGGTCTGTCCTGTGCTTAAGATAGTATTTTATTCTCTTGCTAATTATGCTGTTTTAAATGTGAATTTTGCCTTCTTTTAGTAATGTTTACTTTTGAAATGTTTAAGATAATATTTTAATTGCCTATTAATTATGTTGCTTTGAACGTGTACTATATATTTGACTTTCCTGATTCTGGATATCTTTATTCTAGATTGTTTTATTTGATTTTTCAATGTGTTTATAAACTGCTATGACATTTTTTTCTTAAAAACATAAAGTGGTATAGAAATGAAATAATAATAATATCAATAGATAAATAAATAAATGCAAAACCATGTTGGTTTTCAATAGAGAGAGAAGGAGGGAGAAAGGGAGGGAGCATGCATTCTCAAGGCTGGTTCCTAAATGGCAAGGCATGGTCTGTACTGGGTCTATGTTGGGTGGGTGTCAAACTACTATTACCCCGCTTCTTAAGCCTAACAAGCAAAAGAATATCACCACAGGCTGACTGCAAAATTCTCCATAGTTGAGGAGGATGGTTTCATGGCAACTCAAGAGGGGTTTGATTCCTTTTTGAATTAAGTGTTTGGTTTTTTTAAACCCAACAACAACATGATTTCTTTGGATTTCTCCTCCTAGGCCCTTTGAGGAACAAATGCATTTTCCCCAGCACACTGGGAAACCCTTATGTCCCTATGGGACTGCAGCATAGGTGGTCAATACCTCCAGTGGTACCGAAGAGCAAATGGCCAGATAATTTATTCCATCAGTTTCTAGCCTATCAGGAGAAAAGGACGAAACACCAGCCACTTCTAATTTGGTTAAAAAACAAAACAAAAAAAGCACTGGTGGCTAAATTTAGAATTCCCTAATTACAAGCACACACACCCCCCGCCACTCCAATGGTGTTTTAAAAGGCTAGTAATCCCAGGAGGTCTAATAACTATGCTGGAAACAGGGGTTTTTTAAATCAATAAGCTGCCTGCAGCAATAAGACAAGGACTAAACTGAATAGGATACTCTGGTTTCCCTTTTCAAGTCTTTCATTTAGGTGCAATAAGTGGAGAGTCAACACACTTTAAGAGTTAAACAAGATACGCCAAAAGCTTTCTCCAATGTTTTAAGCATTATAAATTGAAGAAATCCCCCCCCTTTATATACCCCTCCTAACTTTCTGTACCAGCAAGAGGGCTGGTTCCTAAGCGACCACTAGCTGTTGAATGAAAAGGTCACATTCTATTGCACATTCCACCCTCAGCAGCCAGAAAGCCTGCAATCAAACGTTATGATTCATAATCTGCTCAGAGAGATAATTAATTAGGGTGCACATACCACAAAAAAATCAGGCAAATGGGTGTTAAGTGAGCAACAGCATTCTAAATTCCATCTTACGGATGATAGCAATCTTGTAAATTGGAGGACATGTAAAAAGCCAGTCCTTCTACGGGCCAATTAGCCACGCACAGAACTCCATGGAGTTCAACAGAGCCTTGCCCCTCTTCCCCCACTCCATCACCACCATTAGTGTGCATGCAGGCATTGTGCCAGGCCATTATGGGAAATGGGTGGCCTGTGGTTGCCTCCCATATTCCACTTCAGCGTTTCTTCTGTGCACAATGAATACAGCTGGTTAGATTGCGTATTGTTATCACTTCCTGTAATATCATTCTGATGGTAGGTCCAGGTGGCAGAAGTCACACAGTAGCCACTCTAAAGTCTGCCGCATAGCACATGTTACTGCCGTGGAGTCCATCTCGAGTCTGAGTCCACTCCGAAGCTGCTACTTTAATTACACATATCTATTTCTTCTAATGCTTATGTGCTCTCTAGTTTGCCACACTGTCTAGAACAGACTTCCTCAACCTGGTGCCCTTCAGGTGTTTTAGACTACAGTTCCCACCCATCCCCATCAACACATGTGGTGGGCACAAGGTTGCAGAAGGTCAATCTAGAATGCCAGCTGTTCTAAAATGGGTACGCAATTGTTTGGTTGTTTGAACTATTTTCTTCCCCTTTCTGAAGCAGAGGAAGGGCAGACTTTTCTAACAGCTAGTATACTAATGGATTAATTAATATTATGCATTTTTTATTATAAATACAATGACAATAATAAACACAGCTTTCATTCTGCAGGACTTGAAATATATTTTTATCTACCACTGTACATATCCTTTACCTTAATTTGAACCTGGCTTAACTGTGTGAAGCTATTTTGTATGCTAATTCATGATTTCAGAGGTACTTTGGTTCCTACAGAAAAATTCCAAATTATTTAATAGTTTGATAACAGAAATCTCCAATGATTTAGAAAGATGGGCATTACTCAGGTTTTGTATTGGCGGTAAAGTTAATACACTTAAGATGAAAATCTTGCCATCGATAATATATGTGCTGCATGGTATTTCTTTATATACCCCCCAAGCATATTTAGCAAACATCAATGTGCTGTCTTGTTTGGGGGGCAATTATCCACTTCAACAACCCCTTAAAAGAATGCAGTTACCTATACTGGAATAAAGATTTCATTTGCCAGACATTCGTCTACAACACATATCTTTTAGCACATACAAATGATTGGCAAGTCTCTTTTCCTATGAATACGTCCACGGGGCAATTTTAGAAATGGCTTACTTAACACCCCTTTTTGGATGGAAGGTGTTGTGGCCTAGGTATGTAAAATGGAAATGTCCTGCACCACCTTCTACTGCCAGTAACAGAGAGGTGGTATGTATTGTCTCCTCAGTTACAATTTGACCTATATGCTAGGAGCCAGGACTGGTTCTACCCAAAGCACATGGATGGACACAGCTGGGTCAAATCAGCTCCCTCCAGCTCACCTACTCAGGTCTCAGTAATACATAAACATATTATGTATGTTGTTTTTTCAAAAAGAGTTTTGTTGGTTTTAGCCATGCTTTATTGATAATTATCATATGCATACTTGTTTTTTTAAAAACAGTTTTGCTGATTTTTATTTGTGTTTAATTGATAGTTTTATCATGCATACCACTTGGGGGAGTTTTCTAATTAAGCAGTCTATACATTTTTCTAAATGAAAACAAATGTAAGCAAGAATTGCCAGAGCCTGCAGCTGATGGATGAAACAGGACCACTTCCAAGCATCAATGGCTTCTTTGGGGTAGGCAGGGAGGAGAAGAGCTATAAAACCCTGACCTGACTTCAGCCTTTTAAAACCTCCATTTGGCTCCAGATCTTTCATGGAGCGACAGTATAGCTTTATGTTCCTGAAATATCTGTATTCAGCTATTATTCTTTCCATCTCCCTGGGAGCTGTCTGTGGTACCACTCCCCTGCCTGAGTTCTTTCTCAAGCCCTCTCCTCCCTGCACTAGGAGCAAGATAGGCACCTAGAAGCTCTAATGAACTGGCTTGGAGGCCTAAACTAGATGTGAATATAGATGGAAGCAGCGAGGGGTGGGGGAAAGGAGGGAGTTAAAACCTTTCCACAATGCTGAAGCCCTAATCCAGCTGCTGCTAGGAAAACAGGGTGCCTTAATGTCTCCACCTTCACAGCTGGATCTGCTTGAAGCAACAGCAGCAGCAACGAAAGAAAATTAAGAAAACAGTGATGCACATCTAGTTTGGCAATGGATCAGAAACCCAGCATTTGGCAGTTTCTGAACTCTGCCATACTTCTTCCACTTTGTTGTCACCTAGCTGTTCAGTGCCCACTGATGCACATCTGTCCTGGTTAAAGGTTCAACCTGAACAACCACGAATATTAGCTTTGATACTAGACCAGCCACAGGCATACATATGAGAGTCTCAATAAGAAAGAAAAGGTGTTGCATGAGAAGAAAGGATAGGGGAGATCAAGACACTCACATTTCCAATTGTCTGTTTGTTTTGATACTGGTTTTTGGCTCACAACAATTCCTGACTGTTATTTTTTGAAATCTCTACTGGTATAGAGAGAAACAACACAATATGCATCCTTCCTAACAGAGTGGCACTTCACAGTTTCACGTGAAGGCAGCAATCATGATCACACTCTGCACGGCAGAACATGTTATCTTCTCCTGAAATTCTGTTTGTTGCCGTATGCAATTACACCTCATTGCATGCTATGTTGTTGTGCAACTAGCAGCTGCAGTGTTGGGATTCCCTAGGCATGGAGATGAATGTTGGTTCTCTCTCAACAAACTGGGAAAGATAATTATACGACTCAACCTGGAGGCCACTAGTTCACTGCAAGTTTGTGAATTTTATGCTTGGCAGCTTGGGATAGCACCAAGTACACTCCATGAAATACCTCTGCCAAAAATCAGAAAACTAAAAAGCTTCTTAATCAAATTGTTAGTCTGGCTCCATGCACCTAAGTGGGAAAGCTGCCATTCATTTGAAATAAAAGGTGGCATCCAAAAGGGCATGTACACACATTATTATTTTTCTAGAGTTACCTCTGCGGTCTTTCTCTCTCTCTCACCCCCCCCCAAAAAAAAACTGCTGTTTGAACTGAGATCAACAAGTAGTTTGGTGATTAGGTGCAAGAACTTTTCAAAGAAAACACTGCCAAGTCAGTACAAACACACCAATTCCCTTCTTTGAAAGACTCTCACACCTAATTGGTGGAGTTCAAAGTGCACCTTGGATACTCTGGGAGGGCATCTTCTGCACAGATAGTTCCCACAGCACAGCAGTTGCAGGCATTCATCATGCATTCATCACTCCAGATTGGAAAAAAATTAAGCCTATACTTTTGCACCTACAAACGATTTTTGAAAATGCAAGACTGTAGCATATAAAACCAGAGTACCTAACACATGTGCAAAAACATAGCTTTGAGCCATAAGAACAAACCTCATCATAAAAGCAATGGCTTTGTGCAGTCTACTTTAGTTTCCTAAAGGTTATGAGCCATTTGGTGTCTCCTCCCGAGTTCAATCTGTCTCTCTCTAAGGTTATTGTACACAGGACATATCCATTAAGTATTGTTCGGATCTTCTGCCCAGAACTAGGCGCTAATGAATGTTTTGCCCACTTGGCCATTAGTACAGCTGTTCCTATTTGCATAAAACATACACTTGAGGCTGCTCTCCTATGGCTGGACAGCTGCACATTAGCTGCTGTTCAAGTCCAAATCTATATTTAAGTTTTTTTTACAGGCAGGAACCATACTATTAGGGGTGGTTGAGTTCCCCCTGGCTCACTTGGCAAATTGATTTGGTTTTTCTGAGCTTCCTCAGAAAATTATTTTTTAAAATCTCAGGTCTTTCTGTGGTTTCCCCATGAAATCTCAGGGAAACCAAGGGTAGGGTTCACCTTCAGCTTTCCATGTTAGCCATCCTCAGTAAACTTACCTTTGCAAATAGAATACTGGTGGGAAGGATTTGCTGGAGATAGGAGGGGACTTACAGGACTCATCCTTAATGTCTAGATGCTCCTGAGTGTCAATTTCCAATGCCTGGGTGTGGCACCTGAAGCTCTCCAGATGTTGATGAATTGCAACTCCCATCAGCCATGGCAAGCATGGCCAGTGTCCAGGGGTGATGGGATCTGTAGTTCAGCAACAAGTGAAAGGCCACCTGTTCCCCACCTGTTCCCCGTGCCATTCAGCTGAACGTATTGAACTACGGTAAGTGCCATAGGAAATGACACTTGGCTGGAAATCTCTGGCTGGAAATCTCTAGGACAATCCTTTAGAATGAAAGGCACAATGCTTTATCTGTCTACAACAAGTGCTTTCCATTACTAGCTCCCTCCCCAAATATAGGCAACCCTATAATTTAAAAAATGGGCTGCTATCAAAACCATATTATTTGCTTACAGGTGAGAGAGAAGGTAGTTTAGGTCTATTCTCCTTGTTTTCTTCCATCCTCTTCCTTCTCTCTCCTAACTCTACAGCAGCTTCCTTGAAACTGGTTGTGGCAAAAGTAGGGAGCAGGAATCACAGCTGCAAAATCATTCACCACTTAAGAGTCACCTCACTTGTCTCTTGCCATATGTGTAGTGCTCCACACGCAGATCTGGCAGGCTCAAGTGGAAGACTGGAAAGGGAGCGGCATACAAGTGCCTTAGTGGTACTCCTCCTCAGTGTCTCAATGCTCAAGTTTCAGCACAGGCAGAGTGTGCACACTCCAGCTCAAGGCCACTTTCACCTTACGTTTATCTCATAGCCAAACTAAACGGGATGCAGAAATTGCATGCATACATTTCATTACGTCTTCTTTTTTTCAAAAGCAGCTGCAGAGTTGGCGATTCAGATCAGGGACATAGTACTGGGGAAGAAGTCTGACCCCCACCCCATGACATGGCCCTGATCCAAATTCATACTGCCCCGCTGAAGTTGATGTTATTTGTGGAGGGAACTATAAATATCCAAATTACCCTCTTCCTTTTAGCAAAAGAAAAATCAACACCAGGAGATGTATGAATGCATCTTCTGTAGCACATACTGTATCATTTAACCCAGTTCTTCGCATTCACAGTGCTGCAGCATTCCAGCTCCAGTGAGACTTAATACCAGAGAGTGATGGAAGGGGACAGCTCGTAATATTATGGCCATTTTCTGAGTGTCCAACTTTAACCACTAGACCACAAGATTTCAGACTGTCATAGGTTTCCATTCTCTATACAGTCAAACCTCGGTTGTTGAATGTAATCCATTCCGGAAGCCCGTTCGGCTTCCAAAATGATCAACAACCAAGGAGCGGCTTCTGATTGGTTCCAGGATTTTCCTGCACTCAAGCGGAAGCCACGTCAGATGTTCAACTTCCGAAAAACGTTCAAAAACCAGAGTATTTACTTCCGGGTTTTTGGCATTCGGGAGCCAAAACGTTCCAAAACAGAGGCGTTTGGGATCTGAGCTTTGATTGTATTAAGACATCAAGTAGACCATGAGGTTTCAGATTGCAACAGTAAGTCACCCCAAGTAAAACAGAACAAAACAAAACACCCTGAAAGCTGAGGGTATGGCTTGCAAAAATAACTCAAAGACAAGGGCACAGCTTCCGATATTCACTCTTGATTTGGAACAAAAGAAAAGGAAGGGAACAGTATTAAGAACTCAAAATGCCCTATATGGTTGTTGAGATAGTTTTAATTTTTAAACAGTAAGTACAAGGACTACCATCTTGTTATCTTAAAATCTTTCCATGTAGTCCCAGCTCTATGGGTGTGACTGAAGTTACTTTGCAGGGGGTGGGCAGGACCAAAGCCCAGTGTTTTTTTCTGGCGAGTGCTGAATTGCATAAGAAATGAAGGTGATTTTTGCATGAGAAAAAGTTCTGATTCCCTAGAAAGTGACCCAATTTAGCATGTTTATTTTACTTGGACTGAGTAAACAAAGCTACAAACTTTGAAGCTGTGTAATGTTTATTTGCAGTTGGCTTCCATCCATCCGTTCATTGATAATAATAAACTTATGAAATGGGGGGGGGATCACAGCAAAATAAACGCACTGTGAAATCTTCTGCCCATATTGCTGGATAGAACACATTCCTTACAAGCATCTAGTGTAGTGGGGCTAAGACCTATATTTGTCTGGGTTTCTGCAGAGTAAATGCCTGGAGCTAGACAGATTAATGGTCTGACTCAGTATAAGGCAGCTTTATGTGTGCTTTGTGGTGAGAACATTTAAAGACAGTTTTTAACATTTCACATGGCACAAGTTGAACTCTACCACTGAATATCAAATTTTTGGGGGGCAGGGGAGGAACCTTGACGATGCCTTGTTTAATTGAAGCCCTGTGGCTGACCCTCATTTATCCTGGAACTGAAATGTTGACAGAAAGGGCTGAAAACTGGTCTAATTAACCTGGACAAACCTTCACAAGGGGGCTGGTTTGCCAGCTCTTCCTGCCAACAGCTCCTTTTCAAGAGGCCCACCTTCTATGAAAAGCACTGCAGCAGATGCATTTCAAGTAATCAGTTTGGTCTACAGATGACCATCATCCCTAAAGTGGCTGGCATTACCCTATATGCCACCACTGGTCTCTAACAGGAGCTCCAGCAATTAAAATGCAATGCGTGCACAGCTGTAGAGTTTGTTCTAATATCACTTACTTCTAAAATAAGCTCAAAATTACATTAGATTTGACAGGTTTCCTAGGTACACAAGACAATCAGTGTAACCTAGATAAAGCTACACAGTTCACATAACAATTCTTCCGATCCATTTCCACAGAAGGGGCTTTGCTTCAAAAAGCTTCCCACTGTTTTATTAGTAAAAGAAAAACAGCTTGCTGTTTCTACTCTACAAATTCCATGAGAATTATAAACCCAATTGATGTAAACAAAACACGCCAATGCATATTTTTAAATGAAATATGCATATTGGGGTGGTGTTCAGTGCAGGTAGCGCTTATTAGAAACCACCTCTCTCAGCAAGGACAACAACAGGTATCTAAAGAGAAAAGCAAACCTTTTGTTCTGGTGGGGCCACGCACAACAGGCACATCCGTTACACGTTTTACAAGATGCTAATAAAAAGAAGTGGTTCTTCATTCCTACTCAACATGTATTATTTACTTTCCTAGGTACAGATTAATTTTTTACACCACACATTAATCATAAGTTTTCAGGGCATTGTACAGACAACTATAACATATAAAAATGTCACAGGAACACATTTTGAAAAAAAGGTAAAACAGCATCAGCATAAAAGCAGAACAAAACCAGGTACAGAGAGAACAATAATGGCCAAGTTCTAAAAAGCACTAAAACATTTTTCTAAGCCTATTAAAATGAAAGGTTCTTCGGCTGGTACCAGGCAAGCCTCTCTGAAATTTCAAGCCCATGGTCTGGGGGTTCTCCTATTCACTGTTTACTGCTGAATTGGAACAGATATCAACCCACTGAAAACATTTGTTCCGATTTAGCAGTAAACTGAAGGTTTTCCCAGGGAAGGTGGTGGGCAAAAGAAAAACCTCTTGGACATGTGACTGGAAGTGTGGGTGAGCCCTGAATTTTCCATCATATCTCTTACTGGCACAGATTTCAAACCACTTGGGAAACAACACAGAGAAATAACTTTCTTTGCCACTATCATTACCACAGGATACTGTAGATCCGGAGATTAATTCCAACCTGTGCTTGTTCAGACTCAGCACGAGTCTTCCTCTGTGTTCTAGCCATCACCCCTTCTGTTTCTTCGCCACCAACTCAGGTGTATACCTAGGCTCAGCTCAGAGGGAAAACGCGGTTGGGAACAATAATGTCAACTGCCCAAGGCATCTCCACATTATACAGAGCGACCAGCCACACCAGCGGGAAAATTCTCTGGAGTTCTCCAGAATACACCAGAATCCATTAGCCTCCAGGGGTCTGACCATTTTAATAGGTCCCCTGTTATGAAATTCAAATGCAGAAAGGAATCTCACTTGGCTTCCCATGGTTTTCGACTTTTTGCCCTTTTTGTTCTTTTCTTCTCCAATATCTACATCCCCTTACAAAAGTGATTTGCAAGGCAATTTAGGAAAACTAGCTCTCCCTCTCTCTCCTCTTCTTTCCCTGCATGAAGCAAACAGGGCTACCAATGCTTCTCACTCACTCACAAAGGCAGGCCTCACACAGGTCCAATTACAAAACAAGATTTATATGTTCTTTTCTCTTCAGCATACTCTGCTGGATGTGAAATTAGGGAGGTGTTTCACAGAAGCAGCAGGATATTCTAAGGCTTGGCCTGTGAAACCATGCAATGTGTACGAACACACACACACACACTCGGGCAATATTCAGAAAGTATGTTTGCTCATTTTCTGAGAACAGTTCTGTGTTTGTTAAAAGGCTTAGGATGAAATGACACTATTGAGATCTCCACCCCAGAAAGAAATTAACACATTCCAAAGCTCTTTCATAGTAGGCAGGATGCAATTGTTTTACTTTGCAAAGCCCAACATTTGTGCTCATCATTTTTATTCCAATGTCTCAGGGAAGTTAACGATGATACTGTGGTGGCTACTTTGAATGCATGTTAATGTGCAGCTCTTGCTCATGGCCTTGGTGCACCGAAAGAATGGTGTTCTCATTAGATTAGAAATTGCAGGTCAAGACAACTTTGCATAAGTAGGGTTAAAGCACTTTATGTATTTGTTGGCCCAAATCAATGTGTCCAACTGAGTTTGTAAGGATATCTGGATCCAGGCTAGAACATGAAATAATGTGATAGGAAAAGGGTGTGTGTTTTAAAGCTACACACTATGCAGGAGACCCACAGCTGGGTGCCTTAATATATTTATTTTCATTTAAAAGTAGTCACTGGGGGAAGGGAGGGTTTGGGCTGGAGCAGCAGCACTGGAGTGTTTATCCTGTACCATTTTCCCAGTCTCTCTCTCTCTCTCACTCTCTCTCACACACACTTCCTGTGGCCTCACTAGTATCATTCCATCGTAAGCCTTGCAATGATACATCTGGGTATAGGGAAAAACGAAAAAGTTTTACCTCTCATCCGCTCCGAAGCCACACCCCCCAGCTCACCTGCGATTGGCCAGATCCGCAGGCAAGCCCCAGAAGCCTGTGCAGTCATTAGAGGAGGAAATGGCACCCTCTCCCGATCATGCAGGAGCTGGCAGACTGCCCCCAGCACCGCCATGGGCCACAACCGCTGCTTCCCACTCAGAAGGTAAGCGGTCCTTATTCCTCCCCCTCCCCTTATTTACCCAGATGAATGGTTTTTTTCTTTCATGCTGCTATCAATATTTCTGGTGCTTCTCATTATGGTGTGGTACAGTGTCAGTTTTCATCTATCAATAAATCATGGTTAATGTCTTTTTAAGGCGAAGGTGCATATTAGTACAAGCTGCCTGACCATTCCCCCGCAGGAGCAGCAAGCCATGAAGGCCAAACTGAGCCTGTGGTTTGTTTCTCACTAAAAAAAAACCCAACTATGATCAACATGCCAACAGCAAACCATGGCTTCACAATGGGCAGCAATGGTGGTCTGTTAGAGAGAGGAAAAACCACAGTCCTGGATTGGACATAACAAGCCAAGGCTTCATGGCTTGTGCCAAAGAAGGACTAAGGTAGGAGTTAGCATGCTGTTCAATCCTGATTAACCATAAGACATGGCTTAGTTGAAACTTAAACATACAGGGTAGTTTTTCTTATTTTCTGAGCATGTGTGAAACCAGCACCAAGAAACTGTAAGTGGTTAGTAACAACCAAGTTTCATCAGTCAAACAGATGTTTCACCTGGCATCCAATATTAAAGAAGGGGCAAATAGTAAGCTACCTATCTAGGCTAAGATAAGCATATGCAGGCTAGTTATAGGGTATCATTCCAAATATAGTTCTAATAAATTTATAGCCTGCAGTATTATACATAATGAAGTTGCACTTGAAGACTTGTCTTTGAATACAGTTTCTCCAGCCACTCAAAATTCCATTAATAGCTGCAATTAAAGCCAGCAGCATCTGCAATGCATGTCTCTAAAAAGCACTTTTGAGCAGGTGTTCATGTGAAGCAATTACTATGTGAAATGTTTTAATTGCCTGGAACATGCAAGTTGTTAAATTTTGTTTGGTTCTTGTTTCTCATGTGCACATGAGGGCATAAAGGAGTTCCTATCATTCTAAAACACAGAACGATAGGAACTCCTTTCTCAAAAGTCTGCACTGTGAGACTCCCAGAACTTCAGAAGCATAACTGTTATTTCACAGGCACAGATTAGGCATTAGGATAACAAACAAATTTATTATGCCATTAAATATCAGTGGACTAGAGTAGATTTCATCTGCTATATTACACATAATTAAAGACATATTATAGGTGCATTAGTCACACATATGCTAAGTGTCAGAATGTTGAATGAGCATGCTTCTTTTATGAACTTACATAAACATGCATTATATACTGTATTTTTCGCCCCATAGGACGCACTGGCCCATAAGACGCACCTAGTTTTTTTGGGGGGAAATAAAGAAAAAAAATTATTCCCCCCCCAGGTGCGGGGCTGGGGCGGGGGAAGCCCGAGCTTCCCCCGACCCCAGCCCCCAGAACAGGCTGCTATCCGCAAGCCGCGCAGCTCTCCCATGGCTACCGGAGAGCTGTGCGAAGCCCAAAGCCTGGGGCGTGCTGAGCTTAGCGCGCCCCAGGCTTCGGGGTGCAGGCAAGCTCTCCGCTAGCCGTGGGAGAGCTACACGACTTTGCGCAGCTCTCCCATGGCTAGTGTAGAGCTGCGCGAATCTCGAAGCCTGGGGCGTGCTGAGCTTAGGGCGCCCCAGGCTTCGGGGTACAGGATAGCTTCCTGAAGCCTGGAGAGCGAGAGGGGTTGGTGCGCACCGACCCCCCTCACTCTCCAGGCTTCAGCGAAAGTCTGCATTCGCCCCATAGGACGCACACACATTTCCCCTTCATTTTTGGAGGGGAAAAATGCATCCTATAGGGCGAAAAATACGGTATATGTTAAGGGATTATTATCCAATACTAAGTAAATCTCAAATCCTGCAAGATACACCTTTGGGTCTCTTCTCACAATGTCTTTGTGTGCACAAAGGTCAAATGGGAAGCTCTGGCCAGTGCTGCCACACCAGTATCAGGCTTAAGTGGGGCATAGATGCCTGAGTAGGAGCTGTCACATAGTTTCCTCTTGTCTCTCCTGGGAATGCTGGTAATAGCTTTGTGTGCATGGCAGTGGTATACATGTTATAAAGATAGTGTGTGAAGGAGCCCACTCAAAGTATCGCCTTAATATAGCAGATAACCACAATATCACATTATTTAGGTTCTCTACCACACCCACACTCTAATAGCACAGGTACTGCAATGATAATATATGATGGGGCTCTGACAGATAATGGGCATCTAAGGTATCATTGTCATGAGATACGACTAAAGAGTAGTGCTGTGATTGTCCTTCTTTTCTGAAGTGGAAATATCAGCAATATTACTCACTTTTCCTGCTTCTATGCTCTGCCATTGTGCGAATATTTCATTTATGTGATACACACACACACACACACACACACACCAGATAGGAGGGAGAAATCCAGTTCAGTTTTCATATAAAGACAAACTTACTGAATTTGCACCTTCTGAAACAATACGTCAACAAAACACAGTCATCCTTCAAAACTCTCACTTCTCTGAATTTCCCCAGCCAAGAGATGTGTACAAAAACGCATATGCAAGGGTAAAGTGCAATATAGATGCATATATTAGTGAAAATAACTTACAAGAATGCATCATATTAGGGGAAATTGATTTGCAAAAATGCACATATCAGGAGAAATTTGTAAGAATGTTGATGAATTTTCATGAATGCTTAAAAAAAATCACACATAAACATAGTTTTTTGAAAGTTGTGGCTTCTCTTTCAACAGTGCTAGAGCAAAAAATAAAATAAAATAAATGCTCTACTGCTTTTCGAAGCCGCCAAAAAGAATATGGCTATCCTCTTCAGCGATATTAATCTCCATCCATTACGTCGTGCTAGGATGTCTTGCAAGTTGTGTTAGATTACAGTTAATGCACCCAATCACAACAAGGGGAAAAGGAATCTGTTTTTGTAATCTTCTGGAAACGTCACTGTCCTGTTTAATTTATAATCATGGGTGGCAACACCTAGCTTTTACTCACTGTTCTTTAAGATCTTCCCTGAAGGTATTAAAATAAAGTGTAGTTATTTCCTTCCTTAGGTTTCTTGTTACTGTTCAGGTCCAAGGGCAGGGGGGATCATAGTAAATTATATATGCAAAAAATGTGTCTCAATCATAAATGCCTAATGGGTTCCATTTAATTAGGTTGGACCCTAACAATTATTTGTCACTGGTTATTATTAACTTGTCCCACAAGTTAAGATTTTGGAATAATCTTTTAAAAGGACTTTTAAAAGCTATATAAAATGAGTTAATGCAAGTACAGTACCAATAACTGCAATCCCATTTCCCTGGGATTAAGTCCCTTTAAACAATGTTTGGCTTACTTCTGAGTAGAGAGGCGTGCACTGAAACCCCGCCACCCAAAAGCTGCCTACCTATTATGTGACTTACAGTGCAATTTGATACATATATTTAAGTCCCATAGAATTCAGTGGGGATTGCTTCCAGGGAATTGTATATAGATCGCAGCCTGAAGCTGCATCCCTTATTGAACAAGTAAACAGGTACAGGATTCCTCTGTTAGTATAACTATGCCATACAGCTGAGATAAGCAAAAAGCTTCCTGCTTAATAATAATTATACTGGCTACAGGATCACTGTGAAATTGAATCACCAGTTACTTCTATCAGCAGCAAAAGTGACAAGAGCATTAATCAGACCATTTTATGGAAAAACCTCAGCTCTAAAAAACCAGCATTTTTCTTTTTATTACTGGGGCAGGCAGACAACGATTTCCTCCAGCTGGGGAATCAAAGTAGTGCGCTCAGACAACTGGAGTTCGTAAGGAAAGCATGTTCATTCATCATTATTCTGACCTTAGGGCGCTAAGCATATGCATGACTAATGACTAACTTGTAATTGCTGTAGTAGAAGGCCCAAAATGATCAGAAGGCTGCAGCGAAAAAGGGAGTTGGGGTGTGTGTGTGTGAAGTTAGATGTTTATATGATTTGCTGCTGCCTTGTTTGAGTTCTTTTGCACAACTACTTGCACGGGTTTTAGTTAAGAAAAGAGAATTAGTTAAGTAGTTGTTGTTTATAAGAGCAAGTATTTTAGAATACTTGTGATACAACCCTGGAGATACAAACTCCATAGACTCCTGCTATTTTTAATGGACCATACTTCCCTGTAAGCATGTATAGGTTTGCACAGCAAGTAACCCAATAACCACATGAGGCTTGCCATTATAATTCACATTTTCATGTAGTGATCAGAGACTGTGATATGAGTTGGTTAATCTGATAAAGCACATCTACATTAGCTCCTAGCTGTGTTAGGATATGAACCTATTGCTTCAGGCAGGCGATCCCAAACCAAACACCATTTCCCTGCAAACAACCTCCATCTCTGCGTACCATTTTTTTAAAAAGCGCTTGGAGGTGTCATTTGACATGCTTCCAGGGCAAATATGTCTGTAAGGCTTGTGCAGTACTTTAAGACATTATGAGTCAATAAATCAATGCAAGCGAGGACTGTGTTATTTAGTATTAACCAGGGAATGACGAGGATAATATTCTGGTGAAAAAGATACTGATAAATCCTCCCCAAAACCACTCAAGCTGTGATTAATTTTTCTATGAGAATATTGTTTTAACAATGTATGTCAACTTGTGATAGATGTAAGACCAGGTGAGGTGAAGCTGAAAAAAGAGTAGTTTAACACTGCCCATTGAAATAAAAGACTGAGATTGAATGGGTTTTTTCAATTGCCCGGATCATGTTCTTAATCACTAACTGTGCACTAAGGATGAGGCATCTCTGCACACACACACACGATGTTGCTTGATTACATCAGCCTCAACCATTTGCCATGTTGACTAGGACTAATGGGAATTGTTGGGCCACGGGTGCCCCATCCCTATACTACACCTTATAAATTCTTTCTCTGCCAGCTGTTGAAATTCCACATTATACCTTGTTAATTCTGTTCTTGCCTTGCTTTTTAGTCTCATTGGGCTCATATCTTCATGAGTTGTATCAACCCATGTATATATAAGAAGACTTGGGGACAAATATATTCCCAGAGTATGAAAGGTCTGGATATAGAAGCTTAAGTAAAATTGTACAAAATCAGTGACATGCCCTAGATGAACAAAAAGGTCTTCACCTGATGCTGTGAATACCACAGTGGAGGCCCAGATAATAATAACTGACTTGGCTTGTGGTTCAAGAAGAATGCTCTCACATATATTTCTAGAGCAATCTCCATCTTCAGGTTAAAGCTGTTCCAAGTCTCACTGATTTCAGTATTTTTTTTTATTTGAAATCAGTGGGACTCTAACATGCTCAAGTTTGTTTAGATGCATTTTTATAGTTTATTCATTTATTATGTTTCCTTCAAGGAACTCAGGTGGCATACATGGGTTTCTCTTCTCTGCACTGTATCCCCACAACAACCCTACAAGTGGGTTAGACTGGGACTTTTTAAGGTTTAAAGTTTTATGATGTTTTTATATATGTTGGAAGCCACCCAGAGTGGCTGCAGCAACCCAGTCAGATGGGTGGGGTACAAATAATTTATTATTATTATTATTATTATTATTATTATTATTATTATTATTTATTATTACTGGTATAAGTGGACTTGATGACTGAATGGGGATTTGTCTCTCGCCAGTCCTAATCCAACACTTTAACACTGGCTCTCCAACAATCCAATCTGAAGATCATTAAGTGGCAATAAGAACTGTATTTTAAGAAATTTTCATTACTGAACTATAAATTGGCGCGGCCATTCTTCCTCTTATGATAGATCTATGGAAATGCAGATTTCAAACAAAATTGGGTTGAATGCCTCCAATCTCTGGTGTTTTTCAAAACAATTGTCTGACCTGTTCTCATTTTCTCATTACAGATGTCCTATTCAGAGCATCATTTCTCCTATTCCCTTGTGTTATCTAGGTTTTCTGTAATGTCACCATCTAGGTTTAAGGAGGAATTCAACAGGTGAGATAACGCAGATACTTCAGTTTTGGATTCCTTTCAACTACTTAGTACTGAAAGACATGTTAACCAAATAACGCTGTAGAATCCTTCTGGCATTGTTTTACCACCTAAAATTGCAGGCAGAGTATCTCATCCTTTCTTCATGCTGCTCTGTACAAAGTACTAATTAACAAAAATACCCCTGGCACTAGGAAAATGAACATTTTTGAGAGAGAGCTAAGCAAGAACCATTCTTCTCTCTGATGGGTTTTTACATAAGGAAGCATGAAAAATATGATTCCTCATCTGCAACCTGAAGTGGTAAAATAGCGCAAGGGTTATACCATAATGAATGAGCAGGCTGAGATCAGGGCTGTTGAGGGATGTAGCCTGGGGACTAGGGGGCATGGCCTGGGAAAGGATGGAGTCAGAAGAATACAAGGCCAAATAGGGAAACCTGTTTTCCCCATCCCTGCCTTAGATGAATGGGATACAGAGACACATGTACATTAATGGAACCTGGCCAACTGTTTTCAGCGTCCAGCCTCATAACACAAGAGTGAGCAAACACTGAAGAGTGCATACATCAAAAAGCTCCAGCTGAATCTCAAATCTTTCTGAAATGCTGGTTTGTCATTCTCTGTCATACCTCTGCTCCCTCTTGGGTGGTTTCTACGCCTAATATGTGGTTGTTTCTTTAAGGACAGTGTAATGTATTCCTATCACATGGAGACTACATACCATTGGAAGATGTATTATTTCAGAAAATATTTTGAATACTTTCCAATAAAGATAAACAACTTGTGACTGGTCCCCATATTGCTGAAGTGAAACATATTTTCATTTTAAAAACACAGGAATCTACGATTGCCAGGAACATGCAGCTTTTCTGAATATTAAAAATACAGGACTAGTGAGCTAACAAGCTAGGACTTAGGAATTTGTCTTGAACAGAGCAGAGTCAGTAGAAATGTTAGATTTTTTTCCCCAGGAAAAGAATGTTTGAGCTATGAGATACAGCTAAAACAAGTACCATACTGTCATTTCAGTAACCTTTAGCTTACTCAGGCACATATCAATGATCTCTTTATGCCAGACTTTCTCAGACAGCATTCATCTGAAGATATTTCTATACTGGGCACAGTCATGTCGTGCTCCTCTCTTTTCCTCTCTTTTTTATTATTATTATTTTAAAAAACCTCAGATTACCAATAATCACAACATAGGATGGCACCGGAGAAGTTGCATCTAGACATGTTTGATCACAACCTAGTTGAGTTGAGCAAAATTTAATTTCTAGATCCAGGCTGCTGCTCAAGAATAACTAAGTATTTGTATAATACATTGGTTTTTTTTAATAGCTCACTCTTATATATGGTCTAGAAATGCCTCTGATTGTAGGTTGGACGGCTTTATAGTTATTGCGTGATGCTCAATACATGGTTTGATTTACACAAATAAGAGAATCTGCAAAGAATTGGAAAGGAGATTACATACACACAGAAGAGGATTGGCTACACAAATTATCTGAATTTATAGATTTCATGAAATTAACGACAGCAATAAGATATCAAACAAACCAGAAATTAAGAGCACAATGGAAATGGTTTGACGATTACATGAGTAAACACTGTTCTAAAGATAACATGCTGATATGTTTAGATTAAGTTTGTAAAGTTGATTCATAATATAAAGTTCTGGTAAAATAACAATATTAGGGATGTGAGATATAAGCTGCAATGTAAACAAGGATATTAAGGAATCAAGAAATGACGTACACTGGTGGAGGGAAGTCACATAGGTATAGTGATTATTATTGTTAATGTTTGTATCTCTGTTTTTGTTTGTTTTTTTGCTTTGGTTTTTTTTTCTAATGTGGGTGAGGATATGTCTGTCTGAATGTGAAAACTAAATAAAAATATTAAATAAAAAAACAACAAATAAGAGAATCTGTTTGTGTACAGTTATTCCCCTTATTAATGTCTTTATGAATAAATGAATCTTGGGTAACACAGAGATCATTAGACAGTGATGCCGATACTGTTTACATGAAAATGAAATGTAGTATAGAGATGCTTGAAGAATACATTATCTACAAAATCTGATGCAAACAGACCTGAGCTGCATCTCCCTGACAAATGTTGGTATTGAAACACATTCGTTTCAGAATTTGTCTTTTGTGAGAAAATTCATTCAGAATACGTATTTAGGTGTGCATTTAAATATGGCTTTTCATATATTTTTAATTTTTTTAAACTGAAATTTAATGTGGAAATGGAACGGAACAGGTTTATGAATGAATGCTTGTGAAGCTCACACAGGCTATAGATAGCCATCTCTGATTTGGAGTGAAAGAGGTATAAGTTATCATCCCCTGCTGACTCATTGCTCATTTCAACCTCAAAATTACCCCTTGAAAGCCTTTTTAGAAAAATAATAATAATAATAATAATAATAATGCTTCTCTTTCTCTGTGTTGTTGTCAGTTCGGGGGCTGTTATTCTGGATGACAAATAGCTTAAAAAACCTTTTAAAGAACTATGATTTTCTCCATTTAAAAAGTTATGTTTTAATAAAGCTATTTTATTCAAACTGTGGAAGTCTTCTACAAGTGTTCAATATTCCATACACTAATATGAACTAGTAATGTTTAGAAACTCTTTCGTCATACATACATATATCTCCATTATCCATACTGCTATGCTACAAAGAATGTATTTTTAGAAAGCTACTTAATTGACAAGACAAGAGTTAACAGTCCAAATCATGGTTTGTTACACTAAGGCAAGGTGTGCAATTCTACCCTGCCCAACCCTGATGTGAAAACGTCTGCGATTTCTGCTGTGTTGGGGATTCAAATGCTCCATACAAGACCGGATCCATGTATATATTACTCAATGGCCACAATCACAAGTTGCAAATTCTATGAGCGCAGGCGTTCTGTTTGTGAAAAAGAGCTCTCTCCATAGTTTTCCCAAACAGCAGTCTTTAGAGAACAGCTGAAAGGAATCTACATTAGTATTGTTAATTATTATTGTATTTGTTATTAATGTATTAATCACCCATCCTCAGAAAGACCCCAGAGCAATGTACAAACTTATGACCAAAATACAACAAATAGCACTAAAAACATATACAAACAATGAAGCTTTAGTTTGAGTTGACTCATTGAAACTAATGGACCTAAATTAGTCAAAGTCATGAATTTCATAAATCTGTAGTAGATAAATTACAACAGAAATACATATGTTGCTGATAAGAACTTTACTTTTTTATTTATCAAATTACAAACGCCCCTAGCCTAAGGACACACACACACACATATCAATTGTCTGAAAACTAGTGGAAGACAGACATATCTCTAAGGAAAGATTATTCCAAAGTTGGGGCTCTACCACAGAGAGGGTCCTTTTGAATGTTCCCTCACTCCAAATCCTTGTGGGGATCACAAACAGAGTCCTCTCCTGCCCATCTGATCTGAAGGATCAGATTGGCTGCTACCAGAGGTGTTGCTCCTGTACATAAATGGGCTCCAAGTCATTTAGGGTTTTGTAAGCCATCACTGTTAAAAAGCAGAGACATCACCTTGCCAACAAAGGTCCGCATAGTAAAAGCTGTGGTTTTCCCAGTAGTGATGTATGGAAGTGAGAGCTGGACCATAAAGAAGGCTAATCGGCAAAGAATTGATGCTTTTGAATTATGGTGCTGGAGGAGACTCTTGAGAGTCCCATGGACTGCAAGAAGATCAAACCTCTCCATTCTTAAGGAAATCAGCCCTGAGTGCTCACTGGAAGGACAGATCCTGAAGCTGAGACTCCAATACTTTGGCCACCTCATGAGACGAGAAGACTCCCTGGAAAAGACCCTGATGTTGGGAAAGATGGAGGGCACAAGGAGAAGGGGACGACAGAGGACGAGATGGTTGGATAGTGTTCTCGAAGCTACCAGCATGAGTTTGACCAAACTGCGGGAGGCAGTGGAAGACAGAAGTGCCTGGCGTGCTCTGGTCCATGGGGTCACGAAGAGTCGGACACGACTAAATGACTAAACAACAACAAGCCATCGCTGACAGATCTACTCCCAAATCTACCCCAGCAGCATATGGACAGCCATTGCAGAGCTCATAGGGAAGGTGATCCCTTCTTGTTGTCCTAGTTAATCACCTGGCAGATGCATTCTGCACTTAAGTGCAGCTTCCAAATTGTTTTCAAGGGCAGCCCTGTGTAAATAATCCGAACACAAGGTCATTAGAAAATGATGAGCTTCTGCCAGTAAATCCATGAAGAAAATGTAGGTATACACATCTCCTAGGATTTCAGGCATTGCCTCCAGTATGTATGCCACTATGAACACGATTCATGTAAAAATAGCCCCTGCAAGGAAGATAAAATACATTATGTAGTGCTTTCTGTGTAAATTGTTCCGTTATTATCTAGAGGATATAATCTTTTATAACAGAAATAAAATTGTTCTTAAACTGATTGCCTCCAAGCCCTATTAGCAATTTTCATAGACACATTTGTGTTTTGCAACAGATTCAGTTGCATTGCAAATGTGTTAATTTGTTTTTTCATTTTGTTTCTGTAACACAGCCTGCTATTTCTCTGGCTAATGATTTGGACGACACTCCTCATATTCTTTAAGACACATTTGCAGACAGAAAAACAAAACCATTTTTTCCTCTTGAGATACCAATGATACCATTTTTCACTTTGCTGCCCACTAAAGTACCAGCATTCAGCATGATCACATGAGCTCTGTGAATCCACAACATCTAGGCTGTGTAGTCAATATTATAAACAACAGGTGCTGAAAGTCCAAAATAAAATGAACATATTACTGGGAGGTAGAAAGGACTGTTTTCTTTGTGTGTAAAGTGTAAGTAATGTATCCCTCATAAGGCTTCTTTTGAAGATTAATGTTTGCAATACTATCAGTACAGAAAGTGAGAGGCACAATCCATCCAATTTGCAGCAGTGCTGTGCATCTTCTATCCATTTCTGCAGGACTTGCACAATTATTCTTTGCAAAGACAATTGAAATGAATGGAGGATGCAGATCAGCATTGCTTAGCGGGTTGCATGTATATCATTTGAACCAGAACACCATACTTCAGTAGCAATTTGAAAACTAGATGGCAAATGAACCAGATTACTATTATTCTCTTTCCATGTGACAGCTAGATAACGTATTTCAATTTGGAATAGTATTAACTCCCTCTTTACACAGACATTCACTGACAAAAACAAGTGAGATGATGGAGCAGTGAAGTGTAAGATACTGGGATAGCTCATTGGGATTTAACTTTCTTAACATCACCTAGACTAGAATCAGTCAGCGGAGTCTGGTCCATTAGGTCAAATGGAGCACTATCCGGCCAAACTCAGTCTGCCCTCAGCCAGCCCCCACCTGCCTGGCACTTTACTTAAAATCAGTCCAGGAGGTGGCACTCGCTGTCACCATTGTCAAATCCACACCATATACAGTGGTACCTCGTGTTAAATACTTAATTCATTCTGGAGGTCCGTACTTAACCTGAATCTGTTCTTAACCTGAAGCACCACTTTAGCTAATGGGGCCTCCTGCTGCTGTCGTGCTGCCAGAGCACGATTTCTGTTCTCATCCTGAAGCAAAGTTCTTAACCTGAAGCACTATTTCTGGGTTAGCAGACTCTAACCTGAAGCGTAACCTGAGTTACCACTGTATTTAAAGCATGTTGCTTTCCCAATAAAATGCCAGGAGCCGTTGTTTCTGCTGTGAGGAGTAAATTATAGTTCCTAGGATTCTTTGAGGGAAGCCATGTGCTTTACCTGTTGGGTGTGGATGTGAGTCTCAGTGTTGCTTTTTTAGAATTCATCAATGAGACAAAACCAGAATTATTTGTTTCCAACTATTACTATCTCTGGCGTCAACTCCTGTCAGCCTCCCTTACTTCTGCCCTACCAGTCCCAATGGGCAGCAGCCTCTCCTGCAGCCTGCAATGTATGGACAGAGATTTGTACCACTTTGAATAAGGTAATAAGATAATTAATCTAGTATAGAATATCCTAAAACACAACCCAATATAAAACTAATAGTCAACACACATTAAAAATATAAACAGATTTTGAAATGGCATCAACTTAGCATATGATGCCATCCATTCTGAACAACAGCAATACTTTGCGCACTCGTCTTAGACCACTGAACACAGTGGGGCTTTACTTCTGAGCAAACAGACATTGGATTGTGCTGTAAGAGACCTAATCCTCTAAAAACAAAGACTTGAGATATATTTACTGTAACTAACAAAACAACAGGGAATGGGAAAACAACACACATTTTTTAGATACATAGTCACTGCATACATAGATTTGGAAAAGTAAATGGTATATAATAATCTTCCAGTTATGTTAATACCAAAAGTGTCCTCATTTATGCTTGAGAACAGACACAAAACAGAGAAAATTGCTTTCTGTAATTCATGCAGAAATGTCATGAAATCAATCTCACTTTCCCCCGTTTCAACAAGTCCTTAAATAACGCTTCCTATTTTACTTCAAAGCTTTGCTTCATGAAAAACAGAATGTTAAGTGCCCAAAAATCTGCTGTAGAGCTAATTATACTGTATCAATTCAGTCAGAGGTGCTCTGTGACACTATATGGAGGACACAAGGAAACTGTAAGTATTTTATTGTGATTTTCAAGTACATCAACAAACTGCCTTCAGCAAATAGGTATCATGAGCTAATGATTCACTGTGAGCTCCATGGGCTCACAAGAGCTTCCTCATTCACTTTAATGGAGGGGAAGCTTTTTTGCATGTAGGTCTGTTCTAAAATGCCAACAGTCAATCAGCAGGCAGTAGGCAAAACAAGGAGGGATGATGAAAAAGCTCTAAGACAGTGTATGGATGCCTCTGTTTATGTCACCCTTACACCTGCAACGCAAGTGACCAAGTGATTTAAACTCCTGCCATTGCTATCAGTTGATCCCATTGTGGGGGGAAATAAAAGGAAAAAGTAAAAGGTAAAGGTAAAGGGACCCCTGACCATTAGGTCCAGTCGTGACCGATTCTGGGGTTGCGGCGCTCATCTCGCTTAAAAGTAGGCTTCCATTAATGTAAGCATATCTTAATACCATGGAATAGCTGATACTATTTGAGGATGGTCAAATAACAATGCTCAACTGACAATATCTGTTTGCTCAACTGATCAGTTTCAGAATCCCATTTGGACACAAAAATGTAAGCAGAAAGAAGATTTAGTGTCCCCAGATCATAAGGGCACATAAAATACAGTACTACCATTTTTGCAGGGATAGGCTTGACTTGTATTCTGATTACAAACTGCAAATCTTCTCTGAATATATAAAATGCGCCTTTTAAAGATGCCAGGCAAATGCGTAGATTTTTGCAGCAGATGAAAAAGAATGCCAAACCTACTCAAATGTTAACTGGCAGAAATATCTGGCATCAGCTCCAGTCTTTTAATCAGTGCGACTTCCTCTACTCTTTTACTCATTTAGGATATTAATATCTGCAGCAATACTTTTCCGTATAAAGATATTATTACCCAGAAATTGATGTTTTTGCATTTAAATTAGACTATATTTGGTTGGGCCCACATCAAAGACTAAATTTAGTTCTTGAGACAATTGATGTTATAAGACATGATCGCTTTTTAACCTGTGTTTATTAAAACACACTTTCCAGAATATTTTAGTTCAGCTTATGCAGATTAAAAAAATTAAAAATAAAAATTAGTTGCTCAGAACTGGATCAGTGCCAGGGTTGCCTGATTAAGAATGCTGAAATATGCAAATATTATCTAAATGTATTTGCATACCAGCAATATAGCTTTTGGAACTGACATATTGGACCTTCTTTAATCATGTTCTTTATTCACAGTAAGCTGACATGTAAAAATAGCTGTGAAGTAAAAAATTGTATCTTCCTATCTTCTTTTTTTGAGTTTGGATTTGATATCCCACTTTATCACTACCCTAAGGAGTCTCAAAGCAGCTAACAATCTCCTTTTCCCTTCCTCCCCCACAACAAACACTCTGTGAGGTGAGTGGGGCTGAGAGACTTCAGAGAAGTGTGACTAGCCCAAGGTCACCCAGCAGCTGCATGTGGAGGAGTGGGGAATCAAACCCGGTTCACCAGATTATGAGTCCACCGCTCTTAACCACTACACCACACTGGCTCTCTCAAAACATGTATCTTCTTTTGCCTGGATATGCTATCGCAAGAACAAGTGATGCTATGCTACTTGAGGCAGTGTGCTACAGCATATAGAAACATAAGAAGCTGCCTTATACTGAGTCAGACTATTGGTAGTACATCCAGCTCAGCACTGTTTACACTGGCAGCAGCTCTCCAGACAGTGTTCTCTCCAAGCCCAAACTGTAGATGCCAAGAGTTGAACCTAAGACCTGCTCGCAGAGCAGATGATCAACCACAGAGCTACGGCCCTTTCCCCTTTAAAGTAGATAGTTAAGACTGCGGAGACCTGTATTCCAATCTGCACAGGCATGAGATTTGCTGGGTTACCTTGGAAAACTTGCCCTTTCTCAGCCTAACCTACATCATTAGAAGGCCAAAGTTGCTGGGAGGAATAATGTACACTGTCGTAATCTCATTGGACAAAGGGTTGGTGTTATGCACTGAAGTTCTCACCCTGGGCCAGCAGGGGGGTACTGCAGATAGTTTTCACTCAGGTCCACATATGCAAATAAGGGATTGAAAGTGACGTTCAGTGATTGGATAGTTACAGAAAGTGGTTACTGTTACGTTCTAGTGGAGCTCTATATAAGCAGGCTGGCTGAACCCTTCAGTTCAGTTCTGTTCTGGCCTCCGAATAAACAAGAGCTGTTTGAAGAATCGCTGTATCGTCTGATATGTTCACCCACAACTTAACAGCTGGCAACCTAAACCCCTGGCCAGCAGTGGCTGGGCTAAAAGGAATGGCATAGTTGCCACCACGCCGAGAGCTCTGCCACTTGCACGTGCCAGGGAGGAAGATGAGAGGGGAGATAATGTCTTCACTAAGCCAGCTCCCAGGCTGGCAAAGCAAAGAGGCCTGGTTTGGGCCCATAACCTTCACATGATGGCCGAAGAGCGAGGTTAGGATCCAGTTGGATCTTGTGCTGGTCCCTCCCTGCCCTGTTTGGGGGTTTACACTAGCTACCAGTGGTGGAGACACTACCGGTGGTAGCTTCCATCCTCCCATCATTGAGCATTAGAAGCAAGTGGATCAGGCAAGGCTAGGTGGAGGGGCACAACAAGCTCATCCAGCATGGCAGGTCAGAGGTATGGGCTGCTTTGCCCATGTAATAAACCAAAAAAAGCTAAGCATGCCTCACTCGCCAAATGAACCCCTTTTCCACTAAAGTCAAATTGACTTTTCAAAACAGTTTTTTTAAAAACTTTGGTTGAATCATGAGATGTAGGTTCTTTGGCTGTGAAAAAGATGAAATGGGGTAAAAATAATTCACAGGCTACATGCAATTGGAGCCTGCATTCAACCCCCAAGGAACTTGCCTATAGTGTCTTCCTCAACTGTATTGTTTCACACACACACACTTACTCCATAGCACAGGGAAATGGTTAACACATTGCACCATCATTTGAGGGACTGGCAATAACAGACCTTTCATTTAAAACTAATTAAAGTAGAAATAATAATAATTAAAATCTACAATAAGCGGGGTGGAGTGAGGAACAGATGAAAACACATGTCAACATTCTACATTTCTGGATGGGCTTGCTTAAACAAAAATGTTTTTAGCAGGCATCAAAAATCTACAGTGAATGCACCTGAAGTGTGGGTGCTTCGTTCCTTACTTTCCTTTCAAATGTTGCAAACCATTAGAAATTCTAATGATAAAGCAGCGTATAAATGTCTTAAATAAATAAATTGCAATAAAGAATAACTGCACAGATCAGTTACACATCTTTTATTCCCTCTGTGTTGCAAGACAGAGAAAAGCAGCAGACTTTCGGTTTGAACAGAACTTGCTATGTTAGGAGTCCCAATCTCTTTGCCAATGACCTCCCTTCCTGTAAGGGAGATCAGGCCCAGCTGTCTATTGAGGACTTATGCTGATTATCAGTTACAGATAGGTAGCCGTGTTGGTCTGCCATAGTCAAAACAAAAAAAAAAAAATTCCTTCCAGTAGCACCTTAAAAACCAACTAAGTTAGTTCTTGGTATGAGCTTTCGTGTGCATGCACACTTCTTCAGATGCATGCACACTTCTTCAGTATCTGAAGAAGTGTGCATGCACACGAAAGCTCATACCAAGAACTTAGTTGGTCTTTAAGGTGCTACTGGAAGGAAATTTTTTTTTTTGTTTTGATTATGCTGATTATGTTCACACAAAACTTGTATGGGGCTTAAAGAATGTTACATCTTTGTTGAGTATTCGTCCTTATATGCTTGCACTGAAGTTATTGCCAGCAAGTAGTAGTTATAGAACACTTTTTAGTGCAATTTTCTTTCTCTTTTCTTATCACGTTTTTGCAGTTACAAAAAGGACAGGGCAATTGTACTAGGAAGTATGGGAGAACAACCAAATTTTATGCAAATCAACAGTCTATCTGGACGTACCCTAAGTCTTGTTCTATTCATGATGAAGACCTATGCGTGCATGTTTGCTTGTATGTAATGTCCACATGGTCCCAGCATTGGCGGGGTTAGTGATGTTAAATTCTTGAGAATAATCTTTTCTCGAGAATATTCTTGATTAATGAGAATATTGCATCATTGAATGGCACTGCAAAAACCAGTTACTGGCACTAAATAAAAATATAGAAACGTCAACTGTTTAAATTAAGGCCACCTCACATGCTGTTACACATAATTGTATTGGCTTAGGTACTTTAAGTGTATAAAGCATTAAAGCTACTTTCTGTAAAAAAAATCACACTGTATGGCCAAGGGTATAGAATTGCTAAGAATAAGGTCACACCAAAATAGAAAAAAAGGCTATTACATATAGTTGAAATACATATGAATTCAAACGCTCATCGAATTAAATGAATAGCATTTTTAAAACTAAAAAAAAAAAAGTTTTCTGTAGCTCACATTTCAGAACTGCCAATGGTGAATGACACAATGCCCAGTGTCATTACTGGATCAAAAAAAAATATCATTATTCATTACCTACAGTGGCAATATCACAGCTTGACTTTATTATTTACTAGATTTTTTAAATGTGGGTTGTAAAATTGGTTCTTACATTAGAATTTACAGTTTGTGGAGAATATTCTCTGGAGAATTTTCTAGCAGAGAATATTCTCAAGAATATGCTCACCTCACATCACTAGGGTGGGATAGATAAGATTGCCACTACCTTTGTGTGAACTATTCAGAAGACGCAGGTACAGATTAACATTTTAAAAATGTGAAATTTCCCAAGCAATCCCAACAGCTTCAGCGTTTAGAGAAAGATGGGGAAGCAGCTAACAATATAAATAAGTTGATTTTTCTTCTTCATATGTAGACAGAGTCAGCAACACACATAAGAGGGTATACTGAGAAACACTATCAGGAAAGAATATGACAGGGCTTGTGTGGGAGAAGGAAGAAAATCGGTTCTTGAACCTGTAATTGTGACTCCCAAGCTGTTTCTTTCAACTACCTAAGAGCAACAGTGTTTACAGTACCTCGTCCCTTTGAGGACAACACATTTTAACAATATTTAGCAACCTAACTTTTTTCATTGTCAGTATACTAAAGGATGCCTTATAGTCCTCAAAATACTCACAATCTCTTTCTTTCCATCTATCTACACATAATTATATGAATGCAAGTTACAATGGTATCAAACACTGAACACTTTAGCTGCAGTTCTCATTTTCAGGAGAAAGATGCAGGAAATGTAACTGACCCGCTGTGTTGGTCCATCAGCTAAGCTTGATGTGTAGTCTGAGCAATACTGTCTCTAGCCTTAAAAATGTTCAGTGAGAAGACACTTAAAATAAACAGGAGGTGATGATAGGAGGAACCCAGATGGTATTTTGTTCCTACATAATTGCAAAGCATTTATTTTATGAAAATGTTATTAAGCCTTAATCAATCTGCTATAGAAAGTAATTTCCATAACATTCATGAATTTGTTATGTCAATTAAAACATACTCAAAAGAAACTCTCTCTGTCTTTAATTTAAAAGGGAAAGAAAGGACTATCTTTGGGAACATGATGTGAGACAAACTGGGAATATTTTCAAAGTTGCTGGTATACAGGAAGAGTAACTTTGTGAAACCTTATTACCCTGCTGAATCAAAATAGCTGGGAGTGATTTTGCACCCAACAGAAAAGCACAGAGGGATAACTTAAGCAAAACAATTTATGCTGGCAACTTTCTATAGCATTTCACCTGCATCAACAGTGCTTTTACTTTATTTGATTTTGTTATAAGGGAATTTATATCCCACCTTTCCAATTATAAAAGTGGCCAAGACTACTTCTTGGGACTGTTGCTTCCCCCCAAAAAAACACCTACCCATTTGAATTGTGGGAGGAATGTTTTGTTTTTATGTGCTCGCCACCACCATAAAATATTACAAATTAAAGTCTATGGCAATCAACATACATTAATCAACCAACCAAGGCTATGCCCAGGTAAATTGTAGTCAGCTGCTGTTTCTCCACTGCCTAAATAATAGACATGGAAGTTCACTGGCCACGGACCAATTCTTATTCTAAACCAGCTCTTCTACAGATGCCGCCATCTAATTGACAGAGGAAATTCATAGCTCTTGTATCCACTTGGCTGGAATACAACACATCTGTTTAATAGACTGATATATCTGGTATAAAATCAACAGAAGTGCCCTTTCATGACTGCATTTCAAAGAGAGGCTCAGATCAGGCCTCCTAATCTGACAGAAAGAGAATACACAATGTTAATCCAAAATCATTTAAAAATCTGTTAGAAACAGGCTCCTAGTCAAGAACCTTTTAAGTGTTAGATGTCTGATATTCATATTACGTGGTGATTTTTCGCTCCCAAGAACATATTTTCATGTAGAGCCTTGCTTGGCAGATCGTGAGTCACATCTTATCCCTTATGCTGTTTTGCTGTGATTAAGGCTGACTCAGTCACACTTCCCCAAGGGCCAACACAACATGAAGCCGGTCTTTTGTTATTACTATGCTATTATAACTAACTTGTTTCTATTTTTATGTCAGGCAAGCAAGTTTTACTCTACAATGTTTGGAATCTCCATGGGGGAAAAGGGGTGTTAATTTGAAGTAGGAGGTTCTTCAAGCTACAATTAGGGCAACTATGTTAGTACATAATGCATGTTTCTCGCATTTTCCACCTAGCACAATGCTTTTGTCTCAGGGTTAATTCACACAACCAAAATAGTCGCTGTTGAAATCACAACAGTAGTTGATATATGCTGAAGACCTGCGTGAATACATAAGGCTCAACTTGCAACGTTTTGGAGCCTTTGCTGAACTGTTTCAGAGTGGATAACATTTGCCAAAAATGGCTTTCATCACATGACTTGGCCCTCATTGGACAAAGATCTTCTGATTTGCCAAGTGTACTTTATACTAAGTACTAACATTGCTGTCATTTAAAAACGGTAAATTACATACTCCACACTACCAAGTTCAGTAATGATGCCTTCTTTCAGCTTCCATATTTAATTTTAAAGAAGAATTTACAACTTTGTAAAGTAAGGTTCTTACAAAAAAAAAGGATATATGGAAATATAAATGTGGTTGTGCTTTATAATAATGGTTACTAATTTTATTACCGTATTTGCTGTAAAAATTTATACTGAAAGGGGTTATACTGAAAACAGTGTTCACCTTCCTTTGGCTTTCTTTTGAACTAAAATACGAACCTTCCTTCGTTTGCATAATGACTAACTGTGCTAATAGGACTTTTAAAGTGCAGTTCCCTTTTACAAGTCAGTCACTGCAATTAAGCCTTTGATAGATGCCCATTGTTAGTAAAACTTTCTTTAAAGTGACAGGTTTATAGGTTTTCCCCCCTTTTTTGTTTTTTTACAAAACTCACTAGAGGTTATAACTTCTTTCCACATTAAAATTGTTAGCACTTTGAGATAGGGAAGCTTTTGCTTGGGTTATGCCATATAAAAGGCTGGTGCTACGTAACTTATAAAATCCAGATGATTTATTCCACTGATACAAAAATAGGTTTAGCCAACCATAAATGCGCAGGTATACCTGGTGTGGCTTTTTTTTTTTTTTTTGCATTCACTTTCTGCTGACAGCCTCTTCCCAGGCTTGTGTTTGTTCTCTTCATATGGAAAGAGGTAGGAAATCGGTAAAGGTAAAGGTAAAAGGACCCCTGACCATTAGGTCCAGTCGTGACCGACTCTGGGGTTGTGGCGCTCATCTCGCTTTATGGGCCGAGGGAGCCGGCGTTTGTCCACAGACAGGTCATGTGGCCAGCATGACTAAGCTGCTTCTGGCGAACCAGAGCAGCGCACGGAAACGCCGTTTACCTTCCCGCCGGAGCGGTACCTATTTATCTACTTGCACTTTGATGTGCTTTCGAACTGCTAGGTTGGCAGGAGCAGGGACCAAGCAACGGGAGCTCACCCCATCACGGGGATTCGAACCGCCAACCTTCTGATCCTAGGCTCTGTGGTTTAACCCACAGTGCTACCCACATAGATTCTTTATAACTCTTTACTGTTTGTCCATGGAATGCTACTTTGTTTTTTTCCTTGACATGATTGAATTGATTTTGTTTCTTGAATATACCTTACTTTTTATCATTAAAAAACCACTTCTTTATTTGACCCAATATAGTTCAAAATTCTTAGGCAACCAAGCAAAGTGTGTTAAAGCAAGATAAAAAGGAGATTAAGGTAGTTAATTGGAAGATCACCTGTGAGTAACAATGAAGGTTTGCATAGATGAGGTGTGGGGAACCATCAATCTCAACAAGCATGCCCTATGACCAGTGATGGTGGGAGATGTAGTTAGGGAACGGGGGGGGGGGGGGGAGCAAAGGCAGGCCTGGCCCAAGGCAGACCTTGAGGAGTGGTGAAGCAGCTGTCTCAGATGCCCTGCCTGCTCCACCACTGGTGGAGAATCAGTGCTGGAATCAGCAAAGATTTCCAACAAGATTTCACAAGATTTCAGCGTCATGTCATAAGATCTCACTGGAAATCTGCAGCTGCAGGGTGGCATGACACTTCTCATTATGCTTCAAGTGATGAAACAGCACAGCTCGCCCCTGGCCAAAGGTTCCCCGCACCCTCAGGTATGCATTTTGCTTCTGAATTTCTAGAATCACATACCTGAATGGGTGCAAAGAAAGGGATGGTGCTATGAAAAATACCAGAGCTAGGCGGTATCCTACTATCACTAGTCAGTATCAAAAGTCACAGAATAACAAGTTTCTGGATTCTCAAGATGTGTGACGGGATGTTAATGGAAATGTGAGCCCTCCTTCTCTTTGGCTTGAAAATCAGTCTGTTAAGCCCTATCAGGATCCTTCACAGGAGAGGCACAAGCTGTGGATGTAAAATATGTAAGTTCTGAAGAAAAGAACATGATGTGATAAAATAATTAAATCGTTCAATTTAGAACAATTAAAATAATTAAAATTGATCAATTGCTAGGACTTTAAGCGGAAGAATGAAGAGATATTATATCTCTCGCAGAGAGATAGGGAGACAAGTAGCATTTGGAAAATATATTGCTCTTTAAAACAGAAATAAGAGCTGTCTTACATACTTGATTCCTTGCGGGTAGTTTCTTAAATTTATTTTACCTTTACTATTACCTTATATGTTGGAGAGGTCTACACTATGAGCAGAAAAAAACCAACAACCCATACTTAACTTGGATTCTGCACCCTGTAGACTTTTGTAGAATTTTTCTCCCTTGTTTTCATGTTTGTTCAACAATGTTAATTGTTTTAAGAAATTTACTCTGAGTTCTATATCCTTCCATATTTCATCAGTATCCTTTGTATGAGCTTTCTTTATGCCTTGTGCACATCTCTGGCCCTGCTCCAAAAACTGCACACCTTCTCAGTGACCACTCTCTGATGCCTATGTATTGAGTGTGAATGTCTGCACCACATATCTGCATAGATCTCCATGCATATAGACTTTCACACACTCTAGAACCCTGATCTTGCAGAGGTCCAGGTCCTTTACTGATTTCATTTTCTCTGAAGATAATGGAATAGGTGCATATTGAATCCAGCTGCAGATAAAGAACAATGAATGCCCAATAGTATCAAATCTGTATTTAAATTCTGGTCATTACGAATGTTGTATTGATGGTCCGAGGTGTAATGATATACAGAGACACAAAGAAAATCTATGAGCTGTTATATTCAGTATAAATTCAAAAGCTATTCACCTTTCCAAGCCATGGGAAGGGCTTTGCAAGTGATTTAAAAGTGCAACCTTTTAAAGTGATTTTTCAATGGTAATGGTAAAAAAATCCCCACTCTCTGTCTGCTGGAAATCTATATTTAGCGGGGTTGCCAACATGCTTTCAAGCATAACTTTGCATCCATAAGCACTAAAACGCCGTGGTTTGAATGTTCCATAGAAAGAGAACCCCGAATGACTCTTTTATTCTTTGTGATGCTTTCACAGTGTGCATTAGCATCCTTAAGCCAGATTCTGGCCACTGTAACTTGACACATGGTATGTTTGATTTAGCTCATCTGGTCTTTTCAGTTGACACAGTTCATAAGTAAAAACAGAGAGAGGTGGAGTTTGGGCTATGGATGCTATCTTACAAGATATAAACTTTTAAAGTGATTTCTCAGTGGTTACGATAAAAAACGTTGATTTTTCTATCTTCTGTCTTCTAAATTTCTGTATATTGTGGCACAGCAATAAATGAAAGACTTCAAGATCAGCCTATACTGGATGCAAATTTAGCAGATTATCAAAGTGCAAGGAATATATTTAAATTCTGAAAAAGAGCATTCAGTATTCAATACAGTACAAGAAATGGCCAAACATGCAAAGGAGTGCAGATGGGGAAAAAATACCCTTGGAACCACAAGCATGGCTGTGTGCCATTTTACTCTCAGATAATGTGCACCTGTTTTTATAAATGCTCTCAGAAAGAAGATTGACATGGAGCTAGATTAAGCATGCTGTATCCTGAGATCAACACCTGTGCCCTATTTATAAGAACATTTTGCTCCATCAATTCACAGAGATCAAGCACATCAACAAAAATGACAAACAGATGGAGCTTTCCTTTATTTGGACACATACTTGGCTGAAACATTGAAATAGATGCAAAGCTTGCTTGATACAGAAGTTCTGTAGAGAAAGTTAAGAGAATTCAAGGTAGGCATACAATTGCATCCTAAAAATGTTTACTCAGAAACCCACCAAGATCAGTTTAACTTACTTTCCATTAAAACATGTTTAGTACTGCAGCCTGAATTTTGTCTTTTAATTGAACGACATAAATCTGAAAGCAATGGAATGCCAGAATTAAAATGATCCATAGCCCTATTCAATCTCTAGTGAATGATGGATGAGGGAGATAAGAATGGGGACTAGACGGGGTGGGTGGGTAACTGCATGTGGGTGGGAACTGAGACTTCTGAAGAATGCAAGACTACTCAGAACTTCATGCACTGTATTTTTTAAATACTTTAGATCTAGAAACTCGGAAATGTATGAATAACCAGAAAGGAGGATGTAGTTACAATTGTCCTTCTTTCATTAGCTTTCTTTCCAATGCATTGCTTCATAGTTTTTTTAATTAAAGTGTGCTCTGAGTTTCTCATTAGGTTAAAAAAAATAGCACAGATAGCAGCGCAGTGTCTTCCTTTGACATATAAATGCTTTTGATGAGATCTTTGAAGGACTACCTGAAACAGTGGGAGTTAATGATTCATTTTTAAGCACTTCTACCCTTAATTAGGACTTAATCTGAAGACAGTGGGTTTGGTGCAGACTGAATCCAGCTGAAAATAAACAACCATGTCCAACAATCAACATCCATCTTTATTACTGTTTTGGCAACTAGGAATTCTTCATCTGGTTTGAGGAGGGATAATAAACACGAAAAATGCCATTTAGAATTCAATCCCATGGTTTTTGGGATGGTATCCCAAGGGCCATATGGTATTGTGGGTCTTCCTGTCACCAGGCAGAGGAGGCCCCCTCCAGAAGGTCTCTTCAATACAATTGCAGTAATCACAACAGCCATCTGCAAGGTCCAAAGACCTCCCATTCTCCCAACACCCACTTGGCAAGGCAGGGGAAATATACAAACCCTGGACCTGGTGTAATTATTTCCTCTCAAGCTGCCCCCTCATATTCTGTTCTGGCCAGTGAACCTGTCGGGCTCTGAATTTGGTAATTCTATCACTAGAGAGTGTCTCTACCTGAACTAGATTAAACTATTCATCTTTTGTGCAGTTAAAACCTTGAATTCTCCAACTGAATGGGAAGACCTTCAACTATATATAGCGCAGAGATGGAGGAACTCAGGCCTGGGAGCTAAATGGAGCCTTCTAGGCCTCTCTGTGTGGGCCTTGAACTCTCCCTAGGCTATACCTCCCCACACAGAACCTGAGTGTTTTGCCTCAACTGGATTTGTCCTTGGACTCCGCCAATGCCTCCTGCTTTTTTTTTTTGGGATGGAGAACAGAGGTGTGTGTGTGTGTGTGTGTGTGTGTGTGTGTGTGTGTGTGTAAGGTGGCCTACTGTACAAAAGCATGTTTTACATGTATGGTTCCACCCATTTTTGCCTCTGGCACCACCCACCATTGGCATTGGCCCTCTGAAGGTTGCCCTTCTGATGAAAATGGTTGCCCACCCTGCAATATGTACTGCAATTTTTTACCTCAGCCAAGTAGGAGGACAGCATAGCAACTCACAGTAAAATCCTAACCTGCAGGACCACTGGTTGGAGGGTGTTTGGTCAGGGTGAACATGTGCCTCTGCCAGGGAGAAATCTGTGGCACAAATCTATCACTGTCTGTGTTTCCTGAAAGGTGGCATATTCTGCAGGTGAAGCACAGGCAACCTTGCATCTTTATCTTCTGGGTGGCCCCAGGTTGGGCCCATCAGGACAGAGCTGGCCTAGTTAATTTTTCCCTTGAAAAGTTTCAAAAAGCAAATATTTGCTAGACCTGTTTTGGTTTTTTTTGGGGGGGTGGGCAGGCATGGACTGCTTGCCCTAACTGCCCCAAGTGAGCAGAGCTGTGGAAGCAGTGGATCACTCACCACTTCACTTTTCCCTCCCCACTTACAAATGCTCTGCCCGTCAATTAACTCCATTTACAATGCAACCTATCTCTTGTTCCCAGGTAAATGTGCATAGAATTTCAGCCTCCCTCTTCTGTTCCCCCTAGTTTACCATAGTAAGAACTGCTATTTCTACATTCGTAGAATAGCATTTGGTATCAATAATAAGTTTGAAAAGATTAAAAACAATGCCATGACAATTTAGCACAAAAACTAAAGTTATCATCATGTTGACATACAATATTCTGTAAAACGGAGCAATGTTTTCCCAGATTACTTTCATTTTATGCAACATTACCTGGCACTTTCTCAAAACATTCACGATGAGCAAAATGAGGCACAACTAATATGTCACTAGAAATACCATTTTGTGTGATATTAAGTGTAAAAAGTACAAAACACACATATACACAATGTATGAATGTCCTGTCCCACCCCCTGCTGCGCATTTAGTTCAGAGGGTAGACAAATGAGAGTCAGATTCTGCTCATGAATTTATATCAATGGGACATAAAATAAGGCCTCATAAAGCATAAGACGACTTTGTTCAGAAATACTTTTTTCTGCTACAGTTCTCTAAATCAAATCAAATTAAGTTTAAGTAATTCAACTTCTAAACTATGCTTCATGCAAGAGTCCTTTAATCTATCCTTGCACATAATTCTTTGCCATAAACCTTCTGTGAATGTTTTCCCATGTTGTCTTAAGTCTCCCATTTTCCATCTAGTCTGTTTGCCTTACTACTTGTTGTCTCTGCTTTAGACCTTGCTTCAACACTGCCTTTGCCATACACTCATCTTCACCCTCTAAGAGAGGCCATAGTTTGGTGGCAGAGCACACATACTGCATGTAGAAGGAGCTAGGTTCAATTCTTGGCACCTCCACTTAAAAGGATCCCAACTAGCAAAGTTAGGGAAGAGCTTGGCTGGAGACTGCGCTCCATCAGTTTAGATAGCATACCAAATGAGCCAAACCAGATGAGTCAATGGTCCAACTCAGCATAAGACATCTTCGCATGTTCTGCTATTGCTCATCTATAATCATGAAGATACTAGCCAGATCCAACCTTGCACCAGACCCTAGATGCAATTGGTGCCCAAACATATCACATCTGAAACCCGACTCCCTGCCTGGCAGGTGGAAGCTCTGCCTCCATCCATTGTGAAAAATTGTGCTAGCTCTTGTACCAACCTCCCCAGATGATATAAACCAGAAAAGCCCATAAAATACTGAATACATTTGCCCTCTCACCCCTCCAGAGGTTCATGACTTCCCTTATGTGGTAGAGTTTTGCTGAATCTAGGATAGGCAGGAAACACTGATAAAGGGTGTGACAAAGCAGGGATCAAGCCAGTATTGTGTAAGAACGCCAGTTTTGCCCTTCGGTTGTTACCGAGACCACAGCACCCAACTGACTAAGCTGCAGAGCCCAGGAAGCATTTGACTGCTACATATATAATACAGTCAGCACAGGGGTCAGTGGGATTTGCCAGTTCCCTTTGTTTTCAGTAGCAGATGTTGTTTTCATGTTTTGGGCCCCACTCATTTGAAGAAGGAATGTTTTTTCTTAAGGTTATCCTTCAATAGCTGACACAGTGGCCGTAACTCTAAGCTCCGACATCACATGAAAATTGGCCCCAGACATTTGCAAAACCATCACGGTGAAAAATACAAAGGCAAAACTAATTAAGGGTAAGTCAACTAAACTATAATCCATACAATCAAAGATTTCAGAATGTTATCTTATTTGATCTTCCTGGGAGCCTTAAATGTGATTTCAAAGTAATTAACAGTTTGGTGTGTTTGGCTGTTTTACTGCTTTAGCTTGCCATGAAGACTATCGTGCTGAGGTTAGGAATTATCAAATTGTGTACTGCCTACTCTTTTGGTGTTAAAATCCTCCTACCTCAATCCTACATTATATGGAGACTTTTACCACTCCAACTGCAGAATTTTTGAAGTGTCTCATTAATAATTGAGCAGCACCCTATCCTCAAATGTTTCCAGATACCTTTTGTCTCCAGGAAAAGAAAGCTCTGGAAGAAACTGTTGTTTGATGCTCACACAACTTCCCACAGGACTACAAAACAGGCTTTTTCTGTACCAGTACATTCAGTACTGTTTCATAACCATGTTGTTTGTATGCCTACCTATAGAAAATAATATTGCAAACTTTAATGTCTCATTCTAGGCATACATCTTGCACTAAATTATGTAGCTTCATGGAGCCTTCCGTTCCATTTTATCCCCCATACTGTTGAATATCTACATGAAGGTAAGCCTTAAGGATGTGGACAAGGTGCTTGAATCGGTCAGAATGACCACTTGCACTCTGGACCCCTGTTCCCTTAGCTGAAAAAACTAGTAGGAAGGGGGCAGCTGGCTGGGCCAGGGAGGTGATTAATCCCTCCTTGCAAGAGGGGGTGGTCCCTGCCTGCTTGAAGGAGGCAGTGGTAAAACCACTCCTCAAGAAAATCTAAGTATAACTACCAGCCACTTGCCAATCTCCCCTTCTTGGGCAAAGTTCTTGAGCAGGTGGTCGCAGACCAGATCCAGGCAGTCACTAGGGGTTTAGGCCCAGATTTGGCACTGAAACTGCTTTGGTTGCCTTGTATGATGATCTGTGTTGGGAGAGGGACAGGGGAAATGTGTCCCCGTTAATTCTCAACCTCAGCAGCTTTCAATACCATCAACCATGGTATCCCTCCGGAGCAGCTGTCTGAGTTAGGGGTGGGTGGCACCGCTTTGAGGTGGTTCCGGTCCTACCTGAATGGATGTTTGCAGAGGGTGTTGCATGGGGAGTATTCTTCAGTCCTGTGGAGCCTTCAATGTAGGTTTCCTCAGAGTTTGATTTTGTCCCCTATGCTGTTTAACATCTACATGAAACTACTGAGTGGGGATGTCTGGAAATTTGGAGTAAGTTGTCAGCAATATGTTGATGACGCACAACACTACTTTCCCGTACATCTACAGGTGAGACAGTGCTGGACGTGCTGGACTGTTGTCTTTCTTCAGTAGTAAACTGAATAAGAGCCAAGGAAAATTGAAGATGTCATGGACTGGCTGGATGGGAGGCACCAGCTGGGGAAGCCCCAAAGGAACTCCCAGGGTAAGAAGGCTCAGAGCCAAGGGATTGGTGGTGTGATAAGTGGTAAAAGGGAGAAGAGGGAGAAGGCTGGGAGGATGAGGTGTCAGGAGCTGAAGAGGCAACAGGGTTGACTGAGCAGGAAGAAGCTGGGGCAGAGGGCATTACAGAATCAGAGGCAAAATAGGAGCGGGGCCACGAGGCAGAGAAGAGGCAGGGTGCTGAGGAATCCAGGGAGTCTCTCCCTCCTGCTGCAACCAGCTCCCCTCCTCCCTGGTTTCACAGAACTTGCATAGAAATGAAGAGGGTGGAGCAGAGAGGCAAGATGGAACCAAGGGAGGAGCCTTAAAGAGTGGTGGGAAGGCAGGGACCTTCAGTCCTCACAACTGCTTCACTGGGGCAAGCTCTACTGGGAAGGAGGTGCTGTGATCACTAAGCGTGCCCTGTTTTGGTTTCTTTGAATGAAGAGTTAACTTCACTGACACCGGTGGGTTTTTTTTAATTGCTGACCTACTCCCGACTCTGGCTCCTGAGAGAAACTCAATCCAGATAAGACTGAGGCACTGTTAGTAGGTGATTCCCTAGACCATATGAAAGCACTGCTTATTATTTATCCATTATATTTAATAGCACTTGTTTTGTAATGGTAAAACATTTGCATGCACTGGGAACTAGGAAAAGAAGTATTGTTTCAAAAGGGAGCTCAGAAGATTGCCAGAGTTTATAGAGTGATTTAGGGAGGAAAACTGTTGCTTGTGGCTTTTGAGTCTCAAATGGCACCATGTTCCTAAATCCATGAAGATTTATTGTTCTGGGTCTTGATATCCTTTGCCCTTTACTAAATTTTCACTGCTTCTGTTTCAGGCCTATTAATTTGAATAATGTCCTGTGGGATATGAGCCTTGCTATGTAGCTCAATATGTGAATGGTGATCAGAATTTATGAACAGATTTATATGTATACCAAGGATCTGTGTTGACCTTTTTCCATTACAGCATTGTGGCAGACTTGTCTTCCATATCTAGACATTTAAATCACTTTCCCTTGACTATGTGATATCAGGTTACCCGTGATAACACAGCAGGTTAAGCTGACCTGTGTTTTTCCATTTGAAAAGAATTTAGCTTCACTGAATAAAGTGGGATGCTTACTTAAAAGATGCATTGTCCATTGATTAAATCGCTGTCAGAACTATATCTTGTTAATAAACTTATAGATATAGTTTCTTTTGCAGTTTTTCTCCTCTGACCATACTTTCAGAAAATAGTCAAATCGGTGCAAAAAAAGAAGCAGGAAAGATATGTAACCACCTTATTCCACTTCAGTTTTTTATGTGACTGAACAAAATTTCTGAGGGCTGATTCATATCTTATAGCTCCCAAGTGTAGGCACTGACTCCAGTTTGAAGACTTAGCCTAAATATGTATTAGTGGCTTAAAATGCAGTGAGGTCACCCACCCCTTTTCTCATCACATTTTAATGTTGCTATACACACCAGAGAGCGGGTAGAGATATCTTCACCAGAGGAACATTTCTGGATATGTTTCCCTGTGTCTGCAGTGCGCCAAACTCCTATGCTATGTAGTTGCTATCCACACATGCACAATAGGTGTCTCAGATGTACACACCTCAGCTTAACCGTGGCTTACATTTTGAAATTGGATGGAAGCTGCTTTGAGGGGAAACACATCAAACAGAAATATTTCTCCAGGATCTACAGGATAGATATGGATTGTTGCTAACACCATTAAACACTAGCAGTGGAACCACACTGGTAAATGGTAATTTGTCCACAGCCTTAGTATATGCATATATACTATATGAATATAGGATTTCACATAAATGTTCCAATTCTAGGTATATATACTAAGTCAGCAACACTGGTTTCAGTAAGATTTACATCCATGCAAGCATATTTATGATTCCAGCTTTAATTGAAACTTGGGAATTGGCTTGCTTGTTAAAAAAGTTTTTACTAAAAAAGTTTCTCTAGTTTTTACTAATCTTTTTTTTCTTAATAAAGAGAGTAGCATTGGGAAGCCTTCCCATTCTGACTTACAGAGTAGGTCTGGTGGAGATGGAAATGCTTGTCCGTAACAAGAGCATGATAGAAATTCACCAGGACACCAATTCCTTACCATAATGATAAAGGGTTTGAAAACTTCACCTGTTGAACTCTTCTGTCCTGTTGCACACCTGCAGACACAGATCAGATAAACTAAGCCTACTGGGGGTGGGGGAGAAGAGGGGCCTTGCTAGAGGTGCTCAGAAGCCTGGAACTGGCCCCAGCTTCCATCAACACATATTCTGCATTTAAAAATAAACATTTGCCGGTTGTGTGTAGCTTAAATTTCAGTGCGAAAGTGCTGATGAATGTTTTGTCCATCTGATAATCTGGCTGGCCTTTTTAAAAAAGCACATTTATTATTACATACCTCTCATGGAAGGCTTAGAAGCTGTAGCAGTTAAGAAGAGGAATATGAATTTTATTGTCTCTCTTAAACAAGAAGCAACAGGAAACACACAACTCTAACCAGATACAATACAGCCCAATTCTACCTAGTGCCATTATCAAATGACACTATACATAACAACCAAGTCCTTTCCTCGTCTGCACTAGATTAAAACTTATTTCACCATCAATTTGTTTTGTTTTGTGTTTTGCCTCTAAATAATTAGGAAATGCTTTATAAGAATTCTGATTAAACATAGCCAGGATAGCAAGGCCCCAGTGACCACCAGTTGCTAAGAAACAACTGGTAGTCCCCCAGAGCCAGAGCTTGAATGGATGCTCTGTGGAAAGTTAAACACAAATGGAAAAGAATGCCTTCACAATGAATTGGGAAATTAAATTGTTACTTGATTTGTAAGTTGCCTCCTTGCTACATGCATCCATCAGATACTGGCCTATGTACCTAGCAGTATGCATGAGCAGAATTTAAAACAAACAGTTCCATTTCTGTATTTGGAAAAGCAGACAAACCAAATGTACTGTATCTCACAAGTATTTTGTTTTCTTCCTTTCATTCGGACACAAAATATACTGGGATAAACAGGATTACTCAGAGGAAGGGTAACCCAAAAGGTGAAGTGCACTTCAAAATCACATCCAAATATATAAGATTTGTTTGTGTGTGTGTCTACTTGTGCAAAACATCATGATGAACACAAATGTACCAAGTATCCGTGTTGAAATGTAGACCATTGAAAAGTGAAACTGATGGCTTATATTATATAATTGAGATTCTTGGATTGTTTCAAGTCTAGTCAGCCTGAAAGCTATGAACTTAAATACCTACAAGTGTTTTAGATTAATTATACTCCTACTTACGGTATATTGGTATCAAAGCAATAATCACAGTTCCATTAATTGATTTAGTAATATTAAAAATGACTGAAAAAGTTGCACTTTCATTTTGGTTTCCTGCAATGCATGCCAGAAGGGGCAGTCCAAGTGGAGAGGGGGGGAGGACGACACTATCTTGTTTCCTTTTTAATTTTCTCTGTACTAATACTATTAAACAACAGTACATTTTTATTATAGAAATCAATCTTTCCATCAACTTTTGCAATAAGTTAATACAGTGTGCACCATTTAAAGCAAATGGATAATAAAAGTAACCTCTTCAAAAACAGAACAGGGAAGAAAAATTAAACCACACAATTCTTGTAATGCCAAACATAGAAGAGATAGAAGGAAAACATTTATGGGGAGTCTCAGGACCAATTCTTGTCAGCACATTTAGCAATGTCTCTCTTTAGGGCTCCACCTCTGGGCTTTCTGAAGAGAAGGTAAATGCTTTATTACAGTGGGTACTCACTTTCCCCAAAATATTCCTTGTGATGTCTGAACAGAAGTTGTATTGGAGCCACAAAGGTGTGTGGGAAATGTGGATGGTGGAAGCTAACTCACCTGGTTTCTTCCTCCTCTTGGAAATCTCCATTCTGAAGCCTCTCCTGAGAACTGGAGTAACCTGCTAAATAGGGGAGACAGTGGCACAGGGGCTGTGGGTGGGGAGGGAATCTTTTAAGTATTCCCCAGGCCCTACCCCCATTTAACAGAGCCCCCCAGTCCCCAGGAGAGGCTTTTCGGGGGGGGAGCTGGAAAAGTGGTAGGTAACGATCGAACCCATTTCAAAGAACATCGCCCCTCTCTTTCTCAGCAAATCTACCACAGCAGGGGGGTATATATAAAGCTTGCTAGCCATTGTCACACAGCACATTGCAGTCCTTTCCTGGAAAGCAGATCTATCCAACATGAGTGAGTGGATAGCAAGTTGCACTTTTACTTCACAACTAAATTCACCTAAGGAAGGGCTACAGCCTGACCATTGTAGTCCATGAGGTGGTAACCTGGCTGGATTACCACAACATGCTTTATGTGGGGTGCCATTGGGCCCGGCTCAGAACCTCCAAAGGGTGTACTGGGGGGGGCACATAGTTGCCGACATGTGGCACCTTTGTTAAAACATCTGCACTGGTTGTCCATTCACTACCTAGCAGGTTCAAGATATTTGCATCAAATTACAAAATCCTCAGCGATTTAGGTCCACGCTACTTTAGTGACTGCCTGAACTCTCATATCCCAGGGCGATAGCTGAGGCAATCTGCAGGAGCACCCCTGAGCTGGTGAGGCTCATTTGACAGAAACAAGAAAGTGAGCCTTTAGTGTCATCAACCAAGTCCTGTGAATTGCTCAGCCAATAGATACTTAGCAGGCATTCTGTGATTTAATATTTAAATGCCTGCTGAAAACTTTTTAATGCTGCCAGACTTCTGCGGGTAATTAGGAAAACCTATTTCTGTAAGAATGATCTCTGGTTTTATGATTTTTATTGTATATATTGTTGCTGTAAACCACATTGATTTTTTTTATGATACAGCAGCACATTTTTTTTTTTAAATAACTAAATTGAAGCAGAAAGTTTTAGCCCTCCTCTTTGCAAGTAGGTCTGCAGGGAGTGCAAGATGTGGCCCTCCCTATCAGCTGACGCCCTTGGAAAATTAGGCATGCAGGTTGTCATGTGAGGCAGCAGACTGGAGCCTTTCCTTGGCTCTCAGTGTAAGTTAAGTGTCCCAGTAGGGGCTTGCTTGAAAGTAATTCCCATTCTTTGATATTGAGACATACAGGACTTGATGGACTTACTGAAAGAAATACTCTGTTCCTGTACTTAAGAGTGGGTGCCAGGCCCATACCAGCTAGCTCCTTCAGAAGAAAGAAGCCTCCGCCAAAGAAGATAAAGAAGATTGGCAAAATAAACTATTGAACTATGCAGGACAAATCAGTTAACTTGAAACCCAAGAAAGAAAGAGGACTTTGAATTTTTTAAAAAGGGGCAAGTGTTTAAGGCATTTCTTTTAAGCTTCGTGCATAGATTTTTTACATTAGTATAACTTTTAAAAGTCACTTGTAATTAGATGAAGAAGGTTTAAAAATGGGATTATTAAGAATATAAGGCTTTAAGGACGTGCATGAATGAGTATTAAACAATGGAACCAAGAGGGGGAGTGCAGGGAAGTCAAGCAAAAATCATGGTTTAAAAATTTGTTTATGATGTTTTCTTTTTCTTTAAATATTGTTGTCGTAATTTTTATTTCTTTTGTTGTCATTTTTGGAAAATTAATAAAATGTTATATAAAAAAAGAAAGTAATTCCTATTCTGCAGTTTGTATAGACTGCAAATCCACAAAAAGCAGCAAAGGAATTTACCAAGACACAGAGGCAGAAACTCAGCAAATCCTGATGTTTCTTCTTCCGTAAAGAAATCACTCAAAAATATATATTTTTGTTAGGACTACTGTTTCCATGGAGGCAGGGATTGTTGGTTTGACTTACACATTTTAATGTATATAAAAACAGCAAGTTTTTATATTATAGACTGGCTAGCATTCAACAATAACATTAATTCATACTATACCATAGTGGACCTTGCACTCCCTTGCTTAATGTAGTGCAGTCACAATTAAAGCTTTCAAAAGCATAGCTCTTGCAATCATAATTTAGTAATTCCAGAAGAGATGTCTGGAACAGCATCTCTGTAATATGGTAGTTTTCATTGGTGGGTGCTTACTACCAGCACAATGTCAATTCATTTCTCACACCATTTCCTTGTAACACTGAATATTCAAACTCTTCACCGAGAGAGCCTGGAAAGCAATTATCAGTGAAAAGATGAAAGAAAGTAGCAATATGGGTGAGGGAATTGAAACACCTTTGTATGACAAACTCTAACATTCTATGCCCATTATATTTTTATGATAACTTAATGGGGGAGGGGAAGGGGGCTGTGTGAAGAGCCAGCAGGTGCAGTGATTTTCCAATACTAAAAAAAGAAAAAATACTGCAATCTGCACCCCCACCCCCATGAAAGCCATGGCCCAGAAGGAAGGAGTCTAAGAGCTAAACTGTGTATGCTATCCATATTGTTAGCCCTTGTATTAATAAATAGTAAATTTAGGGCAGCTAAAGGGAGATTGTGACCATTAGGGGGAGACTTTAAGCCTTTCCTCTGCCATTGTCGTAATCTGGTTCATGAAGGACATACCTGTTATTTATTTATTTTTAAATACCATACAAAGTGAATAGCATGAGGTCTTGTCTGGCCCTAAGAGTGGATATACACATTACTGGTAACACAGGAATTCTGTATCTCCACCCATTAGATATACAGTAGCAGGAATAGCCACTCACCGCTTTCCTGGAGGGTGGGCGGTGGTTTCAGCCACTGTCCCCGGCTTTCTGAAAATTTCCCCTGCTGGCAGGGTCACAAAGCGGGACTTCCCACCAAAAAGTTAAGTTCAAAGGGGCCCATCAGAACTCCCCCACCCCACAACCGGGCTGACTGGACACTGGCTGCAGCAAACCCTCCCTCCCTCCTTCATTGTTTATTACATTCTAGGTCAATTCTTTATTATGCATTTTAAACCTATTTTGTTTTTCAGGCTGCTGCTTTAACCTTGCTTTATTCCCTAGGTTTTATTCTGTTTAGTCATTTGTTAGGTTTCCTGGCCTTGCTATGGTTGCTAATGGTTGCTGTATTCGGAGCTAGGAAGGAATTTACCTGTAGTCAAACAGAAATATACATTCTACTCTCTAGTGGCTCCTAATTCTGTTGTCTTAGCTATCAGTGTCTTAAAACAGGGGTAGCTATGTGGATCTCCTGATATTGTAGGACTACATTTCCTATCCCTTACTATTGGTCATTGCTGATGGGATTTGGAATTCAATGACTTCTGGAATTTCTGGGATTTTTTTTTGCTCTTATGTTATGTATCTTGTGTTTTTACATTGCAAACCGCCCTGTGATGTTTGAATGAATGGCAGTATAAAAAGTTAGTAAATGAAAAATAAACAAACTACTCCTGGTTAAAGAATTAAGGTGCAGGCAAATGTTTATGCTTATTTGCAAGATGACACTAAAACCTTTGAGAATGGAATCACAGGCTTGCCTACCAGAACCATCTCTTGTTATCAATGTTAAGAGATGTATTGCAGGTTCCGAATGTTTATTTCTTTATTGTCAGCAGAATCCCTGTAAACTGTGAAGCAGTGAGGCACTGGTGATGAAAAATCGTTCCACTCCTATTTTTAAGTGTTACCGTTCATTCCCACTGTCAATTCTAAGGGTTTTTCACCTTGGGGGGGGGAACTATTTCTCACAGGAAGCAGAAGCTCTAGAAGTGTTATCAACCAACATATGAAACAAAAATCCTAAAAATAGATCCCACAAATTTGTCACCGTAGAACATATGTTATTGTTTATGTTCGGGAAGGCATTGCCCTCACAAGGTGATGTACACAGTAAAACAGATTAAGATATGCATTGGAGATATGAAATTGCAATGCAGCTCAAAAATTTGAAAAAAATAGCAACACAGAAACAATGTTTGGAGAAACAGAAGCTTGTAACAATTAAGTTTTTTAAGTGCACCTGAATACCTGCAGTGCTGAGATAATGCATAATTGTGTTGGGAGTTACATGAGTTTGAGACCACTACTGAGAAGACCCTGTCTCTCATGCCTGCCAGTATGGGGGGACATATGTGTTGGACTTTCCAAGCTTAACAGATGTCCAGGATCATGCGTTTGGAGGAAGTCGTTCACATACCTGGCTACAAAACCTTTTAGGCTTTAAATGCTAATATCAGCACATTAGACTGAGCTGGAAACAAACTAGTTTTAGATTACAGGTGTCCCCAGCAGTTTTTAACTAAGATTCATAGACCACTTGAATGTAAAACCATTGCATAATTACATGTCACTGTCCTCAAATACATCTTATTGAGATTATACTGTTTTTTGCTAGGATCATAAAATATGACTCCACCTTTGTAAAAATTTCATTTTAACAAATAAACCAATTTTCTGAATTTGGGTAATATATACCTGGAATGCCACCTGCATCTGCTTTCAAAGATGAGACCAGACAATATGAAGATTTATTTCCTACGAAATAACTAGCCAAAAGGTTGAGAGTAAATTAAATCTGTGGATATGTAATCAGATTTGCAGATTTCTTTCATTAGCTATTTTCTCAAGAGGACCCATTTTGTCAATTAGTTTTCTCAAGTGACAGGAGAAGATAAACAACATGTGACATTCTTTGATATGCTTTGTTGACAATCATCTATGGGAACCAGAAAAAAAAGTGAATTTGGGATGGGGGAAAGAATGGACAGGTAAAAAGGAAAATATTCTGTATGGTCCTTTTTCAGGACATGTTAGCCAAATTATAGGAATTTTTTTATCTCCATAGTATTGCTTTCTTAGATTAATAGGAAGCACTATTCACTTGAAAATATATACTAGGGTCTGACAAACGTTTCAAGGGTCATAGGTGAATTAAACAAGAAAATAAACCCTGACATTCTGTAAGCAAAAAAGGGAAAGTTCTCTTGAAATGTTTGAGCAACTTTTGTTGTTAGTGCTGGTATATCTTGGGTCTAAATGTGAGAACAAGAGAAGCTGATGTTGTGACCGAAATTAAGGAGAAATACTTTTTATATGCTTGAATGATTGGTACATTGGGGGTCTAAAGCTATAAGGAAATTATGCAGAACTGTCTCTTTCTGAAGTTCAGGTGAATCTAGCCTGATGATATAAAACAGGCATAGGCAAACTTGGCCCGCCAGATGTTTTTGGCCTACAATTCCCATCATCCCTAGCTAACAGGACCAGTGGTCAAAGATGATGGGAATTGTAGTCCCAAAACATCTGGAGGGTCGAGTTTGCCTATGCCTGATATAAAACGTCAAGGGATGGAAAAGGCATTTGGGGGCTTCCATGGAACACAGGGCACAGATACCAGTGTCTGGCAAATGTAAGTACCTTGTTCAGCTCAGACTGCGAGAGGAAAGAATAATATGAATTGCAGAGTCTGAGTGAGACAAAACCATCCTTTCTTTGGAAGAGGTCCTGATGGTTCATTCACAAGATGACCAATGTGCCATTCATACCACTTACCCTGCTGTTGCTTCTAGTGTTGTGGGACTGCTGTTGCTGAGAAAGTGTGAGAATGATCTTTGCGCAATTCTAATCTGTCATTTCTGAATCAAATCTATCATTTGAATAACACTATCTCACTACTGTGTGGACCAACAGTTTCTTGTGCAAAACAAGTGCACCCTTCTCACCTGGTAGGTAGTAGCTAGAAGAAGCAAATACTTACTAACAGCTAACTGATACCCTCATTCAGACACCGGGGAACCTTGGTAAGAGGTCAGATTCCAAATTCCATTAAAATAAAAATGTTTAGTCCTTCACAATGAAGAACATGAGAAGACCCCTGCTGGAGAAGCATCCTGTTACCCATAACGACCAACCATAACAACTTCAGGGAGCTAATGAAGGAAAGCATGAATGTTTCATCCCACTGTTTGTCACCAGCAAACAGTACTTGAGGCATAGGAAGTGCTTTGTAACATGAAGTCCAAAGAAATTAAATTTAGCAAATAATTTAAAACTTTGATTTCAATATGGCTTAACTATGACTAGCTTTTTCTGAGTTATGGCCCATGTCCTAGTCATGCTCCTATACCTAGACTGATATAAGTCTGTTTGATTTAAATAGAAGTTTCTATGATACAGATTTGCTTAGGACCAATATTGAACATGAGTTTCAGTAGGCAAATAACATGCACACACTATTTTTAAACCCTTTCTCCAGGTGGCTCCCCTAGAAAAAGCTCAACAATCTTGGTTCGCCTTAGGAGCTGGCAGGGGTTGCTGTGAAGCTGCCGTTCTGCCCTCCCCCTCTGCCCCCAAAGCTGAAAAGTACAGTTGCAGCTAGCCTCTGGTTTCAATAGTTTCAAAAGGGATTCTTGGTTTTGTAACCTAGGTATGTTGCTCTCTGGCTCCAATGAATAAAATATACGACAGGATCATATCTGAAGCACAAATACCAAGAGAATAAATTGGAGCACTCAACTGTATCCTGTGTGAGATTTCAACTAGATGCTATAAACAATCCTATTTTATGAATTATACCTAAACAACAACTTGCTTGGTTAAGTTATAAATGGCTTGCATATGCCTTTACAGTTGCAATTCTAGTACTGATATCAAAGCTCTTAGTGTAGCTCTGGGGTTCTGATCTGTAATTATTAAACTACTTATGAGTAGACTCTGGGTTCTGAAGGAGTAGCAGGATGTCACCTGGGAACCTACAGGTCCCCAGGTAAACCCTGTGGGAAGCCTAAATTCCTAAACTGCAAGCTACACTATAGAAGTCTAATGGAAATCTCAATTGCTTCATCATCATCTTCTTAGGAGATGCTTAAGGTTTTTTTTTCACTTGAGAGCTAGGAGAGGAGAAACACTGGTGGAACATAATAATAATTCAAACATGTAGCCTCTCAAAATAGTTACCATGGCTAGAAGCCACAGGTAGACTAATTATCCACGGACTAATTAATCTCCTAATTTAATCAGAGGAGTGAATAAAGAAGTTGCTATTTTTCTTAGGCAATGTTCCTTATTATTTTATTTTAAATGATCTATTGCAGAACTTCACTCAGAAAACCTAGCTTAATATTGAGAGAACTGATTAACAGCCCAGTCTCTATACAGTCCAAGGAGAATATGGTGATGGCTTGTAGGGATGGGCAAATTTGGTCCACTGTAATTTTGCATTTGTCTGATTTCTCATTCCATTCTGATCTTTTTAATCTACAACTTTTAAAGGTTTTTCTGAGGTGTTCCAGTGGGTGCCACCTCCTACCCTTCTCTTTTGTCTTTTTCAAGTAGGTCTAGACATTTGGAATGGCTAGAAAGCATGTAGCTGCTGTACATGTTACAAACAGGGCATCAAAAGTTGAGCTCAGGATATGATGCCATGCCATCTCTTCAGACAGAAATAAAGATGGCTGCTCCTTATACCCATGGTAGCAGTCTCCCCCCCCCCCATACAAAATGTAAGGACATATATGCTATTCCATCATGTCCCGTCCTCTCAGAGGTTGTTGTGGCCCCATTTCTACCTGTTCCAAGTGGCTAAAACCTGGAGAAAGTGAGGAAGGGAAGTCCTTGGGCCATATCACAGAATTCAAGTAGAATGCAGAGACCAGACTAGATCACATCCAGTCAGGAGCTGTGTACAGTGGCACCTCTGGTTACGAACTTAATTCGTTCCAGAGGTCCATTCTTAACCTGAAACCGTTCTTAACCTGAGGTACCACTTTAGCTAATGGGGCATCCTGCTGCCACTGCACGATTTCTGTTCTCATCCTGAGGTAAAGTTCTTAACCCAAGGTACTACTTCCGGGTTAGCAGAGTCTGTAACCCGAAGTGTTTGTAACTTGAGGTGTTTGTCACCCGAGGTACCACTGTATAAAGTGAATTCACTCTTGACTGCAGATCTCCCTCACCAATGCACCCAAAAATCCTCAAGCATCTCTAGTGCTCTTCTAAAGAAAAGGCAATTTGTATGGTGTTCTAATTCCCTGAGCAAGATTAAGATTTGGCTTTCACGAAAAATATTTACTTTGCACATGAAAACATATGATGATGTCACTGGATGTTATTTAGGGACATCCAGCAGTTCACTATAATAAACCCTAAATCAAATTAAAAGTTAAACTTGCTGAGCATGTTTGGAATTCTTTCAGAGCAAGAAACTGCTGTTCTGTTATTCAAAGTTGCCCTGAGTCTTTGTGAAATGTATAAGGCAAAAAAGAAGAGTGGCATTTTTTTTATACTGAAACTGAAAATAGGTGCTAATGGTTATGATAGGAATTTAATGCTAAAACACAGAAAAAAAATTATTCAGTCTCTGACCTTTTAAAAAATACCAGCAAAAATAAAATTTATTTTGACAAGCAATAAACACATTTTCCCTACAGGTGCTTAAGTCTGTCATTCTAATACCTGGAATCTGATCACCTTTGACAGTGAAAACTCATGAGAGCCATTGAAAGATGCAAACAGAATGTAAGTATCAAAGAAGGGTCTCAGCACCCCTAGCAGTGAGAGCACACAGCTATTATCACAGAGGAGCAATTTTGGGGTATATCCAGAAAGTAGCAGCTTCCCAGGCCATAAAAATAGCGCAGTTTTCTCTGGATTTTTGGGATATCTCTTGCAGTTCTGTGATAGCTTTAAATGGGTTTTAATGTTTTCTTTAAATTAGAAAGTAAAACTGCAAAATGTTGGTCAAATCAAATTCCAGAAAATATTTTCATACTCTTTTATACGGATTTACATTTGTAATCGAAGGCAAACATTTTGAAACATTACTTTTCATGTTTATGAATAAGCACTCTAGTGCTAATTAAGTGTTTTTTAAAAAACAAAAACAAAAAACCAACCAGCCAAATATTCTGAATCCCATCCACACTGGCAATATCATGCCTGCTAGTGTGCTGCAACACAGCAAGATGCATACATTTTTAAAATGCAATGCTCCCAGGAGTTTGGAAATTCAGTTGCAATTCAACTTGTAGGTTATAGCTGAAGAGCAATTATTAGGTAGTGCCAGGCAGGGGTGCCAACTTGAATAAAATATTGGGAGGGGGGCAGGTAAGCCCTGCCCTGCATAACTGGTGACGTGGGAATGCTCTTCAACTTGGGGAGCAGCTCCCTCAAATATTTTATTGGGGGGGGGAGATGAAGGGACTTCGGCCCCTAGGTGTTGGCTCCCATGGTGCTAGGAATCACCCATTTGACAGTATGTTTTTAATTCATCCCAGAGACTTATATTTGCAGCTTTTTATTAATTTTTAGTACTCTTTTTAGTGCAGTGGTACCTCTGGATGCGAACGGGATCTGTTCCAGAGCGCCGTTCGCATCCTGAGTAAAAAGTAAGATGCGACAGCGCGTCTGCGGATTGCATTTTGCTGCTTCCGCGCATGCGCATGACGTCATTTTGAGCGTTTGCGCATGTGTCAAAACCCAGAAGTAACATGCTCTATTACTTCCGGGTCGCCGCGGAGCGTAACTTGAAAACGCTCAACCCGAAGCACATCTAACCCGAGGTATACTTTTACTTTTATTAGTTTTAAGAGTAGCTCAGAGGGTTTACAGCCAACACTATTCTCCTAGCAACTGTGGGATGATTGTTACTTTTGTTACTTTTGGTATGCAGGATTTTCTTTTATTTATAGTTCTGTATAATAGAGGAGTTGCTTGTTTGATGTTGTTTTATGAGATGTAATTATGTATTTTAAACTTTGTTATCCATGATTTTGTATGTTGTAATTCACCTAGAGTCTCTGCTGTAGGCAACACACAAACCTAATAAACAACAGAGGCGGCAGCTCAAATAAAGGCCAGTTTTTAAGCTGCAACACCAAGTGTATCTGTCAGCAAGCAACTCCCATTGAAATCCATGAATCTTATTTCAGAATTAATGGATTTAGGATTGGGTTGTTAGTCAATTATTTGAGATATCCAAAAAGCTGGAGACAGCTCACAAGACAACAAGCAAGAAGGGGGGAGGATGACTGAGTGAATTAGGGGGGCAACCATCCGCTGTAGAGAGTGGCCTCCTATGTGAAATGCACCACAGTGAGCCCTGGATTCTCAGACAAGTTCTCCACCCACCTCTAGCATAGCCACAAGGAGGAAAACAAGACAGACTTGTGGAAAATGAACCTCTTGCAACCCAACAGATGAACCCATACAGGTGAAAGTATGAATGAATGTCAGAACAGATTCATATATTCTAACTTCAGTGTTGATCGGTCTCCACCCACAAGATCTCATAATCTGCTGTCCCACAGCTAATAGAATCTTTGGCCTCCCTTTCTGCCTTGCAACTTTTATTTTTCTTGTAAGTATGCAATACAAATTATCAGTTTCGCAACTATCATTTTGAATCTGCTGAAGAGTTATCCATAGGGCAATGTATCTGCATATGGCTTTATTCTGCTGTTTATTTTCTTCAGTAGGAGTACTGGTCTTGGGCACCTTTTTCCTTTCACCCCAGTCAACATAACACACTGAGCCAGCGCTGCCGGTTTATCCATTTGGAATCTTTATACTTAAGCCTTTTTATAGCCAGTCAATGTAATCCCTTTTTGTTCAATTAGCAATAGATTTGATTATGTGTAGCAGACACAAATCCAATAGCGAGTGACTAATACACTATTTAATCCAGGCCTCGAAGCCAAATACAGATTTCATTTCATTTTACTTTTACACTGTACAGTGAAAGGAGGTTACATTTCTCCGGCACCCAAACCAGTATTCCCATTTGAGAACATAGAACCAGTAAGAAAGAAAAATGAAAATTCTATTCTACAAACCGGGGGCAAAAAAAATCATAGCAGCTTTAAATAATTTGTTTGGATTTTTTATTTATTTTAAAGATTACCTTACCTTTCGATACTGGCCTTGTGGTGACTCTTGAGCAGTCTCTGCTAGTTAGGGGAACCCTTTTTACCAAATTCTAGAGACAACGTATTGATCTCCCATAAGCAGTGCTTTTTTTCTGGGGAGACACAGGGGTATGCAAACCCCTAAACATTTTGTGAATCTTTGTACTTTTGTCCATTTATTTATTTATTTACCCCGATTTGAACTATAAAATGTTGATTTTCTTGAGTCGAAATGAGAGTAATCCTAAACATTTTTTAAGGAAGAAAAAAAAAGCATTGCCGATGAGAATGACCTCACCTAAGAATGATCACCTACAAGTTAAGGAATTTTGGCCAAGAGTCACGATGCTTGATAATGTGTACTACTGCCCATTCCCCCACTTTAAACTGCAGGCCCTCATGCAATATTACAAAATACTATTTAAACTCAGTTTCAACACAGGTGCTATCCAATACAGACAAGCCCAAGGTCCCCTTTGGATACGTGAAACTTTTCAGATGGTTCATTGGAATCTGGCATATGTATCCATGTCCCTCTTAATCCTATAGGAAGAGACTTCTAAGGACTCTCCACTGGGATGGCCCATTGTGCAGTGGATTCCTCAGAAGTCAATTCGTTACTGCTGTTACTTCCTCTGTATAGTCCAGGGCAGACTTCAAATCATTCAAAATAGCAATTCCCTTGTAGCCACAGCATGATGACAGGTGTTCATTTATTTATTTATTTTTAGAAGCTCTTTGGTGCAGGACCCCTTATTTGCAAATCCAACAAGCCAAATATTGTATTCTATTGTTTTTACAGTATTTTAGGTTTGATTATACTTGCACATTTGGTTGGATACTGCCCTGATATTTTATATGAATGGCCTATAAGTATTTTTTATAAATAAAAAAATAAAACTGGTATGCCAAATATTCTCTGGGATTCTCAGCACATTCACTATGATGATGTGGCCATCTACCATATCCAGCTCAGGAATTATGACCAAATAGAAGCATGAACAAGAAAAATAGGTGAGGAGGGACCAACTGAAATAAAAATTAAGGAAGGAGATCGCTAGATGCACAGGGTACACATATTTTTATTGATCCCTATGCATTTTGAACTGACTTCTTTCAAAGGGGCACTCTTGAACATTCAATTCAGACCTAGCCTCTTTTGCTAAATAATTCAGGATTAGAAATGTAAAAAATAACTGATTTCTGTTCTGAACTGTTTTCATTTTGCATGCAGCGCTGTCTCCATTCTGCTACAGTTTGGTTTCTGATAAAAAAAAATACGCTTTCCATCTCGCTATCTGTTGGGACAGAATTTTACATAATTAATTATGTAATATATTATATTTCCCCAAACCATTCATTTCAATGGAAAGGAAATGAAATGGAAACGTGGTGGTGATGGGAGCGAACATAAGCAGTTATGTATCATTTGGAGACTGAAAACAATAGCAACAGTAAATATCAATAGTTATTGGCCAGATGGCTTTTTGTTCTGGACATGGGACAAATAAGCAAACACCAGGAATTTGCACTTCTGTTTCTGGCTAAAATCTCAGACATCCCTATTCAAGATATGCCAACTCTGACACATGAGTTTCTATCACATGACTTACTGCCACAGCATTCGGGGAGGGGCATTTCAATATCAGAAGTAGCACAAAGAAATTACAAAAATAAATGCTTCTTTATTATCTGCAGATGCAGCACACAAGGATTCATAAAAACCTCATCACAGCGCCACTCAAAACAGAAAACATATAGCCACTCAGATATCATGACTGCTATACATACATCGTCATGTTTGTGTCTGCAAATGGTTTCTCTTTACCAATAGAAAAGCTCTTCCTTACATAGAAAAGCTCTTCCTTAACTGGTCAGCTGATTAGCAAATCGCCAGGTGATAATAGGAAGCAGACAAAACAAAGATTTCATTTCTGATGTAGCTCCCTGTCTAAGCTCTTAACTGCATGTCAGTCTCCAATGACTGTAAAGAATCATTGGCGTACTTCAGGATGAAGAAGTATTTCATCTCTACCTCTGCCTGCAACCCGAAATTGTACAAAGGTTAAATATGACTCACGACAATAATTCTACCAGAAAGCCTGAAGCGCAACATTAAAAAGTGATCTGATGCTGATGTTTGAAAAGACTTTCTGGGAAAGCACATAGCTGGGCAAAAACGTCTGAGTCTTTTATTAAAATTATAGTATTTCCTTTTTCAGTATTTGTAAATACAGTAGTCTTTTAGACATTAAACACAAAAAATGCCCCATAATCGCGAGATGCAGTAGAAATGTTCCAGAAACCGTAATTTTCTCAATTTTTAAGAAAATTATAAATTAAAATTTCAAAGCCTGAGTGTAAAATTGAGAGTACTCAGCACGTGTGTATGTTTCAGACATAGCTAGGAAATGGGAATTCTAAAGGTATTGCAATTTTGCAATTTCTCCTTAGGGCAGGGGAAGTCAGAGAGAGAGGAGGTATAATGCTGAAGAAATGTTTACGTACAATGTGAATACTTACTGATAAAAGTCTTTAAGAGACTAGGAGAAATACTCAGATATCTATACAATGAGCATGCATTTTTGGTGATGTACTCATTGCTCTGAATAATCTGCAATGTCAGTCTTTCTGCTTTGTCAACTGATTTCACAGATGTGATACACCTTAAGGATATTAAATAAACCAGGGCAAATCGCAGTTAACAGGCAGGCATCTCTATAAATGTCGGCATTTTCAATCATTGTCAGCTTCATATTCTTAAAAAGTAATGACCTAAGAATAGACACAAGAGTAATTCTAGTGGGACAGAACTATTCACATTTTCATTATGATGAAGAGACACTGAAAAGGCTACTGTACAGTGGAAAGAGCTTCCTTTCACTTTGCTAAGCTTAATCTGAATTGCTAAGACTACTTAATGACTATTCAAGGACTGTTCTTTCTTAATTATGGCAATTCTATGGATGACTGGTAGTCTCTTTAATATTTGAATATAATTTTTCTCTGACTATAATTGCAGGAGATTGGAGCAAGAGTGCATGTTTCCCACTAATCTCCAAGAGGAACATCACTATGAATCAGTTCTTAATAGACTTCTGTATATTAAATAGTTAATTTTGGCTGTATTGTGACTCGCAGTTCGAAGTGGGTACTACTGTGCAGCGATTGTTGTTGGTTTTGCAAAAGCACCATGTTGCAGAGGAAATGTTCGTCCATACCTCTTAATCTAAGTATGAATATTAAATAGGATGCTTCAATTAGGAGCCTATTTTTAAGAATATTAAGATTTCAGTGGTTTTAATATAATATTTATGACTGTTTGTGATATTTTCGAATGATGCAACACACACAGTAAATGTGATATATACGTTTTCTAAACTGACAGATGATTGGGGGGGATAAGAACACATGCCAAGGATTTCCGAAAATCTGCAACGTTGTTTCTTCCATCTGCGTGAAATTCTGCTGTATAATACGAAACCTGCCTTATGTGCAGAAGCAGAACCTACATTAGTAAGCATTCAAGTCTTATTAAATTACCTGACAAGATGTAATTTGTCTGTCATTTAACATACACAGTCTGTCACTGACATAATGCTAGTAATATGTTAACAAATGGAATAAAGTCGATCGACTTTTTCCAGCAGCGTACTTTTCCTCTTACAGAGCTTTAGTTAGTTAGTTAGTTAGTTAGGTAGCATCTCACTTTTCAAGTCATCTGACTTCGTAGTTAGCCCTTGAGGGCAAGCATCCCACAGCCCTGGTTGTTGGGTTTTTTTCAGTATAGTGTGCCCAAACTCTACACTGGTATTGGGGGGGGGGAGCTTTAACTCCCTCCTGCTCCTTGTGCAATTTACTCAGGAAAATAGCTTCCATTTCCTTCAATGGTAGCTTCCTCCCCCCTATGGAAATTGAAGAAATGGGTTCCTGGATCAGACCTTAGAGGGGGCAAATGGTAAGTTCCTCTGAGAAGCTAGGCTGCTCCCTCCCAATTTCACTGGCAGAATCCATTATGTCAGGCTGTAGCAGAGGGGAAGTGAAAAGAAGCAGGGGTACATCTTAGGAGACAAGCAATGGCTGGCTTCTCCTCTCCTTGAGTTTCCCGCACCCCAATTAGACACTAGAAGAACTTGTATCTGTTGTGCTTGTTTTCTCCTCCCTCCCAACCTGTTTTCCTTTTGCATTGTGTCTTTTTAGATTGCAAGCTTACGGTCAAGGGCTGCATCGTCTGTATTTGTTTGTAGAATATGCAATGTCTACCCAGAGGTACCAGTGAGTTTGCAGCCTTAAAGTGTTGCCTTCCCTCCCACATCTACAGACTGAACATGGATGTCTGAATAGTAGTCCTTATGTATTAGCAGTTCTTCAGACATCCAGACATTGTGGGGTTGAACTAGCATGACTGTGCATGTCAGAGGTGGGACCAACAATGCAGCCCCACTCCGTGTTCTACCTATGTACCTGCATAATGCAGGTAACGTGACAGCTGCTCAGGTGTTTGGGATATTCTGTGATTTTATTATGCCTTTTGTTTTTCAGAGGGCAGATGTTAAGACCAGCAACTTTCTTAGAAACAAATGATAAGACAGGCAAACTTCCCTACCCAATTTATATTAAAGCTACAGGAAATTCATCTACAAATAGCTCTCAACTCTGGCTTCCTCAAAACAGAAATGTAATTTAGTTCCTCAAACACAGAAACTCTCGCTTTCACTCCTAAATACATGGAACCACCATTGAAGGCTTTGACCTAAATCTACTGAGTGAATAGAAAGTTTCTTAATGCCACTGTCCTTGGATAGGTTCAATGCAGTGTTAGTAACTTTAACAAAGGGCTCAATTTCAAGCTGTGATTAAACTTTGTGCTCCAATTCTGCTGGCATTTCATAGAAGACGATGGAAGTTCTACCTGTTCATTTTGACACTTCATGAGAGTAGTATCAATTGACAAAGCAATTGTGAGTTATGTTTACTAAAATTATGCACAAATGTTTTGGGGGTTAAGAAGAGGGGGGAAACAACCCTAACTGTTCTCTTGTTGTTTTATACTTTGAGTATGCTGCAAACACCACTGGGTTCAGACTCATAGCAGTTGTTCTACTGCAATGAAAAAGTGCCCTGGAACCTTTTTATATCCTGACTAAGCATGACAAGATACATTTTAAGGACTTGCGATGATATTATTTCTATTTGGTGCAAAGGAAAACCTGAAATTTCACAATAATTTTTTTCCATTAGCTCTGAGTGCATTTGTCATCGTTAATTGTACTGCTAATAATGCAAACTGTTCTATACAAATTAAAATGCATCTTTAAAAAAAGAATAATCTAGAGTTATAATGAATGCCAATGTGTTGAAAATAATCTTATGATATATAAACAGAACGCTCAATGAGCATGATAAAAAAAAGTATGATAAAAAGGCAAATAAAACATAATGGGAGATCTTCTAAAAACACACACACACACAAAAAGCCCTGATTGCCTAGAGGTTACATAAACATATATTTATTTTTTTAAACTTTGGAGACCAGTAGTTAAAATAACCTTAACCTTTTGGAAGTAGTGAAACATATAAGGAATTTCTGCAGATTAGATACAACTTGTTAAAAACTGTATACCTTTTTCTGGAGAAACAGTGATACACAGTACGATACAGTGGTACCTCGGGTTAAGTACTTAATTCGTTCTGGAGGTCCGTACTTAACCTGAAACTGTTCTTAACCTGAAGCACCACTTTAGCTAATGGGGTCTCCGGCTGCTGCCGCACCGCCGGAGCACAATTTCTGTTCTCATCCTGAATCAAAGCTCTTAACCTGAAGCACTATTTCTGGGTTAGCGGAGTCTGTAACCTGAAGCATATGTAACCTGAAGTGTATGGAACCCGAGGTACCACTGTATATAGATATGTAGCTATAATGACCCTGAAGGTTAGTAGTATCTTCATTTATGAATGATTATTAAGAGAGAGTAAGTACAGCCAACAATCAATTGACGCACGACTGCAGCCATGAGCATTCTGGAAGCGGCCAGAAAAGGGAGCAGAATGGGCTTACGAACACATTGCCAACGTGCACCGGGCGGGGGGGGGGGGGTCAGGAACGCAACCCCAGTGCAAAATGGCCATTGCCTGTACTGTAAGAAATACAGAAAAAGCATTTCTGATGCTGCAGCATGATTCTTCCCTCCAAATTAAGCAACTCTGGTGGAAAATCAAAATACTGATGGATTCCTCCCCCCCCCCCAAAAAAAAACCCAGCCGAGTATTCTGCAAGGAAGGTGATTTCCTACTTATAAATTAGGTGTTAATAGGTTGCTGGGCAAGCTCATCAGTAAAGGTAACACAAACATTTTCATGGGAGACCTTAACACACACTTCTGAGTGTAACCTCGCAGACACACATTTGCTTTTGGTCTCATATCCAGTCTCATGTTTGCTTCTTATGCTGGTGAACGTGCACTGACACATCATCATCTTCATCATCATTTATAAAATTTCAATACTGTCCTTCATCTGAAGATCACAGTTCAGTTTACAATACAAATATGTATCCCCAATATATACTAGCTGTGTTTCCCGATGGAGCTGGAATATGAGCATTTCTATGTACTGCTAGGTGTGCAGAAGCGAGAATCACCCCAGAAGTTTGTAGTTGCTGGAGGCAACCATCCAGATCCTTAGCCAGTCTTTGGCATCTCTGCTGATTACTGGTTTGTGCGCAGGGTACTGACAGCTAGATCAAAGAGGATAAGTAACAGAAGAGGCAGAAGATTTCGCAGCTCTGAAAGAAATGTAGCCCCATCTCCATCTCTCCATCCCCCCCATGCAACTTCAGGCATGCAGGTATTTAGGCAGTTTATAACTGAGAAGTATCAAGACCACTGGGTTCAGTCGTGTGTGTGTGTGTGTGTGTGTACACAAACATACCATAGATAAGGTAGTGAATAGGATATTTCCCAATCTCTCTATGTGTAAGTCAAAACTACACAACATTAATGAAGAAGTACTAATTTCAACTCTATGGATAAGTATCTTAAGGCAACCAATATGCCGTAACCTTCAAGAAATCTAGCAACTTTAACAAGTTTATAGCTTGTTGAATGGTCCATACAAGCTTCCGTTTTTGTTTTAAGTGAAATTTGCTCATGAAAAGAGGAAGAGTGAAAGCAAACCAGACACCTAATAGCATGTGTTAAAACTATCTATTTGATTAATTACAAAGACCTATTGTCTTCAGTCCTAAGATTAGAATAAATTGTGGCCTCTACTCTTCCTCTAGAAAGTGTAGAAAAGTGTCTTGTTTGTCAACACTTAACATCCAAAGTTATTCTCTGGTTTATTTTTAAAAATACTGTATGCATTTAAATAGAAAGCCTGTGTTGTCTTTGATATATGGTCTGTTTAGATTAGAACAAGAATAGTCTAAATCACAGTTCATGGACAAGGAAGAACTTGTAACATAGTTATTAGGGACTATGTTCAAACAATTATATTAGCTTAATAAGCAAAAATATGAACAAGACTTTTGCCAACACATACAATCCCTTCTGCAGTGTGTGCAATCAAACAAGGAAGCCTCTAATTAACCATAGTTTCCTAATTTGTCCAAACTGGGAAACTATGGTTGCCTGCTTTGGAATAAGCCAGTGCATTAAATTAAACTGGCTTAATATCCTAACTTGTTTGGATGAAATAGGAAACAATGGATAATTATAAATGGCGTAGACTTTTTCTCTCTAAAAAGCTAAGTGGAATTTATAATACAATACAATACAATACAATACAATACAATACAATACAATACAAATTTATTGGTTTGATTGCTTGTACTGCCAAGAGTTGTGGCAGGACAGTCTACACAGACAAAATGATGCATTCATATATCAGCTTACTAAGTCAAGATACAATTTTCCAAACCAGGCTAATATGTGACTGTATCTGCAGAATTGTTTTGGGTGTGGAATTGGTATTCTTAGATTTATAAGCCACAGATGTTGCAACTAGGGACTGCATTTTAACTTGCTGTTTATGATGAGTGAATGCACCATAGTAATTGCATCTCAGAAATGTTACTTACGCCATACTGGTGATTTCACAACAACTATGGAAGTCCACTGGAGCATGCAGTCAAGCCTATGCAGAGTCAGGAGAATTCAAGAAATGTTGGATTGGGAGTAAGGGGAGGGTTGTTTACTTTCATAACTTTTTAGTATATTGTGTCGTTTTGCAAAGTTCTATTTTTCTTTGGGTTAAAAGTCATGTTGACCGCTTTGTGAAACAGCACAATATACTAAAAACAGTACTCACCTGGACCTTTGTCCTCTGGCTCCAGGTTTCAGTGGATTTCCAGAGTTGATGTGATATTACCAGCATAGATCATGATGCTTATGTGGATGTTCCTAGTAGGACTGAAGAGGGCTGGACCTATGGAAAAAAATTGAAAACGTATATTTCAAATCAACAGTAAATTAACTGATTCTCAGTCGCCCTTTGGAACAGGCATTTGATATGCATCCTTGCAGCTAATTAATTTCTGTAAGCATCTACTTAGGGCCCAATGTCAAGACACAGCTAACTGAAAAGGACAGGAAGTTGTGATGCAGCCAGGAAGCAAGTCCAGTTATAGGGCTCACGCTAGACTCTTATCATGGCAGGTCTGTCTTCCTTTGAACAAACTTATTCTCAAACATCTCTCCCTTTAAAACCTGCCCAGCCTGCTCAGAGGGCTTTGAAGGAACACAGAGTTGTATTCAGTGCTGCATGAGCAGAGTTATAAACGTGCAACACGATTGCCCTTCCTCTCCTCCCTCTGGCAGCCCTCCCCATGCTCCCTATAATGTGCTCCAAATTGTCCCTCAACCCTCTAGGATGGATTCTGATTGTGTGCAGGGGGGTTGACAAGGAGAGAAAGTCCTACTGCACAAGCAGAAGTCTGTCCCAATTGAGCAACAGAAGCGCTGGATACAGCCCACAGATGGGAGATTCCTTTAGAACCCAAAACATGTCCAGCAATAGGTTTTATTTTTTTATAGAAATCTTTCCCAATTAACAGGGATCAGTATGAGCCCCTTCCGCCCATACCCATCAAAACTGTCTGCATGCCCTTTTGTGTATTTCAACTTTTATTCTAACACGGTGGTTCCATTACTCTATAGTATTACTCTATAGATGGGAGTCTGCACAGCAGCAAATGCTAGCCTCCTTGTTATCCTCTGACTGTCACTTGTTATTTCATTGGCTTATTGACAAATAGCAGATGGCTCCCTGAAAAAATTGTCACCTTGTTAATGGCAATGACAGACATGCTAGCTGCTGCATTTTGATATTTTTATGTTTGTGTTTCTAGATGCTTATATGATTACATCCGTTCTCTTCCTCTATTACAAACCATCAGTAAATGATCTGGAACGCTGTTTCAACAACGTTATTTTATGTAACAGAAACAAGCCTCATACTGCAAACATGCCCAACACTCAACAGAGAGAAAATATGTACAACTATTATACCAGCTTACTCACCAAGATTTACAAAAATGGACCTCCCTATTAAATGGGGACGGGGAGAGGGAATATTTATGGCAAGTAACCCACAAGTCCATCAATGTAGTTTGCAGAATTAGCTCAAATGACATCCTCACAGGTAAGCACCTTATTACTGTGAAATCCAAAAGCTTAATAAATCTTAAAGAAAAACCAAACCCCGCAAGAGTAGCTGTAATAAGCCAATTGCTGTAAATGTTACTGCAGCAGGCTCCCTGCTTTTACAGTGCAGAATGGGGCTTACATTCTGCCTTTCTATTTCAACTGAGGGTTACATCTTCTCAGCTGTAGATCTGGAACTAAGCCTATTATACGGTTAGTGGAAAGCTCCAATTGATTTTGGCTCAAGTCTTTCTGTATCCCAGCTTAGTTGTCTCATCTTCAGAAGCGGTACTGCAGTCATGGAGATTTCTTTAAAACCACCACTAAACAAAAATACAATACCTAAATAGTCAACGGATTTAATAATTGACGTGCCATCTTTAGATCCAACTACTGATTGAACCATACCCATTTCTATGCGTACTTCATAGTGACCATTAAAGTACAGTGGTACCTCTGGTTCCGTACTTAATTCGTTCCGGAGGTCTGTTCTTAACCTGAAACTGTTCTTAACCTGCAGCACCACTTTAGCTAATGGGGCCTCCTGCTGCTGCCACGCCACGACCATGCGATTTCTGTTCTCATCCTGAAGCAAAGTTCTTAACCTGAGGTACTATTTCTGGGTTAGCGGAGTCTGTAACCTGAAGTGTATGTAACCTGAGGTACCACTGTATGGGATGGATCGAGCTTAATTAGCCTAGAAATCACATCCTACAATCTAAAAGCATTTCCCTCAGGATGTGTGTGACTTGGTCAGGATTACTTAACAAAGAGAAATGCAATCTGTGCATCTTATTCTAGAACTGACAAAGGGTTTGAGCAAAGCTCTGATTAATTCTGGCGGATGCCTATCCTAAAGAGACTAGATATGTGCGCTAGATAAGTCACATGTTTCTCTCTAATTGCTCTGCAGCCTACTGATCTATTTACCTGCAAGGTTTGTATGCCATTTTTCCATATTCATTTATAAAATGGTTTACAATATAAAAGCATGATCCAATGCAAAAAAACTAACTTAAAAACACATGAAAAGCAGAACAACCGAACAGTAAATAGCAGGTCTACTGTCAACCCAAGGCAACATTTTTTAGTCCAAGAGAGCAATTTTACCATACAGTGGATTCAGGTCCTGGCGCAAGAAGAAGAAGAAGAAGAAGAGTTTGGATTTGATATACCGCTTTATCACTACCCGAAGGAGTCTCAAAGCGGCTAACATTCTCCTTTCCCTTCCTCCCCCACAACAAACACTCTGTGAGGTGAGTGGGGCTGAGAGACTTCAAGAAGTGTGACTGGCCCAAGGTCACCCAGCAGCTGCATGTGGAGGAGCGGAGACGCGAACCTGGTTCCCCAGATTACGAGTCTACCGCTCTTAACCACTACACCACACTGGCGCAAGATTTTGTCCACTTCCGAAAGTAAAGAAATAACAAGGTCAAACACACCTTCTGTGGACGGGAAGTCTACATTATCCAAGCAACCTCAGAGGAGGCCCTGCTCCTAGCGGACCCTAACCTTCCAACCACAAACGATGACATCCCTAGCTAGGTGTCACTAGGAAATCTCAAAGAACTGTGCAGTGTGCTCATTTGGAAGAAGACATTCCCTGAGATAGTCTGGACCCAGACCATTTCCAAGCCTACACGTGTCTCCTCTGCTTCAATCAGTGGGTTGCCATGTTGATTTGCCAGTCCTGAGGAAAACAACTCTATTTACAGTGGTTGGTTTGCTTTACAATTATTATTATTTACCCAGGGACCCAAACACAACTTTGGGTAACGTGTATCATTTCCCCTCTTCCTGGGGATGTAACATCCTCTTGCTATTTCATTTTCTCAAGCAACAAACAATGGAGCAGTGTGGCATTGAGGGCAGAGGAAACACAGGGTTGGTAGTGGCAGGCACAAGTACATGTGTATCTATGCCTGCCACAACCAACCAGGCGTTCCCATGCCCTCACAGCCATGATGTTCTACCCAACCACTGTCCCACTGAGTAGTTCAGTGGTTGTGCCCCACCTTACATGCTGTTACTAAAAAAATCTCATACCATGGCTTGAATTTATGGACACAGAAGAGACAAACAATTACTTACCATGGTTTATTCTGCTTTTGTTTGCTATCTGCCGAACCCCCATGTTATGTATGCAAGCACTGTAGGCCAAAGCCAGACTCTATGCATGCAATGTAGGCCTAGGCCTTCAGGCCTCCTGGAGGTCAGGAGCTTCATCTGCATAACAAAAGACAGAGAGGATTCTAAAACCCTCCAATGACATTGCTGGTAGCTAGCAGGCAGTCAATCCCTGCTGAGATAGGGCCAGCGTTGCGATTCACTAACTGCAGCATTAAGGCGACCTATCACGGGCAGTATGTGTATTTTGCCTGGGCTGACTTAAGGTATATATACAGTGGTACCTCTGGATGCGAACGGGATCCGTTTCAGAGCCCTGTTCACATCCTGAAGAGAACGCAACCTGCGTCTGCACATGCGGGGGTCGCGATTTGCCACTTCTGCGCATGTGTGTGACGTCATTTTGAGTGTCTGTGCATGCGGTGTGTTACTTCCGGGTCGCCATGGAGTGCAACCCGAAAACGCTCAACCTGAAGCAACTTTAACCCGAGGTATGACTGTACAAGGCCAAGTGCCCCTGTTTGTCATTCTTGTTCTTCTTGTTCCTGATGTTCTAATAAATCTTTCTTGAGCTGAATCTCAGTCTTGGGTCATGCCTGAACCCACCTACACTTCACCCTAGTTGAAGTAATCACTCAAAGATTAGTTCATCAATTCAGAATAACAACAAGCAGCAGCACAACTTTGGGTTTGCAAACTAGCTTCCAACCATGGGTTGCTACTCTGGTTTGTAAGCTGCTGTAAGTTTCAACATAGTGTCAATCCATTGTTTGGCCTTACGTCTGAATGTAGCCACTGTCCGAAGGCAGCACAAGAGTGCTTCTCCATCCAGGTACATAACCAGGAAACCACACACAAAAGTCTCAGACACAGACTATATAAAATTAGGAATAAGAAACACGAAACAGCTGTGACTGCCTGGAATGCTTCGAACATGTATTTGCAACCAACTGCCTCTTTAATTCATCACATAGTAAGCACAAAACATGTTTTGTTTCCCTCCTACTACATTTCCCGACAGAAATAATTAATCCTGCTTTTCTTTCTTATCTGCAGTGAACACTGGAAAACAATTCCCTTGCTAAAGCAGGAGATCTTAGATGTAAAATATATATTCCAGAAACTGAACTATGAATTCCTGTTCTGTGTGACTGTGCTGATCCTTATGGTGTGGACATCTGACTGTGCCCTGGCTTCAGTTAGGAGAACTAATTCAAGGGCCACCATATAGATCTGGGTCATCTTGTAATACTTTAAAATTATTTTAGGAACAATTCGAGTGCTTTAGAGAAATACACCCAGTGACAATTTGCCATTGCAATCAAATTTAGTACCAATAGGGACCTGACAGTTCTCTAATCCTACCCATTATAATGAGGGATGGACCTTGAATAGCATGGCTAAAACAATTTCAGCCAGTTACAATCACTGCACCACAATCACTGCATTACAAGCCCTTTCTGAGTTCTGTGCCCTTAATGATTTTAGGTTTTGCTCCCTTGATATTTCACATTTAAGCAACTTCCTTCTCTGTAATTTAGCTCTTTATTTAGCTCACAAAGTAAGCATTATGCTCTAAGTAGGTAGAGTATTTATCTTTTGGAGTCAGTTCCAGTTTCCCTTAGCAACCAACGCTTGAAGGAAAACCTTATTTTCATTTGGCAGTTCTGAGCAGATCCAAAGGGTCAATTTCATGGCTATTGCAGGAGGTGGGTCTTCAGCTTGAAAAGGTACAAGACAAGTCCTGCTTTCATTTGAATTAAAAACCACTGCTTCTTTTTAAAAATACTTTCCATGTCTTGTGACATTGCTGGCCAAAGGTTACAGATCATTTCCCAAACACATTATATGCATCTCAGCCTAAAAAAACATGGAGGTGAATTCCAGCTTGGTGTATAGCCAAGTCACAGCTCTGTCAAGTGTTGTGCAGAGAATTCTGATTCCGTTCTGACTCTTACAGCCCTTCAAGCAGCATGAATGAGTTGTTTGTTTTTCAAAATCTATTACACAAACTGCAATGTGTACAAGTTTGTCAAAACAAGAGAAAGAAAATGGCTTGACCCGAGGAATCAATCTTCTCGGATGAGAAGCACTGTAATTATCGCTTGTCATGTGTAGCTCTGAATGCACCAATAAAATAATTAAACAGCTATTTCATAAAATTAATTGAACATCAAGGGCATGCAGTAATCCATTTTGCAAAGACAGGACTTTCATAGCCTTCTTCACCATAAAAACTTCCAAAGTTTCCATATGAAACACTGTATGCCTAAAGTCCAGAGCTGTATTTATTTATTTATTTTAAAGAAATTTTAAAGAAATTTCACAGTCTTGGAAACCGGGATAACTTTCTTCCAGGATTTTTAGCTGCTTGTTTTTGTGGTGAGCAATGGACATTTTTTGGAGGAAACGAAATATATGCAAACTTAATACTGCTTTGCAATTTTGTCAGCATGAAATGAAATGCATTATGTATAATTTAGCACATAAAATTGTACTGTTTGCTGTATTTATGAAACGTAAACACATAAATGCCTTAGTTTTATTGAAGCAATCATTACTAATAGATACATAGATGCAAGCTGTTGCACTCTAAGATAGTTTTTGCCAGTTGGAAAAACAAGTAACAAAAAGAAAAGTTGAAAATCTAAAACATTGTCATTATAAATTGTCACAAAAAATGAAGGTTTTATTATCTGAGTTTATAAACAGTATACAGGCCTCAAGATTGCCATGCATAAAACAGAAGTAATTCATATTTTAGAGAAAATGCTTATAAAATAAACATTCCCATAATGTAAAGAAGTGGTAATAAATCTGAATGTTTGGTTAAGCTTTATAATAATACCAAACCCTTCAATGGTATATCATCATGAGAAACACAAAGTGTCACAGTTACTGTATGCAAACTTAGGTATTCCAAGACTCTATCTATTTGATTGATTTATATCCTGCTCTGTTCCAATAAAGGGTAAATCCTTGAAAATAGCTGCATAATTCTCGTTAGAGAAACACTATCTTAAATATCAGAATCTTGTATCCGATGGTGTCCCAGTGCTGACTGAAAATTGTCTGATACAGTGGTACCTCTGGTTACATACTTAATTTGTTCCAGAGGTCCGTTCTTAACCTGAAACTGTTCTTAAACTTGAAGCACCACTTTAGCTAATGGGGCCTCCTGCTGTCGCCGTGCCGCCAGAGCTCGATTTCTGTTCTCATCCTGAAGCAAAGTTCTTAACGTGAGGTACTATTTCTGGGTTAGCGGAGTCTGTAACCAAAAGCGTATGTAACCTGAAGCGTATGTAACCCGAGGTACCACTGTACTTCCATCAGCAGGTGGGGAAGGAACGTGTTTTTTGCTAATCCCCACCCCCTCCTATACTGTTCCAAGCCCCCATCCCCACCAAATCTTCTGCAGCAGATTGCAGGGATGCCGGGGGGGGGGGGAGGCTACAGCAGGAGGGGCAGTCAGCAAAAATTGCCTTCCAGTCTGCAGATAGAAACCTCTATGGAGGAACACTACAGGAAACAATCCTCAGACAGACTCTGAATTTTAAACCTTGAGTTTTATAGACTTCAGAAAATAATGGCTTGCATGAATTGCAGCTTCTCAGGTCTCCCATGTACTAGTTTGTTCCTTGATTACGTTCGTGTAGAGAAGGTGAAAGCAACAGAAATAAGAGGATGGAGTACCTAGGCCTTGTTGCTTTTGGGGAGAAATGGCAGACTCCCAAATAGCACCTGAAGATGTTTAGTATTTTGCAACAAAGCGAATAAAAAGCAATCTACTGTTCAGTAATTACCAGCCTTGACACATTTCAGACACTTCAGCTCTTTTCAGACATCCTGAGCATGCACTACAGATGTACATAGGATGTTTCAGAACAAGCCCCTCCAATGGTTATGCATAAGTCAGGGGCCAAAGCTAACATACCAGTTCTGTCCCCCACATATTTAATTCTATGCACGTTGAGTGTCTGAAGGGGGTATTAGTCCTTGAATAAATTATTTAATATATTTATCACACATATACATACGGCCAAACAGATATCCTTAATTTCAGAATTGTTCCTCTAACCAAATGTTAATTCTGTTGCACAAAAGGCATAGGTACCACATGACTAGAGATTCTGCATTATGATGATGGATCCCTGTGGATATAATAAAAGTTTTATTCAGTCTCAAGTATAGGTTACAATTGCTATAGCAACCAATTAGTATACATACCTATTTATAAAATATATGAGTTAGAAAGCTGGAAACTTAATCCAAATCAATGATTCAAATCAGCCTTTTCCTTGGCTATTTAGATCAATTATTTTAATTGCCTTGATTTAAATGAATCTACACTGGCAGCACTTTAAAGTACTTCTCCAGTGTGTTTAGTAATCCAATCAAATGCTGTAGCAATGCTATCATCACTAACATCGCTACCTTAGAATCTTTAATCCAGAAGATTTATAGAAGCAAGAATGGACTATAAATATTATTTTAAAATACTGCTTTAAAAACTATTTCTCTCATCGTTCCAAAAGAGAAAGCATTTCTCCCAACATTTCCACTTCTTCTATTTCTGGGTTTGGGAGGAAACAATCTCCTGTCTTCTTTTCCAGTCCCTACCCCAGGCTTTCACATTCATTAATGTCAACAGGTATTTTATCTTGGGTTAAGAACAGGAGCATATCTGAAAAGCTATTTTTTTATATATACAAAGTCGTAACCAAGGACACATGAAGCTTTATTTTAAGTGCCTGCTCTTTCCCCTTTTCATCTCTTTAAGAAGCCAATTAGTGAGCTGTATTTCTAGCAACTTGTGATTTGCAATAAGTAATTGTGGTCTAAGACTATTTTTTGACTGTTGCTATTTGCTGAACACCCACTTAGGGGGAAAAACCCGCACACCCCAGCAATTCAATACATTATGGCTTTTGCATGAAAGGAGCTGAAGAAAAGTTGACTATAGTGTAAGGAAGCAAAGAAACATAGCGTTTACCTAGTTTTGCAAAATGCACTGTTTGGGATACTACTGTGCAATCCTAGTCTAAATTTACATAGGCTAGGGTCCTTAATGATTTGGATAAAGCATGTGATAGGCAGCAGAGATGTGGCCTAAATTTGAATTCAACATACCCCAGACTTCATGCCTACAACCTATAAGCAGACGAGATGGTGCAAATTAAACATTCCTTTTGATTTCAGCAGAAAGTCAAAACATATTGTCCCATGCTGCCCACACCACTGCAACAGTCCTATTCTCCAACTGTGCAGTCACCATACCCAGAAAGCAGCATATAAACATCTGTCACAGTCCATACTTCAGACAACAGGGTGCACAGTGTGGGCTATACTGCTCCGGACTTTTGCAAGCACAATATATTCACTTGATTCGGCTGCTGCACTCTGCTATGCATAAGGCTCCCACCAGCCAAATGGCTCTTGCAGAAGCGAGCTGCCACAGTTCACCCAATCTCTCCCATGCGGGACACACTGTAAGTATGCACTGGGTACAAAGGATACCCATGAAACTACACATACAGTGGTACCTCGGGTTAAGTACTTAATTCATTCCGGAGGTCCGTTCTTAACCTGAAACTGTTCTTAACCTGAAGCACCACTTTAGCTAATGGGGCCTCCCGCTGCTGCTGCACCGCTAGAGCACGATTTCTGTTCTCATTCTGAAGCAAAGTTCTTAACCCGAGGTACTATTTCTGGGTTAGTGGAGTCTGTAACCTGAAGCGTATGTAACCCGCGGTACCACTGCATACCAATAAGAGTTTACTCTCTATCTAGTAAGTGAAGTTAGGATTATAGCCTTTGAAGTGTTTGCAAATGTAGCCCATAGGTATGCAAAAAGCTATGATTCAGCAGGCTTGCATGTCCTATCCACATTTCTATGGGAATCTTATTGAGTGTTTCATACTCAGCACACTTTGTTTCTCCTTCAACCCCCCAAAATGAAAGCAACTTTTCCTGGACCAATACAGTTTTGTGTTTTTTTAGAAATGGTTATACTGAACAGTTCTGGTTACAGTAATAACAAAGGTTTATATCCAACACTGCTGTTCAGCTTGTGCAACATACTTCCTCTTGCACAAAAGAACTTCCCCCGAGTCTCTGACGCTCCCTATGCTCCCTAAAAACCTGCTCCAAAGGTTTGGGAAACACACAGATTTTGGGAGGCAAAATGAAGTCTCACTGCCCAAGCAGAATGCTGCTTACACAGCACTGGATACAACCCAAACCCTGCAATCTCCAAGATGAAAAGGCCTATGTGAGGAGATCTATAAGCTAGACTACAATTTCCACTGAATACAGATGTCAGTAGACTTTGGCACAGTCACCGAGTATGCTGGCTGATTACTCCATCAGGGTCGATCATGGGTTAAGGATTCACCATGACACACATCAAATAGGGCAATCATCCCAGGATGCCATTTGGGGGGTTCTATAGCCTGCTAGCCCCTTGGACCCATTTACTGGGGTATCCTGATAATTAGATAATTAGATCAGGAAGCACGGACTCCTGCTTAAACTAAGGATCCAACCCAATGCCTTATTCCACCACTCAAGTCAGTCCCACCCTGCTAGCTTGCCACCAAACCACTCACATCTGCAACCAATTACGTAGGCCCCAGTAGTTGTCAAGCAGCCAAACCTCATTGCCCCTTGATGAAAGATGCACACCATCAGGCCTGTAAACAGTCACACTGCTGAACACGATTGCGAATCACCCAACCCACCAGGCGCGACAGTGAAGCTAGTTTAAGTAAGTTGGAGGTGACTGGCCCATTTGAATTTGAGTTGCTGAAGCGTCTCAACAGCTCCCACAACCGGCTGTGGCTGTGGTCCAGCCCCGGCTCTCCCCACAGGGGGCTGGCCTTGCTCCTGGGTGCAGGGCACGTGTGCCACCCCAGGCGTCTGATCAGCTTGCTCCTCCTCCTCTGCTGCTGCAAAAACAGTGAACGGTCTAAATAGGTCTGTTTAAAAACAGTTTTGGAACCACTCATTTTATTATTATAGTACGCTGCCGAGTGTTAGTAGTAGTAAGATTCAAAGAAAAGTTAAAAACGCTGCCACTTTCTCTTCCAGGATAAACAAATGTGATATGGTAAGGGGCCAGGCACTAATCCACAGTACGTAATTCTGATCAGTCTGTGAAGTTTAAGAGCTAGAGCAGGGGTCGGCAACGTTTTTTGAGGCCAGGCCGGTCCACTCCCTGGCAGAACTCTCGGTGGGCCAGGTGAGCGCCTGTGCACACAGGCTATTTCCGGTGCTCTTCCAACCCAGAAGTCAGTCCCTGCGGTGAGGAAAAACATGTTGCCGCGAAAAAAACACAGAATCCCCACGTCGATCCACGGAACGGCCGTGGGCCGGTTCCAGGAAGCTCATGGGCTGGAACTGGCCCATGGGCCTTAGGCTGCCAACCTCTGAGCTAGAGAGACTCTTAAGGAAGTTCATGTTTCCGATTCACAAATTATTATTATTCTGCATTTTATACCTAGAATCTTAATAGGATACTCCTCCTCCCCCCTTTCTGAGAGGGAAGCAGAGATGATTGACTAGAATTACTGCATTTAGATTCTAAAGAGCTCCTAGTATTTGTCCATATTATTTTATTCAAGGGATAAATTAGTTCACCTTGTTTGGTAAATCAGATTATCAGTTCATCATTCATATTGCTTAGATCTTAATACTCAGATTGATAGTAATGGAAAAACTTTACATTGCAGTAAAAAAAAATAAAAAATACTTTTTTAACAATTGAAAGGCACTGTTTTGATAACCTGCCTGCTAACATAAAGCTATTCCAAAACATTATCTCGCTGTAGGGTTGTTACAGCGTATTTTAAAAGAGAAGCACTGTTAATGCTTCCTCTGTGTAGCATCATGACAGCTTCCTGGCATTTATCTGCTAGGATGCTAACATATTGTTGTTTGTACTTTACACCCACAGTGGTCTTGATGGGCTCTCACAACTCACAGTTTCCATTCAGAAAAAAACCCATTCACTAATGAGTTCAAAGATACAATAAAACAAATTATGAAAAAACTCATTTTTAAGTGCATCACTTTTTTTTTAATTAGAAGGATTTTGGGGCTGAACTCTAGAAAGTTCATGTGAAGTAATGAGATTTGCAAAATAAGTCCATGTGTTTAGCTAATGTTGTTGACGGTGTGCCTTGTTCTGAACATGTTGGCTGCACCTGATTTAATATTTAGTAAAATTACCAGAATTTTCTTAATGAAGTACTCTAGATTGGTCCATTATATCACTAACTTGTGCAGTAGAAAGGCAAGAAAAAGGAGACTTGTCATATCTTAAAGGCTAGCAATTTTTTTACGGCACAAGAAAGTAGAGAGACTCTTGCAATTATGTAATTAACAGTTTCATTTACAAAATATTTGTTGATAGTACAGACATCCTGGCATTGGTAAGCTAACTCCTCCGGAAACAGTGTAATGGAAACAATTCTACCAACATAATTCAAAATATAAAGTACTTAGTGAAATTATGTTTCACCACGATAAATGTACAGCTTTTGAAATATGCAATAATTGAGTATATTTTTATTCAAACTGAAACCAAATCCTCTTTATTTACTTTCCATTTCTCACTATAATTAAATGTGTCAGCAGTTCTTTTAAATTTTTTAACCTATTTTTTTAAAAAGTTTTTTGTCTTGTTTTATCGAAATACAACAAAGAACCTAAAAAGTTGTTATTCTCTATGTGCATCTCCGAGAAAGAGAGAAGGAGAGAGAGAGAATGGGAGAGAGAAAAGCAGGATCAGGTCACAGCTCTCTTTTTAACTAATTAAGTAATGCAATGCTGTATGGAAAAGTTCCTGTTTCTCAATATAGTAAATGTTCTCAAGGTATTTCTTGATAAAGATGGTGATTAGGTGTAGTTAGGCTGCTTAGACTGCTGAAGGAGCACTTATGGGGAATATGGTCCATTGAGGACAGTAAGACCTGCTTCCGACTGAATATGTAGTGAATTACACTTCATGAACAATTGTAGTCAATAACACTTTTGTTTCTCTGAAAGCACAGAAATTGTGTATTGCTTGGAGCAGGGTGGCCCAACTTTTCATACTAAGTGAGCTGCAAAAGTACTTTGACATGGAACCCACAGGCAGCACACTGCCTTGTCACACAAGAGGGGAGAAGCAAGGCCCAAATTTCATGCCCCCCCCACCAGCTGCCTTCTCAAAGCCGGTTAAGAGAGGCTCTGGCAGGGTCCTAGGGCATTCCATCTCCTTCCCAAAGCTGGGCAAGCACTAATTAGGCTTTGGGAAGGAGGGAGGACTCTAGGACTCTGTCAGAGCTCTCATGCCTCCTTCCCAAAGTCCAGCACAAGGTCTGATAGGTGTGTGTCAAATGATGCTAAGGGCCACCAAAAAAAGCCTCGAGGGCCGCATGTGCCCTTGGGCTGTGTGTTGGACCACCATAGTTTAGAGGGAGGAGAGATGTCAATATGATCACTTTAGAGTGGTTAAAAGGTAAAGGGACCCCTGACCATTAGGTCCAGTCGTGACTGACTCTGGGGTTGCGGCGCTCATCTCTCTTTACTGGCCGAGGGAGCCCGCGTACAGCTTCTGGGTCACGTGGCCAGCATGACTAAGCCGCTTCTGGCGAACCAGAGCAGCACACGGAAACGCTGTTTACCTTCCTGCTGGAGCGGTACCTATTTATCTACTTGCACTTTGACATGCTTTTGAACTGCTAGGTTGGCAGGAGAAGGGACCGAACAACGGGAGCTCACCCCGTCACGGGGATTCGAACTGCCGACCTTCTGATTGGCAAGTCCTAGGCTCTATGGTTTAACCCACAGCGCCACCTGCATTCCTTAGAGTGGTTACTCAGTCACTAACAGAAAAGTGGAAATGCATTGTCAAACAAAAAGTGATTTGCAAGAAGCTTATTTATACGTACATGGCTGCATCCAATTTTGTGTCAGCAGAGTTCCACTCACACAACAAAACTTCCATTTCCTCTCCCCCACAATGCTAAATCTGCTCTGCAAGGTCCCTGAACCCTCTGCATCCTACTGTATGCCAGGTTAAAGTGCTAGCAACTGAAAACACATTTGGTTACTAGGGGTCCACACCTCCAGATATTTTTGCCTTCGTAAAGAATGCACATCCCACGCATATAACCTGTTTCTGAGCATGTATTATCCTTCTGGATTCCTCTCTGTGCAGAACAGTAGCTCTGACATCTAGCACCAGAGAGGATGCACATTTCTGTCCCTGTGCTATGCACAGTGCACTGCCATGAAGTTAAGTCCTTTGAAGATTTTTTTGGGGGGAGAGAAAACTGATGAACTCCTGGCCCTCCAAGTCAATGCCTGCCAGAGCAGGGAGGGCCAATAATTTTATTATTATTCTATGTAGTACATTTATGCTCCACTTTTCTTCCATCATGAAACTTACAGCGGTATAACATGAGATTCCCAGGTAGTCCCTCACCCTGGCTCTAACCACACCCAGCTGAGCTTCAAAAGAGGCTCCAAGAATGTGCCCTGCTCAGACCTTGCCCACATTACGTTTTGAGGAGCAAGGGAGATAGTTACACCCAATTCTTGTGCATGTAGCACCTCTTATATACAGAGATCTCTTGATCATCAACATCTCCATCAATTTAATCACCTTCCATACAGTTGTCTCAGTGTGATATACAATAAAAAACCAAACCAAAACAACAACAACAGTTGAAGCACAAAACAGCAGTTGCATTAAAACAAAACAAATATCATATAAAATAAACACTCGTGGGAAAAAGCCATTTACTTATCTGGAAAAGCCTGTTGGGGGAGAACAAGATCTTCAGTTCTTTCTGGAAAGTGCAGATCATGGGCAACTGTCGGATTTGAACAGCAGTGCTATTGCAGAGAACAGCAGCAATCACACTAAAAGCCCTCCTCTGAAATACTGTGGAGTGGGCTTCTGAGATGTTTGGGACTTGCAGGAGAAGCCCCCGCCCCCACAACAACATATACTGGGTATAAAGGATAAGGTGGTCTCTTAAGTAAGCAGGTATAGCACCTTATATGTTCGCACCAACACAATGAACCTGGCACCATGGTGGATTGACAGTCAGTGCAAATCCCACAGGTCGTGTGTTATACACTGGTGGGTAGTTTGCCTCTAGCGCAGAATTATTAAATGTACAAACGCATTACCAGCCTCCAAATGGTTAAACAGGACTACATTCTTTTAAAAGATATATTTAAAACCAAACTAAATTTTACCCAAAACTCTTATGACATGTTTCAAGTCTGTGTTAAAATGTCACTGCCAAGGGATAAAGTCCCCAAAATAGGCCTTTTAAAATAAAACTGCTGACAAGCCTTCAGCTCTAAGAGTGAAATAAAGTACCTTGGAGAACCAAATAAATGACGGAAACTGGCTTCAGTGCTGCAGGAAAATGAAATGTGCTGGGAAGCTACCAACATGCCCCAAGTTAGTTTGGTTTATCAAACCATCAAACTCTGTCTTTATTTTGTGCTTACAAATATGCATTTTATGCCAGCCTACATTTAGTGAATTGGTTAGAAATCTCATCAGAATGAACTCAAGATTTTGCAGCCGTTTATGTGAGTTAGACTGTGCTCATAAAGCACAGCTCTGAGTTAAGAGTAGAGACACCGAATAACAGAATCCCTTGAAGGAATTATCAATGCCTTAGCTAAATTCCACGATAGTGTGGGCTGCAGCAAAGTTTGTGCCATTATTTTGCTGAGTGTCAACAAACCTTCTTTTGATGTCTGGACAGGTGAGTGGCAGACCTACTTTCACACCTACCTCCCTGAAATACTTCTGAACTTTCCTAGAAAGTAGGAGTATATGGAACATATCCCCTTATTTCCAGAGACTTTTCCACTCTGTTTCACCATAGTCACAAATATTTATGGAAAATATGCAGAGAGTCTCACGTATCCCTGCTTTTTGAACAACTGCATACAGGATTCTCACCCCACACTCACAAACAGGTGATCATTACATGCATTAGGCCAGTGTTTGCAAGTTGACATTTTATTTCACATGCTCGTGAAAGCTGTACTAGTTTTCATTTCATTTTGCTGCCTTGCCTTAACACATGAGCACATGCACAGTTGGAGAAAGAGAGAAGAACAAAGACAGATCTGCAAGCACATGTTTATAGACTGCCTGTGAAAGTGCCAACTACAAACAAAAAAATATTGCTTTGCTTATTTATGCTGCCCATTAGGCCTTTCCAACAGAATCTCTGCACTGCAGATTTAATCATATCATATGTTGTGTGCAGTGTTAGAAACCAAGATATGAAAGCTAGGAGCTAAATGGCACCTTAAACCTAGGTTACGGGCGCAACAACAGACTGTCTAGACACACTTTTTTATAACAAGCATACAAAGCTGAAAATGAGTGAACTGCAGCTAAAGTCTTATGCTCATTTTTTGATGCCGCTGAGAGAAAAACGCTGCCTTTCTGTAAGGCCAGTTGAGAAGTGGAACCTATCAGCTTTTCCTGACACTCTTGGAAGTTGAGCGGGGAGGAATTTCTCCTGCCACACCCTCAGCTCCAGCAGTGGCAATTTTAATCTGAAATCTTACAAACCAATTTGATCCACTTTTTTAAATGAGTAGCACAGATTGAGTTGGATTGTAGACTTTTAACTAGCCTAGGTGTGCTCTAAGGACCGAAACCTCTTACAACAGCCTTCACCAACCCTCCAAATGTTTTGGAGATGAACCACTGCCTGCTGGTGGCTCAAATTCTTGCCAAGAATGCAAGGTGGGCTTCAGCCTGAACCTGCAGAAAACACATTTTTAGTATCCTTAGACGAGAGTGTCTCTGTTAAGAATTAATTAACACAGTACTCTTAAACTTAAAACAGTACTGTGGTTCTATTTTGAAAAAATACGTCAGCACCCATTGCTGCAATGCAATAAACAAGGATAAAATCTGAAGGATAAAAAAGCACATTTCTGTCAAATATAAACGGTTTCTCCTGCTGCTGCTCTCCATGGTAGTGAAAAGACAATGAGTTTGGCACATGTGCCTAGAGTGGAAAGATGTCAGCTGAGGAGAGGAGGCAGGAACAGATGTCTTTCTTGTTAGACAGTGGTGGAAAGATCCACTCTGAGAATACACTTTTTTTAAAAAAAAATGTAGGACAGCAGAGAGGCCACAATGAAGAAACATTGTTTCTTATTTCCCACGGCTACAAACAAAATTCACTCTAAATTATTCACCCATATGTTGTTATACCAAATTCAGTTGTGCACAATTTATTTTAAGAAAGCAGTTTTAATAATATTATTTTAAGAAACGAAAGGCTTTGCTGTGGTCAAATACAAAAACTAAGTGCAGTATAACTATAAATAAATACTGTGATTGTTCATTTGTCATTTCAAAAATCCTTGAGGAGCAGATAGTGTGGTACGCCCGGCATAAAAATTAAACATTTTAATTTTGAAGTATCAGAAATGCCATACACAAAAAAACCCACCCCTACCCATGCAACAACAACAAAAAACCCTATCCATTTTTACCTACTTTCAGTATTATTAAGGTAATTCATATCATGGCACTTCTTAAATGTCAAGGTGTGCATTATCTGATATAAAATGGCATTGCAGTCTCATTTGTTCCTCAGTTACTAAGCTACGAATCAGTAAGTCCTTGGTTCAAATTTTGCATCTGCAACAAGGTAAAAACACAAAATCACTACATCGCCTTAGGCACACCACTCTGTCGTAGCCTCAGTACCATCATCTGCAATATGGATAATTACGACGACTTGCTGAAGTAATTTGCAGTTCTAGATTCTGCCTTGTTACGCAAAGCTTACCTACTCTTATTACAAAAACCCTGATAATCCCAGGCACTTTTTAACAAGTTAATTTCTACTGCAGATAAAATCCAAATATACCTTTGAATATGCCGTGGCACACATTACTAACTGGTAAAGAAGTTACTGTACTTGCAGCTGACCACTGCCAAGTCCTGAGATCCAGCACGACCTAGGCTGTCATTGTAATGTCCTGGATCAAGTAAACAGGAGGTTGTTTTGTTCTATGCATGTTACTTCCTCAAAGAGCAGATTGTAGCAACAGGATGACCAAAAGTGCTGTGATGCTTCAGAGAAAACCTATGGTATGTCTTATCTATTTCACCAGAGAGGTAAAGCCAATTTGGTGGAAGGAAAAAGGAGGGAAGGTTTTCATGCTCTGGCTTTGATAGGTACAGTGCTTCAGCAAATGATGTTCCTACAGCCTGCTCTTACCCTAATAACTTGTTTTATTATCATCCAGTGTACTTCATGGGTTGCAAAGTGGTAAAGTGCAGCAGAGGTACACTAAGGAATCCTCTCATCCATGAGGTAGCCTTTTTTTCATCATCTACAACATGGCAATAGTACTTGCTTACCTTTTGCACAATGACTGAAAGGACTGCTGTAATAATGGACATGAAACACTTTGAACATTCAAAATGATTATGAGCAGTATTTGCTACATGGCAAGAGAAATGTCTGTGGTGTTTTTTCCTCACTGAGGGAACTGCACGTTGAAAAGTCTGAGGGCAGCAGGGAGCTCACACATAAACAAAGTTTCAAACACCCAACGTAGCTGAAATTCATAGGTAAACAACATAGCTGCATGAATTTCCCATTAGTAGTGGGTCTTGTAACAGGTGCCTTTCGTTTTGGTTTGGGGCATCTGTTTCTGCCAGTGATAGGCCTCATCCGGATCTTCTAGCTTAATCCAGCAGCCAGGCTGGTTGCTGGTTGCTAAGGCAACCTACCTGATCCCCAGGTGTCCTCATACAGCGTCTCCTCAGGAAAGCTACCTGTCATAACAATATCTATTTTGTTTATATCTGGAAGTAATGATTCATTAGATTAATTTTTTGCCCTTTGTTCACTTCTGTACAGAACATGAGGTACTTTACATGATACTAACAGTAGGATACTCTTCAGGGAGCAAACTACAAAACAGCGGTTTCATAAAGATTAATGGATCCACTGCTAAAAATGGATCTCAGATAGATGCCAGCAAATAAAACCTGTTCAATATGAAGGAGCCACAATGACCTGAGAAATGTACTGTTGAATTTGCATAGCCTGAAATAGGTTACTTCAAACCTTACATAGCTATCAATCTTGCGATCATGATCGATTGGATACAGGCAGAATACATGTGTCAACACTGTGGGCTTATACACAGTTCAGAACTTGCATATCTGCTGTTTTATGAAGAGCTACACAATTTCTTTATAAAATACAGAAAGCAGAAAGAAACGGACAGAACTGTGAGAAGGAAAAATACTATAAGAAACTGTATATAATTTCAACAACAATGACAAAAATGCAGGGTACATATTGTGTGGTCAAAGTCTGTGCACATACAGTTTGTACCCATGCACACCCTTTCCCTGGGAATGAATCAAAGTGCAGAATTTAGGAGTGGGGTCAGCAAATGTGAGTCTCCATGCATGCTGATTGTACACATTTTTGTATGTGTGGACTGTCCTAAAGCGAAAAAAGCAGATATTGCTAACCTTTGACCTTCCATATGTTGTTAGTCTTCAACTTCAATCCCCGATTACTGGCTACGGCTGACAAACTCCAACACCATCTAGAATGCTACAGGTTAGCCACCCCTGGCATACAGAACAGTTTTAAAGGTGAATGGCCTGATCCTATCCCACCATGTGGGTGTTGCAGGAAAAACAGAAAAAATTCTGTGGAATTCACGGGGAAGAATTATATAGGGTAGCAGAGGACTCCCTTGCTCAGCGCCTGAGGGCCCCAGTCCTGCCACTCACCACCTGGCCTAGGGCAGGGCCTGGTGGGCTCTATAAAGGACTGCTGCTGCTCCTCACAGAGGGCTTCATTTTGTTTTGTTTTTGTTTAAATTGCTGTTATTTCTTACGTATGTCATTTTAAACTGTGATATTAATGCTGTATTCTTAGTTTTAGATTTTGATTTATGTGGAAATTGTTTCCCATTTGGTTGTGTATTTTTTGATGTGGTTTATTTATTGTTTATGACTTTTGTAATTATGTAAATCTTGTTATGCTGTAAGACGCCTTGAGCATACAAATAAAGCATACAAATAAGGCGGCATACAAATAAAAGATGATGATGATGATGATGATGATGGTCACCACAGGAATCTTGCACCCTATCCTAAACCTCATACTGCAAACTTCTATGGTTTTATTTTCTTTAGATTCTGCAGTAAGAAGATTTCCCCTTGCAACTTGGGTGAAACTCTCTCCCGCCCGCCCCTTCTTCATGGCTTGTTTCGCACAGGAAGTCACTTGCTATAAATCCTTTCTGGAGCAAAATTTCCTTGGCTTTTACTTGTGACAGAAATGCCACTATAAACTATCTTTTAATAATACCCTCAGCAATGTGAGAACAAATTTCCAAGTTCTGCTTAATAAGCATTTACCAAGTTTGCTCCCACTGAATCTGCTTCTCATACGCAAAGCATACTGACAAAGTGAAAACAACCCCCCTCCCCCCAATATCACACCAAGAGCACAACTTCTTTTTCATTAATTGGTTACCTAATGCATTTGTTTCTGCTTTTTCTGCAGTGGCTACACTACCTCTCCAGATGTAGACATGGCATTGGTGGACTCCAACTTTCATCAGCTCCAGTCAGCAAGGCAAAACATCATGGATTATGTGCACTGTAATTCAATATCACTTGCATGGCTACAGCTTTCAGTCCCTGAGCCACATGATGGGATAGGATCAACAACGTCCTTCACTATTATAATATTGCTCATTTTGCAGATCTTAATTTTCCCAGGCTCAGCAGCAGCAGCGTCTCACGAATCTGATAAATGCCCCTTCACATGCCATTTTCCAATATAGATTCCTAGGTTATAATGCTAGTTTGCAATAACAACAATTTAAACAGTTGAATTTTCTTATTTACCCCGTAATCACCATGAAAGTTTTAAAATTCTATGTTCTCGCAACCTCAGAGGGATAGAATACTAGACTTTTGTGTAAACATACAATTTAGCACATTATGAGCTGAAATGTATTTTATAGTCTCTTCTTTATTGTTCCTCTGTATTTATAAAATTCTGTTTTAAAATTGCAATGCAATCTTGCATATTACAAAGCTCTTCATAAGATGACGGGGCTAGAGACACAACTGGAAGTGTGGGAATATCCCTAACTTTTCTTTTGGATCATCTCCATGTACAGTTCAGACCAGACGAGTGGTCACAGTCAGGAATGTCAGTTATATGGGCCAATAAGTCTAATCATCCCACCCAACTAGATTGTGAAAATTCAAAGGCAAACTCAGTATGTAAATTTAGTTTTATGAACTGGCCTTTACTCGAGAACCTCATGATAACACATGTAGATTCACTACCATATGCCAAAAATGAAGGCAATCAATCCCACTTTTAATAAGACAATTAAGTTTATCCATGATCACTCATGGGAAATAGTTATCAATGAAATCTGAATATGGTTTTAAAATGAGTTTGTGAGAACATCAAGATGACCTCAGTGACAGTTTACCTCAGGGGTAGGGAACTTTAGGCCCAGGGGTCAAATGTGGCTCCACAGGACTCTGTTTGGCCCTTGGGACTTTCCTCAGGTTATATGCCTTGACAGTGCTGTTCCACATCACACCTGAGTGCTTTTACCTGGCTGGAATGTGTCTTTGTGATGTATTAGGCTCTTGGCTCAAAACCAGACATATGGTGATGAGAAGATCTGAGGCCTCCAGGCTCAGCAAATTATGTCTTTCTCATGCCAAAGTTCAGAGGCCTCAAAAGGTCCAACCTACTGTATTTACTCGATTCTAATTCTCACCTTTTTTGGCCAAATTACGTTGCGAAAATTAAGGTGCAGATTAGATTCAATGACACATTTACACTCGCCAGCGAATACTATATTTTGTTTTTGTTTCAAGGTTCTGTAAATTGAGGTGCACATTAGACTCAAGTAAATACGGTAGATGTCAGACTGCATTTGGACACAGACCAGACCTGATCTGAAATTGATTGGCTTATGGTAGACTCCTTAAATCCAGATAAAAATGGTAGATGGTAGATTTCCCCATCTAGCCCACAGAACAATTTCCTGTCTGATAACTTTAATTTAGCAACTGATTTTGATATGCAGCAGCATGCTCTTTGGCAGTGATCCTGCCCCTATTAATCATTGCTGATCATTAGGCATGCCATTTTAGTGAAAACTTGTTTTATTCCTCAATCCGAAGCACATGTAAATCCACTCTACTGAAATGAATGGACTTTGAAGTAAATTATTATTAAACTGAACTAAACCAAATAACAATGCAAAACATTAACACCTAACTATGTCATGATCCACAGTGTAAAACACCACTGATATGTCAAGGAGAGGCAACAGAGAGAGAGGCATACCCTTGCTCATCTCCAAATGAGCTACTAAACCCATCTCCAACATTCAGAGAAAGCTCTGAATGAGATTCAGCTGATAAAAATGTGGCCAAAAAGAAAGACGTCATTGCTTTCATCACCACAACCTCATAGGTCTGCAAATAGTGACATCTGACTCAACATGCTTTTTGGCATTTGTTTTCAGCTATTTTATGGTCCTTATGACATTCTAATTCCTAATATAAGATTCTCAGGCTGTGGTTCATAAGAACATAAAAGCCCTTCCGGATCAGACTGCAATCCAATATCTGTAAGTCTTATTGAACTGAGCAGCACTGACTTGAAGTATACACGCATACATCCCTAGCTAACAGGACCAGTGGTTAGGGATGATGGGAGTTGTAGTCCCAAAACATCTGGAGGGCTGAGTTTGCCTATGCCTGGATTAGAATAAGGGTCAAAGCCATTAGTTTCCTCAGAGAGTTGCTTCTTTCCCTCCCTCCCTCTCTCCCTCTCTCTCTCTCTCTCTCTCTCTCTCTCTCTCATTCATTTGCAGTGCCTACATAATGAAATACAAATATAAATACTGGGTAATCCAGTATATGTATAACAATACCCAGGTTTTTAAAGAGCAACATTAATTTTTATTTGAGGATGGGACCGTGTACCTCTTTAATGATTGGCAAAATTCATCCATACTGGATAGCTAAGAAAGTTTCATATTTATATATTTCTTGGCTGAATTGAACCTTTTGGCTAACAATGTTAAAGAAGTTATTTTGGAAACATCCACAGAATCCTAGATACTGGAATGGATTTAAAGCCTTAAGTCAATAATCTCTAAAAACAGCAAGTGATTTCAACTTAAGATCACAGGTCTGACTCTAAGCATGATTCCCATGTGCCAAATGAAGGTAATGCCAGTCCAAAGGCTGTTAAAAATCTCCCCCAGTTATGAGAGTTGCTGCCCAAGATGTCAACTGGGAAAAGTAAATACTTTTGGAATTCGTTTCCTCGTGTCTCAAAAGAGAGAGACACTTGATAAAACTTGATAAATGAAAGTGGTAAGAATAATTTCATCAACCTCTCTATCTCTGAGCTTCTTTTGCTCTTGTGGGCCTCTTGCTGTAACTTCAACCAAGTATGCATATATAATTGTATCCAGATAGCAGTAAAGTCAGTTGCTGCTGCTAAACAAGTTTTTAAAAAAATAAAATAAAATATGAACCTCTCTTTTAAACACGCAATCTTGTTAAAGTCAAATTCCAAAAATCAAGGGAACTTACAAGCATGCCACTTGCTATGCACAAGGACATTCCTCTGCTAGCCCTGAAAGTAGCTGAGCCTTTGCAAGCTTTTCACATGGAAGTCTGGCAAAATCTTGGAGCTTTTTGTGAGTGAGTGGGTTTGACAGGAAAGCACCCTTCACTACCACCTGCTTAAGGGCCTTCTCCCTGGTAGAAATGGCATGCATGGTAACAGACTCTAGCTCCCGTTCCATCCATGTCAAGAAAAGACTCTCTGTTGTAGCCTTGAGAGCACTGATTGCTCCCCTCCTTGCTGCTCTTCAAGGCAAGCTATTGAGCTTTGGGGACAGGAGACTGGTGGCAGTGACACTCAGAGGATTAAGGAAAGCAAAGATTCTACTCACCTTGATCCTGCTCATGAGCTCTAAAGCAGATTGACATCGTTTCCACATGCCCTACTTAAATGGCCATGATACACAAGAGCCGCAGAACAAGTACTTTTCAAAAAGGTGGTACACGCCGGTACGCCGTACCCCCTCCTCCCCCCCGCCACCATCCTGTCGCCACCACTTGCCCACCCACCCACCCACCCACCCTTTCCCTCCCGCCTCACACCTTTCCCCCCTGCTTCAGCTTCCTCTGCCGCTTCCTGCTTTGGTGCGACCTATCAAAAACCTACAGTGGTACCTCGGGTTAAGAACTTAATTCGTTCTGGAGGTCCATTCTTAACCTGAAACTGTTCTTAACCTGAGGTACCACTTTAGCTAATGGGGCCTCCCGCTGCCGCCATGCCACCAGAGCACAATTTCTGTTCTCATGCTGAAGCAAAGTTCTTAAGCTGATGTACTATTTCTGAGTTAGCGGAGTCTGTAACCTGAAGCGTCTGTAACCAGAGGTACCACTGTATTTTGTTTTTTTGCAGGCAACCAGCAGTGGTGAAAATGTGTGTGTGTGTGTGTTTTAAGAGAATGAAAGTTGTTTTGGTAGAGGCTGATGTACTGGTTTTCAACCAGTGTGCTGTGGCACCCTGGGGTGCCTTGAATGATGGTCAGGCGTGAGGGCCACTGGCCTCTGTCCCTCTTTCTTTCCCTCCTTCCTCTGATGCCCTCTCACATCTTTGCCTCCCAAAGGCTTACACAGTTTTTTATTGCAGCAGCTCCACAGGTGAATGGTGCCTCTGGGATGCTCCTCTCTTTGGGGTGACGGGGGAAGCTCAGAGACCAGGGACGGCAGCAGCAGCTGCCCATAGGACTCCTAAGGAAAGGGGGGAGGAGAGGAGGTTGAGGGAACACTCCACAAGGGAGGGTGTTCAAAAAGCTGCCAGTTCTGCAGGCAAGGGTTGACATAACTGGGCTCCTGAGCCCTAAAGGGGTTCCACAGAAAGAATGTAGTTGGTTAAGGGAGCCATGGACTCAAAAAGGTTAAAAACCTCAGACCTACGCTCTCAATTCAATCTCCCTACAGGAGAGAACAGTCATAGTTCCCCTTGCCTGTTCCCTTACTGGTTCTGTTGTTCATCCTTGCCCATTCATTAAACACACATCTAAAGCATGTGGCATCCCACAAAGAACCATGGGAACTGTAGTTACCAGAGCTACAATTCACAGCACCCTTAATGAACAATAGTTCCCAGCATCCTTTGGTGGGGGGAATTGTCCAATGTGGATGTATCCTCACGAACATGTGTAAAAGACCCATATAGGAGATGGATGGGAAGAGCTGCAGCTGCTTTCTATCCCACAGCACTGGAAAATTTAAGAGCACTATTACATCCATGCAGTGAAACATTTTGGTACAATGTTCACACTCGGCTGCTTCCTTTGGAATAGGTCACTGGAGGCTTTCTGAACTTGGTTATTTTAGAATTTTTTGAACAAAGATGACAAGGAAATCATGATTCCCTACATATTGATCATATCGACCAGATGTTAAATGTTTACTTTCACTATGGAGTCTACAGTGAAGTAAGACATTTAACATCTGGTCAATTTGTTTATGTACACATCAAAAAGATGGTAAGTAATATAATCATACCCTGCAAGTATGGTAACAGTTTATTTAAGGATTCACTGCCTGAACTTTAAAATAGTGCATTAATAGTCCTTTTGAAGAAAATAGTTCTCCTGTGGCTCTGAAAACCAGGTTGTAAATTCATAAATACAGAGGATTTCAACAACATAAATATTAAAGGAAGCCCAACTTCTGTCACTAGGACAACTTAAACCTATCAGGAAAATCTGCATGTATATTTACTTAATTGCCTTCCTTTATTATGCAATTTAGGCACTTTCATTTTCAGCAGAGTCAGTGAGAATTGGATCCCCCACCCCCCCACAAAGTACCTCCTTGGATGAACAGAAAAACTAGGTATGGAAGTACCAGGACACAGAGTCGGCTATGGAGAGAATCTGGATTGCCTGTATTAGTTGTTAACTGCAATCCTAATTTAGATGTTCATTCTGAAAGCAGGAAAATGTCAGAATTTTTTCCATGACTGTGTGCTACTCTCTTAAACCACAAGCAAGACTCTTAAAAATACTCAATTATGAGGCACGTTTCGTGCTGCAAAACAACTACAAATCCACACATTCAACAACTACTCCCCATATAGTTGCTCCTTAAAATATCTCATTTTCAAAGCAGTTTTTTGTAAACAATGAGCATCCCAACCTCCTGAAATGTGTGCTACAAAATGAATGGGATTAGAATATGCATTTGTGTTTTTAATTGACTGTTAATTTCTAGTCAGTATTTCATTTGTTTTTTCAAGAACAAGGAAAAGTGAAATTTATGAGTCAAGAATTGTGGCTTCAGGAAGAATTTTGCAACTATTTGGACTCCTCCTGACACACAGTTTAAGTTTTGGGAACCTGGTGATTTGTGCTAAATTTAATATGCCTTTTAAAATGATTATTGCTTGGACTTTTGTTTGCACCTAGACTGCTCCATAACATGTAGAGAAATTGTTCCATTTCCACTTTGAATTTCAGGTGAAATTAACATCCAACTGAATGCTAGCCAAAGCAGAAATTACAGGACAGAAAGGTTTAATAGGAACTCTACAGCAATTTCGTTAATATTATATGTACTTGCATGCTGTGGCAGGGCTATGTTGACAACTTCAAAAATAATTTTAGAAATGAAAAAGCCTGCAGTGGTAAACTGCTTTTCCCAATTACAGTTGATACAAATTAGGTATTTGTTTGAGTTTTTCAGATTTGTTTTCATCCTTCAAGCAACCATAAATATTTAATTGACTTCTACTTAATTAAAAATTGATGTTTTCCCCATTATTTCATATTTCAAACCCCCAAAGCACTGCTAAAAAATACTCATGTTGCCCTGTTTTGTTTTGTTTGAAAGGTGTAGCCCCTGAAAGAATATAAGATGTGTGTTGTTGCTGCTGCTGCTGCTGCTGCTGCTGCTGCTGCTGCTGCTGTTGTTCTTTTCTCATTCCACTTGGGATATTCTCCTTATACTCAGATCTGTCCCTGCACCATAACGAACGTCTCAAAGGTAAAAGGAAGCATCTTTTTGGAACTACCAGTCTCCAATGCTTAATAAATTTCCAGATACTGTGTGGCATCAGAGAACGAAAAAAGGAGGAATAGTGTGGTATAGTGCACAAACATCACTTCTATTCTTTGTTTACCATACCAACTGTACCACCATGCACAATCTCTTTCTCATTCATTCTGTCATATAAGTCACTTGAAGAAAGCCATAGACAAAAAGCCTCAACTTTATCTGTTAGTGTAAGGAACCCATAAATTATATACAGGACTCAACAAAGCACACTGCTAGACCCACATGAACATCAGGTATTTGTTTAAGGATGTGCCTATATACATATGCATGCTCAAATGCAATGCTTAGTGCCCCCAAATACGTATTTTAAAACACACACGAGATACATCTACAAAAAATGGGGCAAACATAAGAAGAGCCCAGTTGGATGAGACCAAAGGCCCGTCTAGTCCAGCATCATATTCTCACAGTAGAATCATAGAATCATAGAATCATAGAGTTGGAAGAGACCACAAGGGCCATCGAGTCCAACCCCCTGCCAAGCAGGAAACACCATCAGAGCACTCCTGACATATGGTAGCCAACCAAATGTCTATGGGAAGTGTGCAAGCAGGAACTAAATGGAACTAAATGCATCAGCATTATTCCCACTTTAATGCACAAATCTTCCTGCCTCTGATAGTAGAGGCAGAAGAACACAGCCATCAAGGCTAGTAGTCACTGACAGCCCATGAATTTGCCTAATTCTCTTTCAAAGCCACCCAGTATGGTGGCCGTCACTACATTTTTGTGGAATCTGCTGATTCCATTCTTGTGCTGAATAAGTGCTTTCTGTTGTCTATCCTGAATCTTCCAATAATGGGTTCTTATTATTCACTAGCAAAAAACCCAGAAAAGTTTGTGTTGAAGGAGAGGTTGCATCTGGGTAATTCTGTAAAGCTACAGAATTTTGCCCATCCTTCCATTCTCCCCCTCACCAGTTTTCTCTTCCTATCCTGGAAATATTCCATGGTGTTCTCTCCCCCCCCCCAAACACAAACCTTTGGCACTCTCTTCCCAAACCACACAACCCTTGTCTCTATGTTTGGCCCCACTCCAACACAACCCCCTTGGTCCTTCTGGAACCAATGCTATACTTTAATCATAGCTAAGTGGAAGAGTCATAGCTCAGCCCTTTGCATGATAAAGTTATGATTTTCTATCCCAATCACATCACCATGTAGGCCTGAGAAAGACTCCTGCCTGATATCTGGAAAACTGCTGCCCATTAGTTTATAAAACACTGAGCTAGCTGGACCAAGAGGACCTATATATCAGTAATAGGTTAGGATGTAACGGTTCAGTGCAATACAATGTGAACGGGACTCTTGCACAGTCTTCTATGACAGCTAAAACCACCTTGCCTTTTCCAAATTCCTTTTGTTATATTCAGTATATTTCCTTCCTTCCATTCTATTTTATAACCAAGGTAAAACAGGCTCAGACCTATTTTCTGGTAATCATAAGCAGCAGTCGTAAAATCACCTTCCACTGTTTAAAGTGCAAAGGCATTTCCGGGGGGTGGGGTGGAGGGTGGGACTTACAAACATATCTAGAGAGCAAGAAAGAGATACAAAATGGATTTGAACTGACTAGAGTAGCTACGATTGAGTGATAGACTCATCTTAATGGTACCATTCTGGAAATACCAGGCATTACAATGGCAGACCTGTGTGTAAGACTTGGCTTTCAACCAAACTAATTTGAAGCAGTGCATGGTATGAGGCCACTCACAACAACAGTATAGTCAGGTGGGAGGACAGCCAAATCCATATCTTCCTGTGCTTTTCTCCCTGAAACCACTTCACTCTGCGATTTTTCAGGGAGAAAATAACATAATATCAATGCAATTTTAAAATATTCCCATAATTTTTTCTAGTCAGTCCCTCATTTGAGGAATATTACGTTACTTCTAAAAACTGGCATACACTACTGCTTCCTTAGAAGATAGTGATTTAATTTTGGAATTTTGTCATCTGCATAATTAAGAAGAAACAACAATAGATCCAAGTAAATGGTAAGGATATCTTAATATTTCCTTCATTTTTGTCCATGTGTTAGATTGGGGTGGGGGGAATGCAGAGAGAAAATTAGGATGACTGTCATTACAACAAAGCCATATAGCTAGGATTCATTCCTGAGAATAAAATCATTTGTAGGCAGTTCATGAAGTCAGAATAATTTCCAGAAATGCAGAGTCATGGGACCTGGAACGTTGCCATAGAGGATCATCATCATATCAGTTACACAGTTGTGAGAGACAGATCCTCATTTCTAATTTTCTGGTGCGAAAATGACTTTATTTAGTGCTGTCTGCTTTTGCTGTTGTTAACAGTTATGCCAGCTGGTGGCATCCACAATCCCACTAAACAATTCACCTTTAAAGCCAAGGATACGCCCCTCCCCCTCCAACATTTAGTAACTATAAAATGGTATGACTGCAAACAAAAACATACTTTTAGATTCAGCAAGTCTCCAGAATGTTATACACTGACGCAGAGTCTGAATGTACACTGAACCATTCTCACGATAGAAGTGTCCATAGGTGCTCTCAAGATGGTACCATTAGTTGTGTGAAACCATGCAAACATACAAGATCCAAAACGGAGTGGCATTTCTCACCTGACAATAAGGGAATCACGACTTGACTCATCACCGGACTTTGGATTGTCCTGAATACCACCATTTGTTAACCAAGCCCAAAACCAAAAGTCCTCTTGTGATGCATTTTGGCTTGCCTGCTGGTGAAAGTGACCATGAGGTGATTGATGGTATCACCATTTATCCGTTTTAAACCCCTAGGTAGTAGCAGTTGCCAGGACATTGTCCTGTTCACCTCTATGTAGCTCCTTTCTTATTTCAGATATCGTGATATATTGATAAATCAATATATTTAGCTGGTGATATATCATGATATTGAAAACCAGTTATCACCCAGACCTAGTGTGCATATGTAAGGCTGCATCTTTATATGGTAATTTGATTCTAATTATACTATGAATGAGAGGGTTTAACACTGATGGGAGGTGTTATAGGTAATCAAAACTATGCATAATTTATGAATTATTATTTGGGAGTCCAAATTTCACTCAGCATGTAGCATATCCAGAGGGCATCACCCAGCTGCACAATTTGCATACAAAAATTAATATTTCCCATTTCCCAAAGAAACTGATTCCATTTCATTTCAAAAGAAAATGATTTTAAGCATTCTAAATAGAGGCTTACGCATAACATCAATTTTGCCACCAAAAATGCACCTGACACCTGTTAATTTCCAGGTAGGAGTATACAAACAATTAATGTGCAAGGCATAAAAGCCTCGTGTTTAGCATAACCACCCCCCCCTTGGGCCTATTCCAAAAGTATCTTTAATAAGGAAACGACGAGTTGGTGCAGCATGAAGTTAGAAGTTAGTTGCACCAAGAACATAAAAGGTTTGTAAAATCCATGCTGTTCTACTTCTTGATTTTACATTTCCAAACAAATGAGATAGGAATGAAGCCCTTAGTAACACAAAGCTTCCCTTGGTAACAACAACAACAAAAACAAGCCTTTTCTGATTTGTACGCATTATAAAGGCTTCAGATTCAAAGCATGGGTGACTGCTTAGCTGAAAATGTTACTGGAAGACCATACACAATAACATTGGCCACAATCCAGACAGCTGTACAATTAGTTTTGTGCACTCAGCTGATCTTTGGACTTATTCTTCTTAGGTATCAGTCCCTTCTGCCACAGATCCAACCACTTTTGAAAACTGGTGGAGAGCTAAAAGTACTTTGAGATATGGCAGGTAGTGTGTGTGTGTGTGTGTGTGTGTGTGTGTGTGTGTAAAATACAGATAGAAAGAGGAAGGGTGCATGTCTTGCTGCTCCAAGGGAAAAAGTCAAAGGACCACCCTATTTGGCAAGCAGAACCCCTTGGGCATACATAAACTATTTTAAAGGACCGTCTTCATTTTATCACAGAATTACACTGCCACAATGGCATTTCAAAGGTCCAACACAAAAAGCAAGACAGCAAGATCTATTCAACAAGCAGTATTTACATGACAATCACTGTGTATTATCAGCTATTAGTAGGATTCATGTGCAATTGCTGTCGCTGTTACAACTATTGAGTTTACTGCTGAGAACTCCAATTTCCTTTTGGGTGGTATACTGTACATTGCAGGAGCTGGATGGTATTTTATGTAATAACTATAGGTTACAACTCAAATAACTTTGCATAAGAACAGTCGTTTGACTTTGGTTGTTCTCCTTGAGATGCAAGAGAAACAAATCTGAAAACAAGAAGAGATCACAATATTTGCCTGTTCAAAGAAAAACAGTTCATGTTCCCATTGCATGCATGCATGCTCAAAGGAACTTTTTTATCACTAAATTGTGGCCAACTTTTAAGATAACTCTGTGTATGGGTAATTGTTACCGTCTGAAATCAACTGTGGTGCATAATAGGTATATTCAGTTAACAAAAGTGTTTTTGACTTAACACGTTACTTTAAAGGTTTTCCATATTCACACACGCTCCAAATGGCAGGGAAATTACACGCATGAAGTCACGCCCTTAATATATGGGTTATTTTGGGGTGCAATATGGATATGGTATGGTATCTTAAGTTGCGGTCAGTACAACCTTCACCACTACCTCAGAGCTGAATGACCGATTGACAAGGGGGGTGGATGTAGCTCCCCGATTTGACTGCGATGGACACATGGACTCTATGCAATGGAAGCTATCGTGGAACTGAAGCTACCATTCCACAGCAAAAGTCACCCAGCTTGCAACCAATACCATCCACACAGAATGTACCCAGCTGAGATGTTGCTTCCTGAAGAGACAGTGCAAAAGTGAGCCTCCCAGCAGTGTAGCTGCATGACACAATACTGCGCTGCCCCCCACCAACTTCTTGTTATCATGGTGGGATTCACAAAGTCACTCACCCAACGCTTAACTTGTTCAAAATAAGCATGGACTATCCTCCTATTGCCCTCTACAGTACCAAACTTCAAATCAGTCAATTCAACCATTTTCTAACTATACGCTATAAAACCAACTGCCCATGATTTCTTATTACCATAATGAAATGTGATTCAACTGACTCACTCACTCAAACATAATTTAGGTGTATTCAGAAGAACTGCTAAGAAGCTATTCAAACACCTCTATCACTCTCCTAGTGTCAGGGTCCAAGACAATAATAGGAAATTTGTGTGTGTGTGTGTGTGCGCGCACACACACACACATTATTATTGTTGCATATATTCTTGCACATGTTAATATATTTTAACCAGTCCCATTCGAAATCTGAAAGGTCTGTTCATCCTGAAAGATAGCAGAGCCAGCTGGGAAAGGAAGCTGGAATTGGCATTCGTCAACCCACTAAATTACAACCTATTTTTATACCCATGTTTGCACTATTTCTTGGGCATCTCACTAGAAATTCCAGTAATTCCAAATGACTAGTGAGATGCCAAACAAATAGCAAAAATATGGCCATGATGAAAGGGAGGCCTGACTATCAAACGAAGCACACATTTCCCCCAAATGTTAAGAAATTAGCACTGTTTTTGTTGACAGCTTTTAAAAAGATCATTTCATCACAGAACTTAAAATAGTATATGTTTTATGATAATTGCTTTTGTTTCAGATATTTTGGATCTGTTTTATATTTGCTTTATGGTTCTCTTTTGCAGGCTATCTTGAAAATCTAGATTAATAAAATTATGTTTAAAAATTAAGCAAGAAGGTTGGGAGCAAAGCAGCTAGGAGAACAGGGACACTGGTAGCAGTGGGACAAATGTTCCATTTGTGCAATGAGTGAGCCGGGTCTAAATATGCCAACACAATTTTATGTAACCAAGTTTCCACTTAATCACAATGCATTTTGTGCTTTTTTAAGGAGGTGGTTTTATTGTTGGTTTTGGGTTGTATAGAAATATTTTGTAAATTGAATAAAGCAGGCCTATCTTTACAAAAAAAAGGAACATGAATTTGGTAGTTTAAAGGTTTTTTTTTATATTATTCTAAAGTTGTTTTATACAAGGGCTGCAATCCTCAGTATACACACTTTACTGGGGGCAAGTCCCATTGAACACTGTTGGGCTTACAATGTGAGTAGATATGTATTGAGTTGTGCTGTGAAACATATTAGTGTTTCTCTTATTCCCACTCCTAACCATGTTCCTTGGACTTTAAAACACTCTTTAGAGTGTAATGCTACAAGGCTGTGCCTAATTATACTGGGTATCCATAAATAGGTATACATGACTCAGAATTTCTGTGTCCTCAGCCAGCCTATCAGACCACAAGAAATACACCAGCTCCGGTTAAATTAAGCAGTAAGATACAACAGGCTGCAGCTTCTGACATATATCAGCACACCTCGAGGTACAAAAGAGCTGCAGTGTAGAGAGAAATCCTAGACTCACAATAGCAGCTCGATGCTGAATGTGATCTGAATGAGTATCAATACAAGTTGGACAACTTAGAACAAAACTCAAAACAAAGATACACACTTTCATTCCTTGTTTTACTTTATAGTCACCATAACAAAGGGCACATCTACTGCCTATATTTTCTGGCTGTAAGAAGGATGGCTATAATGTTGGATGGCTTCAAAGGCACATGTAAGTCCAGCATCTTATCACAGGGTGTGTACACAATGTGTGATAATGTGCATTCAGTGCTAGATGCAGGTGCCTTTGGCTAGAAGCAAGTGCCTTTGTGCACATGGTGTCATCCCTGTCCCACACTATTTGTCAACCCAAAGTGCACTCTGCAGGAATGGTTATAACCATAACTTTCTGAATACATGTGTACACAGGAAGTGCTTTCTCAAGTCACCACCTATTGGGGAAAACCTACTGACACTGCAAGGTTGTGCTGCTCTCCCTTCATTATGTTCAACAATAACCTGGTCCTGGTTTTTAACTCCCTAAAGCCTTGCTTCATTACAATTTAAAAGGTAAGGTCCAAACATGACCGACTCTGGGGTTGCGGCGCTCATCTCGCTTTATTGGCCGAGGGAGCCAGCGTACAGCTTCTGGGTCATGTGGCCAGCATGACTAAGCTACTTCTGGCGAACCAGAGCAGTGCACTTAAACGCCATTTACCTTCCCGCCAGAGCGGTACCTATTTATCTACTTGCACTTTGACGTGCTTTTGAACTGCTAGGTTGGCAGGAGCACGGACTGAGCAACAGGAGCTTACCCCATCGTGGGGATTTGAACCGCCGACCTTCTGATTAGCAAGTCCTAGGCTCTGTGGTTTAACCCACAGTGCCACCCGCGTCCCTCTACAATTTAGAATGTATATAAATAAGGCAGTATCATTCTCAATCCATGACACAGGCTGCCACTTGCTGCCTTTTGTCAATAAAACTAGTTACTGTGTTTCCCGTGTTAGCGTGGTAATAAACATTGTCAGGTTTCAAACTGGAAAACATTAAAACATGTTCTTAAAAGCTCTGGTTTTGGAACAGGAACATATCCAGGTTTCCACTCCTTAGCGGGAATAATTGGTTCCATTTATAGATCAAAAAAAGGATTGCAAATCACTAGGAAGACTTCTCATGCAACAGTAATTTAGAAGCAGTTAACTATACTTTTAAAGACAAATTTTCTTTAGTATAATTTGACCCTGAGGACCAATTAAATTCATAAATATCCCAAACGAAATACAGGGTAATAAAAGGGAAGCACCTAAAGTTATTATACAAGGAGAATTCATTTTTTCCCCAGAAGCACCAGGCATATGGAGCCAGGGGTGGATGGGTGAGCGAGGGTAGACTAGTTTTTAGTTAATAAGAGCTCCTTTTGTAGACACATACAACACCTAGTGTGTCTAAGCAAAAGGAATCTTACGCTTAGTTTGATATCTGTCCCACCATACATGACCTTGAAACATTTTATTTATTTTTCAACATCTTTATCCATCCTTTCCCCCTGGGCAGCATACAAGGGCTTCCTCATTTTATTCTCATAAGTCAGGTTTGGCTGAGAAAGTAACCCACCATGAAGTGAACTTCATGGCCATGCAGGGCTTTTAATTTGGACTTTCCTGGTCCTAGCCCAATATTCTATTACACAGTACCACTCTGGTTCTGACTATACTGCTGCCTTAATGCTAACGTTAATCAACCAACGATTAATTTCACAACGGATTTAAACTATACCACAGCTTCTGTGCATGACCGGTGTACAACAGATTTTGATTTCAACAGGAATGAAGTTTGCCTCCCTAACTATGCACAACACTGTGTCTACAATGTTTATTATCTTTAAGTAATCATGTACTAGAAAAATTCAATGGTTTATTAAGTGTGTTCTTATTCATTGTATGTGTGCGTTTATCATTTTCGCATCTTATGTTCTACATTTTCTTCAATATTTGTTTCCTAGTTATATGCCCTAGAGTATATGTATTTCCGATCCTCAAGATTCTGGTAACAAGGTACAAGATAAAAATCATAAGAACTGCCAGTGCTATTCCTTTCCAGCCACTCTAATCATTATACCTTTAGAGCAGCCTCATGTTTAATTTCTGTCCTCTTCAAAACAAATAGGGTTCAAAATAGTATGTCTGTATTTCTTATGTAACACGTTTTTTCCTGGAAAGGGTAGTGCTGGCTATAAGCAAAGAATCCTTTCCAATCTAGGCCAAAATGGAGCAATGAACTAATATTCTGCAGTATAGCTAAGATTTCTGGTAAGTGTGACTATACACAGAATACACAGAATATCCAGCAAATCAGTTCCGTTCCGTTCACTGTGGAGGTGTCACCCTGTTGTGTGGCAATTGGAAGCATCTGCAATCGGAAGTTGTTGTACACTTCCATTTGGCAGTAAAGTTCAAATGGACAAGCTATCATTAGCTTTTTTGTTCCAAACCAAAGTTCACAAACCCACATCAAAGCATTGTTACCAATAACATTTATAATTAAGGCACATTCGGGCCACAAAGGGAGCAACCTGCACTGGGCATGAGCACTGGGCATAACTAGACACTCAGCAGGATGCAAGTTCAGCAGAATTCTCAGCAGGATCAGGTCAAAGGCTCATTTAAACCATCAGCCTGTTTCACAGTGGCCAACCAGATGCCTATGAGAAGCCCAAAATCAGGAAATGGGTGCAACAGCACTCGCCACTTCTCAAAGTGAACTTTACCTGTAGCCACAAAGCAAGTAGCTGTACCCAACGACAATCATATGGACAGGTGATGGGAAAAGTGGGTACCTTGGTGGTCAACATCAAAGTCCCGATTGGCCACATGTAGTCATCATGGCAGCACTTAAGGGCAAAATCACATGCATCTGCTCATCACTCAAAGACACCCCCATCAAGAGATTATTTACATGTATGAAACAGCTATTAATATCAAACACCACAGACAGAGCTTTCAAATAATCTGGTATCACTTCAAACGTAACAGCTTCCATTGGGAGTCTCTTTGAGATTAAGCCACAAAACATTTAGTGTCAAGACATCAAGTGGAACACATGTATGTCTGAGTCAGTCCTAAGAAACCTTGCACTACCCGAGATCATATTTAAAAATTGGTTTGATATTATACAGGACATCAGAGGTACAGCAGGATACTGGATTCAAGTGAATCTGGAACAATGCTTTTGGGAGCAATAAAGGAAGTCAAGAAGGAACATCCAGTGCCAACTTCTGGTCAACAGAAAAATAATATTTGGAATATTGTGCTAGTGAATAAGATAACTGCTTATAAATGAGAAGCAATAAATAATTCAGAGATTCTTCAGAAGAACTTGACTATCCTCTTGCTTTTGGAATAGATATAGACCAAGTGATTTAGCACCTATGGACATTGTGACAATCTGGTGTAAGGAGCTGAGCATATTAATGCAATGTTTAGTTTTCTAATCATTATGCTTTCATAATGAAAACATTATGTTTTCTAATCTTTTCTGAATATACTTTCAAGTCATTGTTCTTATACATTGGCTCAGTTCATATATAACAGTAAGCCATGGTCTAAAACAAATAAGCGTATTGCTAGTGCAGGCTGCTAAATGCACCAGCTGTTTTCTTCCCTATGGAAACTTCCCAAGCAGAAACTTGCAAACCAGTGCTTGTGGTTTGATTCTACCCAAACAAAGCGGAAAGCCAAGGACAAACCTTGAGTACTGTTTGTGGTTTGTTTGGGAAGAGAGAAACCATTGAGTGCTAGTTCACACATAACACTAAGGTTTGTCAGAGCTACAAAAGCTCTTCTGGAGACATAACTGAACAATGCTATAACAGGAGTCTTCTCTTCCTAATATGACTTCCAAATAAACTTCTACCTATCTATATGTATATAAAATGGCAAAGCTTGATATATTCCATCCTGATTGGTTAAACCAGGAAAGTCTTAGCAGCACCGTACAGTCAGATCTTGCACAGCACAGATGTGAAGTAACTCTTTTAAATTGTCCTTTCCTTTTAAATAGTGTTCTGGGAAATAATTAAGAGACTTAATTGGCAGTGAAATTTCCCTGAGCTAATTCAGAAAACTGCCTACCTCTAATATTGGTTATACTTTTTGCTGTCAGCAGTTTACTGCGTAATCGTATCATTTCTATCTCACAAGGAAAATGTTGCTGTGGTTGGAAGATATAGCCACAATATCCTGTTTTGAGCTTTAAGTTTCTTGAAAAAAAACCACAAAATCAAATGAAAATATTACACTTTAAGTACTCTTCTTGACTTTCCTAGCATAACTGATCAAGTATTTATTGAAACAGCTTTCTTCCAAACAATTTTACATTTGTAACTTCACAGAACCTGTTGTCAAATGCCCCTAGCATAGATGCAGATAAATAGTGATATGGAAATAAACTACCTGCCATATTCATGGGGCCATCCATATATTCTATATAATTGTGTATTTATCTTTATTGTAAAACCACATGTGGAAAAGGTTGCAGTTTTCCAGATTGTACATATATGTGGAGAGAGAGAGAATTTTTAAATTGATTTTTCAACAAATTATAAACATAGCACACAAGTTTCCTTGTTTCATTAGTCTTTATTTCTGAATCTGTTGCAAAGGTACTTTTCTCTACCCTTTTCAAAGCACTCGAAAGTGAGTTTTCTTTTTGGAAATATCACATAGTAACATTGTTTCAATTACATTAACAAGTTAAATGATATGTAACCTTCCTTTCTTGGAGCCATATGTAAACATGCCCATTGTCCACAGGGATTTCAAAAAATTCAGGAGATAGTTTCCGACACAAGGGAACTCTGCCTACAAATCATTCTCCACTTTATAACAGAACAGGCTTGTCTAACCCTTGTGTTCATTCAGCTTCATGGATACACCCAGATCAGGATAAGCTCAAAGGATGAGGCTTTTGGTACTGCAAGCCACTTTAGGAAACAATTTCTTTGCAACTCAAAACTATGGCATCCTGTTCTTTGCTAATGGCATGGTATTTGGAAGAGGGGATCTATGTTTCAAATTACATTATCTTTTCCTAAATAAATGTTGGTTTCCTTGACTAGTTCTTTATCTGGGTCATTTAAGGTAAAGGTAAAGGTAAAGGTACCCCTGCCCGTACGGGCCAGTCTTGACAGACTCTAGGGTTGTGCGCTCATCTCACTCTATAGGCCGGGAGCCAGCGCTGTCCGCAGACACTTCCGGGTCACGTGGCCAGCGTGACAAGCTGCATCTGGCGAGCCAGCGCAGCACACGGAACGCCGTTTACCTTCCCGCTAGTAAGCGGTCCCTATTTATCTACTTGCACCCTGGGGTGCTTTCGAACTGCTAGGTTGGCAGGCGCTGGGACCGAGCGACGGGAGCGCACCCCGCCACGGGGATTCGAACCACCGACCTTTCGATCGGCAAGTCCTAGGCGCTGAGGCTTTTACCCACAGCGCCACCCACGTCCCTTGGGTCATTTAAAGCTCTTGGCAAAACTGCGAGCCTTGTCTGATTGCTGAGAGCCAAGGTTTAACATAAAATAGGGGATATATCATGGATTAGAAAACCATCTAGAAGCTCCAAGGGAAGTTTGCAAAGAATCACATCAACTTCCACCTTACCATCAAGGGATGATGAGGAACCCCTACTCACCTGGGTACAAGGTGGAGAGGTAGCAATCTGACTCAGGCTGCAATGCTAAACACACATCCAGCCCTATCCTAGACATTTTAATTGAGAGCTAAGTCACAGAATCCAAGAGAAGTACGACTAGGATTGCAACCCATGCTGAAATCCAGTTGAACCAAACACATCTTGGTTTGTGCAGCTAACTTCACTCTGGGTGTCAAAAACAGTTCTAAAAGTGACAAGCAGTAGAATCTGCAGCAATATTTGGTAAGGTCTTGTGCTTTTATTGTAAAACTGCAAGAAACAGATCTTGTTGCAAAATGACAAGTTATTTCAGAAAAAAAAAGACTTAGGGAGGAAATCTAGCTAATCTTGAGCTCAATCTGCATTTGGCAAATTCCCGCTGTCTTAAGTGATTGATTGAAGGATTGACAAGAAACGCTTAGACATGTTTCATAATGTTTGCCAAGAAGGGATGCACAATCTAAAAATAATAATAGTAGGAATGCTATCAGCTAAGACAATAATTCAGCAGAATTGTTTAAAATACAGTTTTTAAAAATTAGTTGGAAACAGGAAACCAAGTAAGACTCTCTCTTTTTTTTTTTGTAAAGTCAAAATAACAATTAAATATAATGAATGTATAGTTAGTTTCTCAAGTAACCTAACAGAAAAGTCAGTTTGGTGATATGCTCCCAATTAAAACCTCAATGCTACATACAAGACAGCTGTAGAAGTTCAGACTCGTATCTTTTTTTATTAAAAGTTACTGCACTATCAAAATTAATCAAGCACACTGGACACCCAATTACTTTTATTTATTTTATTTCAATTAGAGATATCTGTCAGATCCTTCTAATGCCTATGCTTGAGAACTCTGAAAATCCTATTTCTTTAGTTTTGCTATATTTTTCTCTGGGGAAAAAATACATATGGAATCCTTTAATGGTTGGACAGATATTTTCTTTCACAAACAGTTTTATCCATGTCAATGAACTATTTGCTGATTACGTTCAGCAGCAAATAATTCACGAATAATGTTACATATAAAATAAATCCCACCACCATCATGGCTTTCACATAGAAGCAAACAGTTTCTACTAATACCACAAATTTACTGTGCTTCTGAAATCACTGTGTACTAAGTCTTGCAAACTGTTTGATATACACACTCTGTTCCATGGATTACACTTATTTGATTTAGCACTCATAGATATTTTTAATAGATAGAGCAAAGAACAGATTCACAAAAGGTGAGCTTGCTTCAATTAAACAAATACAATCACTAAATGGAGAGGCAATAATGTGCCTTGGCAATCTGCACATGGAATTCAGGCTTGCTATAATTTTACACATTGTATACAGAAAGATGGGACGCGGGTGGCGCTGTGGTCTAAACCACAGAGCCTAGGGCTTGCTGATCAGAAGGTCGGCGGTTTGAATCACCGTGACGGGGTGAGCTCCCGTTGTTCGGTCCCAGCTCCTGCCCACCTAGCAGTTTGAAAGCACATCAAAGTGCAAGTAGATAAATAGGTACCGCTCTGGTGGGAAGGTAAACAGCGTTTCCGTACGCTGCTCTGGTTCGCCAAAAGCAGCTTAGTCATGCTGGCCACATGACCCGGAAAAACTGTCTGCAGACAAACACCGGCTCCCTCGGCCTACAGAGTGAGATGAGTGCACAACCCCAGAGTCAACCTTTACCTTTTTATACAGAAAGATACCTGTGTCAAAGACAGAATTTATTTTCATCTGGCGTGATTTTTTAAAAATCAAATAAATGAAATCTGTTCACTGTGCTGAAGGGTCCCCAACCTTTTTTTGGGCCCGGGGCATATTTAGAAATCTAATGACTTGTTGTGGACACCACAAAACATCAATTGAGGACCCAATAACAGTGACCCACCCCCAGGGAAAGAAGGTCTAGTCTTTTATGGGTGTAAAAATTGTGCAGGGCAACATTCTGGGATTGTAAAATTGGTCACAACTGTATTGATTCCAGGTGTAGGTAGGCTTTGGGCTCAGGCACTGGGTGTATATCCATTCTCAGGCCCCTGTTTGGGTGGGGGGGAACACCTGAGCAGGGTCAAACCTGGAGTAGAAGGACCACCTCAAGACAAGGGTCTACTTACGTGGCCCTCTGAGGCTGCCACTGGAAGTTCTGTGGCCCATCTGCCTCATTCTTGGCTTCTGGACAGAGACATCACTCTAGACCCCTGCAGTGGTGCACCCTTTGATCACCTGCAGCCAATTGTAATCCTGTACCCAATGACCGCCTGCTTAAATAAGGAGGCTTAGCAGCCTCCCAATTGGTTAACAATGACTTTGGTGGGCTATCTTGTCCTCCTTTGCAACCAGCCATGGGAAATCCCCAGAGTCTGGTCACAAATGGAAAGGCCCTTCTTCTGCATTGACAGGCTGCAACCACTGCCCACCCCATTAACAGGTATGCTGCCATTTCACAGAAGAAAAATGGGCCATGCTCAGAACTTCACCCTTAAACAGTCAAAACATCTACAACCCTCCCAAAACAAATACAATACATATGTTGGGGACCCCAGTGCTAAGGAATGAACCTGGGACCTTTTGCTTGCAGAACATGTGCTCTACCACTGAGCAATGGCCGTTTTCTGGTCACCGACTCCCACAGGCCTCCTTGCAGACATTATATTCTTTCAAGGACCACATGCTATATGTGCCAGCGAAGCATCCCTGGGTGATGTGTATAATGTTTGATGTTTTATAATGTGCCTAGGGGCAGCGCTGCCCCCAAAAAGTCACCCACCTTGCCAAGCATCTCCAAGGATACTTTCCCTATGTCTGTTCACCAAAAGCTGTTCCTCCCTGTTCTAGGCCAGCTTTATCCATGTAAGCCCATTTTATCAGTCCAGTGGCTGCATAAGATGCACTATACCTCTGAATACTAGGCAGATGATTACCCTGATACATTTGGCTAATGACCCCACATCTGCTTTTGCCAGAACAATTTTACAGGAAGTAAACAAGTCAGTCTGAGAGAGAGAAGTGACTTGCCTGTAGCAGTAAGAACTGGGTATGAGTTGATGTGTGTTCGAACAACAAACCCTCGAAATCAAATCCCCATCAATTAAATTCTACTGAAATCAATTTCCATCTCAGATCCCTCTGGAAATTTTCTCCTTCAATTAATGCACCCTCCTCACAACCCCCCCCCCACTCTTTTACACCTAGATTATTCCCGCTATTCATTCCCCCTTAAACGAATATCCCCACATCATTCAGTTGTTTCACAGTTCCTCTCCAAACCATTTCCCCTTCCAAAAATTGATACCCAACAAAAATATTAATCTGTCAAAATGTTATTTACATGCACCACAATTTCATAAAGAAATATCATCACTGCATACAATATATACATTCACAATATTCACACACAATAAAAAAAAACCCCCACATAATAACCAAAAGGACAAATCACTGGCTAACTGCAATATTACCGCTTTTCCTTTAAATGTCTGCGTAAGCCTGGCAGCATAGAAATGTTTTCAACAAAGGTTAAAAAATTAATACTGAAGACACCTGCCAAATCTCTACTGGAAGACTGCATTCCACAAGACTGGAGCAATAAAACTGAGAGCCTGGTGTCGTGTTGACGTCAAACAAGCCTTATCAACCGGCTGTGCTTCTACAGATGATATCATTCATGATATCATTCACTGAGCTGTGATGGTAGGATTCAGGTACACCTTAAAGTACTCTGGAGCTAAGTTTGTAACCAGGGTTTGGTAGGTTCTTTGTAAACAAGAACCTTTAATCTGGCTCAGTTGTATTAATTTCATTCTTCCTTCCCAAAAAACACGTTTGCATTTTCCCCTCTCTGACCACTCTTAAAGAGACAAGATTCCCAGTTTTCTCACAGAGGCGAAAACCCTGTCTTTGCAGTGTGATCCAAAATGTCTCTATTTCCTTGCCTTCTTCAGTTTCTAGAAGAAAGCAAGCAATACCATTTAAGGTAAAGGGGAGGCCCAAGTAGCTACTGTGCAATTAGCAGACAAAGCCATACCTCATTGCCCAGATTAGCCAGGCTGCCTGTATCATTGAACCCTGTTCCATACTGCATAGGCACCCGTTTGTAGCTCAACAACCATCTTTAGGATTAGGGAAACTGGGCACCCATTTAGTGCACTGACAAAGCTGCTTAAAAAAAAAGTTAAGATATTTCATAATTGATCCAGTCGTGTACATGTGCATTGATTCTTAATTATTGTTCAACCCTCTTTCATCATGGCAGATTTGGTACACTGTTTGCATTAAGAATATACAGTTGCCTATTAATCAAAGTAGCATTTGAACTCTGGCAATTGCTCTGGCTGCTCTCAGTCACAGTTAATATAAATGATGTCCATTCACGAATGGAGTCATGCAGACATCCAGAGAGTTAGAAATGGGTGTAGTGCATATATTTGGACTCTACGGATAGGAGCTTCAGGTCAAGAATGTGAAATGTACATTCCCCAACCTTCTTTTTTCCAGCTAGGAGACAATCAGCCCATTCTCTATTCCCAAATTCATTGGGTTTATTTATATTTTAAACAACTCAGAAATGAAAGACATGCTGTATCAAGCAAAGGATGGAAGCCAAGGTGAAAAGGTGCCCTGCATGAATTAAAAAAAAGGGGGGGAAAGATAGGTAGAGGCTGGTCTTTTTATTCCTAATGGAATTAATACATGAATCATGACTTTAGTAAGTGCCATCTGTTTGTTAATTGTACTTTGCAAAGCACCAGGATGTTGTTTTCTTGTTTAATAACAAAACAAGTTAGCAGCTACAAAGGAAAGTGCAGATGTCCTGAAACAGCCAGGATCCTACAACTTGAGTGTTAGGAAAATCATGGTTAATGCTATGCACATATTAATTGTTTCTGTTTCCAGGATCTAGTACTTAACTCATGGCATCAAAACTGTACTAAAGACAGCTAATATTAATTTTTTTATAGCAGTTGCACGATCCTTACATTAGAAAAATATTCATTTGCAAATGATCCATGTGGGCTGACACAGAGCTTGGTCAAGCTACCAAACAATGGTGCTGGCTTGCTGAAGCTCAGCATATTATCTGGCTCTGGTCAGTATATGGATGGGAGAATCAATGGGACTCAATGCACATCTAAGCATGGTATATTTGTATGCAAACCTAAATATGGTGCCTTTGATAAACTATGTTGAGCATTTTGAGACATCATATTTTATCTATAGCAGTGTGACAACAAAGCATCCCACATGAACCTATAAGGCCATTTGCACAATTCATCCAGACAGCATTAAACATTTTAAATTCTGATTGGTATCAATGGGAGATTTCCGTAAAATCAATTCTATGCATGCTTACGATGCCTACTCAGGAACACGGTGGGACGTACTTCTCAGTAAACACAGGAATACACTGTTAAACACATGCATAGCTACAGACCTTTACTGCATGCTGGATTGTGTCCACTCTTTATTCGTATTTCATCGTTTTTCAGACACTTCAAGAAGGTGATAATATTCCAGTAGTGTTTTGCCCTAGGCATAAATTCATACTAATATCTCAAGGTTGCCATGTTTCTAAGGCTATGAAAAGTTGCAGTATATGACAAAAAATATAGCAAAATCTATCATTTCTCCCCAATTGCTCACAGGCATAATAAATGGTCAACATTTTCAAATCACTCCCTTATTTTGAAACAGGGTTTCATGGGTGCAATGGGAACCCAAACCAAGCAAGAAGAGGGCAAGCGGTAGTATTTCTTGTAATATGTTTAAAAACTCACACAACTGCCCATCACTCATCCAACAAGCTCCTTCCAAACCACTAGAGACAGTTAGTTTACTGGCCTAACAGACATCTATGCATAGGTAACAGAACTTCCTCTTCTTCTCCTGTTCCCTTCCACTCCCTGCATCCCCTCAAAATCAGATGAGGAGGGTGTGAGAATGCTCTGGAGCATATTTGGAGAGTGCAGAGGAAGGAGAGGAGATAGAAGTCCCATTGTGCCAGTAGATCTATGAATTCAGAGCACTGGATAAGACCCCCAAAGTCTGCACACCTCATATGCATTGTCCTTAACTGCCACTGAGCCATGGTAAAACTGAGCACCATGTGAAGATACAAACTCTTGGTTGTCAGACCTTGCTGTTATGCTAAGAGGAAGCTAGCAATCCATCAGTCTTCCATTCAACCTGAGTCTTACCATGAAGAACTGACTGACTTTGCAAGGGCAGTGGGAGAACTTTCACACACAAATTTCCTTGCTCCATTGGAAGTTTTAAGGGAGGCTGTCCAGTGGAAGGTGAAACACAGGGAGGACATGTGGACCTGATTCTCCAGTAAAACATCCTCCCCTGAAAAGACACAGGTGAGTTCCTGCCTTCGCCAGCTGCTTTGGGAGTGAGGAGTGGAAACAAAATGGGTGAGAGAGGGTTGAGTGAGAGGGAAGAGAAGAGAAGAGGTGAAGAGGGGATAAAGGAAGAAGATAAGCAGTGGCAGTGCTGAGCAAATAAAGAAAGAACCCAATTTTTCCCACCCACAGGTGACTTGCCTGAGCCCCTCTGCTAGACTTAGGCACTTCCCAGACAACAGTGACTTTCTTCTGAGCTGGCTCCAGCTTAGATTCAAAGGGAAGGTAAAGCAAAGGGGGAGGGAATCTTTCTTTCTTTTTTACAAACCACATATTATTTTAATAGCTCTACATTTAAATGCCACGGTTTAAAACTTAGATTTAGCAATGCATTTCCCCTCACTCAACCATTTCCTCTGCAGTTTAGCCGTTTCAGATGGACAGAACAGGAAGGGTCCTGTTGCTATTACACAAAATGGCAAAACTCTCATTAACTGAGGTGGAAAGAGATAATTAGCCCCAAAGGATAATGTGGTAGGGAAAAATAAACTACTGTAATACGCAGTTGAAAAACAATCAAGTAAGAAGTGTTCATTTCTGTCTCACACGACTTGCATATTATAAAAACACATGAAGATAACAATTTTTGTCTTAAAACGATAAAAAATTCCTCTTGCCTTTTTATGTGCTAATGTTTATTAAGGTGGATTTTGAAGAAAATTCATACTAAATTACACTGAGAAAAATGTGAGTCATTGTTCCAGCTCATGATGGTCCTTAATTTAGCTTCAAAACAAGAGCAATGAAGTACTAAAGCAATGCATTTGTGAGAAAAAGATCTCTTGTGATGGTGTTAAACTTGGAGCTTATGTTTTAATGATTTGCAGGGCTTTTTTTCAATCAGAACTCACTGGAACCTCTCAGGTGGGCCCCATTGCTATTCTAAGAGAATGAAGAAGGTGTTCATGGTGAGTTCTAGCACCGTTTTTTTCTAGAAAAATAGCACTGATGATTCATTAGGCTGTAATTAGCTGTTGCTTCTCAGATCTCTCTTATAATGTGAAGGGACAAAGTATGCAGTACACATGGAAAAAACACTTAAAATATTTTTTGGCAACTATACTTTCATTTCTCATGTAAAATATTGATTCCCTCTGCCTACCACCATATAGCCAACTGCTTTATACTTTATACTTTGATACCCAAACTATTCAGCAGTATCCCAATCATGATGAACTACAAGTAGCTAGCATATTCATTATGACTAGTACCCAACCAAATCATACAAGTTGTTCTGAAAGGTCTGGATGAGGCATCCAATGTACCATCTGGTGTGATTTTGTGGACTCTTTTTGAGGGCTAAAGAAGAGACATAAATTGTCTCCTTTCATCTTGCTGCTTCCTCTATACTCAACTCTTTGATTCTAGAGAAATCAAACTATCTGAGTCTATGTCAGTAACTTCATGCAGGAAGACACAGCCTGCAAAATTTTCATGGAACAAAGCTTCAAATTAAAGTTAACCAGTTAGAAAAGACAACAACATTGAATGGCAACTATTTTCAAAGACTGAGAGAAGCTGATATGCATTGGAACAACTGGTGCATCTGTACTACAATCATTTTTCAAGAATTTCCATATAAGTTTGCTCCAGGGGGGAAAACCATAGAATATTTTCAGTTGCCAAAACTGCCATTTGCAATTAAAAATTAAAGCTGCAGCACTCATCCCATGCAGGCAATTATCTAAAGGTAGCTGGCAGTCGTCATTGTTTACAGTGCCGCTGCTGTGTCAGGACTTCATTAATCTGGGAATTTATATTTTAATAGATTTAACATTCTCAGATTTATTTTCAGCTAGGCTCATATTTGAATCACACTCACAAATAACAGTAGCAAAAACCCTGCTTTCTTGGCATTCCTCCAAACTACCTCACCATCTCATTTTTGGAGCTTTATAGTCCAACAGAACAAAATCATTAAAGGTGAATTTTTATTGAAACTGCTAGAAACACTAATTAACATATAGATACCAACTTCCATAAGTTGCATCTTATTCTACATTCCTAGTAAATACAGCATCCCTAGAAGATGTTACTGGTCACTACAGTATAGCATGTACATCCCTGAAACTTGATATAAATCCATCCTTCACATGTATTCACTAAAAAGGCTATTTTTAAAACAACCATCCAAAGCAGTTGTATCTTTGCAGAGTAACCCAATATTCCACAAAGGGAATACACATACATCTGCAAAATTCAATCACAACTACTCACAGAACAAACTGAACTTCAGGAGTAGTATCATGGGCTTCACTGTAAGGTTAGGAACTGAAGTATAAACTTCAACTCTGAAGGACCCTCCCCTTCAAGTCCTGTCCTACTTCAGCATAACTTTCATTTTATTGAAAGGTGCACCTCTTTGTCAAGCGATGGAGTGCAGTGTTGATTTTAAGACTGTTTTACTTTTGTTCCTGCCACCATCTCAATTCTGTTGACAATTCCGATGTTCAGTTGGTTGATGTTTCATTGTTTCAGATTTAAACACACTATTCATTATGACTTTTAGTGAATATATAATCCACTCTGGGACCTTTAGGTGCTCTAGATACCTGCAATAGGTAGGTAAGTTCCTACTTAAGCGTCTATTAAATTGTGCTCTGAGGCTGCTCAGTGGAACCTACTCCCAAATAAACATCCACAGGCTTGCAACTGAGTGTACAGAATAATGCAAATCTCCTTAGGTATCTTAAGACTGATTTGTTGAGTAATAAAAGTTTGATTAGTATATTACAGTAAAACTGTGTTTAGTAATTACTACCATTATTGAGGGACTCATATGTTGAATTACAACTGTGTAATCCAGGCGGGTGCTATTCAAGCTCTTAATGATCAAAGACAATTTGTCACAACAGGTGATGTATTCATCATCAGGGGAATAAAGTATTTTGTTGAAAGTCCAGTGAAGGAAACATATGAGGAACAGACAGCAAAAACTAATTCTTCAGTTTGCAAATATCCAAAATTTGGATATTTGCTAAGACTTTTCCTTATCTTTTAAAGACATTTAAACAGTCCTCTCAATCTTTAATGAGAGTTTTGGAGCCTAGCATGTCTATACATTTATTTTTCCCTAAGTTCCTTTCAATCAATTAAAAAACTTAAAAAGCTACTTTCCAAGCAAAATCTAAGCAAGTAAGATTTATACAATAAACAAAAGCTACTGAAATTGAGAATTTGGGGGGGGCACCTTGAAAACCCATGCAATCTGCTGACTGCCCCAACAAATGTTTATACTGTTTTTAATGTGCATTCATTCAGAAACCATGAATAAAGTATCTAAAAATAACCAAGGAGACAAAACTGTTACAGGAGACTGAGTGAACAAGCAAACATGAATCTAAGTGAATGAATGGATGAGCCAGAGATGCAATATACTCATTCAGAGATATTCAAAGCCCAAGGGAGAGGAAAACATTTGCTTCCGATCATTCTCTCAATTAGATCTTTTCTTCTCTTCCTGTTTTTTCCTTTTTGCCCTACGGATGATACCAAGCCAGACTCCATAAAATTGATCCCTAAATGAAGCTGTGAATTAGCTTTCAAAATACCTTGCAAAACTCCTCTTTCACGTGTTCCTGAGCTTTGTTCCGAAGGGCTAACAACTATATTGATACCCTATACATAATCAAGTTCCTAACTTCAGAATACTTCAGATTGTCAGTGCTCTGTCTGACAGTTGAGCCAAATATATATAGACGGATCACACATTTGCAGTCGACATTAAGCACAAAAAAGACAGAACTACCATTTTTTAAATTTCAGGCTACCAGTCACTAGCACATGTAAAAGCTGTACTTGACTCTTAAAACATTCAGTAAGTGTTGGGTGGGGTAGGGGGAAAGCACAACTTAATTTCTCTTAATTTAATTTCAAGTGTTATATGGTGGTTAAGCATAGCTAAAGGGTTTAAAAGCGGTGAAGATTTTGCATATGCACCCCAAGGTAACTTATACTTTCCCTGTGCCAGCTATCATTCCTTTCAGTAGGAATTTCATAGCACGTTATACCATTCCAGGCAGAAGGGACCTAGAAGAATAACGACCCATGCATCCAACCCAGAAGCCAAAGACTAACACTAGGATAATGGAATAATGTTGGGACATTATGGCTAATGTTGGGACGTGGGTGGCGCTGTGGGTTAAACCAGAGCCTAGGACTTGCCGATCAGAAGGTCGGCGGTTCGAATCCCCATGACGGGGTGAGCTCCCGTTGTTTGGTCCCAGCTCCTGCCCACCTTGCAGTTCGAAAGCACATCAAAGTGCAAGTAGATAAATAGATACCACCCTGGCGGGAAGGTAAAACGGCGTTTCCGTGTGCTGCTCTGGTTCGCCAGAAGTGGCTTAGTCATGCTGGCCGCATGACCCAGAAGCTGTACGCCGGCTCCCTCAGCCAATAAAGTGAGATGAGCGCCACAACCCCAGAGTCGGCCACGCCTGGACCTAATGGTCAGGGGTCCCTTTACCTTTACCTATGGCTAATGTTAGAAATTGTCAGATAGAATAATCACAATAAACCTTCAACGGAATTGAAGGAAGGAAATCTGCAACACTCCCAACCTACGGCTCTCTCACATAAAAAGTTCCTTTGGAGAAAGTGTTATAAATTGAGGTTTGCATATAATTCAGGAATATCACAAATCTCGAGGTAATGCAGAATGTCTCTGAGGTGTTTGGGGCTTGTCAGAGGCAAAGCCTCCTTCCTTTTTCCTTATGCATTGTGTCTGTTTAGATTGTAAGCCTGAGGGCAGGGAGCACGCTACTAATGATTTTTCCAAGTACATCTGAGATACTTTTTAGCTAAAGCTGAATGCCTTAAGTAAACAAAGCAGGATCCTACAAGCCAGGTACGAGTAAAATAGGGACTCTTTGTGGCATTTCAATGATCAAGGCAACAACAAAAAAATGTATCTGCTGAAATCAAAAGCAAATCTCCAAACTTATCATTATGCTATGTAGTGGTACCTCGGGTTAAGTACTTAATTCGTTCTTAAACTGAAACTGTTCTTAACCTGAAGCACCACTTTAGCTAATGGGTCCTCCTGCTGCTGCTGCGCCGCTGGAGCACGATTTCTGTTCTCATCCTGAAGCAAAGTTCTTAACCCGAGGTAATATTTCTGGGTTAGCAGAGTCTGTAACCTGAAGCGTCTGTAACCCGCTGTAGTGGCATGATAGGGGAAGGGTGAGCAAAACCTAGAGTGAAGAGAGGGTGTGGAGGAAGAGCTCCACTGTGATTGACAGGTCTAGCTTGTAAAAGGAAGGAATTATTTTACTGGTGCTCTCCAATTCCAGTACGTGTGGAGGCATATCAGCTTTCCAAGGTATATCTCTAAGCAATAGAGGAAGGAGCAGGGAGGGAACCACTGCTCTCCCAGCCTCCCAACACAGTGGGTCATTGCCGCTAACCGAGAGGGGAGGCGTGAGGGGCTTGCAATGGTGAGTAGCAGTGGAGCCAATCCAACACTGCCAGGTGCCACACCAAGCTCCCCTCTTGGAAAGTGACAGCCACCCATTGTACCTAGAAGCCAGGAGAGCAATAGTGCAGCAGCCCACCAGCCACTTCTGCCTCTAAGCTAAAGGAAGAGGGAGAGGGAACTCTCTTTGGTAATTGAAAGGCCTACCATGCAATCAGAGGGAGCGATTTTACATGGAAAGTGAACCCTTTTTAGTTCTTTCCACTCCAAAATTAAAGGTTCCTCGCACAAAACTCCCTGGACCTATTTCTCTGCAATGTGGCAAATTCTTACCCAGAAGCTAATTTCTCATGTCTGCGATTTTCAGGTCACTTGGCCACAAAATACAAAGGTAGACTGATTCCTTGTGTACACACCTTGAAAAAAAGTGATCGTTCTGAAACTTAGCAAGTATCATTATCCAGAGGGGGCAACTCCATCTGCAAATTTCATCCAATTCTGGCAGAAAATAATAATAAACAACTTATGGGGGGGTGATGTTCCTGGGTTCTGCAAAAACAAACCCGGCTGCCCCCCACCCCGCCTTTAATCCTATGATGCTGTGTCACAAATGCTCACAACTGTTGTGGCTCACAGCAATTTGAATACCTGCCTCCCCAAAGGACAAAGACAAAATCTATGTCCCTTCCTCGCTTGCAACATTTTGCTTTAAGCCACAAACATTTTTTTTCTGGAGAGTGGTAGTGCTGGGTGCAACTGATGCCATCTTGTACAGAGAGGGAGGGGTGTGTGGCAAAAGGCATGTGGGGAGGGGGAGGGGAGGATGCTGCTTGTGCGCACTGTCATCTGGTCAGCATCTCAAATGTACACAGCTGGACTTTACTATGAATTCAACTAGGCTACAGTCAGATCAATGATGGCTTGGAGGAAGACACACCAAATAGCAGTATTTCGTAAGAAACTACAGACTACCTTTGGATTGTGGCTAAAGTCATGTGCACATGGATTCAAAAACCAGCAATGGACAACAGTAGGAAGAGTCTTAATAGCACATGGATGGAAGAATGAGGAAATCCCGACGAAAGAACTGTGGCAAGAAAAACTGATGGACTATGCGGAATTGGCAAAACTGACACACAAACTACATGACAAGGATAACTGTGATTTTAAAGATGAATGGGAACCTTTTACGAAATACTCGAAGAAGCAACAAAATGAACTGGACTCTTTGGCAGGTTTTGAATAAACATTCACAAACTTTATTGTAATATATAGATAGATAATTTGAGGATCGTTACAATTTCACTACATGCAGACAGAAAGATGTGTTGAGAAACCAGAGAAAGGAGCTGAGGGAAGTCCGGGGGTGGGGTGGGAGGTTGGGTTTTCTGTTTAGGGGGGGAGGGGAAAGAATGTGGATGATGTATTTTTGTTAACATTATTGTGTTGAAATATCTAATAAAAATTTAAAAACAACAACACAAAAACCAGCAATGGAAGTGTACTAGAGCCAAAAAGCAGGCACAGCCAGTCATTGGTGTGGACAGGAAAAACTGCACTTAGTCTCCCATATAAAGTTACAACTGACTGCAGGTGCAGATGCTCTGCTCCAAATTCACTTTTAAAAACACACACAAATCAAACAGCAACTACACTACTATGAAAAGTAAGCGTGGAAAGGCCCTCACTTCTGTCAAAAGAGAAAACGGAGCAGATTCCAAAACTGCAACAACTACCGAATTTTGGAAGGATTCATGCCCTCAGAAGGGGCAACCGTTCTTGTAAACTTCACCTAATTCTGACAACAGATGAATTAAGTTATATACAGCCTCCAATTGGGTCAGAGCTAGATCAGGCTGTTTTATAAACACCAAATTGGGGTCCAAACTGAGTCTTGTAATCAGTGCATGCATCTAGTTATAAGGTGGTTAGTTTGCTGAACTGGGCTAGGGGATGCCTTCCTTTGCGCGCACATATGCAAATTGAGATTAAAAAGACTTAAGAACTCCGTTATGTCCTGTTATCAGGGGATATAGGACTAAGTCTGTTCTTCCAAAGGGTTGTATGCTACCTAGCACACTCTTAGCTGTTCATCCTGACAAGAGTTTAAGAAAGAGCTGGAGATTAAAATACTTTAGGTGAATTCAAAGATCAGAAATAATGTTTATAACACCTGCTGATATTGTTGGCTGGTGCAATTCTTTGGTTCCTCAGTTGCTCTACAAAAGCCTGCAAGTTCACGGTCCAGGCCCAACACATTTCAAAAGCAAAAAGCAGCTATTCCGCCTAACTGCTTTCTGCCACTTTCTGAGGCAACTGTAAAACAATTGTCTTTCAGAGCAATACTGTCTCAGTGGAAGCAGAACATAAACATCATAGCTAGCAGTCATTGATAGCCTTATCCTCCATTAATTTGCCTAATCCTCTTTTGAAGCCACCCAAGTTGGTGGCCATCGCTACTTCTTGCAGGAGCAAATTCCATCGCTATGTGTTGTGTGACAGCGTGAAGAAGTATTTTATTTTGATTCTCCTGAATCTTCCAAGTTTCAGCTCAACTGGATGTCCCTGAGTTATAATGTTATGAGCAAGGGAGAAAAGCTTTTCTCTATTCACTTTCTCCACACCACACATAATTGCATAGACCTTGATCATGTTCCCTCTTTACTTGCCCTTTCTCTAAACAAAAAAGTCCTTAATGTTGTAACTTGCCTCCTTGCCCTTTTCTGACTCCTTCCCAGTTCCACAATATCCTTTTCAAAATGTGATGACCAGAACTATAGCGCAGTATTGCATGTGCAACCACACAACAGATTTGTATAAAGACATTATAATATTGGCAGTTTTATTTCCAATTCCTTTCATAATGATCCGTAGCACACAATTTGCCTTTCTCCATGGCTGCCACACACTGGGTCAATATCTTTATCGAGCTATCCACTACAATACCAAGGTTTCATTCCTGGTCAATTACCCGCAGTTCAGTCCCCATGAGTGTATATGTGTATGGAGGGGGGCATGTTTTGCCTTGACACAAATCACTTTACACTTGTTTCTACTGAATCACATTTGCCATTTCACTGCTCGGTTTAGAAGGATCCTGTAGATATCATATGCAAATCCGGCTATCTCACTGCTCACCCCTAATCCTGTTGCACGGAATGGAAAACTGACTTCAATGGAGATGCAGAAATCATGTAATGCAATGTATAAGAAAGTGAACTGTTACGACCTGGGAAATCCATAATTCAAATCACATCTTGGCCATTAACCAGCTAGGTAGCTTTATGCAAGCACTGTTATGAGAACTGATGGGGCATAGTGGCTAGGAGACAGCAGTGCTAATCTGCAAGTGTGTGGTCCATGAACTTGCAAGATGGCCTCAGGCAAACCTCAGTCACACCACCCTCACCTGCAATACAATAATAGTCACCTCACTGCTAAGGATTGTGTAAGGATTACAACCAGATAATGCATGTGAAGTGCTTTGAACACTTGAAAGTTCAAGTGCAATATAGAAGTATTCAGCACTATTCTTTCGGCCTCAGACCCCAGTCTGCAAAATGGGGAAATTAATAGTGGCCTACTTTACAGGGCTATTGAAACCTTGATGTACTTTGAATACTTGGATGTTCTATGTAAGTGCTATTTTTGTAAATGAAAAGAAGTGTGCGCAATTAGAGTGCTGCATAATGACAGTAAGAACATAGTTTTTAAATGTAGTATTTATTTTTCCTCAAAACCTCCCTTAATAGCTTATATGGTTTCTTTTGTCATAGTTATGGATTTTACAGCCATTCTATAACTCCGCAATTTCCAATGGAAAACTGCTTTCCTAGAGCCATTCCACAAACCAGTATGGGTCATTCTTAAATCGCTTCAGATTTCTCCCCTTTGGACTCATTTGCAGCATGCGTGCATTATTATTGGTTCCTCCCTCTGCATTATAGAGAACCAGTATGTCCTACCTTTCCATCCCAACATTCCAAAAAAGTTCTGTTTGTTCTGCCCTTGGGGAAAACTTAAGGCATTACACACCATATTTAGGATCTTGTCGCTTATTGCACCTTTCAGCACTTCTCAAAAGGGAAGAGCCTGTGCACCTCAGAACATATCAGTTCAGACCCTCATTTGCCCCCTGCCAGTGAACCTGGCAGTGCCAGAAAATATTGCCATATGTCCCATATTTTCAACTACGCAACATCTGGTATCATCACATATCAATCAACCTGAAAGAACTGGTCCCCACCTTAACTTTCACCTTCAGGCTTTTGCAAGTACAGTCATTTAAGTGAGGCTGTCCATCCTTCTACTATAAGCACAATTAGAAGGGATTAAAGCAGGCTCTCTAAGGGCACTTTCACACATGACGCATACAGCCTGGTCACATGTATGTCTTCCTTGGAAGTAAGCCACTCTGCATTCAACAGACTTGCTTCCAGGTAAATGTATAAAGTCTTACATCGTTTTGGATTTATTGCAGTTTTTGTGCCTTAATTCGGAAGCCGGCTAGGGTGTGCATTTGGCTTTCATGTTTCTCTGTCCAGTTTCCTACCTCAAATGAAAGGCATCCACAAGTGTGGACAGGGAGCTTTTAATGGCATGATGTGTGAGAAGAACCCAAAGAGTGAGCTAAGAAAACAAAACAAAACACTTTAAATAGACATTTAAAAACCCAAGTGAAGTCATCTGGAGTAGATGATGCCTCACTTTGAGACAGCACCACATCTGGGTAGCACGCAAAGGCTGCTCGTTGCAGAGAACCGTCGCCAAGGTAGTCAGTCCAGCCACATCCCACCGCGTTAGAACCCACCGCACTCCTCCCCCCCCCCACGGGCGCGCGCCCCGGCCAGGTGGGCGCCCCTCCCTCCCAGGTGGCCCTATCAACAGCCCCCTGAGCGCGCGTCCCGCGGCGCTACTACTCACACGAAGGCGTGGTAGATGAACGCCCAGCCGCGGGGTCTCTCGAGCACGTTGTAGAGATAGTTTTGCAGCCTCCTGTACTTGGCGTTCCGCCGGTAGGTCGGGTTGCTGCTGTAGGAGAGCGGCTTCCCCAGCAGGCTCATCCGGGCTCCTCGTTTCTTGCCTCGCCGGCTCTCCCGCAAGCCGCCGAGCCCGCCGCCGGTGCCCAAGAGGAGCAAGCCGTCCCCTCGCGAGGGCGCCGAGTTCAGCAGCACCCTGCTCCGGCCAGACTCCACATCCTTCATGCCGCTGCCCCCGCCGCCGCGACACCCCGCCGTGCTGCTCTTCAGCCAGAGCCCGCCGGCGGAGCCGCCCTCGTCGTCTCCTCGGCTGTGGCTGCGGGGCATGGCATCACGGCGGGGGCAAAAGCGGCAGCAGCAGCAGCGGGTCCCCGCTTGGCTGGAGGGCGGAGGCGAGCAGCTTCCTCCGGGCGCTGAGGAGGCGACGAGGAGAAGGCGGGAGAAAAGAGACTGGGGCGGCTGCAGGAGCCTCGCGCTTTCCCCACAGCTCCCGCCGAGCAGGAAGGGGGCAGGCAGAGCCGTGGGGGCCACCTTGCCACACGCAGCACGCAGCAGGCAGCGCCGAGGCTTCTGAGGCGGGAGAAGAGAAAAAGCGACGGCTCCTCTCAGGCGCGTCCGCTCTCTTCAAGCTCCGGCTCGCTCGCCTCGTTTCCCCCCGCGAACCGCTTCGCCTCCTCAAATGCCGCCTTTAAAACAAAAACAAAAAAACACCTTTTGAAACTTTGGAGTTAAAAGCGAGCGCCTGCGAAGCAAGAGAGCGCCGCTCGGCTTTCCGAGCGAGAGAGAGAGAGGGGCGCATCCACAAATAACACGAGGAGAGCGAGTTGCTGCTTTGGAGGAGGAGGTGGAGGGAGGGAGGGAGGGAGAGGGACGAGGGGGGGGGTGGCGAGCCCAGAGAGAGAGGAGTCTGCTGCTGTCTTGATTTATAGAAATTGGAAAAGGACGGCCAGGAGGGGGGGAAGCCGGGCAGCCTCGGAGAGAGGCAAACTCATGCCCAAGGCTCCTGCTGCCACCTTGGCTTGTCAGCGCACTTTGCAGGGCGAGCGCTTCTCCGGCAGGCGGGCAAGCTGTTGCTCTCCGTCCAAGTGCAAGAGAAAGTCGCCGCCACATAAAACGGACGAGAGCAGAAAGTCGGAGGAGGCACCCAGACGCGCCCTCGGCTTCCTGGGCCAAATGAGCAGCAGTGTCTGTGTGAGAGAGAGGCGCAGCTCACGGCAATTACGCCATAAGGAAATCTCCGCCGGAAAGTCATAAAGCGGCCTCAAGAGTCAAGCCCAGTAGCAGCAGCTCCTGGCGGCGGCGGCGGCGGCGGCGGCTCCGTCGAAAGGCACCATACTCTGTACATGCAGCATCTGTTAAGTTTTAACGCCTCACTCTCTGGCGAGTTTTCATTGCTGCTCGCCCTTGTTAAGAGCGCCGCGCCGCGCAATAAGCGCCCCTTCAGCTTGGCATGCTTCGCTTAGCTCCCTCGAGACGACGAAGCAGCGCCGTCTTGGGAAGAGAGCGAAGCCGGCGTCGACCTGAGGGCAAAATAAATCCACCAGGGCGGGGAAGGCGGGAAAGGGACGCCCTCCTTCGGCGCTTGCGAACTCGCGCCAAGTTGCAGGAAGTTTGCCCGGCCTGACATGCAAAGCGAAGTTGCGGGTGGAAGCGGACCCGCGGGGCCGCCCGACGTAAGCAGGAGGGAGGGGGGCGGGCGGGAAAGCTTCCACTGCTAAGAAGGTAGCGGCTGCCTTGCTTTGGCTCCCTTCGCGGAGCAGCGCCCGCGAGAAGCGCCGCCGCTTCTTCCCTCGCTCATTGTGGCGCGCATTTAAGGAGCAGCTGGCGACTCCTCGGGGCTGGAGGAGGCATCCCGCCCCTTCCCCGAGATCCCCTCAAATGCCAGAAGAAACACCACGTCCCCAGGGCCGCCTTCTCTCTCTCGCTCTCAGGCGACGCGACGCGCGGTTGGCGGGAGACGCGCTCCCACGTGACGCCCAGGAACTTAGGCATGAGGCGGCCGTAACCAAGTTGGGTCGCTCCCTCGCCTCAGTTCCTCAGAGCCGTGAGGAAGGGAAGGTGGCTTGGGAGGAAACTGCGTGGGTCGTTTAAATCCAGAGAAGTACAGGTGTGGCACAAGTAAAATATCATGAAACCCCAGGTGCAATTCAAGGTTCTCGACGTTTACATCGTGTTTCTGCCCCTTCCTTTCCAGCACTTGCCATTCTCTAACAAAAATGGGAATTCTTCCTGTAGCTTAGAGCTTCTTTTTCTTTTTCTCTGTTCTTTTTTGCATACTGCTGCTGAAGCTCAGCGTGACATTCATTTCCAATGTCAACTGCACCCAGCCTTGCCATCTACACGCAGGGAAGCTTGCTCTGAAAAGAAAACAGGTCAGGAAATGATGCTGTGACAACAAGTGTAGCATGGAGGAAGAATGATGAGCCTCTCTGAACGTCTAACCTCCGTCATCGCTGCCACTCTTTCAGAGTAAGATCCTTCGCTCTTCAGTGTTCACCTTTGAGCGCTGCTTGCTTTATTGTCAAGATCATAAAAAGTAAACTGGAGAAGGGTTGGGACCCATTGAGAAAGCTCTTGATGTCCATTTTTAAATTTAACTTGTTGGAGTGCTTTGTTTTGTTTTGTTGGCTATTGCAAAGAATGCATTAAGCCATATTAGCTGCCTCATCTGTATCTGTAACGCATTGGTTTGTACTGTTCGGTTCCATTCCTGTGTGGAAGGAAAAGTGACATATTTTTAATGCACTTAGGGTATGTTCACATGACTGCTTACTCTGCATCCAGTGTTCTCCAGCTGCTTGTTTTGAAGTCTATTGATAAATACTGCTGTTTGATGTGTTTTTCCTCAAACTGACTAGAAAACTTAAGCTACATTCATTTTTCCTTCAGAATGGTGATGGACATTTGAGACAGCTGTGCATGTGTGAATGGCAGCTTCATTAATAGGAGTTGTGCGGAGGGGGATCCAAAATTTCCTCAGATTGCCATTTGTTCATATCTATCGCTAAAAGCAGGTTTTCCTTTGGAAAGGAGTGGAGCAAGGGGAAAACCGCTCGGACCCATGATTTCTAGGCATGGCACAAGCTGATGTGTGGATGAATCATTAGGTGAGAGGCTGGCTGAGGTCAGACTGAGGTTGGTGGGGCAGTTGACAAGCAATGCCACCCACTGGACTGTTTGGGAGTAAGAAAGCAGGCAGGTGATGTCTGGCGAAAAGTAGACTGAGATCAGTGTGGAGTGTTCCATTCACCCTAACAGACCAGCCAGCCTCCATTGGATGCTGATGGAGGGGCAGGTGAAAGCTCTTGCTAAGTAATCGTTCATTCTTTACATGAACACCTACACACTGCATGCACACGAGTGCATAATATGACCTCATAATATCCACTGAACCAGATCTGAGTTTGCAGGGTGGGGAGAGGTCAAGGGAGACAAAGGGCACAGGAAGTTTAGAAGGCGTCCGAACCTTCAAAAGTTTGAGAAACACTTGTTTATGTTAGGTCACTTCCTAGAGCTCTGGTTCAGATTTGGGCTATGGTTCAAATGGAACAGCGCAATCTGTAATTAAGCGAGGGGGTGGGGTGGGAATATACAATTGGGGGGAAACCTGATCCCAACCCCCCCCCCCCAATTTCCTTTTAAGAGCAAGTATTTTTCAGAGCAATCACTTCCCCATTCTAATGAGGGAGTGAGAGTTCTAAAGCATGTCCATTTGAAGTGAAGCTGTACCAAAGAGTGAATTAGAATGCAGACAGAGTCTTTCCAGACAATTATTTCTGTCCAGTATTACATAGCTCTCAGCTGTCACAAGAGATGGAGACATCTTTCCTCAAGGTAGTACTGCTTCTATTGCAGGCAAATCACATATTTCTCAGCTGTCAAAAAACAATATTTTGACTGGGAAAATGCAATATTCCTCCGTGCCAGTTTACACTTACGTAACAGGCTGGGCAAATAATGCAATGTAATTGTGCAAGTTTTTGAAATGACAGTAGATAGTGACCTATGACATCTTTGGTGACAAGCGACACAACTCAGCCCTTTCCATCATAACTTTGTGAAATGTGTTGAACATACGCATATAAAATTTTTCAGAGGCTGAGTGCACTGCCTTCTGTTGCATTCCAGGAGCTTTCATGTAGTCCTTAAAACATTTTGTTGTTGTTTTATGCTAACAGCATGTGTTGGGGATGCAAAGTAATAAATACAGACATGGCCCACATCTTCTGGGGTTGCCCCAAAGAAAATTGTGGTAAGAGATTAAATGAAAATTGAAATAATAACAGGTTACAAGCTACCATTAGATAAATTGTTCATATTGTTTGGATTTGTAAAATATTCGGTGCATCTTTCTAACAGCTGCCAGAATGTTGATTTTTTGCAAACAGGGAGAAAACAAGGACTCCGACTGTTTAGATTTGGGATATGGTGTACATGATGAAATTAACAAACCTAATAAAGGATAGGGAGGATAGCCAATGAAACAACCTTTAAAAAAAAAGAGAAATGGGGTTTGTTATGTAGTGGAATGATAAAATTGAGGAAAATGCATCACCTTATACATCATTGGGTTCATTGTAACATATATCAATCTGCTTTTGTTTGTACTACCTTGTATTTTATATGCTGCTGTTGTATAAACGAAATGAAATGAAATGAAACCTTTTGCTTAAAGCAGACATAGGCAAACTTGGCCCTTCAGATCATCCCTAGCTAACAGGACCCGTGGTCAGGGTTGATGGGAGCTGTAGTCCCAAAACATCTGGAGGGCCGAGTTTGCCTATGCCTGGTTTAAAGGGTGAGAATAGGCAATACAACCCCATCTCCTACAGCAATACAGTGCCATTTCATTCTGGAGGTAGTCCCCTCTGTCACATTTTTCATTATTTAGTTTCTGAATGTTAAGTCTTCATCCTCCTCTCCAGCAGAACTGTAAACAAGCCTGATTAAGAAAGAAAAAAGAGAGTCAAGCACCTGTACTGCTATGTGTCACTGAAGAATATTTGCCTGCAGCAAGACTACCACCCCATATTTGCTAGCTAGAGATGGGATATTAGGCTGTTGTTACTAGATCAGAGTTCTTGCAAGTGTCATTCTAAGGGGGGGAAACTTCTCTCCCTCTTTCATCATCTGATAATGCTACTAGCGTTATCTTAGCCAGCATCTAGTGAGAAAGAAATCCTGAAGAGACACCCTGGGGGAGTCAGGGAGATAAAAGGTCATTTTAAGGGGTGGTTTAAAAGAGCAGGAAGCACAGACTCAAGCAAGACAAGGAAGTGGTTAATAGTCAGAAGCTATGCACGGCACACAGTCGAGTGCTAGCTTTCCAGGGATAAAAATCACGTAGGTCCGAAAAAATATGGAACATTCCAGGATTCAGTGCCTTTAAAGGGGTGAAATGTTGTTGTTGTTCAGTCGTGTCCGACTCTTCGTGACCCCATGACCAGAGCACGCCAGGCACTTCTGTCTTCCACTGCCTCCTGCAGTTTGGTCAGACTCATGCTGGTAGCTTTAAGAACACTATCCAACCATCTCGTCCTCTGTCTTCCCCTTCTCCTTGTGCCCTCCATCTTTCCCAACATCAGGGTCTTTTCCAGGGAGTCTTCTCTTCTCATGCGGTGGCCAAAGTATTGGAGTCTCAGCTTCAGGATCTGTCCTTCCAGTGAGCACTCAGGGCTGATTTCCTTAAGAATGGATAGGTTTGATCTTCTTGCAGTCCATGGGACTCTCAAGAGTCTCCTCCAGCACCATAATTCAAAAGCATCAATTCTTCAGCGATCAGCCTTCTTTATGGTCCAGCTCTCACTTCCATAGAAATAGTGAAATAGACCTCCCTAAAGGCTGATTGCTGGAATCCACCAGACCCTTCCCTGAGACACGCTGGGAGTCCTCAAAGAGTTACAGAGGAGAGATCTGATATTTACTGGGAAATGTTATGTATCTCCATGGGAGGCTGTGATGGTTCCTGCAATTGTAACAGGGCTGCACAGCCTTCCACATTAGAGATGTCCCACTTCCACCAACTTCCCCAAACACCCCTTTAAAGCTTTTGTTTACACTGCAACTGAACTGCTTTAGTTAGTATTATCATTTATTATCCTGCCATTTACTCTGAGGACCCAGGGCAGATTGCAAAGATCAAAACACAATATTTTAAACAGTTTTTAGAAACTTTAAATTACAGGAATAAGGTGGGTCCTAAAAGAAACCATGCATTTCAAGTCACAAAAGCCAAGGTAGAGAGGTTTGTCTTTGGCATTTGCCAAAAGCTGACCAATGAAGGTGCCAGGTCTACCACTATGGGGGCTGCCAACTTAGGGGCTGCCACAGAGAAGGCCCTCTCCCAGGCCACACAACCTTCTGTGGGCAGTGGAATAATGATGAGGCCCCCCTCCAACAGTCTTAGCACCCGAGAGGGACTATAGGGAAGGAGGCGGTCTTTGGGTATTTGGGGCCTCAGCCATTTAGGGCTTTAAACAGTAATGTGAGCACATTGAATTGGGGCAGAAAGCAAGCTGGCAAGCTGCGCAGCTGTTTTAAAATGGGTTATTATGAGATCTAAAGTGAATCCTCGACAGTGATCTGCCTGCTGCATTTTGGATGAATTGAAGGGCAGCGCATTACAATAATCCAGTCTGGAAGTTACCAGAGCGTAGAGTACAGTGGCCAAGTCAACTCTGTCCAAATGTGGTCTTAGCTAGCAAACCAGCCAGAACTGAAAAAGGCACTCCTAACTACCAAAGCCTCCTGAGCCTCCAGAGACATTGAATCCAGATGGTTATGAATGGTTCCTGACAATTATATCTGAGAGAAAAAGATTCCCGTCGTCCCTTAACATGGCAGTCCCTTATATGTATCTATTCAGAAAGTAAGCAACTGAGTTCAGGAGGAATTGCTTTCAGGATTGTGTGCACACGATCACAGCCTTAAGAATATTGTATTTAGAGTATTATTATACCAACGCCAGGATCCTGGATACATTCCCATGACAGCAAACCTCACAAATGTTTGTTGTACATCTTTTTCAAGTGATTGTGGCCAGTAGCATTTTGTTTAATTTTGTTTTGGGCGGAGATACGTTAATTTGTTTAACATACAAGCCTTGAATGGTTTACTACGTTCTTCAACTTGTAACAAGTTCGTTTCCTTTCGGGTTTTTTGTAACAAGCTTTTGCTCTTCATTTAACGCTTCCTGGATTTTTCTTTGTAAAAACAACCATTTGAAAGCAAATGGTAGAAAAGGCTTTGTATTATATTCGAAAAGGCTTTATATTATACAGTTCCCCAAACCACAAATCTCTGCCGCACCCCTGGCTTGATATGTGGGCATCTGATGATGTGAAGCAGGTGAAAGCATGACTGCTATCAATTTGAAGTCCATTTGCAAGCGGATTGTTTAAAAAAAAACACGCTATTCAAGCAGACTTCAAAGGACATTCAAGCAGAATTGTATGGACATCAGGTCATTGGCAGGTGGGCAGTTACACCCACCTGTCAACATTGGCCTGTGGGTGAAGGAAGCATTGATGGAGAATGGTACAAAAAGGACTCCATTGTTATACCTTAATTACAAGTGAAAATATGGATGCGAATTTGTAATTCTATAATGAAAGAAATCAAATAAAAAGCAAAAGAAGAAAAGAAAAAGGACTCCAAATAAATTTTCAACAGAGCATTAGTTACATGGGAGAAGTGGAGGTGGGAAAGGAAGGATCTTTAGTTTCCATTTAATGTTATGTTACAGAGATGGGCTTACACATAAATGGAATTAGAAACTGGATTCCATTTGTTCTCCATTTTCTAACCATTTACATTGCCCATTGTCTGCTGACATCGCGGGCATAGGTTGCCGCTTAACTAAGGTTTACTCAGAGTGGATCCATTGAGATGAATGGACTTAACTTCGCCCAGTGCTATTTTTCTAAAAAGAGTGGTGTCAGAACTCACTATGAACCCATCTCTTGTTCTCTCATAATGGCAATGGCGCCCACCTGAGAGGTGCCAGAATCAGGTTCCGGCTTTAAAAAAGCCCTGACTTCACCCTTTTCATTCATTTCAATGGGTTTACTCTGAGAGAAACTTAGCTGAAGATCACCCAGTGATTCTGCAACTATATCTGAAACCTTAATTTCAACAGTAACAGAATTAGGGTTTTCTGTTTTCTCCTTTCTCAGAGGATTCCTGTACCTTTAACAGCTGCACAATGAACAGAATCTCAAGAAGTGAAGTGTTTCCAGTCATCACTACTTGTGCATGCCAGGAAAAGCTGTGTGTATGTTGACTTTTTCATTATCATCCTCACACAGTTTTATTATTGATTATCAGCACAGATGTCCCGCCAGGAAAACAGGGGCCCTGTTGGCAAAGAGTGGCATATCAAACTGTTAAAGAAATAAATATTGTGTTGTAACCAACTAAATTCTACTTAGAGTAGATCCACTGCATTGCACAAGGACATCCACTTGCTCGGTGGAATTTTCCCTCTCCCCTCTCTTCATCCTGGTGGAGGAGAGAACAGAACCCCAGAAAAGATTGGGGTGCTAAGGGAAGAGGAAGTTTCCTTTACTAAGTGGAAACTCTGATGAAAACAAGGGGACTTAATGGACCTAGGTTAATAAAGTCCATCAATTTCAACAGATTTACTCTGTGTAGTACTAATGTTGGAAACAACTTAGTCTGAGATACATTGTTTTAATGACTTAGTAAGCTTCAAGAAAGGTGGGGGACATAGGTTTAATCCCCAACATCTACAGGTAGGGCTAAGAAAAAACCCTGTCTGGAACCCTGGTGAGCTGGTTCCAGTCAACACAGAGAAGAATATTGATCAGTGACCCAATTCAGTATACGACAGCTTAATATGTGCCTAAATTTTCCTCATTAACAGCACAATTCTAAATATTAACTGATAAGTGAATCTCACTGGGTTCAATGGTGTTTATTTCTAAACAAAAATGCACCAGATTGCAATGCTAGTGGGGGAAAGATCTGCTCTGGGTATATCACGATGCTATTATTTAACTATTAAGAACACATACCAGCAGATTTTGCAAACATAAATGCATTGCTGCAGGCTTTAGTGTTCCTGTTGTGTTGCTGTGGTTTGTTTTTTTTTTTTTAAAAAAGTACAGCTGAATTATATATTTTTAGCTGGAATTATGTAGAGGGAAAGTGTGCCCCAAAGAAATCTTTTAACAGTTAAAAAAAAAAAAACTTTTAATAGTGGGCATGTAGAAATAGCAGGGGGTGGGAGTCCTGTCACAAAAGGTGGTGTAGTGGCTAATCATGAAGTTTCTGCCTTGAAACTAGCTTCTGCCATGAACTGGAACTCACTGTGTGGCATTAGATGAGCCTCTCTGCTGCAGCCTCGACTCCTCTCTCCCTCAGCAGTAAAGATAAAGGTACCTCTGCCCATATGGGCCAGTCGTGACCGACTCTAGGGTTGCGCACTCATCTTGCTCAAGAGGCCGGGAGCCGGCACCGTCCAAAGACACTTCTGGGTCACGTGGCCAGCGTGACGAAGCTGCACTGGTGAGCCACTATAAAGCGGTCCCTATTTATCTACTTGCACTTAGGGGTGCTTTCGAACTGCTAGGTGGGCAGGAGCTGGGACCAAACGACGGGAGCTCACCCCGCCGCGGGGATTTGAACCGCTGACCTTATGATCAGCAAGTCCTAGGCACTAAGGTTTTACCCACAGCACCACCCGCGTCCCTCCCTCAGCAGTACAAGGGAATAATAATACAGTGGTACATTGGGTTACAAATGCTTCAGGTTACAAACTCTTCAGGTTACAGACTCCACTAACCCGGAAGTAGTACCTCTGGTTAAGAACTTTACCTCAGGATGAGAACAGAAATTGTGCGCCCCCGGTGCAACGGCAGCAGGAGGCCCCATTAGGTAAAGTGGTACCTCAGGTCAAGAACGGTTTCAGATTAAGAACGGACCTCCAGAACGAATTAAGTTCGTAACCAGAGATACTGTACCACTGTACTGAATTTCCTTACATGGTGGTTGTAGGCATTAACAACTAGATAATGCATGTGAAGTGCTTTGAATACTTGAAAGCATTATATATATATTTCTCCCCTACCTCCCAAGCCGAAGCCATTACAAAAGATAATACCTAAGACAGAATAAAAACATGAGACACATGCTATGTACTGTATTATCACTGTTAATAATAATAGTTATCTAACAGGTGCCCCTGGCACTTAACTGGTCACATTCCATACACCACAGCATTGAATGGTACAGAACATAGTGTTCTTTGATGACCTGTGTCACAAATTAGAGTTAATGAACACTCACATCCAAGTGCTCTCTAAATTGATAGTTAGTCTTTTATATACTAATTTTTTATGCTCTTCTACATCCATTTAATGCTCCTGACCTTTTTTTTTTAGATTCTTTTAGTTCCTTTTAGATTCTTATAGTCTTTTATATATTCCTTCTGTTTTAATACTTCTTAGCTTTCCAAAATGTTTTACAGATTCTAAATGATTGTACCACACCATAATAAAGATTTGATGATGATGACATCATGTTCTGTGTGCTTATGAAATGCAACATCTTTGCCACCTAATTGCAACCTCAATGAAATAACTGTCGACTGACACTGCAGAAAGAATCCACTTGTATGGATCGCGTGACAGGACTGAAACATTGGCAATAAACTTTTTTTTTCTTTCTAATCTCATTTTTCTCCTAATTCTATATATAGATACAAATGGGTTTACATTTGCAAGAGTGGGGGCAAAAATGTTTAGAAAAAGCAAAACAATTACATCTAGCTCCAGAGGACATGTTCTTTTTGTGAGCTAGAGAATACCATAAGAATTCTGTGCCCTCTAGTGGTACATCAAGTCACAGAAAAGAGAGATAAGCAATTTAGATGCTGTGTGCATATAATATCGACTACGCATTGAAGATGCAAGAAGGACCAGGCACAAAACGTTTCACTCTTCATAGGGACATTCATAGCATGATATGCAGGACAGTTTGGTGAGCATTTGACATTCCCAGTGCACGAATAAGCTAGGGCAATGTAAACATCTGATACAAAAAAAGAAGAAGTTTAAATATGGAGCACAAAATTCCATCATGTTCTTCTTGGCACACAACAATGCCAGTGCATAGATTCTGCATTGTTCTGAGATGCCTCCCATAATTGGTCAACTCTTCCATCCTCAAACTTCTCCTGCAGTGCCATGTTTCATGTCAGTTTGTGAGAGCATTTTCTAGGTATAAGCCGCAACTGCACTGAAACACTCTAGCCTCACCTTCCCTTATTGGCCAGACCATCCCCCATCGGTCCACTTAATGCATATTATAAATTCTCTCAGCAATGACCTTTTTCACCTTCGTGCACACAGAACTGGAAAAGGTGGGATTATATTACTTAGCACACAATTGGCACCAAAAAAAGTTAATCTATAGTTGCATTATTGAATACACTGTCAGGAAAAAATGCTGATGCAAGACGGGCCAGACAGCCAGATGCAAAATTTAAAACCAAAAACAACAACAGTGTTTTCAAAGAGGTTACTTTGGACAACCTTTTGTGCATATCTCTGCTTTTTTGCAGGTGAGGTTTGCATTATATTTTCTCGCAAATTTTCCTGTGAAAAATCCTCTTGTAGGTATTACATACAAAGAGGGGGAAAACTAATTATAAGCCTTTTATCTTTATTACGATTGCTAATAACTTTTTACAATCCATTGCCCGTACTCTTATCAGCACTAGATTTTAGATATATAAGTAAGGCACATAGGTGAGATTTATTTGTCAATGTGCTACAGTTGTTCGCTTGCATGCTTTGCAAAACTTAATTATGATGTCTGAATGTGTCTCATTATTATACATAAAAAGAACTTGGAACAGGAAGACAGACCAGGATTATTAAAATAATCTTTTTCTAAGGAGAAGGTACACAACCTTCCTCGTTTCCCTTTGTGTGCTTTGACTGAGTAGAGGATACCTTCAGTTTCCATGCCTAGATTCTTAGCTATATGAAGCACCTAATTATTTCAGACAAGTCCACATTCACAAAGCTCTGGCAAGAAGACAAACCCTGGAAAAATCAACTAGTGATGAACTCTGCAAACCCAATCCTGACTCGTCTGATGGCTCCTCAGTGACAGATACAGCTTGTTTGCTCTAACCGTCATACCTTATCCTCTCTTTGCAATAATATATGTGCTGGCCTTCAAACTGACTTTAGGCCACAGTTTGGATGGTAGATGCAGAACACGGGGTTTATTTACATTCCTTCCAGATATCTATTAAAAGGAGGCTGGGCTGGGACACTGTAGAGTCCATGGACTGTCACCCTCCCAAATACGTGATAACAATTGTTTTGGGCAGGGGTGGGGAGGGCGAATGAAGCATAAAATATATCTACTGCACTAAAATTTTAAATCCAGCCACAATGAGCAAAGGCACAGGGGTTTGCAAACACTGGTGTATATCTGATCAGCAAAATGTGGTTTGGCCAGGGACCTGCATCTTTACCTGTCCCACACCTGAGGTGTAGGGCAGGTTGGTGTGAAAATGGTCTCCCTAGTCCAGTGGCTCTCAAAGGGTGTGGCAGGAGCGGATGGCAAGTGTGGCGGGAAGATTCATTTAAACGATTCAGTATAGTACAGTATAATATCAAAATAATTTGCAGAATTTAATTTACATAATATGCAGGGCCTTTTTTCAACTGGAACTCACTGGAGTACAGTTTCAGCACCTCTCAAGTGGGTGCCATTGCCATTCTAAGAGAACAAGAGAGGTGTTCATGGTGAGTTCCAGCACCTTCCCCCCCCCCCAAAAAAATAGCACTAAGAATGTGGATCGATATCTTTTCAAAATAAGAGCAAGAGCATCAAGTGATACTGCAAGCTCACACCTCTCACTGAATTTGTATACATACCTAAGGTACATATGTAAGATGCTCATTTATAATTGTATTTTGGGAATGATTCATGTTTTATACTTTCTGGATGTTCCATAATCATTTATCAAGTAGCTGTGATCTGTGTTATAAATCAAGCACTGCTATGAGATGTTTCTTCTTGTTTTCCAATGTATTTCTGATCAATAAAAAATTGGTGTGAGCAAATTTTTATTCTGAAAGCGTGGCCCAGAGAATTTTTTTTTGAAAACCACTGCCCTAGTCAAATCCTGCTGGGCCCAATTAGACCTGCAGGACAGAGGTTCTCTACCACTGATTTAAAATGTGCTTTCCCCAGAAAACATGGGCAAAATGTTCCTAGAAAAAGCCCACACACCCAAAAAAAGAATTCCCCAGACAGGAAATTCCAATTTAGTCCTATGGTTATTATAGTTCCATTGAACGATACATATATTATGAGAGAGTGGAGAATTTTTGAAGTGAAGGCTGACATATTACTTTACAAGAAGGGGATAATGGATGGCTGTCTAATTGCAAATTACTTGATGAAGCCATATATAAAAGCTTTTATCCTTTTCCATGCGATGCCATGATTCTGAGGTAAGGACTAATTTGTTATCCCTGAAATCATGGCTACCAAATATGCTGTGCATTAACGCCATTATGATTTATGTTAATTTTCAATATAAATACTAGACTGAGAGATGTTTTTAACTGCATCGTAGTGGTTAAATTCGTCTTTCAACAAATGATATCTCAATTGGTTAAAAAAAACTACAGGCGTGTAGTATCTCTTGGTTTCTGTTTTTAATATAATGAAAATAAAAGCTACTTGACAGCACTTTTGACATGATATAGTTGTTTATATTTCTTTTTCAGCAAAAAGAAAAAAGAAAAAAAAGAGTAGAACATAGTGGAATATCCTTACATCTGAAAACCTGAACCCTCTGGCTGATAGGGGAACCTATCACTGCATGTTAGTGCCATTTTATAAGGAGTGGACAGGAAAAGGTTTTTAGCTTTGTTTCAGCTCATTGGACTGGGGAAATTAACTTTTAACTCACTGACAACTTTATATAATAAACATTTGAACTTATACGAAAAGGCAAGTCACAAAGCTGAAACAATACGGTATGTAGCAGAGAGCAAGTACGTATTTCCACACAGGTAGTTAATAGAATTTGTTGAACCTGATCTAAAGGTGTCTTATAAGAAAAGGTAGAATTCTGATTTGGAAGTGACTGTTCTGTCTGCAGAATGGAAAATAACTGTAAGAACAGCAATCAAAAGCCTCAGCATGTATGTAGATCTCTAACTAAAATATTTATATATTGGAGATTGGAAAACAAATAGAATTATGGGATTGGAAGGGACTACGAGGGTCATTTAGTCCAATCCCATACATACATACATACATACATACATACATACATCACAATCTATAAAACAAGCAGCAACAAGGGCAATAAATATCTGAAAACTTTAAAAATGTGAAATCTAAGCACAGGAGAATCAGTAAATTCCAGATAAAACCAAAACAGTAGAAGCTATAACAGTAATTAAAACAGTAAAATCTAGAAAAACCACTAAAAACCATGGTGAATAGATGTTGTCTAGGTTTGAGGGGGTTGTCTATTGGTAGGGTGGCATAACTGACTGAGCGTGAGTGTGGTGGTATGGTTAGTGTCAGAACTGGGAGTGTCAGACCAAGGGCCTGAGAGATCAGGGTTCAAATCACTTGGCCATGAAGCTCACTGGTGATGTTTAGCCAGTCACTCTCTCCCTCAGCAGCCTAAAGGTAAAGGTACCCCTGCCCGTACGGGCCAGTCGTGTCCGACTCTGGGGTTGCGCCCCCATCTCGCTTAAGAGGCTGGGGGCCAGCGCTGTCCGAAGACACTTCCGGGTCACGTGGCCAGCGTGACAAGCTGCATCTGGCAAGCCAGCGCAGCACACGGAAACACCGTTTACCTTCCCGCTCTCAGCAGCCTAACCTACCTCAAAAAGTTGTTGTGAAGATAAAAACTGTTCAGGGAAGTTTTTAGTGTTTGATGTTGCATTGTGTTTTTACTATTTTTGTTGGGAGCCACCCAGAGTGGCTGGGGCAACCCAGTCAGATGGGTGGCATAATAGTAACAACAACAACATTATTAAAAAAGGTGGTGACAGCTATGGGTGCTATTTTGAGATCTTTGGAGAACAGGTGGGATATAGCAGAAAGAAAAAGAAACACCTCTTTATGCCTGCCCCCTATGTAACTACAGCTGGAGAAGTGCCTCTGATTTGGATCTTTACTTTGGGGTTTTGGACAGTTCATAATGTAGAAGATGGTCCTTTAACAACCTTAGTTTCCTGTCATTTAGTGCTTCGGGGAGTAAGATGAGCATCGTGAACTGAGCTTAGAAATGTGTTTGAAATAAATGCAGATAGCTTAGAAAGGTATCATATGGCCAGAATGGCAGTAGAGGCACTGATGGGGGGTTCCAGGATCAAATAAGATGCTGGGATGGATTTTATAATTCTGGGACTGTCCCTGAAAAATAGGGACACTTGGAGGGTATGGAATCCTACTAAACTAGGAAAGGAACACTATGCGGTGTTCTGCTGGGAGGACCCCCTCAAATCTGGAACCTATCCTATTTAGAGAGTTACTGATTCCTTCTTGGTACAGTGGTACCTCGGGTTAAGTACTTAATTCGTTCCCGAGGTCCATACTTAACCTGAAACTGTTCTTAACCTGAAGCACCACTTTAGTTAATGGGGCCTCCTGCTGCTGCCGCGCCGCCAGAGCACGATTTCTGTTCTCATCCTGAAGCAAAGTTCTTATCCTGAAGCACTATTTCTGGGTTAGTGGAGTCTGTAACCTGAAACGTATGTAACCTGAAGCGTATGTAACCTGAGGTACCACTGTACTAGATTTACTGTAGCTTTATGGTGGTTAGCATCAGACTGATTTTGCCTTTAACAAAGCTATCACTACCCGCCCTGCCCCCAGCAACAGGTGGATAAATCAGGGATGGGGGATCCCTAGACTATGCACCTAATTAGGCCTTCCAGGCCTCCCCATTTGGGGTGAAAAGCTGTTTTGGCCAAGCCATGCCCATCTGTATGACACCGGTTCTGTCCACTACTCAAGTTTCTTTCCCCTGCTATCCTATTGGTCAGCATTCACAATCCCTTATTATTCCCCAACCCCAATCAGTTTGCCTCCTTACCTCTCTTCCTTTTGTTTTGCAAGTTTGTTTGTATCATTTTTTTCATTTGTTCTATCATCGGAAAGCTGTTCAGTCAAGAGTTAGCAATTCTTAAAAGCCCATGTTTTTCAAAAATAGTCGAGTGTTCTGCTGATACTGAAAATATTAGCCTTTTTCAGTTCTCAGGTTGTCCCCGTAAAAAAGCATTCAAAACCACTAGTCAGGTTTGAAAAGGCTGGCCTGATTTTAAATCTCTGCATAATGGAAAACTGAATGCAAACCACCGAAGCATTCAACCCTTCTCTTCTAGTCTGATTCTCAACATTATGCAAATTAGATACAAAAATAAAAAATGCCAGGACATTTCACACAGAAAAAAAAATCTTGCTCAGAACAGTATTTTGGAAATTAAATGCTATTACAGGCTGCTTGCACATTCACACGTTAGAATATTTGCACATATACTGTGCTTGGGTATTTGCATATACTGTTACAAATAAATGTACTTGATGTTCAACGGAAGGAAGTGTTATTTTCAGGACAAATGTTTCTGTTTACATGGGTACTATAGAGTGCAGGCAATTCCCCATTTACCTGCGTTCTATTTGTGCGGAACCAGACACACGTGTGGTGCAGGGTACCTGAAAGTGGCACCCAGAAATGGGGAGCACCTGGTCAACCAAGCCCCGCTTTCCCTCCAGCTCACAAGGAGACCCTCCCTGGAGCCCAAAGGGGTTCTGGGCTTTGGGGTGTCTCTCCTCCTGAGCCAGGAGGACTCTCCACAGTGCTCCCGAATATACGAGATTTTGCATATGTGTGCAGGGGACCGGAATGTAACCCCCGCGTAAATAGGGAGTCACCTATATGTATTTTTTATATTTGTCTTCATATCTGATCTAGCTAAATGTGGATGTTCATGACTTTGAGTGGATGGAAAGCAGCCTTCCCACAAGCCTCAGAACACAAATATGGATAGTATTACCCTTCGTTGTTTTTGTAAACAGCGCCTGGTGGAGACCATTTTATTCCTGTGTGCCAAAATTACAAGGACCAAATTCATTAGAGATGTGTTGTTTCATGGCAATTAATTGCTTGTGTGACTGGTGGCTTCTGGGGCAATTTGAGTGGGGAGTGCCAGCACAATCCTATATATGGCTACTCAGAGGTACACCCAGAAGGTTCATTGGGACTCAAATATATATCTGTATATTTGTAGCTCTAAATGTATTAAATGTTTATATATGAAAATATTTGAGGGGAATGGGGGTTTGCGAGCATCTTGGCTGTGAGTCCTGGAAGACTTGGCTTCTTGGCCTTTTCCACCAGTCCTGACTGACTCCAACTCCAAAAGCTGAGGCTGCTGAATAGACTCTTGGGCTGGGAGATTGTGAAGCGTTTTGTTGTTGCTGTTACTGGTATTGTTTCTTTTTTCTATCTTTATTTTTAGATTTTATTGTAATTTAAGTGGAAATTGTTCAATTGTGGTTGTGTACATTTAATATGTTATTTATTGCTTATGACTACTTTCGTTATGTTTGTAATTACGTAAATCTTTTCATGTTGTAAGCTACTTTGGGCATGGTTTGAACCACTGAAAGGGGGCATACAAATGAAATTGTGCAATGTTTTGAAGAGTCTGACCTGTCGTAGTTTTATTCTTGCACACACTCCTTCAAACCATGCTACAACAATCCTGAAAGGTAGGCCTTACAAAAGGTTTAGTGCAGGGGTAGGCAGGAGGTATAATGGAACCTATTGGTTTCAAGAATGCAAAATAAAGTCTACAAGCAGAAAAAGTAACGGGGGGTGGGATGTAGATAAGCAGGGAGACAATAGAATCACCTTCCTTAAAGAAGGGAAGGGGCACAGAATATTTGCAATAGGTGATCACAAGCTGAGAGAAATTGAAATACCGTAGTTCTGGGTGTTAGAATTAGCAATGTGTTTTCCAGATCCGGGATTTATCATGCTTACAGCAAATCAAAACCCATTGCCACAGCATGCAGTCAGGATCTTTAAAAGAAAGCCTGGGCAGACGTACAAGCAGTGAGCACTGTTTCTTTAAAAAGTTTGTGCGGAATGAGTCACTGCTGGAAAACAAGTAAATAAAGTTGTATAGGAACAGCCTTTGTATCACAGTGTATTCATTTCTAAAAAACCCCACAATTATTCAAAAGTTACAATACAGCTTTGTATATGGTGTATTCATGCCTCTACATTGGCATGAGCTTTAAATGGAGGTCTCCTGTGTCGAAAGAGAAGGCATGCTGTTCTACAAGTAGCATTAATTTTTTTGCTTTATGTATTTTCCTCTCAGCATGTCTCGCCCCCCCCCCCAACCATCCCCACTTTTCTTGACTGATGTTTTACTAGACCGAAGCAGAATTTATCACAACTCTTTTCATTACTGGGCATACCATTGATATTTATAAACAAATAAATAACCCAGACTGATCATTACAGCAGGATCTGTGACCAGTGTTTGTTAGTTAGTCTGATCACGTAGCATCATGCTTCATTTATTTATTATTTTATTAATAAGATCCGTATCCACCCTTCACCCAGAGGTCACAGTGCAGGTTGCAATAAGCAATACAAATGAGATACCATCCATATGCACAATTTAAATTACGAATAATCTAAAACCAGCATACAACATTTCTCAGTCTGATGAATAATATAATTTACATCTGCTGCCAAAGGCCTAGCAAAATCAGAATGTTGGTTTTTTTTAACTATAGCCAGAACTCATTTTGCAATAGCAGCCTGCCTGATCTCCCAGAAGAGCTCATTCCAGAGCCAAGGCTGAGAAAGCCCTATTCTGGGTCCCAGATAACCAAATTTTCCTTTGCTGATGGAATAACTAATAAAGCTTACTTGGCTGACCTCAGGTCACACGCAGGATAGTACTGGGAGAGCAGTCCCCCCCCCCCACGCAGTTGGGTCCCCAAGCAATTTAGGGCTTTCTATGACAAGTTAAGAGGGACGTGGGTGGCGCTGTGGGTTAAACCACAGAGCCTAGGACTTGCCAGTCAGAAGGTCAGCGGTTTGAATCCCCGCGACGGGGTGAGCTCCCGTTGCTCGGTCCCTGCTCCTGCCAACCTAGCAGTTCAAAAGCATGTCAAAGTGCAAGTAGATAAATAGGTACCGCTCCGGCGGGAAGGTAAACGGCGTTTCTGTGTGCTGCCCTGGTTCACCAGAAGCGGCTTCGTCATGCTGGCCACATGACCCGGAAGCTGTACACTGGCTCCCTTGGCCAATAAAGCAAATTGAGTGCCGCAACCCCAGAGTCAGCCACGACTGGACCTAACGGTCATGGGTCCCTTTACCTTTACCTTTATGACAAGTTAACTCCTTGAATTGTGTTTGGTGACAAACATGCAGGCAGTGCAACTGCCCCAAGATGGGTGTTATATGCTCTCAAGGTGGCATCCATCAACACATGGGCTGCAAAATGATGCACTGGCTACAGTCTCTGAACCATCTTCAAGGCTAGCCCCAAAGGCAGTACATTGCAGTATTCAAGCTGAGAAATTACATGGTTGCACAGATTCATTTTATGGATCACTTGCTCCATTCTGCAGGTTTAAGATCACATTCTGTTATTTGTTCTACGGGCTGGCACCCATATAAACGTCTGAAAAAGCAGTTTCCTTTACAACAGCATCCAGAACCATAAACAGCCTCTCTGCCTACTCACGTCTAGGGATGAGGATTCTGACTGCAGGCCATCTTGGACAAGCAAATGAGGTGTTTGCCAATGCTTGGTCCAGGATGAATTTGGACTGTTAGGGAGAAATGCAGTGTTGTGTTATGACAAATGTTCTGTTTGGGTTTCAGCTCACCAGACAGAACAATTTCCTCTCCTCTCTGCAGGAGCTGTTCTGAAGGTTCTCCTGACTCACACACGCCGAACCAGTTTTGGGAAGTATATTGGGCATGAGGGGAGGAGAGAGGGAGAAAGCCTCAGTGGGTAAGTGTAAGTTCTTGCACAGGGCTTCCACTGACCCAGCTCAGATGAATACCACTTTAAGTGCTGATCCTCTGCTTTCTGGGGAAACTGGGTGAGGTATAAATAAATTATTATTATTATTATTATTATTATTATTATTAATTTCTCTTTCACATTAACAGTAACCACACACTTGGGTAAATACTAGTAGCGCAACAGAGCAGCCTTGCATTTAAGGGCTAGCCTGGTGGTAATTGTTGTTGCTTAGCCATTTAGTCGTGTCCGACTCTTCGTGACCCCATGGACCAGAGCACGCCAGGCACTCCTGTCTTCCACTGCCTCCCGCAGTTTAGTCAAACTCATGCTGGTAGCTTCGAGAACACTATGCAGTCATCTCGTCCTCTGTCGTCCCCTTCTCCTTGTGCCCTCCATCTTTCCCAACATCAGGGTCTTTTCTAGGGAGTCTTCTCTTCTCATGAGGTGGCCAAAGTATTGGGTGGTAATAGGCTAGAATAAATTGCATGCAGGTGGGGGGAGTGAGCTGGTGGACAAGAATTGCAACACTGTGTCCCTCGCCTGTGCCCAGCATAGAAAGGTATCCTAGGTACCTAACTCCTGAGAAACGACTCAGAGTGTATAAAAATGTTGGGAATGTCAAGAACAGGAAGGGACATTTTGTCAGAAACACTGAACTTCATTGGATGGCCCCGAGTTCTCGTATTATGACAGGGAGAATTATAGAAAACATTCCACTATCCAATTTTTCTGCACCATGTCCCCTCCATGGCACCTCTCTCATGTCCTCACTTCCTCATCTTTTCCCTAAGCTAAAAAGCCCCAAATGTTGAAACCTTCCTCATAAAGGAGTTGTTGCAGCCTCTAGATCACTTCGGTTGCCTTTTTCTGAATCTTTTCCAGCTCCACAGTATCCTTTTTTGAGATGTATGTACACCTAACTGTACATAGTATTCCAAGGACAGTGCCACCATAGATTTGTATAATGGCATTATGATACTGGCATTTTAAATTTGGATTCTGCTCCTAATTACCCCTAACATAGACTTGCCTTTCTCACAGCTGCCACACACTGATTTGACAGCTTCACCAAGCTATCGCCTATGACCACAAGGTCTCCTTCCTGGTCAGTCACTGCCAGCTCAGACCCTATTCACTTATATGTAAAATTAGGATTTCTTTGCCCCATGTGCATGACTGCATCCTTGCTTAGAAGGAATTGCATTTGCCATTTTACTGCCCATTCACCCACTTTGGAGAGCTCATTTTGGAGCTGCTTGCAGTCCCTTTTTGTTTAATTACATCAAACTTTATACAGCATTTTTTTAAAATAAATGTTTATTAGAATTTTCCATCTTAATAAAAAAATCAAAAAAACAAAAAACAAAAAAAATTAAAAACACATAAAGTTTACAATCCTTATTTTCAGTAACATATTTCCCTGACTTCCCCACACCTCCCCTTCTTATATTCCAATTCAAATTGTTAGTTCAACTCTGGCTTCTCCTCAGATCGTATAAATCTTTCGCCTTTTACAAACTTTATTCAGCATGTGCAGCCATAGTCTGATGGTCCATGCCAGCACCAGTAGTGACAGGATTATTATGTCCCTTAGAATTCCTACAAATATTTTCATTTTCCACTATGATTCCCCCCCCACCCCCAGTAAATCAACAAAGCAATAAAAGTACTGTCAGGGGTAAAAAAATCATTTTTCATTTATTGTGTTTAGGAATTTAGGTTACTACCTCAAGATCAAACATTTACTTCAGGGCAAAGCAGTAATGGAATTTATAATGTATGCTTTTGTCTGAAAGCCTGCTTTCCATCAATCTATTGTTAATACATTATGATTTTTATAGTGCTGACATTCATTATAGAGTTAAACAGAGTTCTACAAATTTGCTTAGTGGGTTAAGCAACTTTTTGGCAAACTATTAAACTCCAGTGACTGGAAGATAATGCAACATTAGCCATGCCAACAAGAACTCTGGACAGTGCAGGAAGAAGGAAATAAAATGAGAATAACACCCTCTTCAGCATTTTTAGCTTAAAGGGTTCCAAACTAAGCTAATAATAATGGAACAGTTTGTATTGGGGGCGGGGGGGGGGGGCAAGGAGTAATCACAGCCTGTTTTGGAAGAGTATTATGCAATATTCATTATTCAAATTACAGAATCCATACAAACTGCACCATGGAAACATAAAGTGTGCTTCTATAATAAATTATGTAGATTGTGTACATTTGTGCACATTTATTATTGGATGCAATATTTATTATTGAATCAGTCATGTTTATGCAGAATTCAGGCTATTTTATGCAGTGGAGAGTAAAAGAAAATAGGAGGCACAGACCGAGAGGTCATAACTGCAGGATCTGGAAATTGAATTGGAGGACAGCATATGCAATCATCAAAATCAACACCACCAGCAGAGATAATGATGGTCAACACAGGCTGTGCAATTTGCAGTCCTGGCTTCCCAGTGATGGCATTTGAGTGGAACACTTGGAAGAAAGTATTCTTGTCCTTTCAAGAGAATCCATGTACATGTTTGTTTGTACGCTGAAGTAGAAACAGTGGAAGCAGTGCTTCTGCTAACTGCTGTACAGAAGTGCAGTCACAATACTCATCATCTAATTATGTTTTTACTGAACTTGAGATAAGGAATTTTACCCAACTGCTTGGAAATACTAGTGTTATGTTCACCCCACTTCTGCAAGCAATGAGATATTCCAGGTGTAGGAGTTAGTTTGCCATTGGCATTTTGCAATGGGTGCACTTCTTGACAAACATATAGGTTGAACATAGGTGGAAGCACAGCCTAAACACTCGGTGTACAAATTTAATAAATTTAATAAATAATGATAATGATACAAATATCTAAGATACTTACAGAGCCCAAACTCTGCTCTCCGGTTCTTGAAGTGCCATTTTCCTTCACATGCAGATGCGGTAGATCAGGATCTACTGCTAAATCTCTGTGTGTCTAATGTAAAGGTAAAGGGACCCCTGACCATTAGGTCCAGTCGTGGTTGACTCTGGGGTTGCAGCGCTCATCTCGCTTTACTGGCCAAGGGAGCCAATAAAGCATGCAGCTTTATTGCTGCATGCAGCTTCTGGGTCATGTGGCCAGCATGACTAAGCCACTTCTGGCGAACCAGAGCAGCTCACGGAAACGCCGTTTACCTTCCCGCCGGAGTGGTACCTATTTATCTACTTGCACTTTGATGTGCTTCCGAACTGCTAGGTTGGCAGGAGCAGGGACCGAGTAACAGGTGCTCACCCCATCACGGGGATTCGAACCGCCGACCTTGTGATTGGCAAGTCCCAGGCTCTGTTGTTTAACCCACAGCGCCACCCGTGTCCCTGTGTGTCTAATAGCAACAACTAAAAAGCTTCCATTCTGAAACTCAATTGCTGGGGGGGGGGTGCTTCAGGAGTTGGGGTGAATGGAAGTTGCATGAGTTATGAAAATTTTTGTGAGCTTGGTTCTGGCATTACACACAAATTCCTTGGCTGATCAAGTGCTCAGAAGCACCCTATTCCTTAATGCTTGGCTGGATTATATCAAGTGGAATAACCATTTTACGCCTAGCTATGGCTGATAGATTTCAAGGTTTTTTGTGGGGAGGGGGAGTAGATCCCACAAGCCTGATATCTGCCCAATCTTGAATCACATTGATGGTGTGTGGGTGTGGGTATGTATCTGCAGCAGGAGCAGAGGAGTGGAATTTCCCTGTCAGGTATTTCCAGCTGAGAAGGCCAGCTGTTGACAGTAATCAGCCAATTTGTCCAGGAAAGGAAAGTATGCGACAATTATGCTAGGACTCTTTAAGGCAGCCTCCAGCCTCACCATTAACCTTTGCCTGTTCTACCCCCAATCTTACAACACAAGCATGCACAGAACTTTTCCAAGATTTTAGTCAGTTCTGAAACTTGGGAGTCATGTTAAAGGTAAGGCTACATCTGTGTCTGTTCAACACAGCCTGCATACACTTTTGGTAAATGTCTATGATGCAGATTACATTAATTACCTTAACTGTAATTTTGTCTCTTACCATAAAACAGAAATCTTATCCAGAAGAAATCGGTATTCTTAACTGCAAAGCTCTATGTTTAGTTGCAGCTAATAAACATCATGTGCTAAAGAATCCAAATATTCATGAAGTCTCGTTTGATACAGTCAACAGAAATTATGATTCAGCTGCAGACCTTCCTGACTTTCCTGACTCTCTGTTCTGTCTTTATACAGTTGAAAGGCTTTGATATAAAGCTTTGCAAGGGTACCATGCAACACATGCAGTTCCATGTGCTTCACGTTGACACAGGTCTGCACAGCTTGTGACCCAGCAAGGAGTAAGCAGCCCATTAGCAAAGTATAGCTACAAACCGCGCCAGCTGTATTCCACCTCCCGGATCAGATGCAGCCTACATACCTCAGAATTCCAGTCGCTGGGCAACATGAGCGGGAGAATGTCATCACACTCATCACCTTCTTATGGGCTCCTAAAAAGCATCTGGCTGGCCTCTGTTGGGAGGAAAAGATGCAGAAATGGATCAGCCTTGGTCTAATCCTGCAAGGCCTTGTTTACGTTTTTATGGCATCCCACCAGCATCTCATTAAGTAAACCTATTTTTCTACCTGCCTGTTCAGTAAATAAGAAACAAATTGACAACTGCGTCATAAAACAAACAAAACAAATTGCAGCGAGGGCGACAATAAGCACTTCTTATTTAACAAAATACTTGGGTAAAGAAAACAGACATCCAACTAACTGAACCAACCAAATTGCCTTATAGCAACGCTCCCTACCAACACCTCTCCCTTGGGATAGCCTATTCAATCCCCTGCCTCACTCAAAGAGGGTCCCACTCTGCATATACTGTTACACGCCATGCCAATCTCCATGAGCGGTGTGAGATTTCAGGGGTCCCATGTGTACTAAACCCAGGGTCTATGTTGGAAAAATGAGGCACAGTGGAGACTGTGGTGTTTTATAATATATGGTTTATTTACACACATAATGCAACAAAAAGCCTAGATGGAGGGGAATCTCAGCATTACACCCATACAAAGGGTACTACCCCTCCTTTCCATGGACACAGCAGGCTTGGGTCTAAAAACAGAGAAATCAGCCATGCTCCTGTCACAGTCAGTTCACATGGTATTCTGCCAGCCTTCCCCCCACTCTCACTGCCAACCCAGTGATACACCAGTCTATAAAATCCAGACTGAAATCCTAAACCCTTTTGGTCTCTGCCCACTAGCATACAGCTGGAGAAGGGGCCCCACCTCCTCCTTGCCCAGTACATCTTCATCCTCTTAATGGTTTCCTTGATGGATTAATGACTGGCCACCATCAGCCAATGACCCATCCTCAGCAATCTCTGCCAAGTTGGCTTGGTTCTTTACCATAAGATGAATCCAGGGGGTTCCATGTTTGGCACAGTTTAGTCAAACTTTAATTAATTCTAACTTTTTCTAAATTCAAGAATTATGGGTGACTTGCATCCACAAACTGTGGCACCCGAAGCTTATAGTAATATATTGCCATGCATTTTTACTGGACAGGTGCTTGTGGGGTTTTCTGCCTTACATGCCAAAATAGTTTGAGCCTTGAGGGAACTATGCACTTTGACTTGGGTGCCATTTGCTGCTCTAGCTCAGGCAGCAAAACATCTTGGGCCTATGTATATTTTGTGTATAAGGATTTTTTTAAATTAAAAAGCACCCTGTTATCTACTTTGAAAACCTATTTATTACCCAGTCAAAGTGTTGTTTGTCTTTTGTGCACCTTACTAAGATACATGGTCCATTTGACAATGCTTACAAAACATTCCCAGTAAACGCTTTCTTGTTTTCTATCACCATTAGTAGCTAACACTTTTTTAAAAAAATTATGATTTTAATATAAATTTGTTCACAGGAATATTTATCAGTGAATGTTTTGTTTGAACCATAACAAATCAAATTCCTTTCTTGGGAGGAATTATTGTGTATCATATTTTTTCTTCTTACATAATATATAACCATGCAGCAAACTCTAAGCTTATCTTCTATTACGGTACATATTTAATATTCTTCCACATTCATAAGGTCATTTTAAAACACTGAGTCTACTATGTTCTTTCTGTTCCACTATGTGCTCTACATGGTGTTGTTTTTCAAGAAAAATAGGTGCCAGAACTCACCATGAATTTGTTACAGCAAGTCGCCAGGTGACTCAGGGCAGCCCTGAACAGATGCCAGTTTGACAACAGCCACATTCACCACCTGCAATAAAGACTGATTGATTGATTGTTCTAAAAACTACTGCAAGCTGTCTCCCTAGCTCTCTTTGGTGGCTGCCCCTGGTTCTGGTGCAGGTCATATAAATGCACCACTACCTTCCTCGTTTTCTTAGATTCAGGCGGATGGCTAGGGTATGTCAGAAGGGCCCTTATGCAAATACATGCATGTGCAACAGTAGAGGCCTGTCTGAAAAGCTTAAAGCCAGCCATCGCTACAAGGGAAACAGATTGAAGAAAAGGAAATACGAATGCACCCACCCTGTAGCCTGACCAATCAAGAGCATCTAGGAACTAGGTGGAATCATAGATCTAAAAGAAAATGTAGATTTGCACTGGGCACCGTGCTGCAGGGGGGGGGGGTGTGCCACAACAATGCTGTAGAATGGAGTGCAAGAGGCGGGGCAGTGGGGACAGACACCACTGAATTTTAGCGTCACACAGGGTGCCACTGAAATTTGAAAGTTAAAGCCCACCACTGATGGCCTCCAGTCCACCCAGGTTTTATAACGAGTCACTGTCTCACCTGGCCCTGCAACCTTGAGGGAACCTTCATCCTTTAGTGAAGCAATGCTGGGTGCTGCTCCCCTCCCCTGCATTACAGCAATGCTGCCATTTTCATCCTGGCAGCCCAGACCCAGCCATTCCTTCTTGTTGATTGCCTGTCAGTACAATACAGGCTGCTCCCTGTTGCTTCCACCTGCAACCATCCTCTAGGGAAGGAAAGGGGCAGTTGCCAGTCTTTCACCTGCTTGCCCTCTCCCCCTGGATGGGAAGGGAAGATGAATCCTCTGCTGTGGTGTGGGCACCTAGGGGTGCTTGAGGCATTTGACTGCCATGAATTCTAATGCAATTTGACCTGATCTGCGCTTCCGGTACTAATGAACAGATTGGAATGTGGATAAACAGTTGGATTCCACACTTTTCTGAACACTGCAATGCAGTTCTTAGCTTCTTTTTCTTTTTAAGGTCTTGAAATGGATATGAAATATATTTAGAAAGATGCCGTCTGAGGTAAAATATGTCTAGAAATATATTTAAATAAAGATTTAAGTTATTGTTTTGGTGTGGGGTTTTTTTTTACATGTGCAGATGTTTCCAGAAACAGCATGGGATGAATTTAGGAATGAACAGATGCAAAAGGGGCACAGGCTGGAAACAGACTGATTTGTCCATCCTTACAAGTATTCAGATATTGACACCAGGTGTTGTTCTTGCTGTTCTTATAATAAAGAGGATGGTGAGACATCTGTCTAGGTTGCATTAAAAACTCTCATGGTGGGGTAAAAAACTATTATAGGAAGTAGAGTGAAAATCAACCAGATGCCAGGGCGGGTGTTAGGTGCAGGTCAGCAATAACTCACACGGTGTCAGTGAAGTTAACTCTCTTTATTCAAAACAAAACAAAACAAAACAAAACAAAACAGCTCAGGAGGCCAGGCCTAGTGAGAACAGCAACTCTTCCTGGTAGGTATTGCCCCAATGAGGCAGTTGCGAGGACTGATGGTCCCCACCTTCCCACAGCTCCCTAAGTCTCCTCCTCCTGCCCAGGGTCCTTCCTAAGCAATCTGAGACTCCAACACCTTGTCTGTCTTTGCTCTGCCCTGTTCATACCTCTTCTGGTTCTGGAAGATGGGATGGGGAGGAGCTGGCTGCTTTATCTCTGCCTCTTGATCCCCCTCCTCTCCAGCCTCTGGTTCTGGACTGATCTCTGTCACAGACTCTTCCTGCTTATTAAACCCTGTTACCTCTTCATATTCCAACAACTCCTCCTCCCAGTCTGCTCCCTCTTCTCCTTCTGACCACTCATCATTGTCCCACCACCAATCCCTTGGCTCTGAGCCGTCCTCCCTTGGGGGGTTCCCCAGCTGGTGCCTCCCACCATTCCTCCACATCCAGCTAGTTCATGACATGGACTTCCCTCCCCGCTGCAGCACTGCATTACCGTATTTTTCGCTCTATAAGACGCACCAGACCATAAGACACACCTAGTTTTTGGAGGAGGAAAACAAGAAAAAAAATATTCTGAATCTCAGAAGCCAGAACAACAAGAGGGATCGCTGCGCAGCGAAAGCAGCGATCCCTCTTGCTGTTCTGGCTTCTGGGATAGCTGCGCAGCCTGCATTCGCTCCATAAGATGCACACACATTTCCCCTTACTTTTTAGGAGGGAAAAAGTGAGTCTTATAGAGCAAAAAGTACAGTATGTGTTGCAGGCAAATATGAACAACTGTTAATCTGGATAGATTCTGCATCTGTGTGGCACTGGCGTGTGGATGATTTTGCCTTTGTTCAAGATACTGGAATGAATAAATTCTTGGTACATGCAAGTCCTGTGAATCTGTGATGCTACCCTTTAAAAACAACAAGACAACAGGAGCAATGTCATAATTAAAGCAGGACTAAAGTATTTGGCTGAGACATTTCCATCAACTTTGTGGCTGGACAAAAATTGCCAAAATCATATACTTTCCATGGAAGATGGGTTTACCATCATGATGAGGTGACAGATGGTTCCTCTGTTTCTTCCACAGCAAAAACACGGCTGCTGCTTCAGGCAACAAAGAGCCACCTTGCAGTTTTCCTTCTTCACTTTGAATGGAATGCCTCAATGGGATTGCCGCTATGTCTCAACATACCATACTTTCCAGTGACAATACTTGGAAAATCTTTATTTTTAAAAAAGCATCCATCTCAGTGTGACACAGATGTGCCTTGTGATGCTCCCGATGCTTTGGACCTAGATGTGTGCATACATCAACAAAGTACATAGAGGTCCACTGTGGGTCCCTCTTGCTGGATTGAGATTTCTTCTATTTATGAGAGCCAGTGTGGTGTAGTGGTTAAGAGCGGTAGTCTCGTAATCTGGGGAACCTGGTTCGCGTCTCTGCTCCTCCACATGCAGCTGCTGGGTGACCTTGGGCCAGTCATACTTCTTTGAAGTCTCTCAGCCCCACTCACCTCACAGAGTGTTTGTTGTGGGGAAGGAAGGGAAAGGAGATTGTTAGCCGCTTTGAGACTCCTGAAGGGGAGTGAAAGGCGGGATATCAAATCAAAACTACTACCCTTCTTCTTCTTCTTCTTCTTCTTCTTCTTCTTCTTCTTCTTCTTCTTCTTCTTCCTCTTCTTCTATTTAATGGAAATCTAGGCCATGAAAATCGATGGTTTTGGATTTTTAAAACTGACCATTTCTGAAATGGTGTTTCTTGTCTGCATCAACCATACCAAACAGCATTGCTACTAAAAATAACAAGGAGGGATTTTCCCCACCTCACCCTGCCTTCCATTGCTGTCCTCATTTGACTCTCAAAACAAACTTGTCTCACGTTACTTACGAATCCTGCGATGGTGACACTGTTCCTCCACCCATGTGTACCCTTTACAGCTTGCTTCTAAAGATACACAGTGTACCTTGAGTACTGTCAGGGAATACTGTGAATCTTTCTCATCTGTTCATTCCCTTCACTCCTTAGTAAGATATCCTTGTATTGCCATGGGGACATCTGTTCCATCAAAACTATCTGCTTGTTTAATTTCAAACACTTATGCAGCTACTGAAGGCTAAGAATTGTTCTGACATTGGCTCCTGGGGAGAGTGAAAACTAATTTCTCTTTACAAAACAACAACCCCCCCCCCAAAAAAAAACACAAAACTCTACATTACTTCTGTATGGTGTTAGCAGTCACTCTGTTCTCCTCAGTGAAGTGCAAAGGAAAGAGACGCCACCTGGAGGCCATTTTAAACTGGTTCCTTCAGCAGCCGTCTCTGCACAGGAGCTATTTGCATGTAATGGCTTTCCATTTGGGTTGGAATCTTCCCCACACTCCTGTTGAGTCTCTCTCTCTCTCTCTCTCTCTCTCTCTCTCTCTCTCTCTCTCTGTGTGTGTGTGTGTGTGTCTGTGTCAGGGTGTGGTGGGAAGTTCGTGGCCATACTAAGGAAATCTTATCTGTGCAGCAAGCAACTGCACTCTGATCCTCAATCTGTGTAGCAAGCCAGCTGAGACTATGCCTCAGGCAGCAATTTTAAAGCGGCCTCCATAGGGAGGGTGTTTTGTGCTCACCAGTCCTTACGACTCAGACCGGAGAAGAGTTTCTTCCCCCATCGTTTCCTTGCTCTGAAAATAAATCTGCTCTTTTTACTTGCCTATTACATCGAAACAAAATCTTTTCATGCCTCTGTTTCTATCAAACCTGATCCCATTGCCAGGCCCATCCAGACTCGCTGTGAAATAACGTTTCCTGTCACATTAAGGATCAGCTGTCATCTTTTCTTAACCCTCTATGCTGTAAACAAGTACTTGCTGGCAGAGGATCATAAACAGAGCTATAATCTGTGTGCCTCAATTTTCCACATGTCTAGCCAAGAAAGGTATCTCTCCATGACATCATTCCATCTCATCCATTTCCCTGTCTCCTCAGCCCTACAAAGCTTTTATCCTCCTCCCTTTTTTAAAATTTTTATTTTATTTCTTCCACATCCATTTTCCTTGCATCCTTTTGAATCATTCCTGTGTGCCGCTTTAGTGAGTGTGGCCCAGCAGTGAGTCATGGAAACTCCTTAAGACTAGCCTCTTTCTATTTATTCTGCCGGCCATATCCTGTTATTTGTCTGCCTCTCAACTCTTCTTGTAACTAGACACTTTCTACTAGCCTTGGCAATATTGCTTTGCTTGCCTGACTTTCCCCCTTTTGGGTTTGCAGCACTTCTCTTCACAACTACGGAGTTTCTCACAGGAGAAAGAGAAGGAAAAGAAGAAAGCAGGCTGGCAGAAGGAGACTACATATAATTATGCAGTGCTGCAACTCAATGAGAGAAAGTATACCTCCAGTTACTTATTGTTAGTCGGTAGACACCCGTCTCCATTTAGTTAAAAATAACACTGAAATATCATTGACCAGGAGGAGGATGAAAACAACAACATTTTAAAAGTCTAAGAGTAGTAGAGTTACTATTTCAGATGAGGAACCATATCAGGGCAGTTTGGGGCATGTGTTACTATGCTGACACTTGGTAAGCTAAAATGGACGATATTTTCTGAGCCAAGAAAAAGGATGGCCTTTTCAGGATTTATTGTTATTGTTAGTTTCAACTATGCATACTCTTATCTGTGAATGAGTGCATCGGACCCATTTATCTGGTGGACTGCCAGCACCTGTATGAACATATCAAAGTATTAAAACCAGGGCCAGAAACCCAACTCACTTGGCCTATCAGCAAGAGCTGTTAGGCTGCAAATACTAAAGACAGGGCTTTCTCAGTGGTGGCCCCACACTTTTGAAACTTCCTTCCTAGAGAGATAAGCATGGGCTCATCACTCCTTGTTTTTAAAAACAAACAAACTCTTGAAAATTCAAGAGGCAGAAGGGAAAGGTCTGAGCTCTCAAAGCGATGCTTGCATCACTCCAGTGGTGGCCAATGGGAGGCCAGCTGAACCAGGAGAGTTGGGAAGAGGGACATCTGTACACCTCATCCAATGCCAACAACACCACAGCCAGTAAAGTTGTTTACTACTACTACTACTACTCTGACTACCTTGAATGCCAACATTAAATTAAACCTGGAGCTTCTCACAGGATGGCCACTCCAAATGGGCTCAATTCAGCACTGCAAAAATATGAAGCACCCCGATATAAAACTAAAGAGTTTGGCAGCATTTTCAAGTGGTTTGCCCTGCACACCGTTGTACATTTATCAGACCCACTGAAACAAATTAATTTAAACTATACAACTATTATTTAAGCAGCTTAAAAAAAACCCCAAAACAAGCTGTAAATTTCTGAGTCAGCCAAACACCCTTAGTAGTAAAGCCAGATATGACTCTTGCTATATATGTTCACATTGGTCATCAATATCAACTTTTGCATCCTTGCTTCACTGCCTGTATGATAAAGTGTCCTCTGGCATCTTATCAAGTGATTGTGCTTAGCTCTGGGGAAAGTGTTTCGGAACTTTACGAAGATTAGTGACTTGGAAGGAATGGTTTTCCCGCAACCTTCCCCTTGAAGGAACATGTGCAGTAATTTTGGTTCGTCGAATGCCTACATCAGCATGGGCTTTGGCAGCTTAACTGATGTGACGTTCTCTGACCAAACCAGAGATAAATAAAGAGTTAATTTTTGTGTAAGGCATTTCTTGATTATTAGGTAAAGAATGCCCTATCAGTGGTTATGTCAGGTTGTAGCTTAGCAGTAGAGCAGACGCTTTACATGAGAAAGGTTCCAGGTTTGCTATTTGGTATCTCCAGGTAGGGGACGCAGGTGGTGCTGTGGGTTAAACCACAGAGCCTAGGACTTGTCAATCAGAAGGTTGGCAGTTCGAATCCCCGCGACGGGGTGAGCTCCTGTTGCTCGGTCCCTGCTCCTGCCAACCTAGCAGTTCGAAAGCACATCAAAGTGCAAGTAGATAAATAGGTACCGCTCCAGCGTGAAGGTAAACGGTGTTTCTGTGTGCTGCTCTGGTTTGCCAGAAGCGGCTTAGTCATGCTGGCCACATGACCGGCTGTATGCCGGCTCCCTCGGCCAATAAAGCAAGATGAGTGCCGCAACCCCGGAGTTGGTCACGACTGGACCTAATGGTCAGGGGTCCCTTTACCTTTACCTTTATCTCCAGGTAGAGCTAGAAAAGGTTCTTCTCTGACACTCTGGAGAGCTACTGCTGGTTATTTTCAATGTTACTGAGCTAGATGGACCCAATGGTCTTGGAATCCTAGAATTGTAAAGTTGGAAGGGATCACAAGGTCATCTAGTCCAACCCCCTGCAATGCAGGAATCTTTTGCCCAACGTGGGGCTGAAACCTATGACCCTGAGATGAAGAGTCTCATGCTCTACTGATTGACTATATATCTTCTGTGCAAATGGTCTCATTTTCAATTAAACTGGGCACTTAAACAGCCATTTGAACTAGCATAAAGAGCTCTTTCATTTAATTTACAGGAGAATGCATTTCCATAGTAATATTCACCACCACTTGCCATTTTATACCTCACATATTACTGCCTTCGAGTTTAGTGCACAAACGTTGCATGCCCCCTGATGAGTTCAGTTTTCTTTTACTTTTCTTTTTTTACTACCCAATGCTGCATCTTACCAAAAAGTAGTGTTGCCTGGCTCTCTGTTGTTTGTGTGCCCCAACTTCATCCACACTGTATGTTTAAAATGCTCTTATACCACTTTTAACAGTTATGGAGAATCCTGGGGATTTTGTTAAGGGTGCTGAGAATAGGTCTCTAGGTATAGGTCCGTGAGGTCAGAATCCTTCACAAATTGCAGCTCCCGGGATTCTTTGGGGAGGGGGAGGGGAAGCCATGACTGTTAAAGGGGTATAAGAGTCCTTTGAATGTAACGGTATGGATGTCCCCGGAATCCAGATTCTGTTCAATGTTTTACTCAGAGTAGACCCATTGAAATTAATGGACGTAACTTAGTCAGGACCATTTATTTCAATGAATCTATTCGAAACAAATGTTTGTTGAATGCAACACATAGTCTGCTGACTGTATCAATTTACTTATTTATTACTGATTAGAATTAAGTTACTAAGACTGCAATCCTATGCTCACTTACCTGGCAGTAAATCTCACTGGACTCAATAGGACCTTCTTATGAGTGGATATGTACAGTGTTTTTTTTCTTCTTCAAAAAAATGTTTAGGGGGTACTCTCATTTTCCTACTCATACTGAAATACTGCCCCTCAATGAGGCCAAACTTAGATTCACAAAATGTTTAGGGGTATGCGTCCCCCTGCATCCCCCCAGGAAAAAAACCACAGGATTGTACTCTAAGCCTGTTATCTTCAGGGGGCTGAGAGAATGCTGTAACCAGCCTGAGCTCCGTAGAAAAGATATCTCACTATACTACAATATCTTTATTGTCAGATAAAGTTTTGAGCAAAAACAGAAGAATAGTGTTAAACCCAAACCTATGTTTATTGTAATTATCTTGTGGCTACCACCGCAGGAAAATATAACAAAGGAAGGTTCTTGAGTCAAATAGCTTATAGTATAAATATAAAGAGATGACTGTAGGTTGCTTAGATATAAAGAGACAACAGAACGTTGCTTAGGGGCATTTTTAGACTGATTAAGAGGACATGGTAGATCTCAAAGAAATGCAGCTTAAATGTCTTAAGCAATGGAGCAAATGGCTATGGGTATAAATATTATCTTTCTTCCACAAGATGGATCGGATTATAACTGGATGTGTGGTGATGTTAGGGTATTTTCATACTTTTCATTCAGCCTTCCTCAACTCACAATGTGACATACTCAATTTTGAGTAGTGATAGTTGGTTGGCACACAAATTTCAAGAAAGTAATTGGTTTTGAGTCTCTGCTCTTGTTACCACGCAGTTACTACAGTGCTAGATTTCCAAGATGCCAGACATTTAATATAATGGATAGCCTCTATCAAGAAGAGCCTTGTTCTTCAGCCATACATATTTCACACCAAGTTCTTCTTTTCTGATCCCTCAAGCCTTTGCAATAAAGTGTTGCTTAGAACGGGGAGACTTTAATACGCCTTGTAGGGCAGTGTGTACGCATGTGCATGCTTGAGTGTGCATACACCTAGAGTTCTTGCTCACAAGTTTCTAGCAAAAGGAAAATGACACAAGAAGACATGAAGTGTGGAGAAAACCCTTATGAACCCAATGGCTCCATCCCCTTGTAGACCACCTTCTTTTCAACCTGATAAGCAGGGGAAAGCGCTAAAGAGGAATGTGACCTAGGGAGAGGAAACTGGAGGGCCACCTTTGGCCCACAGGCCAGATGTTCCCCACCCTGACACCCAGACCTAAGGTAAGGGGTATGACTAGGTGCTAAGGAAAGAGCTTGGGTCCCTGTTTCTGCAAAGCACCCCATATGTATATAACCTGACCAGGAAGGAGAATTTCTGTACAGTGGTACCTCGGGTTAAGAACTTAATTCGTTCTGGAGGTCTGTTCTTAACCTGAAACTGTTCTTAACCTGAAGCACCACTTTAGCTAATGGGGCCTCCTGCTGCCGCTGTGCCACCGGAGCCTGATTTCTGTTCTCATCCTGAAGCAAAGTTCTTAACCTGAAGTACTATTTCTGGGTTAGTGGAGTCTGTAACCTGAAGTGTCTGTAACCTGAAGCGTCTGTAACCCGAGGTACCACTGTAATAAGTCTTCCTTACTCAGCCTGGCGGTGCCTAAGCTCAATCTGTGCGACTTCATTCAGGTTGTCTATTGCACAACTGCTGGGCATAGCTGCTTACCAGTCTGGTGCTGGGGAGAGGCGGCTTGCGGTCTGGCACGGCTGTTGCCTGGTGGAGGCTACCATTAAAGTGGCCAGTTGGGATTGGGTGGGGAGGCGTGGCCACAGTGGCAGGCCTGGCAGATGCAGTTCTCAGTCAGGTCTGCCTATAGGTAATTTAAGTCAGCTGTTGGGGAGGTCGGCTTGGGTAGCAGGTTAGGCATTCAGTTGGATCCTTAGCCTATTAAGTACCCAGTTAAAGGGGTCCAGGAGGGGGTGTTTCTGTCTAGGAGCTTACATTGATTACACCAGTAATCAATGAATTTGGGGCCTATTTTCACCCAATACCAATGTTCATCATTTCCTGGCTCTGCACCAGCACTGCCTGCATGCATACTGTGCTTGGGCCTGCAATGTTAACTCTGCACTTTCACCCATGGTTAGATTCTGCTAATAATGCAGTGTTTGCCCTGAATTGATTTCTCCAGCGCACAAGCAAACTGGAATGAGTTTGATTACTCTATTGTAGCTTCACACTCTTCACCCTTCTGCACCCTCAATCAACTACAGAGTCTTTGCTGTTTCAGGAGCTAGTCTTTCCTGGGAGCTCATGCTATCCTTTGACTGTTGTGCATCTGTTATTTCAGCATGAGTGATATAAAAACTACCACTCAGTGACATACATGAGCTCTGCAGGTCGTACAATCAATGACACCTATCAAAATGTGCTTGATTTCTCATCTGTGTCATATGTATTATTGACCATGCCTTAAATTTAACAACTCTTTCAGGTAAAATTCAATACAAGTTGCAAGTGGGAAATATTTTCATTTCTCATATTCCAAGTGAGGGACAACAGCTGAATAGGAATTGATTGTGGACTTAAAGAAGAAAAAGAAAGAAAGAAAGAAAGAAAGAAAGAAAGAAAGAAAGAAAGAAAGAGAAATCCACATTTACCTTTTGTCCCACCCTTTCTAAGCAGAGGTCTGTGCTGTAGCACTCCGTGTCCAAGTGTGTGGGGTTTATTTTTGCCCCAAGCTTTCCCCGTGAAAACCTGCTCTTTAAAGCTGAATCAGAGAAAACATCAATTTGGGTTTTCTGCGGATTGATGTTTGCTCCAATTGAGCTTCAAAGAGCAAGTTTTTGTAAAGGAAGTTCTGGATGATAATAATAATAATAGCAGCTCTTGGATACAGAGTTTTAAATCGTGGACCATGCCTAGAAAAAGCAGAATAAGGATAATTGTGGAAAAGCTTCAGCAATTTGAGAGAGGGGGCATGAATTTTAGACAGTCATGTAAGTTTCACTGGGTTTATTCAGGGAAGCATGAGGTTACTCATATAAGCCAGTCTGTGGTGTATGTCTGTCCACCAAGAGATATCCAGTTTATTTTGACTTTGTACTAGTTTCAACACGTTTCAGCACATAACAATTTGCTGTGAAGAAATTTCTGCTCAGCCGAGGTGCCTTAATAGTTTGCAGCACCTCAGTGTCACGGTATGAGATGCTGTAAGCTATTAAGCACCTCACCTCACATTATGATATCATGAAAGGTGCCTCGCTTGCTCTGCTTGCTTGATTTATTTTATCTACCTCTAGTTTTTATTTTTTTGCATGGGATGTTTAATTTATTTTTGTGTATTTTATTATTTGACATACATTCTGTACCCCACACTGGTATGTGCATAAGTGAAAGGTGGGCTATAATACCTCATATATATAAAATAGGTGGTCTCTCTTGCTGAAGCCGCCAGTGGCAACTGTGGAGGAGTAGAACAAGACAGGCCTGCATGGCCCTGCCACAGGGCGATGCTTCAGGAAGTCCCAGGTGTCTCCATTAGTTAGTTAGCCATGAGTAGCCTCTCAGCTCTTTTAGCTTTGATAGTCATTGTTACTGTGCATCCATAGCATCATGTCTTACAGCCTTCAGCATCCTGGCTTAAGAAAACCTTTGGAAGATTGTTGCTCCTATGGGAATCCAGGGCCAGCCCTATCTTTAGCAGTGGGAGGTGGCTCACCTCAGGTGGCAGATTTTACAGTGCCATTAAAAGGCAGTCAGTGGTCAAAACAGAGTGATCTTAATTTTGCTCATGTCACCTCCCAGATTCATGTTTAAGCACTTCACTCTTCTTTAAATTAAGAGGAAAAATTTTGAAAGGCTGATTCATATTTTATGAAGCTGTCCTCATAAAAGGACATCATCCTTAATGTTTGCCCATACATAATTCATGAGATGTAAAATTCCAGCATATTTTTGGTGCGCTTACAAACACAACTGACCTGTACGTCAGAATGATTGTTTGTCAGTCTGGATCTTTCTGTTGCTTGGCAACTGTCATTGCTCTTCCCTCTGGAAAGGCACTGGCCATAAAACAAGAAAACAGAAAGCTCCATGAGATTGGATCTATTAATTTACTGATTAAGAACAAGTTCAATCAAAGTGGTGCTCTAAATGAGAGGTAAACAGCATCCTTTTAATAAAATGCATTTGTAAGGGAAAATGCAAATAATTCCTATCAAAGGACAGTTCTAGAAACTTTTATCTTTTTCCTGGTTGTGTGCAATGTGAATGCTTTCCCAGATCCGATGAAGAAATTTCCTAGCAACCCTATGATAGACTTTATCTTCACTGACACAATATAGCATGCATTCCAAATTAGAAGCTCAGGCTGCAATCCTATGCACATTTTTTTTTTGGAAGTGAGCCCTACTGAACACAGTGGACCTAGCTCTGTAGATAACACACATAGGATCACAATGCATAGTGGACTCACAATGGACGTCATTTTCAGTTTGGCCCCTGTTTGCTTTACTTCACTGATTAGGTTTAGGAAAAAATAAAACACGCTCCTAATCTTGTTTTGTGCATGCACTTTTGACCTTTAAAATATATAGAAAAACTGACATATTTTTAGTGTTTTCCTCAAAAAATAATCCTGCTTGGCCTTCCTATACATTTAGGTCAGCAGCTTCTGAAAATAATTTCCTCCTGAATATCAGAGTAGTTTTGTTCTGATTTAGTACAGATTAATCTAGGTATTGTCCTTGGCATCTATATCTTATTTTACCTCTTCCTTTCAGTTCTGTTTAGCATTTGGGGGTTAAATCAGATTGTAAGGCTTCGTCCTGGGCAAGTTCCAGCACAGTACTTGGCAATATTGAATTTATTTAAGTAATTTTGGCTTATTGTCCTGCTCAGTTCTGAAGGCTCTAAACATATTATTTCTATGGAAAAGCATACAAATTACCCAAAGCATAATAATAAACTCTAAAAATAGTGCTTTGATGTAGCAAGAGCAATGTGCGTGTGGACTGAGCTGCCTTCTGGGATGCAGCTGGCATCTTTCTGTAGCTGTACAAGCTTAGGTACATATCTCAACAGCACTGCTTTTAATAATGTTTTATCATGAGTGCATAATTCTCAGCACGTCTATTTGAATGTGGAAAGTGTGGGCCTGTGAACGTGTCTGTTAGAAAGCCTCACTTTCTGGCAAATGCAAAGGAGCATAATTAGACATAAATTCATCTCATGTATCATGCCTTGTTTCGATAACTGACTTGGAAAAGTTGCCTCCTGGTACCTGATCGCTGTGTCTCTGGATACCAGCTGGAAGTCTGCAGTGAGTAAGTGGTGGTTTTTCTCATGTGAACAAGTAGGTTGTTACTTTGATCCCACGGCATATTAAGGACGTCTCAAAATGACCGCTCCCCGCTTAAAACGGGGGGCGCCCTTTGCGTGGACGCGCGCAGCCCCTAGATCTGGAGCGGCTCCAACAGCATAGGCTTGTTTTGCCTTCCCTCAGGTGGGATACCTGGAGGTCTCCACCTACCTCAGTCAGTTGTCCAATCCCACCTGGGGGAAGCGTTGCCAAGGAGACCAGGCCAGGTAGGGGAGGGATAACCTGCCCACACAATAGAGGGAGGATCTTACCTGGGAATCCTCACTTGGCTCCAGAGCTTCTCCCACCCTACCCACCCTCAGTTAATGTCTTATTTGCAGGTTAACTTTTCTTCACAGGTTTTGCAGGTTAACTTTTCTTCACAGGTATGCGGGCGCTGCTACGTTAAGGGGCCGGAAAGGAATTTCCCTGCATTGGCAGGTTTCGCCTTTCCCGTAGCAAAACGTCACAACTTTGGCGGTATCAGGCCTTGGGCGGAATCCTTTAGTCCATCTTCCTCTTTGCGGCGGCGATACCAGGGTTCCCCGTTAAAGGGATTTCTGAAGGGAGGCTTTGACCGTACACCGAAAGGTCGTCATTGCTCTCCCCTGCGGCGGCGGCGTAACAGGGGCGGCTATCTCTGCTTGAACATATGTTCTCCAGAGCCGGCCCATCCCCCCCCACACTGGATAACCCTGATGCTCCCTAGGTCCCCGGCTGGGGACTGGGGAGGGAGAACACCCAATGCCTGAGCCAAGGTCTACCCACATTTGAAATTTAATAAAGTTGTGGCCAATTTAATCCCATAGCACGTTGTCATGAGTCGTTATTCCACATGACGGGGGGGGGGGGGAACCAGGTGGGATCTGGGGACTCCGCCTGTCCACGCAATGTCATTGACTTTTGGTGGACATTATATTTTTTTATCTGAACACTTCTATCAGGTCACTATACTATGCCAAATGTCCTTTGGTATAATATTGTGCCCAAATGTGCTGTGTGGGTTTTTGCAAAACATGCCTGCCTGGACTCAGGGGTTTTAGAGGGCAAGTCTTTTATCCTAAGAGCACCAGGCTTTTCCTGCTCTTAATTCTTCTTTGCTGTTCTAGAAGCCTTTATATTTCCATGGTACTGAGATATGGCTTTGAGACAGCCGCCTTTTACCATCTTAAAGCAACTCTTGCATATGTTTCATCTTGATCTCTTTTCTGTCTCATTTACGCCAGCTGTTTTTTAATTTAAAAAATTCCTCCAGTTTTTCTTCACTGACTAGCAACAAATCCTGGCTGCTATTTCAGATCTACCTCTTTAACTTGCTTTCCAGGTGGAAAAGTTCTGGACAGTGTAGGCTCTTTCCTTGGTTTGTACATGGTTTTCAGGTCAAGATGAGAAAATAATTTTTTTGAAGTCTGGATGATGCCTTATTTGGAGCCTTTTTTATTATGTTCTCAAACAGCTTGTGGCAGGAATGGGAACCTCAAGGGCAGGAGACAAATGCAGCTCTCCAGGCCGTTTTAATCTGCCCCACAAACCACATACCCAACACCAGTCTTTCTCCACATCTTCTTTGAACGCTTTTGGCTGGTTCACTTGTGTTATTGAACTGCAATAACACCACATGCTTGCTTGGATGGCTGGATGGCTAGATATTTGTGTCTGCATGTAGCAACCTTGTCATAGGTCTAATTCTAGAGCCACAGAGCAATACCATCAGTGGTTGGTACCTTGTGCTAACCCTGAGGAAAAAAATCTGGTTAGGTGGTTAAACGTTCTACTTACTGTTTCCAGCTCTGATCTTTTCTAGCTCTGCAACTGATTTATCACTACAGTTCTGTCTGCATCTCATTTGATACCTTCTCAATAGAGTCAGAGGGACGCGGGTGGCGCTGTGGGTTAAACCACAGAGCCTAGGGCTTGCCAATCAGAAGGTCGGCGGTTTGAATCCCTACGACGAGGTGAGCTCCCATTGCTTGGTCCCTGCTCCTGCCAACCTAGCAGTTCAAAAGCACATCAAAGTGCAAGTAGATAACTAGGTACCACTCCGGCGGGAAGGTAAACGGCGTTTCCGTGCACTGCTCTGGTTCGCCAGAAGCGGTTTAGTCATGCTGGCCACATGACCCAGAAGCTGTGCACTGGCTCCCTCGGCCAATAAAGCGAGATGAGTGCTGCAACCCCAGAGTCGGTCACGACTGGACCTAATGGTCAGGGGTCCCTTTACCTTTACAATAGTGGTCAAAATAATGTGGTCAAAATAAGGAACACTACTGACCCTAAGCTGTATCTTATTTTGGTTTACTTTTAAGCCTCTATATCACTGCATGATGTTTCCAGTAGCACTAATACTTAACAGGTTTCCATTTGAAAGATTCCTCAGGCTGAAAAATTCTGAAATAAAGCTCCTTGCAGCCTGACCCAGATGGCGAAGTATGAACACCTAAGCATCAACTTGAAGGCTGCTATTTAAAATATAGGTTCCAGTATCCTGTTTGTGCACCTGATACTCTAAAATAGTCAGCTTAGAATCTGGCTGGGGAATCTAAGGCCCATCAGATGTTGCCGGACTCCAACTCCCATCAGCCCCAGCCACCATGGTCGATACTCCTGGATGATGGGAGTTGTAGTCCATTAAACATCTCGAGGCAGTAGCATCCAGTAGGGCAGGGTTGCTCACTTGATATCCCAATGCTGCAGGTTGCTGCCAGTTACCAAGAGGGAGAAGGGCAAGGCAGCGGGGAGCTCAGCATGGTTTGGGCATGGAGGCAATCTGATGCTCATGACATTGTGCCCATGCTGCAATGCATCCCTCACTGCCTTGCTTCTCCCTGCCTCTATAAGTAGCAGTGATGTGAGGCATTCCAAAGCCAACTGAGCAATGCCAGTATGTCCATGCTGACCACTACTCCCCATCTCCACTTTGGAGGGTTCGTGTCTGCTCCTACTGGAGGAATTTTGCAGCACTGTGCCAAAATGATTTGATTTAAACCTCTGACCTGAGCAAATTTGAAATGGTTCAGAGCTTCTCTTTCTCTGCGGCTGCCGTAGAACTTACCATTTAATTTTTCACCATTATGTTCCATGCACTTACATTCTCTTCCCATTTGTTTTTATATATATAGAAAAGAGCAAATTGGAAACCTTGTCAGTACACAGATAACGAGTTTTTCACTTGCTAGCCTTATTTGACAGCCTCACCATGTACATCTGCAAACCATTTGTTCTCTTTTTGCCTTGTTAGCGCAGAGAAAAGGTGCTGCAGCATCCTGGAGATTGACTGATTTAGAGTGGCATGAGATCATACCGTTTAGTAAAGTCATTGAATTATAAGGCCACAGACATGGCTCTGTGTTAATAATTGCAGGTAAGTCTACTGAATCTCACCCCACCATTATAATGAGAAATCAGGTGGGGAGTGAAAAGACTCTGCAGCTCTCTGCAGCTCAAAGTTCAAAAATGTTTCCGCTGACTGCTTTGAAACTTGGCAGAGTAGGAGAGGTAAGTTTGAGAAAGGTCCATGCTGAATTTGGGGTAGAAAGGATAAGCAATGACTTATTTTGAGTGAGGCAAATATTTGATGAATCCTCATGTGCATTTTTCTTCCACAGTCCTTGCTGAGGTGGTTTTCTTGGAAACAGAAAAATGCAATCTGAAGGAGTCCAGTCCACTCACAGGTTTCCTCTTTGCAAGAGCTAGACCATAGAAAGGAGTCTGTTTCTCCGCTTGATGATTCGACAAAATGAATTTATACTGTGTAACAGTAACTATTCTAAGTGGCCAAAACCTTCACATGCTCATTAGCACTTCTGTTTTCATGTGTTATTTGCAAATTGCTAAAAGTACAAAAAACGATGTCCTGGTTTTAAACACATGAATCTAAGGCCCATATGGGAGATTCATGTATGGAGCCAGAATTTCGATGTGTGGGCATCACCTTTCAGGATCTGATCCCATTTGATGGTGGTGTGTGGAAAATAGAGCCCTTGCATGCTGTCGTCTGCTACATGATGTCATGCATGCACGAGGTGATCCAAGTCATGACTCAAATTGAAAAAGAACTTTCTGCAACATGACCCTATGCATGTTCATCTCCCACTGGAATCAATAGATATATTCACATGGAACTGACATAGGATTGCAACCCTCAGGCCTGGTCACTGATGTGGCTCTCTGGACCTCTTTTTCTGGTCCTTAAGTCTCTCCCTCCACCCCAGGCCACACCCTTTTCGGCCCTAGTCTCCACTGACAGGCAGTAGCCGGAAGGTTGACCATAAAGCAATGTGGACCTTGGGGTGAGAAGGGGGTCCTCACTCCTGGTTTATAAGATAGTAGGGCTTCTGTACCTTTAATCGTTAAAGGGTTTTAGGCTCCAACCATCTGAATGGGAACATTGGCAACAACCACCAGCCATTCTCACAATTAAAAGCAGTATGTAACATAACAGAAGGGATGAGATAGCTTTATTCTAAACAAAAGCAGTGAGAATAAACTTTGGGTACTGTACATGCAAGAAGAATCCCATTGTTTTAAATTAAGACTGTGCCAAATACACACACACACACAGCCCCACGAAGTGGTCATAACAGAAAGCTGTCCTTTCCCACAGTTTCTCCTTGAGATAGCTTCATAGGTAGTAGTTAGTGGGTTTTGATGATTATTTTAAAGTTAAGTTGGATGAGATTTACTGATTTATTGAACTCAGTTTAAAAGGAGAGGTCTGTTTGTTTACATACACAAATGATCAGTATGAATGGAAGAATCTGCTGCTTGTGGTTTGAGCTTTCAGCACTGCACCAAAAGTTCAGGAGGTTTTCCAGAAGAAGAAGAAGAAGAAGAAGAAGAAGAAGAAGAAGAAGAAGAAGAAGAAGTAGTTAAGTATGCAGTGTGGTTTGGAAGACCCTTGTGCCAATGTGGCAGCTTGTGTTGTGTAGACAGCCCAGCTAGAGCTGGCTTCACTTATGCTGTCCCTTCTGCCATGAGGACAGATTGGTGGCAGCGGCAGAGACAACATAGACTCAGTCCAAGGCTTATGCAGTTAGCACAGTTCAGGTGCACTGAAGCACCATGTCTAATCACCACAGAAAGCCTGTGTGAGAAATATTCTATGCTGCCTACTCAAAGCACTACCCTCTAATATTTGATGTGAAAGTCTCTTGATAGTTGAGATATGACGTTTCCGCTGTAGAGGCCATATTTATGCTGAAATCTGTTGCTGTTTGCTCATTCAACCAGTATTGTCTATCCACTAGAAATTAGTAGAAATATCTCTACTAATCTATAGGTTGCAATTGCTGCCACAGTCTCAAACACACACACACACACACACACACACACCACCACCACCACCAGCACAGAAGGCTCTGTGTGCACAGTCTTGGCTGCTCAGTGCAAGCTCCATTGGACTGGAACAACTACTTTTTGGCAGTTGCATCCCAAATATATCAAAGGACAAGAGTTTGAACCTTGTCATGAAGTTTGCCTACCACCACCACCACCACCACTGAAACCCTTTTGTTCCCCTATACTGAAACCTGAAGTGGCACACACGCCAGCTGTATTACCTGCTAGGAGCTGCCCAGCTAGTACTGCCCTGTGACAGGACCTGTTCGGTCATGGTTCCTTATTAGCGGAATGCCCTCTGTAGCACATTTCTTCCTCTTGATTAACATTCAGGAGGAATTTTAAAACATTTGTGTCTCCACCCAGGCGTTTGATGGCTCAGTGATAACTGTTCTAGGCAGCCTTGAAACTATTAGCTGTTTGCTACTGTGGGAGAAAGGGAGGGAGATAAAATTAATAAGTTAAATAAATAATAAAATGTTAGTCTTTTGACCATCTTGCCTTGTTGCAGGTTGCTTGTGCTAATGGTCAACTGTCCGCCAGTAGGAAAGCAGCTCTTGCTCCTCAGACAACACAGTAATCTTCTATGTCTCTGAAAGGGCCTCCGGCTTCTGCACTCCTGAGACCAGTTCACAGTCATTCAGGACTAGGCCATACTATGGATACTTCCTAAAGCGTGTGTGGCACTATTAACTGGCTGTCCTGAACAGGTTGCTTTTAGAAAAAGGGTTTCCATAGCAACCTTGACACATAAGGGCCCATTATTTCCGTAGTGTCATTTTTAAGACTCGGATGCTGTTGCCATAACAGCAAATGCAGCATAAACATCTTTTATTGAAGTTCAGAACAGATATTGCAAAGACAGAAACCCACGACGTTTCCATTACATGCAAGTATCTGGGGGGAAACACAACAAGTGATAAAGACCTGCCAAAAAGGAGTTTGACAAAAATCTAAATTAGGCAAGAGCTTAACGGACCTCAGTCTATTTTTCTTCATCAAGATGGTCATGCATGGAACCTAGCAAATGTTTTACTGTTGACTTGAGATGTGGAGATACTTTCGGTCAAAACACAGAACTGTAGGGGTGAATGTACGTCTTTGAAAATCAGTGTGAAACAGAATCTTTGTGACTTTAATAGATATGTAAAGGGGGGTCATAGTTCAGGTCATAGCATGTGTTTTAATCAACTGAGCTACTGTAGTGTGTCTAGGACTCATAATGAATTTATGCCTGAGAGGAAATTTGACCAAGGGACCTTAGGGCTAACACTCACTATAGTTATGTGCGCCAGGATGTCCCTGGGACAAATCTCACCTCAGTCATGAATTCATTATGTTGTGTTTGGCAAGCCTCCATTCTCCAGCTTCAACCTCCATCTTGAACACAGAGAAAATTATTCTGAATCACTTTCCAGATCAGTTGTACAGGTTACTGTAATAATACGTATATTGTGAAATGCTTTGTAATTTCATAACAATTAAATAAATTCTATTAAGGGTAGAAAATAGGATTTTAGCTGGTGTAGTTTTTCTGCTGTCATTGAGAGAGAATCTGCATATGAGAATTCTCATATTCACACACATTATTATTATTAATTTTGCTAACCGTTTTGTTAACTGCAGTGCACAGAAGTGGAAGATGCTTTAGGGTTTGGATTGCGAATTGTGCTATTGCCGTGTGCGAAATATAGTGGAGGCTGAAAGGGTGACATATCACCTAGGCACGGATTGAAGAGGTTTTTCTTTTATCCCTCTGCTTTCCCAGGGAAAACCCACTGCTTTCTACTGAATAAGAGCAAACACCAATCTGCAGAAAACCTGATTGATGTTTGCTGTGATTCGGCAGTAAACAGCAGGTTTTCCTGGGGAAAGCTGTGGGACAAAAGGAAAAAAACCTCTCGCATCCGTGCCTAGAATTCATGAACCAAATGGAAGTACGGGTGAAACCCCACACCACTTCGACCCATCCCTGCCACCACAGTTTTGCATAGCTGTGCAGATAAGGTGAGTTGTCAGTACTGTATACAGAAAGTAGTTGCCTAGAGAAGTGGAAATACATTGTCTCAGAGCTCAGCACAGTAGTACTGCTCAGTAAACAAACAAACAAACAAACAAACAAACAAGCAGTCAACTTCTCTTATTCTTCCTCTTAGGTGCATAAAGATATCAAGGAGGAACAAAAAACATTTAGTATGCTCAAAGGTGAGCATATGCTGACGGAGGTGAGCAACTGTTTTACGACATTTGGAAAGTTAATAAATGGAAAACCAAACTGATTTGATTGTGGTCCCCCCACCCCCCGCTGCTCGTAGGTCACCCTCGATTTTTGTACTAATTTTTCCAAAACAGCAATCTTTCATATTCTCTGATACCATAGGTCTAATATCACCAAATTAAACCCCTCCCATTTGCAAATTACTGTATAATAGTTCTTGCTGCTGCCAGTAGGTGATCCAGCAATTATTTGTGTTTCAGTTCTAAATCTAAACCTATGATGTAAAAGTTCAGCAGTGCTAACTGCAAGGAGGCTTGAACCCATTGCCTGGCGAGGCAGCTAAGATCTTGAAACATTCTCACCCAAAACGTTTGCGCACAAGAGTGTTCCGACCACATGGGTACATACAATATGTACCAACAAGTTGGCATCCTCTCCAACATGTAGGAGATGTATTAGGAAACATAAGGGGCAACTTTCTTGGGGGGAGGTACCATTTGTGCAATAGTTTTTAAGTTAGCTCTCTAGCACCAACAGATAAAGTTATATTGGGATGTGTATTCCATCTCCACCCTACAATATCTAATTCCTTGTCCCGCATGGCTTGTAAAAAGTCCCTGGAGCCCATTGCCTATTGCTGAGTTCAAAATCTCTTTAAAAATAATGTAGGTTAAGCCCCTCATAACCCAAGAACAGTCCAATACCACCTTTTCAAATGGCATAGTTTCCTAGTGGCAAGCTTTTGTACAGCCTGTTCCGAAAGCACAGAATTGAATTGTGTCAAACACAACCAAGGAGGGCAAATCAGACCCAGTTTTTCCTCACATAGTTTCAAGAGACAATAGCCTATTCAATTTATAGAAATCTATGAGTCTAGACAAACCTAGACAGCATCTTAAAAAGTAGAGACATCACCTTGCCAACAAAGGTCCGTATAGTTAAAGCTATGGTTTTCCCAGTAGTAATGTATGGAAGTGAGAGCTGGACCATAAAGAAGGCTGATCGCTGAAGAATTGATGCTTTTGAATTATGGTGCTGGAGGAGACTCTTGAGAGTCCCATGGACTGCAAGAAGATCAAACCTCTCCATTTTGAAGGAAATCAGCCCTGAGTGCTCACTGGAAGGACAGATCCTGAAGCTGAGGCTCCAATACTTTGGCCACCTCATGAGAAGAGAAGACTCCCTGGAAAAGACCCAGATTTTGGGAAAGATGGAGGGCACAAGGAGAAGGGGACGACAGAGGACGAGATGGTTGGACAGTGTTCTTGAGGCTACCAGCATGAGTTTGACTAAACTGCGGGAGGCAGTGGAAGACAGAAGAGCCTGGCGTGCTCTGGTCCATGGGGTCACGAAGAGTCGGACATGACTAAACGACTAAACAACAACAAATGAGTCTATAGAATCCTACAAAACAGCTGTTGTCTACAGACATCCATGGCCTAGGTTTATTGAGTCCTTTCATCACCTGCAATGGAACTGTGCTTCTTGAGAAATACAAAGACTAGTCTGGTTGACAGATACCTTGGGACTGCCGTTTGGGGACTTGCTGGAGGGATTTTTCTTACTTGATCCCAGGAGACTTGATCTGGAGAGAAGCAGGGAGGCCAGAAGCTTACTATATTATACTGGCCTGTGGCTGACTGTGGCATTTCTTATTTATCAATGTATGAAAGAATATGAATGATGTTCTGTTCATATTTACACACTGTTGTTTTTCTTGCATTATTTAAGTTTTATAAATAAGGCTTTTGGGGGGAGGAGGAAGCTTTAACACTAGTTAAAAATTATAGTGCAATTCAGCCAAACACAGACTTGAACTGAGAGTCTTCACAGTTTCTTAAAAACAAAAAACAAAAAACCCAACTAGTAGTCATGAGCCTTTTTATGTCTCTCTGGCGAGGGAGTTCTAATGGTGTGAATTCACTACTAAAAAGCCCTTTTCCTAGTTTCCTCCATTCTAATAGCTTTTGTTGGTGGGCCCAAAAAGCAGAGTCTCTGACCCTGATCTTAATGCCTAGTCAGGCTCACATAAATATTTATGGTCCTTTAGATAGTGTGACTATATACTATGGTTAGCAGATTTTTTCAATGATTCCAGGGACACTTTTTTTTTTTTTTGGAAGCTGAGTAGCAACAGGGAGTCAGTAGTGGGGATGGAGAGGCAAAAACCCTGGGCCCAAGCACACATGCATATCCCGAGCCTTCCCCGATGATCCGCCCCCTTCCCCCTTTGTTTTGACAGATCGGGGGAGGCTTGGGGGTTGCGGGTGGGTGACCATTGCCCAGGAGGGGCACAAGGCGCACAGTTTCTCTGCCAGGCAAGGTGCAAAGCCGTTCTTTCACACCCTGTGAAACATAAATGTGCACAGTTTTTTTAAAAAATGGGCAACGGCCAGCCGGCCACAACTCCCGAGCCTCCCCCGATCAGTCAAAACAAAGGGGGATGGGGGAAGAAGATCTGTACCACTGGACTTCCCCTGGTTCCCCTGCGGCAGTGGCAGCGCCGGCGGCAGTCAGCAGCCCGTAGCCAGCCTGGTAAGCACAGTTGACTCTGGATGGCTTCAGGAGCTGCTCGCTGCTGTGGGGCCTGCCATTTTCCCTCACCGGAAGTCCCCATATGATGTGTTGCGCACAAGACACATCATTTCCTCACTTTCGGTGAGGAAAAATAGCGGGCGCCATGGCAGAAAGCAGCTCCTGAAGCCAGCCAGAGCCAACTGCGCTACCTGGCTGGCTCCAGGTTGCTGAGGCTGCTGCTGCCACGTTTCCCGGGGACAGATTTGCAAATCCGGGGACTGTTCCTGGGAACCGGGGACATCTGGTAACACTACCATATACACAATGCCAAGAAGAGGAGTTGCATTACCAAAACATGGGGGGTGTTTAAAAGGTGGCACTGATCTGCATAAAATTTGCACAAAAACTGCATATTTTAAAAACCTATTATTATAATTTAAACAGAAAAACAATACATAGCACCGCAGTGGAGAAGGCTCAGTCTGATATCCAGGTGCAAAGTGCTAATGAGAAACTTCAAAGCCCCTGATCTCCCTTTTTAGATCTCTTTATCTTTGGACTGGTCAGCCCATCACACAGAAGACTGTCCTCTAACAGCCCTTCATAATAGAGGACTGTCCTCTGTTAAGTAGGATGCATGGTCATTCTGCCTTCAGATAATATGGTCTCAAACCATTTAGGGCTTCAAGGACCCAAACCAGCACCTTAAATTGGGTCTGGAAATGAATAGCGAAATAGGCGTAATATTATCTGAGTGGCCAGCTCTAATTGAAAGGAATCTGAAAGTCATGTAGCCCAGCCACAGCATTAAAGCACAGATTTATAATACTGCAAGATTCCCACGTTACTGTAGTACAGATTTCACTATGTTGTCAGAGGCTAGTGAAACAAAACATCTGGAGGGCACCAGGTCAAGGAAGGCTGTTGGATATTGGTACTGCCTCTTTGAAAGTAGGTCCCAAAGGTTGGACTCCCTCCCTCCCTCCCCCCAACATGATCCTCAGCTCTCTACAGATAGATCTTTAACTGGAGCCATTGTTACATTGCTGCTCCTGATGAAACAAGGAGAGCGGGTTGGGAGCCTGAAGTCTTGGTTTTGTCCTTGTCTCATTTTGTTACCCATCCCTAACTATAATTATAGCCCAGGAGTTTGAATAGTCATAATCATAATGCAAAACATGGGAAAGAGCTTCAACATCGAGGCCACAAACTAGAGAGTAAAGTAAGTATAAATCAGATTGCAACCAACAAGGAACCACTAATGGGAAGGGAATGACACTGGGGAAAGTAGGAAGAAAGCGTTGTTTGCAAATGACTGTTCTCTTGTTCCTAGACACACATTCAGGTCTTAACATCTCTAAAGTTTGGGTTGAAGCTAGCAACTTAGGGCAGGAATGGGGAACTGGATATGGTCAGAGGGCTGGATCCAGAAGTACCCAATGTGCTGTGGGCCACTTTGACAGGAGACCCCCATTTGTCAATTTTCTGACATTGTAGGATGTCAGAGGTTTCAAACTTCAACTCATGGCATCAAAGAAAGAACGAAGAGTGCACTCTAATTGTCATATGACATGACAGTTAGAGTGATGGTGGGCAGGGCTTTATCGAAACAGCCTAGTGGACCAAATGGGAAGGCTGGTGGGCTTAATGGGGCCCATGGGCTGGAGGCTGCCCACTGCTGACTTAGGGGAACCAGATGCAAAGGATGGTAGGACTTCTGTTCCTTTAATAGTTACATAGACTGTTAAAGATTCAGGGGCCATGTCCTTCTTTACATCTGGTCACTCTGTGGGCACTGAGTCATTATGCATCCCCTCCTCCTTCCAGCTATCAGGAGTACTTGGTTTTCTGCAGCTGCCAGCATGCACTCCAGAAATTCTCCGACAATTGCCAAGCGTCTGTAAAATTCCAGCTTCAGCAAAATCTGTTTGGCCTTATATATCAGAACTGCAACCATCAAAGAAGAAGACAGACCCAGTCAGGAAAATGAAACACGAAAGCTAAAGCAACACTGAAGCTTAACATTGTGCAGTATGCAAATTCTTGCAGCGGAAGAACAAAACAATGAAGCAAAGAATGAATCATGGGAGCAGATGTGATGATATCACAGAAGACTTCACATCAGTCTAGGTGCGTTTCTGGAGTACGCATGTTTCCCAGAATGACATAGGCAAGAATCTAGGACAAGTGAAGTATGGAGACGCTCTGGATTTAACACATCAAAGCTATGAACACAAAGTTCTAAAGAAAACATATAATTGAGTTATAAGAAATTCAGTGTTGGAATTTCATCCATGGGAGGGCATGCAAAACACGCATGTTAGCAGTAGCTGTAACTTTGTGAGCAGTAAAGCGTGGGAGCCTGGATCAACCTTTATGCCAAGAATGCTATAATATGTGACTCTGACCAAATTACGTCTCCTTGATGAGACTGAAATGCTTCTCACCAGTTGCTCATATGATAGCTGGGAAAGCAGAGACTCCTTCATCCATCTCTCCCTCTCTCTCTGAACTGTTGCCATTGCAATGAACACTTCGTTTTAATTTTTAAAACTAGCTTGTTTTCATTATTATTAAACCTCACTTATTTCCACCTTTCAGCATCCTCACCCATTGTGTAGTGTGCTCCCCTCTACAGATGTGACTGTTATGGAATTGCAGGGGGAACAGGGGGATCGTGGTCCCAGAGAGGTCATCTGTATATTCTACTATTGAACTATATTTGCTTGTTCCACCAGTGCCATTTAAAAGAACAACGAACCAGGATGCGTTATCTGTAGATTGAATTTCTAATCCCGCCCCCCTCAAATAAAGCTATGGAATTCCAGCCATATATTATTTTAGTTTGCTTTCATTCCTAGCACATCAGTATATTCATTTTCATTCCAGACTGGTAATTTACACACCTACCAGTACAAGTAAGCAAAACATACTTCAATGCAGGAGTGTGCATATGAACTATTCCTACAAATAGTAATGGTTGGACATATCACATTCAGATGGTCAAAGAGCAGCTTAAGTTGCCTAAGGAGGTGCTTTTTTTTAATTACTTTTTTATTCAAAATTAAAACAAAACATATTATCCAGAAACATATCATCCTTATTTCCCCCCTTTTCCCCTCCCCCTCCCCCTCCCTCCCCCCACAGAACCCACCCAGCCCCACCCCCCGACTTCCCTCAGTTCCAGTCTTTGATTTCTCTAAAAATGCTATTTTCTGCATGTTACACAATTGTATAGATCCTCAAACTATTTCAGTAATGATTATCAATAAAAGGTTTGTGAATGTTTATTCAAAACCAACCAAGGAGTCCAATTCGCTTTGTTGTGTCAAGGAGGTGCTTTTATTAGCCGAGCTACCTGCACTCAGCTAGTTTTAATGAGTTCTCTGAAGATTTCATCTCTAGTAAGAAGTCTTACCGATTTTAGGATATGAATCTTATCTGCAATGAGGCTTCCACTTGTCTAGCTTACGGACTGATCTTTCCAGTCAATTTCCAAGTTGCTCAGTGTCTGGACACAGGAAAAAGTGTAACCAAACAACACCCTCCATTCCACGACTATGTTAGGGCTACAGTGAGTTTCATAACAACAAACTGTCAACAAAGGTGAAAAATGGAGTGGTTCCCTCTTCACGCATCCAGTTGCTATTTGCTGTAGGATTGCACAATCAATTCCAAAGTAAGAACATAAGAACAGCCTGCTGGATCAGGCAACGTCAGCTAACCCTGATGGGTCTCAGACCTTGTTCCTGGGTCTGAGTAAGTTGTCTCAAGTGGGAGAATTGTGTGTAGCTCCTGTTCCCTTTGCCTGACAAGCTGTGATCTCTTCCAGACTTTGACCTTTCTGCTGCTTCTGACGCATCCAACCCAGGATTGCTGCCTTGGATCTTGGCCCTCGCCTGGCTTTTGACTATGCTTCTGTGTCCCACTGATTACTGCTTGCCTGCTTAGGAATACAAACCGTAAGGTTTGAAGTACACAAGTACAGGTAAATTCATAGAGCCAATGGAACGATATCATTCCCTAACTGAACACATCTTTAGAAATCTATTTTTAAGAACATCTGGCATCTCAGCAAGGCTCCCTTTTCTATTTGGGTTTTAGAGACTGAATAAAATTTCGACTTGCCACTCTGGTTTACCAGGCAGTAAAAAAATTGCAATTTGTCCAAAAAACTGTAGTTAATTTTGGAAGGGGGGGGGACGGGACTACTTGTACAACCTAGCAGGTCATTTTCATGTAAATCCCCATTTGTCCTGTTCTTGCCACGTTTCCGGATTAAATTGCCTTCAGCGTATGAAATTACTCTTTAAAAATGCAAAGGAGCCTGTTAGCTGCATCCATTTTATCTCACTGACATTTTGCATCCTACGTTCCGAGCTGTATTTTTCAGCCTAACAAAAGCACCCCTTTAAAATCTTCAAGAACTGTGGCAAGACATCCATTTGTTTCCTTAGCATTTAAAGAAACCCTTCCTTTTCAGTTATGAATATTTACAGTTTTCAAATGGGCAGGTAATTTGACAAGTTTGATGATAACATTTAAAAACCTGCATATATAACATCTGTGTTGTTTACCAATGTGTTGTTTATGAATTTTGTATGTATTGTTTATTAATTGAATTGATGTTTTCCTGTGTACGAAATTGATTTTTTTATTTTATTTTTTACTAATGAATTGGAAAACCAATAAAATTTAACTGAACTGAAGATTTATTGAGCTATTTTTAATTGTCAGATCATTTGTCTTACTGTCCTCTGAAATTATTGGAGTTGTTTTTGGATGGGAAAGTGGGGTACAAATAATCTGAAAAGGAACCCAGGGCACCTCCAGGCATGACTTTTAAGGTGCAATGCTACTGCACAGGCAGTGGTGCAGGAGCATCACAGATCAATTTAGGAAGGGCTTAGTGGTGCAGACTACTTCAAATCCAATTACTATGAAAGTTACTATGAACACACTTTAATTGTCTGAGTGGGTTGTTGCTGTATACACCTGCAGTGAAAGGCCCATCTGGAGGTGCCCTGAATGAAACTGAATGAAAAGGAACGGGGGGGGGGGCTTATCCATCTGGGGAGCATAGAAGGTAATGCATATAATGGTAACTACAGAAGCAATATTGTTTTTATGTGATGCTAGCTGTGAATGTAACATGTACATGTGAATGTAAACCCCAATACTTCATTTATTATTACGTTTATAGCCTGCATTTCTTCCAAGTAGCTCAAGGTGACATATATGGTTCTCTTCAGTGACAGATTTCTGGCCTGCGGGGGCCTGTGCGCATCTCTTTGGGGAAGCCCTTTTTGGTGCCAGCAGATAGCAAAACAAGCACAGCAGCAACAACAGGACAATTCCCACCTTTCATCTTCCAACAACTCTCCCCCCATGTTCAAAAAGTCCCTCAAGCAGCTCCTTGCCACATGGGCTGGTGGGCAGCAAAATAAGTGATAGGCACTTCCTGTACTCCCTCTCAGGCAAACACACATTTTTTTTAAAAAAAAAGTAACTGCCTGTTTGCTGTTCCACATGCCTGGCTGGCAGCAAAACAACAACAACAACAACAAACAGAGCAGCAATGGGTGGATCCTGCACTTCTTCCTCCACTCACAAACTTTCCCAAACTCCTCCATAGCCAAGGCACCTATCCGCTGTTTGCTGTATGAAGCCAACAGGCAGCAAAACAAAGAGGAGGCAAATGAGCACAGGACTTTTTAGTTCCCACCTTTCAAAATGCCATTCCATGGAAATCTTCACCACTGGAAGTCTTCACAGGCTAATGGACCATCCTCCACTGACTCTAACCAGGGAATTATGAGAAAAGAAGAGTGGAAACATAGCACACTAAAATACTAGAATTCAAAAAATGGCAATTCATTGTTTGTAGTCATGTTCCAAGGTATCCTCTCAGTTTACAGTGTACAGTGGTACCTCAGGTTAAGAACTTAATTTGTTCTGGAGGTCCGTTCTTAACCTGAAACTGTTCTCAACCTGAGGTATGAGGTACCACTTTAGCTAATGGGGCCTCCCGCTGCCGCCACGCAATTTCTGTTCTCATCCTGAAGGAAAGTTCTTAACCTGAGGTACTATTTCTGGGTTAGTGGAGTCTGTACCCTCAAGCGTCTGTAACCCGAGGTACCACTGTATACAAATAACTGCAGGAGGCCCTAATTCTCTGCATACTGATAAGTCCAGCACTAGTTCTCTTCTTGCTCCCCATTTTATCCTCAGAACAACTCTTTCAGGCAGGTTAGGCTGAGGGACAGTGACAGGCCGCAGGTCTCCCAGTCAGATTCATGGCTAAGTGGATTTTTGAACCTTGGTCTTCCAGACCCTAGCCCAACACTCCATCCACTACACCATGTTGGCTTTCATTTCTGCCCATCCTTCCAGTGCATATCCTTGATTCTTTCTTTCTGGCTTGTATCCCACTCACTCCCCAGTCATCATTCTCTAATCCAATCCAAAGTAAACACGGAGTAATTGCCATGTTCAGTTTTGAGAGGTGGGGGCCATATCAGTGTTACGGAATACCCTTCTGAAGGGCCTTTGGCTGGTGCCTGTGTCTTTAGGTACCATACTAAAACATATTTATTCTCTCAGACATTTTAAATAAAATGAATGTTTTAGACAAGATGAAAAAGGAAGCTATGAGTCACCCATTCTTTCTGAACTGGTTTTGAAGTTGCAGTGAATTTGGAGAGTGCTTTAAAAAAAATAATGTGTGAGCTTGTTGTAGTATTTTAATTATGTTATTGTCTTGTATTGCAATTTCTTATTGTGAACCACTCTGAGATATATTTATATGATGGGCAGTATACAACTACTTTAATAAATAAAATTGCTGGCCCATAATGAAGAGACTCTTTAAGAATTAAAACGGGATCTTTGGAGTTGAACTGGCAGGATCACGAGGTAGATTTTGGCAGGTAAAACCACTCCCACAGTTTAGCTGCTGTCATTTCCTGGCCTCACATCATGTTTCCTGCTAATACTTTCTTTCCAAAATTTGTCAGATGAAAACAATTATGTTAGCAAAGTAATGAGATTCATAAGCAGGCTGATCCCATGGGGTCCAAAGATTGGCATATGGTGCTGAAGAATTTTGGAAATATAGCTTGCCCTTCCATTAATGGAACACCTGCTTTCACTTAGATGGGACAAATGTCCATATATTCTATGTGCCCAGACATGGCATCAGCTGTTGGCCATGCCAGGCACTAGTCAACGGTCCCAAGGATTTGGAAGGGTCCTTTACTGCCCTGACCCAGCCATGCTCCTCCTTGCTGGGCCCCCAGATTTTTTCAAGCAGTAGTGCTACTTTTGAGCAGGTGCTAAGTTTTCATTGATGCTGGCTGCCTCCATATGAATTCACCAAAAATGTCAAACCCCCCCCCCAAGCCCACAGATCTATGAAATCCATTGATAGCAGGTAAGAAGGTGGGTGGGTGGCATTCACAAATGAGAGGCAAGGCTAGTTTCTGTTGCAAAGCATTGCCATCTGCTGAAGTGTGTCTGAGGGCTTGGTGAAGACTGGCAGAGAAAACAGAGTATGGCAATTGTTGCAGTGGTCACTACAAGCAGGGCCGTGTTTTACCCTAGTTGGGGAATGTGCCAAGCATTCCTCCCCCCCCAAAAGAAGTCTGGCAGCAGCCCTGCATGTGCCATAGGCATTTCATAACCTTGTATATATAAGCAATACTTCTCAAAATTACAGCAGAACAGGAAATATTTTAGCAACCAGGAAAGATACACCGGGAGGATATACTGCATTATTAGGAGTAAGTGGGGTATAAATATGGTGCAGTCAAGCAACTGGCATAGTGTATGCAAATACCGGTAGCAGAGGCCATTCGCTGGCTTAAAGCTGAAAAGAAAAGCAGTGGGGTGGGAATTTGAGCTGAAAGGTGATGGGGAAGAGGACTGCTAATATCTTTTCCTGGCTGTCATTTCTCCAGTCCAAATTGCTCCCCCACCAGCAGCTTTCCCTGGATTACAAATGTAGGCAGGAAGCAGGAAGGGGAAGCTATGGTTGCTTCTGGGTAGAGACATGATTGATTAGAAAGGGGTTAAGCACACCACCATTTCTGAAGTCATCACTCTGTACAATAAATGCTGTTCAGGTTGCAGTATATGCATTTGTAGGTAAGCTTGTAGGTTAGCCCCTCACACTGAGAAAAAGAGCCAATATACAATGGGAACAGCTGCATCAAATGCTTCTCTGCTAAAAGGCCTAACCAGTCAAATCCATGTATCTTCAAATATACGCGGTAAGAAAACCTCATACTTCTAAGAGCTAGAGCTAACTTACATTAGTACTGCCTCAGAAGGTTGCGGCTGTGATCAGTGAGAATTGAATTTGGGGACAGGCAGTTATGTGATTTTTCAAAAGCTCGATAGATCCTGGGATATGGGAGAGGAGCCAGCTGCTGAGATGGCACACCATAACTGCAACCCATGGAGAGGCATCCATATTATCTCAGAAGGCAGTTTAAGCCGCTTCACTTGCCAGAAGGAAGTTGCCAGGAGAGAGAGATATTTTAAGATCTTAATATCGAATCTTTCCTGATGCACCAGTTGTGGTTGATATACGCTTAGCCTAGTGTTCATCTGTTCTGCGAAAAGACTAACTGTAAAGTCTGCTCAGTTGATGAGCTTTCCTACTTCTGCATCAAGGCTGAACTCTAAATTGTGCCAATAGCATTACTGCAACTACATGCCATCTCACTCTACCCCAAAGAAGCAGGCTGATATTCCAAGCAAAGTAACCCATAGATTTAGCTCTGCTTGGCTTTACTTGCTGTGCCTTTCACATACGGACGGGAAGATCCAGTTCCTCATATTAGACTGACTTGTGGGAATACTAAATGTTCCACTGCCTTCGTTAGGCAATTTGGTCAAGCAATTTGTCCATCTGTCCCAGGGACATCTATTGGGTCTGGTAGTTGCTCTTCGGCATTTCAGGCAGATGTATTTCATGTCACCCACTACCTGACTATTTTTAAACTGGAGACGATGAGACCTTCTGCATTCAAAGCATGTGTTCTGCAACTAATTTTGTAGTCACCTCCATGTCCATGGTGGAAGAAACCCCAGATTATAATCTCATCTCTGCTGAAGGCTTCTACTGTAAAACACCCATACACCCCCTTTATTGTGTGTGTCAAAATTATACCCTCAGCAACAACTGAAGAGGCAACAGATGCAATCCCTTTTCATTGAAAAAGCTGCACTAATGCTCTGTGGAATCTTACCTACATTCAGATTGCTACACCATTATTAGAGAGCTTTCACTATCCTTTCCTTGCTTTCGTCATTCAGATAGCTACTGTTATTTTAATGTTGCAACTATGCTTTTTTTTTTTTTTTTTTGCAGAGCTGCATAATGGATCAGGTTTCTGACTTAATCTCACTTCAAGTGACAAGTGCATGGCCAATCTATCTCCCTTTCTGGCTTCCTTCCTCTCTTGCATCTAATTTAGGGTCATTGCTGACCACTTATCTATTGGTGCTTGTTTTGAGTGCCTCACTTTTGCAGCACCACTGCAACCGGACAGCTAGGTTATTGGTGGTGGGATCTGTTTTCTCTTCAGCTGCCATGCCATCATACTTATTTTCCTGTGAATCATGCCTTCTGATCCCCACTTTTTCTTCTCACAAGATCCTGTTTTCCCCTCTCTCTGTGAATCTATGGTTTAGGACAAGCGTCCCTTCCATCTAGTGGACAGGCCAGATATCAGTATTTGTTATCTATGTTACTGTGTAGGTTTTTACCATGGCGTTTTATATAACATCTTGCTAGAACTTTTGAATGCGTACATATATGCAGTGATCAGAAACATATTGCAAATAAATCTAAGTGACTAACAACAATTTGCAGTTAATGCCTCAAGTTTATTGTGCTTCAGGCTTATTTAGCTCACCACTGTATCCCATCCCTTGCATTTTCAAAATCCTTTCTTTCCCCCTCTTCACCATTAAACCAGGAAAGTTGCTGCAAATGAATCTACTCAAACCTTTCCATAGCTTGCTTGGCATTTGTAAGCAGTGTAATTGGAGGCTGCAGAATGTTGTGATCAATCCATCTCACCCCTCCCAGAATGGATTTAACCTGAAAAAGAGCCTACAAGGTTCAAAGAGTTCATTACACAGAGCAACCAGTGAAGCATTCTATAGTCTGACCCTGAAGCCTGGTCAATTCCATTATCTTCTGGCTCTCCATTATTCTCCTTGCCAAGTTAATCATTTCCTGGACTGCTAAGAATGGAAACTTTCACTGGGCTTGCTTACATTAGGCCTTCTACCTAGGACAAATGCACCCAGCTGAACATCACTAAAATGAAAACCAGAGTAAGAGAATTACAAAGATAGGAGGTATCTGAAGGACGTGGAGCTCAGCCTGTTTGCACAGTTATGGCAGCAATGGCACCTGCTGGGTGCTGCAGTGTTATGAAGAAGGATCCACTAACATCACTGCCATTTAACACATGATACTCAGGACTGAACAGCAGCAGTTGTGGCATGGACCATTGTGGGGTGGAAGATGAGGAGAAGGAAGAACAGATGGGGAGAATGTGTCCTCCTACCACACGGGCCTTTTGCAGGATGGCCTTACCTAGAAGTAGGGATGGGAAAACATGTCAATTCTGGTATCTCTGAGTTTCATGTTTTTCCCAACCCTAAATTCAGTTCTCCGTATGTCTATGCCAGTTTATTGTTGTTGTTGTTGTAAATGAAATGTCACCAGCCTTTTAATGCAAATTTCTCCTAGTACACATTTTGTATGCAATTTTGTGTAATTATACACATTTTTGCAAATCAATTCCCCTGAACATAACTCATTTTCATTATTTTCATGAATATATGCACACTTTAACCCTATTGTATGCAATTTTTTTATGCATTACCTGGCTGGAGAACTACATTGCAAAATTTGGACAAGTGCAAATTTTGAAGGGTGGATGTGTTTCCCTCCCTATTGAAACATCCCAACAAATGTTTTTCATATACAAATAATTCTTCACATATTCCTTATAGAAGTGTTTCACACAGAGCATTCAAAGGCAATCCTTCACATATTGCAAGGACATATGGATTTTTTAAAAAAATCACTCTGCATATATATTCCCAGCCTACCAATACACAAATGAGAAAGCGGGGGGCGGCGGCGGGCAGGGATAAGTGAGTAGACCTAACACTAGTAACATAAATTGGCTGTTGCTGGAGGAACATCTGAATAGGAGTAAAATGCTTCTGCAAAAGCAGTAACATTAGTGGAAGTGTCTAAGATTGGGAGCATAATAGTTGCAAATCCATTCTGCACTGGAGGTGCCTCATTCAAACAACCACATCTGGTTTTTAAGATCTTAAAGAACAATGCTGACGATTGGAGAGTGTTCAAAGGGCGGTAAAGACAAAGGAAAGGAATACGTCTGGGCTAAAAAGCATATATAAATAAATTTTGAAGAAGATGTAAAATGTTAGTCTAGAGAACAGAAGATTATGGCGAGAGGCTGGGGAATAGTAGCATTAAAAATCCTTTTATTTAAAAAACGTGAGAAAAGCCCTGCAGAATCTGACCAAATGCCCTTCTAGTCCAGCATTTTGTTCTCACACTGGCCAACCAGATGTGCTATGCAATGAATGCAAGCACATGAGCACAAGCATTCTTTCCACTTACACACCCATAAAACTTAAATCCCTCAGTTTATCGCCAAGCGATTACCGGGCAGGTCACCACCATAGGTACATCAAGTCTGAAATTTTAAAAGATTTCACAGGCTGCAGGGTTGAGACCTGCAAATTTAGTTAGCTAAAAACAAAACCCAGTCTAACCAACAAAAGACTGATGCTGTCACAGACTGGTTGGATGCAGAGGAATGGTGGGAGGAACCAGCTGGGCAACCCCTGAGGCAGGAAGGCTCAGAGCCAGAGGACTGGGTGGCAGGATGATGATGAGCAGTCAGAGGGGGAAGACTGGAACAAGGTGTTGGAAACTGAAAGGGTAACAGGGCTTAGTGGGTGTGGGGAGTCTGTGGCAGAAGCTGAAGCAGGAGAGGAGAGATGAGTATAGCTGGTGAAGAGGCACAGGTGTCTCCCTCTCCTGCTGCGACAAGCTCCCCTCCCCTTGGTCTCCCAGAACCAGAAGAGGTATGAAGAGGGAGGAGGGGAAGTTAGCTTTTCACAGGCTTGGGGAAGAAACCTAGAGAAGAGGAGACTTACTCAGGCAGTTATGGGGAGGCAGGGACCTTCAGTCTCAGCAACAGCTTCATGGGGCCAAGGCCTACTGGAGATGAATATTGTGCTCATTAGGCCTGACACTCTTGTGCAGATCCTATTTTTAATAATAATAATAATAATAATAATAATAATAATAATAATAATAATAATAATTTATTTATACCCCACCCATCTGGCTGGGTTTCCCCAGAGTTAACTCCAGCTTGCTTGGTGTGATTTACTTGCTCCTATCAGGTGTGTATTTTCTCTTCCATTTAGTGTGCGGGCCATTAATAATAACAATAAAATCTTTACAAATGGTGTGACTCAGTGCACTGGGTGGCTTAATGCAGTCACAATATATGCCCTGAGAAAGACAGGCTTACAGATGCGCATGGGTTTCCCATGGGCATCTGGTTGGCCACTGTAGGAAAAGGATGCTGAAATAAATGGGTCTGTGGCCTGATCCCTCTTTTAATATTCTTATGTTCTTGGATTCTTGGCCGGGAAAGTTTTCATAAGACCTATCATACAACTTGCCCAATCAAACAACTTAATCAAATTGAATCAGAGATCTCTTGAATCAGTCTGTTTATTATATATGCCCAATTGGTTAGTCGAGTACTTCCTGAGAATAAACTGCTTTGGAAAAAGTGCCAGGATGATGCTTGCTTTTGCTGAGGTTCTCTGATCTCTCCATTATGACTTGATACATTTCATGAGAACAAAATCAAATGCTAGGATTTTACAGCTCAACAGGACGTGGAGACTTTAAAGGACAACTTTCCAGGGACTTGTGTCTCAAGGGACTCCAATCTGATCGGCATGCCAGCAACCCTTTTATACATGGGTCTCAAATCTCTTAGCAAAGCAGCCTCTGGTTTATCACGTCCATGGACTTTCGGAAACTTCAATGTAGTTGGGGTGCTGAGTGTTCTATGTGATAATGGCTGGCTGTGAAATATAAATGGAATTTATGAAAGGGCTGTAGAGAGGAAATTTGACATGATAGGAGAGTGAATGAAGTCACTTGAGAAGTCATGAGCAGTGTTACATTATAGTGTTGTTCTTCCCCATCTCTCCAGATCTTCTTTCCAGTTCACTTTCAAGATTTTACCACACTTGTTTTTCTTCCAGGTCCCTCTGAATTTTTCTCCCACTCTGTCCTCAAGCTATGTTGCCCAATCTCCCCTTCCCCATGCTTATTAGATGTACTTCGAATTCCCCCTCTCATATTCAGATAGAAAAAGGCTGAAATAATGAAGATTACAAAGAGAAAAAGAAACCTCTGCCAACACCAGATGTTGTGGGTGACTAGTTGAGTTTACACAAATATTATTCTGTTAGCATTATAAAAGGGAAGTGAACTGCCAGGTTAATCTATCTAACCACCTGAGATTTCAGAGACATGCAGTTTGGATGCTCTGACACACATATCAACTTGCCTTGGGCTGGGTGGATGGATTTCATGCTGGAAACAGGAACAGCCTGTACATGAGGCAAGGTGAAGCCATTTTCCTCAGGTGGCAGATTTGACTCCTGTCCCCTCCCCGGCCTTGCCACTGTGCTGCTGCCTGGGGCTTCCTGTACTGCTGACACAGCGCTGTTGCCCTCATTTCTGTGCCCACTGTGCCCTCACCACTGCCGCTGTGTCGTGGCAGCACTATAGGTGCTGCCACAGGTGAGGATGCAGTTGTGGTGATGGAACTGGCAGTACTGTGCAGGGAGGCAGAGGGGACCCAGATCTGCAGGGGCAGCAGCGTTAGGGCAGGGGCCTATAGCAGCAAAATGTCTTGGGCCGGCCCTGGATGGGAGGATGAAGTTATATGTTCAGCAAGTAAGCATCAGGACCAAGAGGGATCTGGGGGCTAACATATGACGGCATGAGGGGTGTCATCCCATCTGAGGCTGGTCTGAAAATGTGGTCTGCTTTGAGTGGCAAAAAGTTTCTGGGGACGATAAGTTAAATTCTTCAGGGGAGCAAACTCTTGTCTGACAGAATGTCTAATTTCCGTAATTATTTTAACTGTGCATTTTGTTCTGCTTTTGTTCTGTTTTATGCGTTTTAGCTTTTGTAATGGCTACAGCTAGACAAAATTACTGTATTTTTCGCTCTATAAGACGCACCAGACCACAAGACGCACCTAGTTTTGGAGGAGGAAAACAAGAAAAAAAATAAATCTGAATCTCGGAAGCCAGAACAGCAAGAGGGATCGCTGTGCAGTGAAAGCAACAATCCCTCTTGCTGTTCTGGCTTCTGGGATAGCTGCGCAGCCTGCATTCGCTCCATAAGACGCACACACATTTCCCCTTACTTTTTAGGAGGGAAAAAGTGAGTCTTATAGAGCAAAAAATACGGTAATAAATTAATTAATCTGATGTTGGAGATGTACCCAGAAACAGGGTCCGGGGGGGGGGGACGACGGACGGACGGCTGGAACTCAACAATCTGTACTGAAAAGACCCCTTGATGTGATGTTGGAAGCATTTCCTCCCTCTGCTCCTTTGGCACACAATCATGACCACATACTTGCCCATGTCCATAACACCCTTACTTTTGCTATAGCTCTGATTTATAACGAAGCCTTTGACCCGCTAAACCTAATACACTGTAAAATCAATTTTATACCAACCACATGAGTGTTTCCCGTGTAAATTAATAAACCTTTTCCTTTTGCCTCTGCAAACCAGGCCTTTCACCCCTGTCTTTAAATCTTTTTATTAACTGTATTAATTATGTTTAAAGGTGCTTCTTTAACTACTAGCAACAATCCATTGCCACCACACTATAAATAGTTCAATTTCAATAGGAATGACTAACAGAAATGCAGTTTCTTCCCTCCCTCCTAGACTGCAGAAGGTTCCACCTACACTTAAGCTTTCCCCCTCTTCTTTTAAATTGCTTACACAGAAATTTCCCCCTCATATCATTAAACTGTTTGTTGCAGTTTTTCAGCCAAGCTGAGCACTTGAAGCCTGGAAATGTTAGCTATATTTTTAACTACAAACATGCATACACAAAGGGTGTACTCCAAATGAGAGTGGGTGTGATTTATCCACCAATTTCTCCCTCCCATTTTATCCAGAAGTATTTCCCCCCTGGCATCTAACCACATCATCCTCTAAGTTTGCTCCTTGTCTTCTTTTAAAAAAGAGAAGCTGGTGGCATGTTCTAATTGCTTTGGTTTTTCTTACGATTTAATCATTTCACGTGTGATAAAATGGTTTTTGAATTGTGCTGCCATTTCAAGACCTCCCACCACTGTCAGAACAGGAAATGATGGCTCTTAACTCTTACAGGGGACACGGGTGGCGCTATGGGTTAAACCGCAGAGCCTAGGACTTGCCGATCAGAAGGTCGGCGGTTCGAATCCCTGTGATGGGGTGAGCTCCCATTGCTTGGTCCCTGCTCCTGCCAACCTAGCAGTTCGAAAGCACGTCAAAGTGCAAGTAGATACATAGGTACCGCTCCGGTGGGAAGATAAACGGTGTTTCCGTGCACTGCTCTGGTTTCTCCAGAAGCGGCTTAGTCATGCTGGCCATATGACCCGGAAGCTGTACGCCGGCTCCCTTGGCCAATAAAGCGAGATGAGTGCCGCAACCCTAGAGTCGATCACGACTGGACCTAATGGTCAGGGGTCCCTTTACCTTTTTAACTCTTACAGCGACCAATCACTAGACAGTTCTGCCCTCAGCTTCATCCGTGAGCATCACCCCAACCCCTGTAGCACTCAGCAGAGTGCTTACAGCTAAGAAGCTACAGCAAAACTGCACAAGATGCTCGAGTGAGTATAAAAGGACCATGTCCCAATCCAAGAGATGACCTTCTGTCTCCCAGTCTCAGTATGATACAGCAGGCAGAAAGAAGAATGTTAAAGCTCTTCCAGACAACATGTTTATTCAGGATTTATCCTGATTACCTTACACTGTGGTTAGACTATGTTTGTACTTCACTGAACATTTGTTCTGATTTGTTTACAGGGTGGGCATATGGCAGTGAACATTAATCTCCATTTGCTTGCAGTGTGTATGTGTGTGCCTGTGTCAACATGCGACAGTGGCCACACCCCAGGAAATGGCTTCAAATGCCTGGCTAAACCAGGTGTGGGTAGCTGTTGGGTCTCAAACCCTCAGTGAGTTAGGGACTTCGCCTTGGATGTGAAGACAGGCTCTGGTGGATTGAGCAGATGAGACCAATTGTGGACCCAACTGTCAATAAGGTAGTGTCTGCAGTGCTGCAGAGGGAAGCGAGGAGCAGATGGGGCTAATCTACCTGGGAAGGTAGACCCCTTCTAGGTGAAGGAAAACTCTGATCCTAAACCTCCACTGCCTTGTGGGATATCTTTGGGAGAAGAAAAATCTAAAGAGTAAACCCCACACAAATCTAGAATGGAGTCCAAGGTGGTGCAAAATGCATTGCTCTGCTTTCCTTTGGACCACACCAGCAAAGCCATGTGTAGGGTGGTCCTGTCGTCTGGCCAGCCCAGGACCTCCATGCACATTGCCCAGGCTTGCGTCCTGCAGAGGCCACTTCAGTGCTGCTGCTAACACAGCACTTTGACTTCACCCCTGGAGGTGCACTCCATTGTCTCTCAAGACAGATGGATGCTGACAACGAACCTGAAATACACCCACTACCAGCAGGAGTCCATGGGGCAGTGAAGGCAGGGCAATGCCATGCACTTGACTTCCCTAATTGTTTCTGCTTACTGAGAAGGGGAGGTGCAATGTGCTGGGAACTCAGTGCAGTGCTGGCACAGCAGCAGGAGCACTGGACTGGCTCTGCAGTTGCACTCCCACTGCACTGTGCTCCTTCTTCCTCACCCCTCTCCCTCTTTGTAAGCAGCACTGGTGCTCACCATCAGGAAGCCGGGTGTGCAACACCACCCTACCTTCTTTTATTTTATTTATTTATTGAAATTATATACCACCCTCTACCCGGAGGTCTCAGGGTGGTTCACAGAAAATATCACAATATATAAGATCAAAATAAAAACATTAACCCAATGACACCCCTCCCCAACTGCTGCTGGCTATTATGCACACAAACATGGTAATAATATGTGACCTAAAGCATTCCTCATCCTCACTGTGGACCAAGCATACATGCATACAGATAAACATATGTATGTATGTATGTCTTGTGTTACATATTATGGCCAAACCCTCCAGCACATTTACAGGATTTCCAACCACTGATTGTGTGAAGTGGCCTTTTGTTCGCGAAGAATATCTTTGTTTGTGTAACTTCTTCAGCTGCACTGAATGGAGAAATAAACGCAAGTGAGAACTAGAACAAATGATTGCCTCTCTCATTTTGTGTAGCTGGTTAAAAACAACACAACCACCAACCTAATTCAAATAACATTTTCACCTGAAGAAAAACATCTTTCAGAAAAGGGCACAATCTTTCAGGCTTAGGAACCAAAATGCAGACGGATGATGGCATGTCTGCAGAGAAATCAAAGGGGAGGCTGCCTGTGAGCCACAGATTTATCCATTTTTATTAGGGATAGCTCTGAAATTCTCCCTCATCCAAATTAACTCAATTAACACGTGCACATAGGTAGCACAGAGGGGTGGAAAGGATACAAATGAGAGACTGGAAGAACAACAGAGGAATCAGGGGGAGGGAATGGGATATTTGCCCATCCCTCATTTTTGATCAAAGCTGTCAAAAATAGTACTGTTCTCTTTTGAACACATCTTCTAGCACAGTTCTGAAATCAGACTACCAATCTGAGCATAAAAACATGATGTTTTAGTGATATCAGCAATACATGTTGCCCCTGCAATGTGCTGCCCTCCAGAGACAACAAACACCAGCATGAAAGAAAACTATTCTGGAACCAACCAAAAGTTCAGCCTTAACATCCATACCTGATGATGCATGAAGACTTTATTCTGGGCTTCTGAGATGCATCGATGTAGCAGAAAACAAAACGATTTTCGCTTGCTAGGTGGACTGGACAGAACAGTGTTGCCGTAATAATCTCTTGACTATTGTGTGCATTGCAGCTATCATCACATACTTTTAGGTCCTTCATAAAAGGCCCAAATGCCACTCACAGCAGTTGGCAACTAGGCGAGCAAATAAAATTTACTGCTTGCAATAAAGGCAAGTCAATAAGTCTTGTTGTCCGTTTCATCCTTACAGGAGGGCAGCAGAATAATGGCTGGTACGTGTCAAGCCCTTTCAATTATGGCTTCAGAATGATGGAGCCTTCCTTAAAGGGTTAGAAGAATAGGTTTTCGGAGAGGTTGTAATACCTATTTCTTTCATCTATCCTTTTACCTGAAGTGTTATTACCCTTGCATTTTTTCCTGTATCCCTTTCAGTTGTTCTATTTCTAATTGTGGTGGCTTGTGTTACAGTATTTTATCTTATTTAAGGCCATCTTTTTTCATTTTGTAAACCTGGGCTGCGGCTCAGTGGTACAGCATCTGCTTTGCATGCACAATGTTCCAGGTTCAATCGCTGGCGTCTTCAGGTAGGGCTAGAAAACACTCCCTGTATGAAACCCTAGAGAACAACTGGCAGTCATTGCGGACGATATTGAACTAGCTGAACTAGCGGTCTGGCTCTGTATAACACAGCTTTCTATGTGGAGTTTTTTTTTTTTAAATAGCTGCAAACCTTTTGGGTTGCCAGAACAAGTGGCATCAAGTATATGTCTGTTCCTCTGAAACTGGGACCGATTTTAGGGATTCTGCTGGTTTCCTACATGCCTCACTGCCCAGCAGTCTCCCTGCCTGAGCTGGTCTCAGAGGCAGTATTGAGGACTCCCAGACAGCTGGTTTGGGGGGATTTCAACATCCAAAGAGTGGGTCTGGGGTGGCTCAGGACTTTGTGGCAGCCATGATGACCGTAGGGTTATTCTAACATGTCACTGGCCCAATGCATATGAGGGGCCATATTCTGGACCTTGTTTTCTCAACTGGGCAGGAAGAGGGTGCTCTGAAAGTGGGGGATGTTGACATCAGTCCCTTGTCATGGTCAGATCTGATATGAATGCACACGAAAGCTCATACCAATAACAAACTTAGTTGGTCTCTAAGGTGCTATTGGAAGGAATTTTTTTATTTTGTTTCGACTATGGCAGACCAACACAGCTACCAACCTGTAACTAGATCACTTCCTGTTGAGATTTAGACTTTCAGCATCCTTTCCCCTCTGCAGAGGCAGGGAACCTATGAGGATGGTATCCCTCAGAGGCTAGTGGATCTGATGGGTTTCCAGATGGCTCTGGGGGATTTTCCAACTGATATAACTGGTGCACCTGTCAAATGTCTGGCTGACCTCTGGAACATCCAAATGGCTTGGGCCAGTGACACAATTGTCGCTGAGGGCCCTCTCCTGCTTCTTGGAGCCTGCTTGACTCCCTGGTATACTCCAGAGCTTAGGATGAGGAAACAAGCTGGGAGATGGCTTGCACACAAGTGGAGGAAAACTCTGGTCGAATGCAATTGAACACTTGTGAAGGCTCATCATTGAGCCTACCGAGTGGCAGTGAAGATAGCAACGAAGGTATAGTTTGCTGTGTTCACTGCGTCCTCATTGTGCCATCCAGCACAGCTTTCCTAGGTGGTGCAAAGGAGGTGACAGAACTGACAGTAGCTCATTTTGACTTGTTTGCAAAGCATTTTTTAGGATAAAATCGCTTGCATCCGCCAAGACCTTGACTTCACTGTTGATGCAGATGAATCTCAAGGTGTCCAGATCTCTGTCTAGTCCTGTTATGTTGGATGAGTTTCAGTTAGTAAGGCTTGGGGATATGGGCAAGGTGCTTGGATCGGTCAGGGTGACCACTTACGCTCTGGACCCTTGCCCCTCTTGGGTGATAAAAACTAGAAGGAAAGGGGAAGATAGATGGGCCAGGAAGGTGATTAATGCCTCCTTGTGATAGGGGGTGGTCCCTGCTTGCTTGAAGGAAGCAGTGGTAAAACCACTCTTCGAGAAATGCTTCCTAGATTTTGGAAAATTACCGGCCAATTAATTGTCAATCTCCCCTTCTGTACTTCTTCAGCTGTGTCCCATAGTGAAATCCATCTACTTTCTCCTATAGAAGTCAAAAGGAACCACTGAGAACTGAGCCAACCCCTATCTGCATAACTTCCCCTGAGTTCTGTTTCTCAGACATGCTAGATCAGGCATCCCGAACCTGCGGCCCTCCAGATGTTTTGGCCTACAACTCCCATGAGCCCTAGCTAACAGGACCAGTGGTCAGGGATGATGGGAATTGTAGTCCAAAACATCAGGAGGGCTGAAGGTTGGGGATGCCTGCACTAGATCATCATGGAATGTTGGGAGAGGACAAAGAGAGAAAATCCTGGAAACTGCCTATGACAGACAGACCAACTGACCAATCAATCAATCAATCAATAAATCAGATGCTTCTGTTTCTTTCCCAGATGTTTCAGGGCCCCCCAAATAGGGTCAACTTTTAAAAGATCCAGCCCCCTTCCCCCTTCATCACAGTCAGCTGCAACATAACTGCAATATTAAGAATATTAACACTGTGATTTCTTAATACTAAGTTAAACAGTGGAGGAGTGATTTCTTATTGCCTATTCCCAAATGATACTTAATGCCCGTGGGAAGAATTTAACTGAATGTTCAGACTAAATTTTGCTGAGCATCTAATTTCTGATTATATATTTCTAATTTAACACTCTCTGCCAAATGCCCTGTAGTGGAACTGAAAGGGCTTTCTTAAAATGACAAGTCTTCTTATTATTTGTATAGCAGGCCAAATCTTCTTTTTCCAGTCAATTTTTGTATGGAGAGTTGAAATAAATTGCCAAGCATTTGAGAGTAAAGGCCAAGTTTCGTAGTGAGAGAAATAAACCACCATTAAGACTGAATTATCCCTTCAGCCCTACCAATGATTTCAGAACAACATCCTGAGAATATAGGGAAGGGAATTTGGACAACTCACTCTTCTTGCCATATATAATGGGCTTCTATCTGCCTACAGACCATACTGCAGGTACATAGAAGCTTTAACATAATTGCATTGTGAATGGCCAACTCTAATTACTTTACAAACATTTACGCTCTAATATAATTATCATAGCCTGTGCTTTTTGCATCACTCAGCTTACATTTTCTCCCTCTACATCAATGTGTGTGAATCAACCTTTTTTTTTTTTTGCATTTAAGATGATGCTTTTTGAAAAATGTTTTAAGTTCAAAATAGGGGTCGTCTTATACATGGAAAAATACAGTACATCTACAGACCATCCAATGTAGGATAATTTCATGTATCTGATGCAGCGGTCTCCAGTCCAAGAAAGCTTGTGCCATGACAAAATGGTTAGCCACAAGACTCTTGATGGTGTTTGCTGCAACAGCCTAATGCAGAGAAAATATGAAAAGGGAGTCAATGGTGTTAAACAATTGTGTTTGTGTGTGTGATGCCATCGGGAAACCCCTCTGAGTATAGAAAAATGCAGCCATTATCCTTCAGCGCCTTCACAGTTTCTAAGGCTGTCATTGCTGTATTAGCAGCAGCACCTGAACTGGATGACCCAAATTCATTCAGTTCAATTTAATGCTTAACCATCCAGTTTCTAGAAGTTGGTGAATTCAAAGGTTTCCTAACCCAATCTATCCTAGTTGAATGAGAGTTCAATGAAGGGTTGCTCAAGCAATCTAATTGGTTGGGATTTTGGCTGTGGGGCAGATGGTGAAGAAAGCCCTCCAGAGATAAAACACATAAGGAAGAATGAGCAGCTTGCTTGGCATTGCTAGCTGAAGAAAATGTTAATAAGGGTGGCTCTAGCTGCAAAGCGTTGCTTTTAGAATGTAATTCCTTTGCAGAGAGTAATTTACGCTGTAAGGTTTCAAGCTTAGCCCAAATAGCTTCCTGCTTTTCATTAGGTGGATTTACAAAGGAACTCAATAGATTCTCCTCAACATGCTCTTGACACCCCAGAAACGGTAGAGCAAAGAACTCCCAGGGCTTGTTCATCCGTGCCTCTGAGCATGATGGCAGCTTATCACTCTTCCCTGTCATCTGTGAGGGTTCATGCTTTAAAGCAGAACCATGATGAACATAGTTGGCAGTTTGGGGGTTCATTAAGGAGGGAGTGGTATGGTTACAAAATAAGGGAGAGATAGCTTCTGCCCTAAACACTTGTTTAGGGAAAACCCCAGCTGCAGCTAATAGCTTTCTTCCTTTCTCTTGAGATCTAAGAAGTTAAGGAGGGTTAAACATAAAAAAAAATCTCTTTAGAACCTGCGCATGAAGGAAGAGACATTAATTGGATCAAATCAATTCTAGACGGAGGCAAATGTAAATGAGTACCAAGAATTTTAAGGAGTGAGGTCATGTTATGTCATGCCCTGTGAAACCTTATAGACACGCTTAAAACCACCTGATTCCTAACGTATGTTGGTAAGAATAGTAGAGGAGATAGTTCTAATGTCCTGTCCTAAGGTTACCTTTCCTCCCAGAAAAGAACAATACAGTCGTACCTTGGAAGCCGAACGGAATCCGTTCCGGAAGTCTGTTCGACTTCCAAAACGTTTGATAACCAAGGCACAGCTTCCGATTGGCTGTGGGAGCTTCCTGCACGCAATCGGAAGCCGTGGAAGACATTCGGCTTCCAAAGAACATTCGCAAACTGGAACACACACTTCCAGGTTTGCGGCATTCAGGAGCCAATATGTTCAACTTGCAAGGCGTTCAACTTCCAAGGTACGACTGTACACTCTCTTTTTTGGTTTGGCAGTCTAGGCTATTCCCTGTCACAGTAATAACATCAGATTCAAATCCCATGACTAAAAAAAGAGGAGGTTCATGGGAAACCTAAACAACATTGCTGCAAGTTTCAAAAGATTTCATTACCAAATATGTACCAGGTATACAATATAAAGAGAACAATATGCAATCAGAACAACAACAGTCTTATTGAAAGACAAACCACAAGCTATGTATGCTTCAGTTGCCCCTATTTATCAGAAATAGTCCTTTTCAAGCACCTGTCTCTGACAAATCATTGTTTCAATATTAGCTTTGGGGGGAGTGGTTTCGGGATACCTCTCCCCCCGCATTCTTTTTTGTCTGTGTGTATGGGCACTTGAGTTATCACTTACCATTCTTCAGGGTCCCTGGCCAAATGGGAAGTCAAACAGCTCAGTCTGGGAGTTATGCTTGTTTATTCTAGAGTGGGGAAACTTGTGGTGCTGCAGATGATGTTGTATAATCTCGTCATCCCTGACCATTGGCCATGCTGGCTGGGAGTGAGTCCAACAACATCTGGAAGGCCACATGATACAAACAGTAATGCACGATACAGAGAAGAATGTGCCATCAGGGCAAGGCCATGATCTGTAGTGTGAGAATGCAGGTGCTACAAGTACAAGTATATCCTTATTTCCACCCAATGAAATGTTGGGAGTTATGAAGGCACGCATCACATATTTGTTGTTGTTGTTTAGTCGTGTCCGACTCTTCGTGACCCCATGGACCAGAGCACGCCAGGCACTCCTGTCTTCCACTGCCTCCCGCAGTTTGGTCAAACTCATGCTGGTAGCTTCAAGAACACTGTCCAACCATCTCGTCCTCTGTTGTCCCCTTCTCCTTGTGCCCTCCATCTTTCCCAACATCAGGGTCTTTTCCAGGGAGTCTTCTCTTCTCATGAGGTGGCCAAAGTATTGGAGCCTCAGCTTCACGATCTGTCCTTCCAGTGAGCACTCAGGGCTGATTTCCTTAAGAATGGATAGGTTTGATCTTCTTGCAGTCAAGTTCAAATCCCATCAGGAAATTGCTGGAATTTCAGATTTAAAAGACATGTTTACAGTTATTTCACCTATCAAGAATCTACTTCAGATGCATCTCTTGGGGAAGGGCCATAGCTCTGGGGTAGAGCATGTTGGCTTGCAATGCAGGAGGTCCCAGGCTCAATCTCCAGCATCTTTCAGGTAGGGTTGGGAAAGATTCCTTGCTTGAAACCTTGGAGAGCCCATGCCAATCATACAATAGTGAACTAAATAGACTGCTGGTCTGACTTGCATGAGACAGCTTCCTGTGTTCCTGTGTGCTGCTAGAGGGAATGTCAGCATGGATTCATCCTGAAATGCAAAATACCTCCCAGCTTTGGAAACGAGCTAGAAAGAAAAACAAACTTCTAAGGGGTCTTTCTCACGAGAGAAAGAGACCTGGCGTGTCTTTATGGCTGGCAGTGTAGCGCATCCTTTCAGCTCACCTTAACCGGGAATTTTAATCTGCAGTCAAATCTTTAACTGAGTCAAAACAGCAATCCAAAACACACTTACTAGGAAGTGTAAGAATTTAGTGAGGCTTACTTTTGAGTAAACACTGCTGTAAATCAACACTTGTGTCTCTGATTTAAAAGAGGTGATTTGAAAGGCAGCAGGAGCGCAGCATAAAATTTTAAAAAGTGTTATTTTTCCTCTCCCTGTCCCCCTACCTCACAAGATAGTTAAAATAAGTAACTGACTTTGTAACTTCTCCTGGCTTATCAACAGTTACCGGTGCGCTGGAGCCTTCAAACACCCCTACGGACTGCGGTACTTGTAGAATTAATTAGCAAGAAAGGTTGCTACTGGCACTCAAATCCAGGATCTTCAGTTATAAAAGCAAGAGCTGTGTCATTGATCTACAGGGAGTTCTCTATTAGCTTTGGCCAGCAGGCTCTCTATTATCCTTAACCCAGATTTTGCAAAATCCATTTCCTTTTGCACTTCGCAGTGACAAAATCCTCTGTAATGAAAAGCGAGTCAGACATATGTCTCAAGGAGAAGCCACTAGATGTGTATAGCTGAACAGAGCATAAAAAGCCCATAGTGTATATTATCCCTCACTTAATGCAAGATGGAAAGCAGAATTTCTAAATCTCTCAGCGGAAACATTCCATAGAACTAATCTAACTTGGTAAGAAAAGAGCCATTTAGCTGAGTAGTTCTCCAGTAGTGATCCATACATCAATGGGGGTCCATAGAGTAATCATGGCAGTTCCTAGGAGAGTGAGCTAGCCATATGGCTCTTCAAACACCCTTCTTTCTCTCTATCCACCGGCTAAAATCTCATTACAAGAAGCTCCACGTACGTCAAAGCACTCCCCTCCTCCCATACGAACAATTGTGGGAGCTGCCACTAGGATGATACAAGGCAGCAAACGGGAAAGGGATCCAGGAGGGAGCTGCAAAACGTATAATGCTGATCATAATGGGAACAGACTCTTAATAGGAAAGCTTACTCTGTAGAAAAGAGCACTTATTACTTATTGTCAGGGATAGTGGATAGCCATGCATTTTATTGTGCATGAATTAATTAACCACTGATCTATGATAAAATAAGATTCTAATGCCATCAATAATAATGTATTGCCAGCATACGCAGAAATGAGTGGGTGATAATATTTGCTCATTGGGTTGGGAAGCTGGAGTGTTATTAACTCTGCTCTGGCTAGTTGAAAAAAAGGACTCTAAGGGATCCTCTCTTAGCACTGTGTCTGAATTACAAAATAAACCCAATCTTTAAAGTAGGAAAAGGGAATATTTTACAGCAATAATAAATTTTTGTCCGAAATGTCGGCTCCCCACTACAGCCAAGTGAAGGTATTACAGAGCTAGTGTGTGTGAAGAAATGTGTTAAGAACTGGGGCAAGAATTTATGTGTTTGAATCCCTGCTTTGCTCTGCTCTCCCTTGCCTGTCTTACGCTCCCTCTTAGCCTCAGCTTCCCATCTGTCCAAAAGGAGCGATAAATCCCACACACAGTGAAGAAGGGAGGGGGAGATGGAAAGAAACACCGAAGAGCCTGCTATAGGGATAAAATTAGGCCACAACTTTATTGGTTGCAGAAGAATAGGTTCGGCATAAGCATGAGACATGGACCCACTGACTGAGCAGCCCAACTGCTGGTCAATGAGCTACAAGTCCACTGTGGGGGCTGCCTTATGTTGGGGTCCATCACAATATGAACTGCTTCAAGTGGGCCCCTTCAGGCAACCTATTAGAGGGTCCTTGAGATGGCCTTCTGGGCAGAAAGTGCTGTCCTCCAAAGTGCATTGGGGATCTCCCATTAGGAGAAAGCAGGGGACCCTTCCATGGGCGTAGCCAAGGGGGGACAGAGGGGCAGCTGCCCCTCAATCAATCAATCAATCAATCAATATAAATCAATACAAATCTGAGGTTCTATTCCCCCCTAACAAAAGCCTGCCTCCCCAACAAAAATCCATGTGTCCTTCCCCTGTTCATCCCTTCTAAAGATCCAACCCAATGCCTTTCCTGCCTCCACAAGTTGTCACAAGCTGTAACAAGAATAGAAATAATGAGAACACTCCAATTTGCTCTGCCAGTGCTGTGAGGTAGGAGAAAGCCCTACAGGACCAAACCCTATCTGCCTGTAGGTTCTCCCTGAGAACCATCGAGTGACTGATGCCCATAGCAATGTTGCAGGCAGAAGTCCCCTTCTATAAAGAAAATCAAGTGAGTTAAAGCTATATATGGTTTTAGGTGTGTGGGTGCAGGAGCCTCTGTAGACTAAGGTGGGGAAAGCACACAAGGTGTAGCTGACTGAAGGTGTACCAGCCAGGAGAACCAGAGCAGTGCCATGACTCTTCAAACTGGTGTTGTAGTACGTTACGTGGTGTGAATCTGGCCTAGTGTTATATTTGGGTTAATAGTGTACTGTTTATTCAGGTCTTCTGCCAGTTATAGTCAGCAAGAAAACCCACAATGTGTCCAGAAGTCATAGTTGAAGACATCTGAGCATTGCTCCAACTCATCTAACAATTATGCTATAAATTTCCTCATCAGAATGTTAAGCAAGTCAGGTTTAAGCCATTATTCTTGTCTTGCAAAGTACTGCATGCAACTTTTCAATGTGACATCTCTATCACTCTTATGAAAATGCTTAAGTCTAATGACAAAAAAAAAATCTAACTGTAAATCATGGGAAGAGGTAATTGGATTATCTGGAGTAATATATATGGCTACAGATGTTTTCAGATAAATGAAGTTTATGATGTACTTTGTGATCGATGCCGGGCTCTTTAAATTGAATAACAGAGTGTTTTACAATTATTCCCTTAATTATTCATTTGGAAGTAATAAGAAGGGTAATAAACTGATCTAAAATAAATTTGGCTTCTGGCAAGGAAAAAATAAAACTCAGAAAATTATAAGCTTGCTTCCTACTGCCTTAGCTTTGCAGTGGGGTAGTCATGAGGAGACCTCATATACTAATGCAAATTTCAGATATATTGGACCAAGGCACATTGCAGGTTCCTACATAATGTCAGGTCTCTTCTGCCAGGCTCAGATGCTGTGAGGCCCCAACACATATTTGCCAGTATTGTGGTTCCTGTAGTTCATACTCTGCCATCTTTCTAACATGGTTGTGGCATTATACTGTATATATTTGACTCCAACTTTCACCATAGATTTCTGTTCCATCATTCGTTTTTTATCTAACATGCCTGTGAAGACAAGCATTTCCCTGATCTTCAGACTTTAATCTCCTGGTCTAATTGTTGTTTGAGGACTTTCAATTCTGGGTATTTTAATGTTGCTGTTTCACTAAATATTTTAATTACAGAAAGCTGTGTTTTTAGAATCGGTCTTATTCTTGTTATTTTGCTTAGTTGTTGTCTGTGAACTGCCTTGGTAGTTCCTCTTGAAAGGAAAGGTGCTATTCTATCCTGTTTGTCGCCACCATCCCTCCAGGATGCTTATTCCTGTAACTTCCCACTGAGACTTTGCCAATAGAATATGGCAGCAGGGTCATTCAGTTCTGCAACCCTGCAGTCCCCTGCTGTGTTATAATCATTTTAGTCAAGCCACTTACATGTATTATGCAGTACATTCATATTTTTTACTTAATACATCTTGTTTCTTCTTTTTACAGAAACAACAGCTTTATTTGCCATATTTCCTTAGGGACTGATGGTACTTTCTCATGTTCGCACACAGGAAAAATACTTACTGGCAACAGGATGTGCAAACTCTTAAACATAATTATGGTTAGAGGAGGAAATAGCAGTAGTTGGGTATGTAAGGTCTAAGTTCTAAGGTTAATGTTAAGTTCTGAGAACTGGGTGCAAGGGCTTCAAAGGGGAGAGGATGAAATTAGAAAGATTTTCTCCAGTGGCCTCTGCAGCAGCTTTGGTCCTTAATGGGCAAGCTTTCATATAACCAATATGCTTAAGTCTAATGAATGAATGAATGAATGAATGAATGAATGAAGGGGTTAAGACCATAGAGTACGCTGTCCTGCCAGGCTTAGCTATGTCCACTTCCCTTCACCTTGGGAGGAACTAGGTAGTCAATTCTTTGTTCCATCCCCAGTCAACATGTGAACCTTGCTATGTGAAGCAAGGCTCTCATCAGTCAGTACAAATAATCTAGGAACTTTCACCGCTGTAACTAAATCAAGTTTTACTGTCTGTGAAGCTTTTCTGACTCATGCATGGAAAAACACATGAACAAGACATTTGAAGAGTTAGTAAGTAAACCAATTTTTAACTTACTGGATGTGTGTTCTTTTCCTATGGTGGGGGAAAAGGGAAGTTATGGAACTCAAAAGGGAATATTTTAAAGGCCTAACAGCCTATATTTCCATGCTTACTTTGTTGAATATTTTGTGATTTTTGTGATTTGTGCTTACTTTGTTGAATATTTTGTGATTTTAAATCTCTGCTGGGGTTCTCTCGCCAAAGTCTACTTGCCCCAAACTTGGATTTTGGCATCTAGGAATTCTCCTACCTATATGTATATTTTGCTTCGACAGATTTTTTACTCTGAACTGATTCCAACCCGGGTTCAGCAATTAAGAGTGGCGTACTATTGGAATCAAGAACATTTCAGTCTTTCTTGACCTAGTGCTCTCTCTCCCTCACTAAGCTAACCACATACATATTTGTTCAATCGAAATGGTAGGCAAAAAAAAATCTCATTATAGTTTCTGCAGCATATACTATGATGTTACTAAACGAGGAATCTTAAAATCCAGATTCCAATTAAACTCTTCTGGATGCATTACTTTTGGGAGGCTGAGAAGGTTGTTTAGCCCAGACATGCTTATCTTTCTTCTGAGACCAAAGTCAGTTCCACAAGCACGGTCAATAACCCATCCTTTATTTGGGTAAAGGACCATTAAGCAAAACAGAGAAGAGAGTAGTAATTGTTACTCCTCCAGACTTACTCTTCCTTTCTTTGAATGCCTTAAAAGCCAGTTATTGCTTCTCTGAGGTACTATTCCATGTCCCAGTGGAGAGAGGCTTAAAGCTTGCACCATCTCCATAGTCTGTTCTGCTCTTGATTACTTTATGACTTTGGAGGGGTGGAACACTCCTCATTGGCTCTTCATCATATCAATCAATACTGTCCTTTCTTCCTCAGAGCAGGGCAGGTTGAGGGGACATCAAGACTGCTTTGAGGACACAGGAGTAGATGGAACAAACATACACTTCGTAAACCATTTCGGAGCCTATTTTGGCATTAAGTGGGTATATAAGTTCATCAATAATAAAAAATAAAATAGTAATGTAGGCAGGCTTTTTCACAAAAACTTCATGTTCACTGTCTGATATGGTTCTATTTACTTTAGTGGAAAATGAGTATTTATAGTGCTGTCTGTTACAAGGTTTTTAATCATGTGTATGCACATGTATTGGGGACACGGGTGGCGCTGTGGGTAAAACCTCAGCGCCTAGGACTTGCCGATCGCATGGTCGGTGGTTCGAATCCCCGCGGCGGGATGAGCTCCCGTCATTCGGTCCCAGCTCCTGCCCACCTAGCAGTTCGAAAGCACCCTTAAGTGCAAGTAGATAAATAGGTACCGCTTTATAGCGGGAAGGTAAACGGCGTTTCTGTGTGCTGCGCTGGCTCCCGGCCTCTAGAGTGAGATGAGCGCACAACCCTAGAGTCTGTCAAGACTGGCCCGTACGGGCAGGGGTACCTTTACCTTTATGCACATGTATATTTATTTATTTATTTATTTTGCGGGGTGGGGGAAAGGCGTTTCTCAATGGCATTATCCCCAGATGTGGAATGCCCTATCCAGAGAGAATCACATTGGTACCTACTTTGCACTCTTTTTGGTACCAGGTGTTTAATGTTGATGATATCATCCCAGGCTTTCTAGATGGAGTTTAAAGGCTTTGAAAGCCTCACTCTCCCACGTAGATTCCTACCCTGTACTGGGCAACCTCTACTATGCCCTACTTGCCACAAATGGGACTCATACCACAGGATGCCAAAGGGAAATAAATGAGGGGTGCTGACTTACACCATCACAGCTGTAGAAAATAAGCTAACGCTCTTGACAGAGGCTCAGTTGTGACATAGTACAAATATAAAGCTTCAAGTAAACGGCAGCTATCAATGTTTTCTGGTGTTCTTCATACTGCATAAACTGTCACTTCATGAGAAGGCTGTTTGTCCTAGATATGATTTATAGTTGTATATTGTTTTTGTAATGAAGTTAGAGCATCCTTCCATCGTGCGGCATATTGCAATAGCAGAAAATGTGCTATTTGTTTGTACTTTTCATATTTTCTCCCCTTTTTGAATCAAAAGACTTGATATTGCCTCCATTTCCTGTGTGAGTTATTGCTTACATTAATCTCTCCAACATTAATCTCTCCAACAAGCTCAGTGGAAAGAACAGGTCTCCTGACAGCTACCGACAAAGCTGATGTTCCAAGGAAAAGTCAAGGCTCAGAAATCTCTGTTGGCTCCAGTTATATTTTGAAGTTACTCCTAACTTGGTTCAAGTTAACTTAAACAGGTCAATAATGAGAGATAAAACACACAGCATGCACGCCAGCAGTGGCAACAGTGCTGTTACTCCAGGGACCCCACCATCATATACAATCCCCTAGGGAATGTGGCCTTCAACAATAAAAATGTTGCCCCTCCCATAGACCATTTCAGCCTAGATGTCCTAGAGTTCACCAAAACTGCTGTGACTACCCATTCAGATGCTATTGTTTGTGTGTGTTTTTTTAATATTACAGTTTTATTTTGGCAATATTCCACCCCACCCCACCCCAATAAATTATTACAGCAGAAGGTGATCAAGACTGATTTGAGCATGAAATATCGTTTTGGTTAAAGGTAAAGGGACCCCTGACCCTTAGGTCCAGTCATGACCGACTCTGGGGTTGCGGTGCTCATCTCGCTTTATTGGCCAAGGGAGCCGGTGTACAGCTTCCGGGTCATGTGGCCAGCATGACTAAGCCGCTTCTGGCGAACCAGAGCAGCGCATGGAAACACCGTTTACCTTCCCGCCGGAGCATGTGCTATGTCATTGTAGCTCTTCATTACCATGAACTCTCTCACCTATTTGGCTTTTCTCTGAAAACTTCCCCAGCAACGAAACAAACTACATATCTTTGATGGTTGGGTGTATAGTGTTTACTGTTCACCTAGGAGACTGGATGAAGCTGTGCGACATCTCAACTTCCCTAGCCTTCATAAAACAGATTATAAACAGTAGGATGAGGCTGCTCTGATGATGTGTTGTTCAAAATGGAGGAGAGCAAGCTGGAAATTGCCCTCTACAGTGCATGTGCATCAGGGGCAAGTAAAGTTGCGAATCATGTGCAGTCAGAAGAGAAAGATGGCAGTTTCCTAGGGGTAGCAGGGAGAGAGTTGCCTGTTCAGGTAATTGCTTATGTGCATGTGGAAGTATTTAATCGGCAGCAGGAATACGTTTTGATTTTACATGCAGCTGTTAAAAATCACCTCAATTCAAACTAGCCTTTAGCAATTTCCAAACACCATTTCTCTAGACAGTTGCAAAAGTGGTTGCTATGCTTTTGGAAGAAGTGGGCTCTTCTCTCGACAGGGCGTTAATATTCATAGATGATGATGATGTAGATAAATATGCACAATTAATTATTCTTTCTAATACAGCATGAGAAGTATTTATTTAAGGAAACAACTGAATTGAGGGCATCTAAATTAAAAACGAAGAGGAAGTAGTCAATACTAACTGCACAACAGCAGTAGTAGACGGCAAAAGTGCACATACTACAAATCAGCTAAGGTTACAGCCCTAACCCCACTAACCTGGTGAGTAAACCCTACTGAATTAAGTTAGGTTTATTTCTGAGCAGACATGGTTAGAATTGTGCTATTATTTTATTTATCTGTTTATTGCATTTATATTCCACCTTCTCCTCCAAGGAACTCAAGGTGGCATACATTGTTCTTTTCCTCCTTATTTTATTCTCACAACAACCCTGTGAGATTAGGCTGAGAGACTATGACTGGCCCAAGGTGAGCAGGTGAGTTACATGGTGGAGCAGGAATTTGAACTCTGGTCATCCACGCCCTAGTCCAACATTCAAACTACTACACCACACGGGTTCCACATCACATGGGTTTGATAATTTCAGGACACATTTTGTCTATCTTAAGAGGAACCCAAAAGTTCTTAGAAAAGGTATTATGAAATATACCTCCTTCTCTTCTATTGTAGGACAAGGGATGTTTCTGACAATCTCATCCAAATTTTTCACCAGAGCTGAATGTTCCATGGTATTTTTTTTTTCATTTAAAAAATTTGTGCACTATGCACAGTTCATTTATATCTTCCCAACCCACTGCTAATACACATGCACACCTTTGTAAAACACTACAACACAGTAATGTTGATGAGATTTACACATATACAGCTGTATAATGATTGTTTCTGTGTGAGGTTTACCAGTGGTCCAGGAGCACATGTCAACATCACTAAAACACAGAACGAAAGGAATCTTGAGACAATTATACACATGATGACAAGGTTTACTCAAGGCATATGTGCACACCAGTACACTAGTGAAGAAGAGGGAATCAGTGTGTTTCTGTGTAATTATAACCTCTCCCAACTCTTGACCATGCTTGTGACAAGGAGATGGAAGCCAAAAATTGGCATGCATTTCGAGAACAGTCTCTGAAATCTTTATCTCACATTTACAGAAGTAAAACCCAATGGACATCAATTATATTAGGAGGGGTATGTATGAATTCTCTATCACTTCGGTAGGTTTAACCTACCAGCACTTCAAGTTCCCATTATCAGTCATACCTAAAATCTTAAATAATTTTAGTTAATGCACCAACAGATTCTGCTTCCATCATGGCGGGCTTCTTAAGATTACAGTACTGTAAAAACCAAGTACGCATAACATCAGCATTTTCTGCAAAACCCATTAACTATAATGATAGAAAGGATAGGACACCAGAACACACTTAAAGACCCCAGGGATATGAAAAGTTATTGATTTAAATTGTACCAGCTGTTTTGCAAAGATGACATCCTACGGGTTCTGAATATACATGGCAAGGAGCATTTGCATGAAAGGTAAGAGCAACAATGTTAAGCCAATTCTGTTTGATGATTATACTTTTCATTCATGTGCTGCTCTGTAATTTAGTTCAATTTGCACTCCTGGGGTGTCTATAGCTAACATTACGGAATAAAATGTTTTACCTTAATATCACGATTTTAGTTACATTCAGCCCTGATCACTGCTGTCAGAAAAGAGAGTTCTTTCTTGCAGTTCTAAGTCTTTTCTCCAGATACAGGCCTTTATCAAACCTCAAAAACTCAGGAAACCAGTGTTGTCCAGGAAGGGTGGCTGGGGAATAATTGCTTGGTACAGCCAGTTCTGAGCAGTAGCATTGGTCAATATGTCCTATGAAACTGCTTATTTTCCAGTGGTTTTAGTTTTTCATGGTGACTGAGTTCATCTATTCCCCAATGCTGAAAGCTGTGGTGGCTGGTGTCTACTAGAACAGGTGAAACTCCTAAGGGGTAATTGGGCAGGATGAATGAGAAGCCACAGGGGTGTGGCCAAGTTGTTCTGGTTCTCTCTCCACCTTCTTCCTTTTACAGTGAAGTGGTGAACATTTAAACACTGCAATTTAAGTGCCTTACCTTGGTTAAAAGGGGTCCATGCCATCACAATTACTAGCATGGGTTCATCCCAAAGAAACTGTACCATACTCAGTAGTAAGCCCCAAAGAAATCCATGTGGCTTGCTTCCTGGTATGTATTTACAGGGTTGTATCATGAACTGATTAAAGGTGTCACACAGGTCTATTTACACTGGGCTCTCCCACAGTTTATTCACTTCAGTATCATATTTATGGAATGTAGAATATGGTGGAGGAACAGTAAGTGCACTAGGGAGACCAGTGTTAAAATCAGTCCTAAAGCTCAGTGTGTGACCTTGACCTCACAGGATTGTTGTGAGGATAACATGGGGAAAAGGAGACACATGAATGCTACCTTGAACTCCTTGGAGGAAAGGTGGAGTGGATATAAACGTAATACTGATAAATAAGCAATAATCAAAATAAAGATAAACTCCCCAGTCTGCCCATTCCCAGTTTTGAATTGCGGGTGGGGCCATGGTTGGACTCAAGAAAAAAGCCTAACCTTGAAATCAGAGAAAAAGAATCTGGGGTGCAACCAGGATATACAGGCTTACAAACACTGGACTCTACATACAGGTCCTTGGCAAATCCAGTGATGCAGTCTAAGGGATTTAACTATTAGCACCACCAACTCCTCCTTGCATGCGGCATGTGGCTTTCAACTATTAGCACCACCAACTCCTCCTTGCATGCGGCATGTGGCTTTCAACTATTAGCACCACCAACTCCTCCTTGCATGCGGCATGTGGCTTTCATGTGGCTTTCATGCGGCATGTGGATACCAACTTTGAGCATGCTCAGACTGCCGTTCAGTTTCGTGGTGTACCCCTTCCTCGAATCAGTCTATACATATTTTTAATAATAAACAAGCACAG